>NC_086445.1:568169084-568878344 GCF_028390025.1 Pseudophryne corroboree
CTCCGTCTCTCTCTCATCTCTCTCTCCCCCTCATCTCTCTCTCTTCCTCGTCCCTCTCTCTCTCATCTCCCTCTCTCATCTCACTCTCTCACTCGTCTCTCTCTCCCCCTCCCTCGTCTCCCTCTGTCCCTCGTCTCTCTCCCTCATCTCTCTTCCCCTCTCCCTGTCTCTCGCCCTGTCTCTGCGTCTCTCTACCTCGCTTCTCTCTCTCCTTATCTCTGTCTCTCTCTCCATGTCTCTCCCTCGTCTCTTTCTCTCTTTCCCACTCTCTCTCCCTTTCTCTCGCTCTCTCCCTCTCCCTGTCTCCCTCTCTCTGTCTCTGTGTCTCACACAATAGGAAGGGGGACATGGCTCAGAAAAGGAGGAAGAGGGTGATATCACACACACAGGAGAAGTGTGTGTGTGTGTGTGTGTGTGTGTGTGTGTGTGGGGGGGGGGGGGGGGGGTGCATGGCTCACACAGGGGAAGTGGGGCTATCACTCACACAGGGCAAGGAGTCAGTAAAATACAAATAATTGTTTGCAAGGGCGGGGGGGAGACACAAAATTTTTCTTGCCTCTGGGCAATTGAGCTGAAGGTACGCCACTGCTTACCCTGCTGCCTTTCTCCCTAGTCCCTACTGTATGCCCATGCTATCCCTCTCTCTGTCACTCTCCCTGTCCCCGCTGTCACTTTCCCTGTCCCTTTGTCACTCTCCCTGTCCCTATGTCCCTGCTGTCACTTTCCCTGTCACTCTCCCTGTCCCCGCTGTCACTTTCCCTGTCCCTCTGTCACTCTCCCTGTCCCTATGTCCCCGCTGTCACTTTCCCTGTCCCTCTGTCACTCTCCCTGTCCCTATGTCCCCGCTGTCACTTTCCCTGCCCCTCTGTCACTCTCCCTGTCCCTATGTCCCCACTGTCACTTTCCCTGTCCCTCTGTCACTCTCCCTGTTCCTATGTCCCAGCTGTCACTCTCCTTGAATTTTGTCTATTCCATGTGGCATAATGTGATTTTCGTCTCATACTGTGTGGTGTAATGTGATTTTCTGCTCATACTGTGTGGTATAATGTGATAGGGGCACCAGTACTAGATAATATAAGGGGTCCTACTATTGTGGTGCATAATTTGTATAAGGGGTATATGGTGTTGTAAACTACACTGAAGGCCATGCCCCCTTTTCCAGAGGTGCACGCATAATTGCAATCATTACTTTTCTTCCATACCCCCACATCAAAATTTCCACTTCGACCACTCTATATATATATATATATATATATATATATATATATATATATACTTTTAATAAAAGGAAACGGGATACGGAACACAAAATCAATATATACAAAGGGGTGTAACTAGCATTTACAACTATAATCAAAGAAAGAAACATAATAGGCACTCACTTTTCATGAAATGGATATACTGTATTATTATAAAAAGGTTTTGTGTGTGTGTGTGTGTGTGTGTGTGTGTGTGTGTGTGTGTGTGTGTGTATGTATATATATATATATATATATATATATTGCTCCCAGCTCCGGCACTCCCCAGGTGAATCAGAATTGCTTTGCCGGGTGCCCTCCAACACGTAGTCCTCCAGGCTAAGTGTATTCACGTATATCACTCCAATGGCGGCACTCCGGACTAGTACAAATTACTCAGAGACAGTAGTATGTAGCAACGTTTCAGCGCTCTGCGGCGCTTTTATCAAGCCATATATCACATATAAAGTAAAGCATTTTTATACATACCGCCACCAACACCCGTGATCCTCGCTGTCCCCTCTGTTCCGGTCATCGCTGACCTCACAGGAAGTGACGACGGGTCTCCCTGACAACCACATAAACAAAACCAAAACACACCGCCGTGCAGTGCCTACGTGAAAAATAAAATAAAAATGAATCTAAAAACAATCGAATACAAGAGTTTTGTGACCAAAGTCACCATAGCATAAAATACAACTGTAATTTTATCAAAATTCATGTTCCATACTAATGCCAGGTTTGATGCCCCCGGCTGAATATTTAAATTATATTTAAGACTATACAAAAGCATAAACAATAACTTTCCAATTTAATCTGCTCAACATCCTACATGATTGGTTGTAATTTACGCATAAAATATGTTGCATTTAATAACTATAACCTCCTTAGAGGTATTAAGATGTTTACTGAATGAAAACCTGCATCCCCAAATTCTCATTCAAGCCTCGTGGGGCTAACGTATCTAGACGCATAATCCATTCACATTCCCTCTGCAATAAACGGGCAGATCTATCACCACCCCTTGTTAATGGAGGTATGTGGTCAATAATCCGATAACGTAAGGCGGACAGGTTATGTCTAGCCTCACAAAAATGTCGGGCAACCGGTTGTATACTGGTGCCTGTGTTAATGGCTGCACGGATGGCTGTGCGGTGTTGGGCCATACGTTCACGGAATGTTACTTCAGTTTTACCAATATACATCATTGAGCAAGGACAAATTATGATGTATACCACAAGCCGACTTGTACAAGTTAGTCGATGTCTGATGGTGTACTTAACACCTGTATGAGGGTGATTAAACGTGGATCCTGTCAATAGATAACCGCATGTGGTGCAATTAGGGCATTTAAAACATCCGTTTTTCGGTTTTCCCAAAAAACTTTTGTTTTCCTGTTTGCCCAAGTTGGAAACATCATTATGTACCAAATAATCTCTTAAGTTCTTTCCTCTTTTATAACAAGTCATTAATGATTTGTGATTTAATGCCACCAAATCTTTATCTGTTTCTATAATTGGCCATAATTCATTAGCCTTCTTTTTAATGTAGGGGCTTAAATGTGTATATTTATTACACCATATGTGTCGGTTGGAATTAGTCTTGTCCCTGCGTGATTTAAATAGCTCTTCAGAAGGGACTGCTAGTGCTTTAGTTCTTGCCTTAGCCAGGACTGTTGCACTGTATCCTCTATCTAAGAATTTTTTTACCATCACATCTACTTGTTGAACGCCTACTTCCCTGTTTCTGGAGATCCGCAGTGCTCTCAAGAACTGGGAATAAGGTAGTGCGTTCTTCAATGGTTCAGGATGTGCACTACTGGCATGAAGTAGATTGTTCCTATCTGTAGGTTTTACAAACAGGGAAGGCCACAATCTACCATTCTCCTTAACCAGGGCAACATCCAAAAAATTAACAGTGTTGGTATCCATGGTAAAAGTAAATTTAGCAGGACAATCACTCTCATTATGATCAGCCATCAGCACCTCAAACTCAATTTTTGTGCCTCCCCATACAATTAGAAGGTCATCTATAAACCTAAAATAGGCCAGTATTTTACTCGCGGTGGACCTATTGGTAAAGAATAAATCTTGTTCAATTTGAAACATGTATGAATTTGCGTAAGATGTGGCCACATTGGACCCCATCGCACATCCAGATGTTTGAAGGTATATGGCATTATCATAACAAAAATAATTACGTGTTAACACCAATTCCAGAAGTTGTAGAAAAAATTCTACAGGTGGTCCCTTGTATAGTGGGTTTCCAGTGAGTAATGATCTAGTTGCCTGCATACCTGCACCATGAGGGATGCAGGTATACAGGCTACATACATCAACCGAACACAGGTAACAACTATCAGGTAAATCTACAAGATTTTTTAGTGACAACAATAGACTATTTGTGTCTTTAAGGTAGGAGGATTTCGCCTGTACACATGGTTGCATGAGGGTGTCCAAATATGTTGAAATAGGTTGGTATAAAGAGCCTCTTGCCGAAATAATCGGACGCCCCGGAGGGTTTTGGAGGCTCTTATGGATTTTAGGAATCATGTACATAAGGGGCTTGATCGGCCATTGTACCATTAAAGCTTTTTTCAAATCATCAGAAATCCAACCATGTGTACTTGCTTGTGTCAATAATGTGTCCAACTCCCTTTTAAACACCATCGTGGGGTCACAATCTAATAGTTTATATGTATTACCATCTGCCAATTGCCTTGACACCTCAGCTTTATAGTCAGACAGGTTAAGGACTACAAGTGCCCCGCCCTTGTCTGCCTGACGAAACACAATATCATCATAATTCTGTAGTTGTTTTAAAGCTAAACGTTCTTCCCTAGAAAGATTCCAATATTTAGGTTTTTTTGACAAGGGAGATTCACATACTGCCTTGTCTAACATCCGACTGTATGTTTTAATTGCTGCGTTATTACTAGCAGGATCAAATTTAGACCGATTTTGCAGTTTAAGAAGCTGAGGTGGCAAGGCAGAAGGAACAGTGGATTTTGATCCAAAAAATTCTTTTAATCTTAAACTCCGATTAAGTTGGTATAATTCAATCTTCCATTGTACCTTGTCAAATGGGACAGTGGGTACAAATGATAATCCCCTACCTAATACCGACAGTTCACAGTCGGTGAACTTGTTATTACAAGCTGAAATTGTGTGAATACAAGTGTTCCTTGGGACTGTCCGTGGTTGTGGCCGCAGATGCCTAGAAGCCACGCATCAGTTCCATCTGCTCACATGCTTGTTATGGAAGTTGTTCTAATATTCCGTATCCTGAATTTATAAAAATCATGTGCAATATATAACTTTGTTCAGCTGTGGCCCTGGTAGCCTAGAAGCTGTTTTTTCACATTTTGTGATAGGAGACAAAGGTTTTTTCTTCAGTTGATTGAAACCATTACCCATTGGTTACAGCTGCCTTTGATTATTATCTGTTGTAATCAGTTCCATTTGAATTACGGAGTGAGCCATTAATATGGCTACAGAGAATGTAGAAGGTTTACACCAGAGGATCGTATTGGATCCAGGATCAATTTTCAGTTTTTCTGATTCTGAAGTTGAAGCAATTTTATCCACTAATGCCTTTAATGAAACATTACCGGTATCATCCTCAGTGGAATTATTTAACAATCTATTACGGCTCAAAAAGAAAGAAATCGATTTTCTTTACCATGGTATAACTTTGACCAGCTATTATAAGGATAAACGTATACCAAGGGGTTTTAGAATTAAAAATTCACCCACCATAGGCAGATACAATGTGGACTTTTGTAAAAAGTGGACGTCTATCCTGAACAAATGTTCATATGATTTAATAATCCTGGTAATAGAAGAATCCAAGCGAGAGATTTCTGTTTTAAAGGACAAAATCGGTGTTTTTGAAGCTGCACATTTAAACACCTTGATTGCTGATAAACAAGGGGATTGGATCAATAAAATCAACTCACAATTAGATGTATATAAAAATGATTTGATTAAATTTAAAGCTGAAAAAAGACGTAAAGTTGATATGGACTATGAACAACAAAGGGTGTACCCATGGTTAACAGGGGCATACCCACGTGATGACAGACGCCCGTTATTTAGACGTACTTTACATCGATCTAGACCTGATACTTCAGATGAATATGGCACCACTGAAAGTGAGAATGAATCTGGCCGCACGAGAGGGCGAGGACGAGGCCGTAATAGTTCACCAGTTGGGCAACGCACTAGGGCACGTTTTTTAGATCAAGCCACCGATTCACCCGCCGTGGCAAGCAAAACACGAGGCAAAGGAAATGTCAAAAAGCCACCGAAGGGTCGAAAGACTTAATTTATAATCTCTCAAATAGGACACTATCTGACTGTGAACTGTCGGTATTAGGTAGGGGATTATCATTTGTACCCACTGTCCCATTTGACAAGGTACAATGGAAGATTGAATTATACCAACTTAATCGGAGTTTAAGATTAAAAGAATTTTTTGGATCAAAATCCACTGTTCCTTCTGCCTTGCCACCTCAGCTTCTTAAACTGCAAAATCGGTCTAAATTTGATCCTGCTAGTAATAACGCAGCAATTAAAACATACAGTCGGATGTTAGACAAGGCAGTATGTGAATCTCCCTTGTCAAAAAAACCTAAATATTGGAATCTTTCTAGGGAAGAACGTTTAGCTTTAAAACAACTACAGAATTATGATGATATTGTGTTTCGTCAGGCAGACAAGGGCGGGGCACTTGTAGTCCTTAACCTGTCTGACTATAAAGCTGAGGTGTCAAGGCAATTGGCAGATGGTAATACATATAAACTATTAGATTGTGACCCCACGATGGTGTTTAAAAGGGAGTTGGACACATTATTGACACAAGCAAGTACACATGGTTGGATTTCTGATGATTTGAAAAAAGCTTTAATGGTACAATGGCCGATCAAGCCCCTTATGTACATGATTCCTAAAATCCATAAGAGCCTCCAAAACCCTCCGGGGCGTCCGATTATTTCGGCAAGAGGCTCTTTATACCAACCTATTTCAACATATTTGGACACCCTCATGCAACCATGTGTACAGGCGAAATCCTCCTACCTTAAAGACACAAATAGTCTATTGTTGTCACTAAAAAATCTTGTAGATTTACCTGATAGTTGTTACCTGTGTTCGGTTGATGTATGTAGCCTGTATACCTGCATCCCTCATGGTGCAGGTATGCAGGCAACTAGATCATTACTCACTGGAAACCCACTATACAAGGGACCACCTGTAGAATTTTTTCTACAACTTCTGGAATTGGTGTTAACACGTAATTATTTTTGTTATGATAATGCCATATACCTTCAAACATCTGGATGTGCGATGGGGTCCAATGTGGCCCCATCTTACGCAAATTCATACATGTTTCAAATTGAACAAGATTTATTCTTTACCAATAGGTCCACCGCGAGTAAAATACTGGCCTATTTTAGGTTTATAGATGACCTTCTAATTGTATGGGGAGGCACAAAAATTGAGTTTGAGGTGCTGATGGCTGATCATAATGAGAGTGATTGTCCTGCTAAATTTACTTTTACCATGGATACCAACACTGTTAATTTTTTGGATGTTGCCCTGGTTAAGGAGAATGGTAGATTGTGGCCTTCCCTGTTTGTAAAACCTACAGATAGGAACAATCTACTTCATGCCAGTAGTGCACATCCTGAACCATTGAAGAACGCACTACCTTATTCCCAGTTCTTGAGAGCACTGCGGATCTCCAGAAACAGGGAAGTAGGCGTTCAACAAGTAGATGTGATGGTAAAAAAATTCTTAGATAGAGGATACAGTGCAACAGTCCTGGCTAAGGCAAGAACTAAAGCACTAGCAGTCCCTTCTGAAGAGCTATTTAAATCACGCAGGGACAAGACTAATTCCAACCGACACATATGGTGTAATAAATATACACATTTAAGCCCCTACATTAAAAAGAAGGCTAATGAATTATGGCCAATTATAGAAACAGATAAAGATTTGGTGGCATTAAATCACAAATCATTAATGACTTGTTATAAAAGAGGAAAGAACTTAAGAGATTATTTGGTACATAATGATGTTTCCAACTTGGGCAAACAGGAAAACAAAAGTTTTTTGGGAAAACCGAAAAACGGATGTTTTAAATGCCCTAATTGCACCACATGCGGTTATCTATTGACAGGATCCACGTTTAATCACCCTCATACAGGTGTTAAGTACACCATCAGACATCGACTAACTTGTACAAGTCGGTTTGTGGTATACATCATAATTTGTCCTTGCTCAATGATGTATATTGGTAAAACTGAAGTAACATTCCGTGAACGTATGGCCCAACACCGCACAGCCATCCGTGCAGCCATTAACACAGGCACCAGTATACAACCGGTTGCCCGACATTTTTGTGAGGCTAGACATAACCTGTCCGCCTTACGTTATCGGATTATTGACCACATACCTCCATTAACAAGGGGTGGTGATAGATCTGCCCGTTTATTGCAGAGGGAATGTGAATGGATTATGCGTCTAGATACGTTAGCCCCACGAGGCTTGAATGAGAATTTGGGGATGCAGGTTTTCATTCAGTAAACATCTTAATACCTCTAAGGAGGTTATAGTTATTAAATGCAACATATTTTATGCGTAAATTACAACCAATCATGTAGGATGTTGAGCAGATTAAATTGGAAAGTTATTGTTTATGCTTTTGTATAGTCTTAAATATAATTTAAATATTCAGCCGGGGGCATCAAACCTGGCATTAGTATGGAACATGAATTTTGATAAAATTACAGTTGTATTTTATGCTATGGTGACTTTGGTCACAAAACTCTTGTATTCGATTGTTTTTAGATTCATTTTTATTTTATTTTTCACGTAGGCACTGCACGGCGGTGTGTTTTGGTTTTGTTTATGTGGTTGTCAGGGAGACCCGTCGTCACTTCCTGTGAGGTCAGCGATGACCGGAACAGAGGGGACAGCGAGGATCACGGGTGTTGGTGGCGGTATGTATAAAAATGCTTTACTTTATATGTGATATATGGCTTGATAAAAGCGCCGCAGAGCGCTGAAACGTTGCTACATACTACTGTCTCTGAGTAATTTGTACTAGTCCGGAGTGCTGCCATTGGAGTGATATATATATATATATATATATATATACCTCTATCTATCTATCTATCTATCTATATATATATATATATATATACAGGTTGAGTATCCCATATCCAAATATTCCGAAATACGGAATATTCCGAAATACGGACTTTTTTGAGTGAGACTGAGATAGTGAAACCTTTGTTTTTTGATGGCTCAATGTACACAAACCTTGTTTAATACACAAAGTTATTAAAAATATTGTATTAAATGACCTTCAGGCGGTGTGTATAAGGTGTATGTGAAACATAAATGAATTGTGTGACTGTACAGACACTTTGTTTACTGCACAAAGTTATAAAAAATATTGGCTAAAATTACCTTCCAGCTTTGTGTACAAGGTGTATATGTAACATAAATGCATTCTGTGCTTAGATTTAGGTCCCATCACCATGATATCTCATTATGGTATGCATTTATTCCAAAATACGGAAAAATCCAATATCCAAAATACCTCTGGTCCCAAGCATTTTGGATAAGGGATACTCAACCTATATATATATATATATATATATATATATATATATATATAAAATGCATTTTTTCTCTCCAGTACAGGTACACATTTTTGTTTTACGCGCCAACTGTTTATAGGTGGTGCACTGGCTATGTGAGACAACGACACCATCATTTTGAATCTGGAGCCATCCACAAGCCAATCGTAGCTCATGGACCGCAAGCTAATTATAATGTGGCATAATGTGTAAGGGGCATTACTATTGTGTGGCATAATGTTATAAGAGGCACTACTGTGTGTGTCATAATGTGTAAGTGGCATTACTGTGTGACATAATGTATAGGGGCATTACTTTATGGCAAATAGTGTTATAAGGGGCACTATTACTGTGTGGTATATAATGTGTATAAGGAGTACTACTGTGTGGCAGGACGTGCATTGACTCTACTGTGTGGTTTAATGTACATGGGCTCTACTGTGGCATAACGTGAATAAGGGGTGCTACTCTGTGATGTAACGTGAATAAGAAGCACTACTGTGTGACGCAACATCAATAAGAGTCACTACTGTAACTACACGTGAATGGGGGGGGGGGGTAGGCTTACATTTTGCCTAGGGTGCCGAGATACCTTCCACCGGCCCTGACTAGAGAGGTTTACCATCAGCCCTCCCAGTATATCTGGTGGAGCAGACATAAGGAAGCCAGCTAAATGCATGACTAGAGAGGTGGAGTAAGATGGAACCTCTATGTGCACCACAGGTTCAGTGTGCCTGGTAGCTGTCCACATGAAATACATCACTGCCGGATACAACTGTAGGGCTGCCATCAGAAATTATGGGACCAGGGACGCAGCCACGGAGGAACAAAGCTGCGGCGGTATTCTTACTAGAGAGCCGGCCGTGAGCCAATCGGAATTCGCAAAACGACAGCCAAACAGGAACTGACACTCAGAAAATTAATGGAAATTGTAAATTCAGAGATTGATGTAAATGCTGCTTTTTCCTACCGCAACTTGCAATTCTTTCTTTTTGTAACTGCATCTTTCACGATACACATATTTTGGCAGGGAGACTTGGCTCCAGTGTATACAGATAGACTTTCTGCACCCAGGTGAAGTCAGAAATACAAACTACAGTATACTATATAAATATAGTATAGTTGCTTCTGTGAAAAAGCATAGGATTACAGTGTACTGCGCAGGATTACAGTGTACTGAACTTTTTTTTAAAAATGTAAACCTAATTACTACTCTGCTATGTTTACTTGTGTAACTTTATATTTGCATCTTCAATTAGCATTCTACATGATTCAAGCATATTGGACACTCCTTATCTACATTTTCTGCTATTTACCTGTAATGTACATTAATTGTGCTTTTTAGCTTCCTGTGTACTCACAGTGGGTCTGATTCGGATGCCTGTGCACCAGCAGGGCAGGCTGCCACGGAGGGACAGAGCCGTGGCGGTATTATTACTAGAGATCCGGCCATGAGCTAATCAGAGCTCATGGACCAGCAGCCAATGATGAGCCAAGTGGCAGTTCCTGATTGGCTGCCGGTCCGTGAGCTCCTATTGGCTCATGTCTGACTCTCTAGTAAGAAAACAGCTGCTGCTCTGTCCCTCCACGGCAGCCTGCCCTGCTTCATGCGCAGGCAGCTGCCTTGGCCCCCTGATTCTCGCTGCTGCCACCCGGGTCCCAAATCAGTCATGGCCCGGGACAGGAGTCCCCACTGTCCACCCTTGATGGCGGGCATGTACAACTGTAAACCAATGGCACTGTGAATCAGCAAAGGACAATTTGGATATATAGTTTAGGATGTAATCTGCCAATCTAGAGGAATCCTCTGCTGAGCCTGTAACTGTGGTAATATAATTCATATTTTAATTACAGCAGCTGTTAGATAAAAAGCAGATAAACAATATTTAATATTTGTCATGACTGTAGTTTTGTGAACCTGGTGTGTATGTGAAGTCTGTGCGGGTAACTGGAGGACTGTGTGTATATTGGCTGGTCTGTGGGAATCAGTGAGAGGAAGAGCTCAAGGAAGACTTTGGACGATGAAGTAGGTACAAAACATAAGATTTAATGGAGTAATGATAATTCACAGAGGCTGAGGGTACCCCAATGACTGAACTGAAGAATGTAGTTAATAATTGTAAAATGATGCTGTAGCACTCTTTATGAATAACAATGACTGCGGCTGTGACTTTAAGACGACGCTGAAGAATACTGTGACTGTGTTTTTACGACGAGACTGAAGAATACTGCGGCTGTGTCTTTAAGACGAGACTGAAGAATATTGTGACTGTCTTTAAGACGAGATTGAAGAATACTGCGGCTGTGTTTTAAGAAGAGACAGATACTGGATATAACTGGTAACAACTGTAATCCAGATTGGGTAGTAAAAGAGCAGAGGTTAACAGGAAACTAAGATAATTAGTATTGCCTCTTAGGGAGCTCCGCCACTAAGCTCACACTGAGCTGTGTGACTCAAGGAACAGGCAGCTTCTGTAACACAGGTCTCTCTACTTATAGCTCTTGGTTATTGGTGATTGGAGTCAGGTGATTCAGGGAGTCTCAGGCTGGCACAGGATTGGATAGTCCATGGTCAGGTGATCAGACCCTGTCACGTCAGTACTCCAGGTTAGGCTATGATGTGGAGTGAGGCCTAGCGGCCGGAAAAACACTGAAGCCTCAGCTTCTATAAATGCACAGAGGATGCTGACTTTTAGTCCTATACTCTAGAGGGCTGAACACAGTGAAGAATCAATGCTGCACACAGCTGACTACTGATTACTCAGAGGAATTCCTCCTCAGTTGGCTAATCAAAGGAAACAACACAGATTTGCAGTCTTTATGTTGAGCTGAAGCAAATACAGGTTACAGGATATGCTGAGGTAAGCCACAGAATATGAAAAATACAATAAGGATCAAGACAGTACCCCCCTCTTCAAGAGTGGACTTGGGACACCCATCTTGAATCTTAGAGGAACTTGAAAATTTCATACAGAAGAACTTAATACCTCCATTGATGCCTTTTCTTCTTACGGGAACATCTGACTTTGACCAGGGAGAGCGGAATCTCCTGTAAAGAAAAAACTTCCTCAGAAAAGACAGTACCACCCAGGAAAGGAGTAGCATCATAAACTGGATCAAATTCAGAGTCTGAGTCCAAGTCTAATGGAAGATACTAGTCTTTTTTAGGAGTAACTACATTTGTGTTGTACAATGCATTAACAAGTAGAGAATAGCACGAGGAACTTGGAGTGGAATCAAAGGAAATATAACCAACTCTTAAATCAACAGGCTGTTGTCTTTGAACTGTCTTAGATGTTTTCCAATTCTTGGCATTCTTGAAGTTTTTACTGTATTGGTTCATCAAGGCATTATCTTGCTCAGAAAGTGATGGGTCAAAAAATGGAGCATTGGATGAATGTTCTGAAGACTGAGTGGAGGATGAAATTGGACTCAAGGAAACAGATGCCATTGAAACAACCTTAGGCTGAGGTGCACATTCTGACTTTAAGTTTATAGCCTTGGTATTTTTCTTGACTTTAGATTCTACAGCAGAATTATTCTGAAATTGATGAGGAGAGGTATTAGAGTTTCCTGCAAAAGCTGTAGACCAGGGATGGGGAACCTTTGGCCCTCCAGCTGTTGTTGAACTAAACATACCAGCATGCCTTGCTACAGTTTTGCTATTTGGCCATGCTAAAACTGTTGCAGGGCATGCTGGGATCTGTAGTTCAACAACAGCTGGAGGGCTGCAGGTTGTTCCCCACCACTTCTGTAAACTCCTAGCTTGAAGATGAAGAAACAGAATCAGAGATAGACCGAAGTCTAATTTTAGAACTAGGTGGTAGAAGTCCTTTACTGTGACAAACTGACAAAAGTTCTTTACTCGGACCAATGCATGGAACCGGCTTGAGTCCAGATGAGCTTGAACAGACTGAAACTGGAAAAGTCTTTGGATGGACGAGTAGGACCGGATTGGATCTGAGGATACTTGAATTTGCTGAAACCAAAGGAGACTGACCAGGCTGGTCCTGGAGTATGGCTAGACCAGCTGGAACCTGGACAGACTGACCAGGCTGGACCTGGAGTATAATTGGACTGGTTGGAACCAGAATGGACTCACCAGGCTGGGCTTGTAGTATTTTCCGACTGGTTGGAATCAGGGAGAACTGAACTGGACATATGGACGAGACCAGATTGAGTACGGACAAACTTGAACTGGCTGGGAACGGCAGAGTCTTCAGTTTGATGGATAAGACTGGATTAGATCCGAAGATGCTTGAATCGGCTGGAACCCAAGGAGGCTGATCTGGACAGACAAATGGGACCGGATTAAGTCCGGAAAAGCTTGAACCAGCTGGAACTGGAGGAGACTGAACTGGACATATGGATGAGACCAGACTGAGTCCAGACGAACTTGAACCGGTTGGGACCGGCAGAGTTTTTGGACCTATGGAAGGAACCGGATTGGACCCAGAGATATTTGAATTGGCTGGAAGTGAAGGAGGCTGATCGGGACAGACGGATGGGATTGGATTGGGTCTGGAAAAGCCTGTAACTGGATGGAACCGGAGGAGACTGAACTGGACAAATAGACGAGACCAGATTTAGTCTGGATGAACTTGAACTGGCTGGGACCAGAGGAGACTGAACCGGACATATGGATGAGACCAGATTGAGTCTGGACAGAAATTGATCTCGCTGGGACCAGCAGAGTCTTCGGATTGACGGATAGGACCGGATTAGATCACAAGATGCTTGAATCACCTGGAACCGAAGTAGACTGATCCAGACAGACGGATGGGACCAGATTGGGTCCGGAAAAGCTTGAACCAGCTGGAACTAGAGGAGACTGAACTGGACATATGGACAAGACCAGATTGAGTCTGGACAAACTTGAACCGGCTGGGACCGGAGGAATCCCTGGACCCACGGACAGAACCAGATTGAGTCCCGAGAAATTAGAATTGGTTGGGACCAAACAAGGCAGATTCCGGCTGGAACCGGAGTGAGTAGAATCCAAGTGTTCAGATGGCCTATCCTGGACCTGAACCATGCTGGATGCCAACATGGTGGCGCTCTCTGAAGATGGCAAACAGGAATTCATAACTGCATCTGTAGCACAAAGATTTCCATCTGGGAACTTGGCTTTGGATACTTCCATTGGGGCTGAAACTATGGTGGCCCCTCCTGGGGTTGATGAATCAGACACCTCTCAGGGTTGTTATTTCCGGCACCCCTCCTGGGGTTGACAGATCAGAAACTCTTTTATGAGAAGAAGACTCATATGCCCCTACTAGAGCTTGAACATTGGATATCCCTCCCGGAGTCAGCAAGGTAACTGCCTCCTCAGAGGCTGCAGAGTCTAATGCCCTTAGTGGTGCTAAAAGCTCAGATGCCCCTCCTTGGACTGTGGAAAAAGATGCCCCTCCTTGGGCTGCTGAAATAGACGCCCCTCCTTGGGCTGCAGAAACAAACGCCCGTCCATGGGCTGCAGAAACAGACGCCTCTCCTTGGGCTGTAGAAATAGACCCCTCTGTGACTTTAAGTGGCTTGAACATTCTTTTCTGGACACCCAACTTGGGATAGGGTCTTTTAATAACAGGACCCCAATCATAAATTTGAGTCTCTTTTTGAGGAGCCTTCTTGACACCCCCATCAGCAGTAGCAGTATCGGCTACTGTAGATGACTTGTAGACATGGGTGCTGCGATACTGAAATTTTTCACCATTTCCTGGCTTGTGAAGAATGCAATCCTTAACGAAATTACCAGAATTTCCACAGTAAAGACAGAGGTGTAGCTCCCTACGCCGCTGACATTCAGCTTCAGAGATCTTGAGCTGTGGATAGCTCTGATTAACAACTTTTCTTTGCACAGAGGTAGAGACTATAGTAACTGGATGGGACAAAACAGGCTCAACTAAGTCAATTGTATTGCTGAGGAGTTCATGCATCACAGAAAGAATACTAGTCAAAAGTTCTTGTAACTGATTAACATCTGGTAGAGAATCCGCAGGTGGTCAGGAGTCTTGAGTACAGGGAGTCCGAGAATCTCTGGAGAAAGAGTTCTGCTGCACACACTGTGCCTTTTGATACTGTGATGACTCCAAACCCTCCAGACGTCCTGCAATATTGCTTAGGACATCTTGCGTCAGACAAACACTTTAGGCCGGGTCCATGTGGCCAGTTCTTACTGCCATGACTGTAGTTTTGTGAACCCAGCATGTATGTGAAGTCCATGCGGGTAACTGGAGGACTGTGTGTATATTGGCTGGTCTGTGGGAATCAGTGAGATGAAGAGCTCAAGGAAGACTATGGACGATGAAGTAGTTATAAAAAATAAGATTTAATGGAGTAACAATAATTCACAGAGGCTGAGGTTACCCCAGTGACTGAACTGAAGAATGAAGTTAATAATTGTAAAACGATGCTGTAGCACTCTGTATAAAGAACAATGACTGTGGCTGTGACTTTAAGATGAGGCTGAAGAAGAACTGAAGACTGTGGCTGTGACTTTAAGATGAGGCTGAAGAATACTGTGACCGTGTCTTTAAGATCAGACTGAAGAATACTGCGGCTGTGTCTTTAAGACGAGGCTGAATAATACTGTGACTGTGTCTTTAAGATCAGACTGAAGAATACTGCGGCTGTGTCTTTAAGACGAGGCTGAAGAATACTGTGACTGTGTCTTTAAGATGAGACTGAAGAATACTGCGACTGTGTCTTTAAGATGAGATTGAAGAATACTGTGACTGTGTCTTTAAGACAAGACTGAAGAATACTGCGACTGTCTTAGTAGAGACTGAAGAATGCTGCGACTGTGTCTTTAAGACGAGACTGAAGAATACTTTGGCTGTGTTTTTAAGACGAGACTGAAAAATACTGCAGCTCTGTATTTAAGACGAGACTGAAGAATATTGTGGCTGTGTCTTTAAGACTTGACTGAAGAATACTGTGTCTTTAAGATGAGACTGAAGAATACGGCGGCTGTGTCTTTAAGACGAGACTGAAGAATACTACTGCTGTGTCTTTAAGATGAGACTGATACTGGATATAACTGGTAACAACTGTAATCCAGACTGGGTAGCAAAAGAGCAGAGGTTAACAGGAAACTAAGGTAATTAGTATTACCTCTTAGGGATCCCTGCCTACTAAGTTCACACTGAGCTGTGTGATTCAAGGAACAGGCAGCTTCTGTAACACATGTCTCTTTACTTATTGTTCTTGGTCCAAGGTGATTGGTGATTGGAGTCAGGTGATTCAGGGAGTCTCAGGCTGGCACAGGATTGGATAGCTCATGGTCAGGTGATCAGACCATTTCACGTCAGTACTCCAGGTTAGGCTCTGATGTGGGGTGAGGCCTAGCAGGCCAGAAAAACACTGAAGCCTGAACTTATAAAAATGCACAGAGGATGCTGACTTTTAGGCCTAAAATGTGACAGTTGGTGATACACAGTGCAGCTGCTGGGTGACATGGAAAATGTGAACCGTGTTTGAGAACCACTGCTATAGAGGGCTGAACACATGAAGAATCAATGCTGCACACAGCAGATTACTCAGAGAAATTCCTACTCAAGTGGATAATCAAAGGAAGCAACACAGATTTGCAAGAAAAAAAATGCATTTGTTTCCCCAGCACCTTGAATGATAACCGTAACCAGATATAAATTCCACATGATGATAGAATTCAGAGATCTTCGTTACACATATTTGCGCAAATGTGTGAATAAGCCCCAAAGCCGCATCTAAGCGTCTCTGTGTATTTGGGGTCCCTAGTGCTATATCTAGGTGCAGGGTGTGGCACCCCAAAACACCAGCATAAGCCAGAAAGCCCAGCGTAGCATACCATGGAGGTGTGAGGTGTGGTGCCTCTGGACTGGCTGAGCTGGATAGCCTTAGTGTGGCATACCTTTACATTCTATAAACACTTTTCACTTGTTAATTTTTTAACACTATTTCTCTATTTTAATTGCATTTCATTTTTGTATCACTTTCTCTATAGCTTCGGCTTCCTTAATACTAATTTATTAACACTATAGTTTTTTCACTGGTATGCTATGCTGGGCTTTCTGGCTTATGCTGGTGTTTTGGGGTGCCACACCCTGCACCTAGATATAGCGCTAGGGACCCCAAATATACAGAGACGCCTTGATGCGGCTTTGGGGCTTATTCACACATTTGCGCAAATATGTGTAACGAAGATCTCTGAATTCTATTATCATGTGGAATTTATATCTGGTTACGGTTATCATTCAGGGTGCTGGGGGAAACTAATGCCTTTTTTTCTTGCTTAGAAATACCCCTCCCTTTCGAGCACCTGAATGATATCACTAAGCTAATTGAGCATCTACCAATATATATGTTAACACAGATTTGCAGTCTGCATGCTGAGCTGAAGCAAATACAGGTTACAGGATATGCTGAGGTAAGCCACAGAATATGAGAAATACAATCAGGATCATGACAATATTGATATAATTGACACCAATTCAGAGCAGTCAGTCTCTTTCTCTTGATTCAATTGTTGCTTGTACAGTCACAATACCCACAAAAGCAACATGTACTGTTGACCCCAAAGGTGATGGGGAGATGATAGTATAATTGACGGAGAGAAAAGCACTTTATGAGTTCTCACTTCTTGGGAGAACTTACTATCTAAAGCCTATGGGGTCTGTTATGTAAGTTTTGAATTAAGCACATTCAGTATTTGGGAATGGGAGGAACAGCAGCTGCGAAACAGTCTAATGCAGAGCAATTGTACACAAAAATAAAAAATACATGTGGACATATGACACAAACACATATGCAACACTCATCACGCCTTAGACAAGAAAAACAATGTGCTGAGCATGTAATAAAACAGACAGACACAAATATCTTCACTGTATGAAAATTGTGTGGAAAATGTTCACACTTTTCCATGGATTTTTGGTAGCTGAATTCAGTAAAAATAAAAACATTTTGCACCATTTTTCTGCAAAGTTAATTTTTGTTTTGCTATTCATTACATTGTCCATTCTACTGTATAAATGTTTGGTTGATTCCAAAAGCCCTCCTATCCCCACTTCACATGAAACTATGACTTATGGAGAAATTTGCAAAGGCCTTGCCAAAAGAAGGAGAGATCGGTATCTGTGTAAAACATTTCCTAGACTGTCAAATGCCCCCCCCCCCCCCCCCCCCCCCCCCAAAGGAAATAGTTGAGAGAGAGGCTTGGAATGCTTTTAAGGAGGATGTCAGGAAGTTCTTTGTGATCTTCAGAGAACCCAACTACAATCAGTGGAAAACATAGACAAATACAAAGCCGTAGGTTTTTCAATGAGCTTGAAAGTGCAGTTTATGAATGATCAATTGGAATACTTTCCTAAATATCTTGAAGCTGTTAGTGAGCAGGAAGGTGAAAGATTCCACAAAGATAAAAGGGGTGGAATAATAATGCCAGGGAAGATGGAACATTGGGCCTAATTCAGATCTGTTCGCAGCAGCAAATTTGTTAGCTAATGGGCAAAACCATGTGCACTGCAGGTGGGGCAGATATAACATGTGCAGAGAAAGTTTGAGTATGTGTGGGGTGAGCAGTGCAGTAAATAGGAGGAGCTTACACATGCCAGCACTGGTGTATATAGTGCAACATCATTATAACCTACACAATACAGATATACAGCATACAGATGGAGCCACGCTTATCTTGGCCTCTATGCTGCGCCTAGGCATACCATGGTTTATTAGCATAACCCCTTCATTTATTGTTCTCAGCTGCAATACAATACGGAGAGAACAATACATCGGGGGATTAAGTCATTACAGCAGGGGATTAAGTCCGACTGCCCTGACTCAGTTAATGCAATTCAAGGCCAAGATAAAGATGGATCCATCTGTGTATATATATATATATATATATATATATATACAGTTGTGCTCATAAGTTCACATACCCTAGCAGAATTTATGATTTTCTGGCCATTTGTCAGAGAATATGAATGATAACTCACAAACTTTTCTTTCACTCATGGTTAGTGGTTGGGTGAAGCCATTTATTGTCAAACAACTGTGTTTACTCTTTTTAAATCATAACGACAACAGAAACTACCCAAATGACCCTGATTAAAAGTTTACATACCCTGGAGATTTTGGCCTGATAACATGCACACAAGTTGACACAAACGGGTTTGAATGGCTACTAAAGGTAACCATCCTCACCTGTGATCTGTTTGCTTGTAATCAGTGTGTGTGTATAAAAGGTCAGTGAGTTTCTGGACTCCTGAAAGACCCTTGCATCTTTCATCCAGTGCTGCACTGACGTGTCTGGATTCTGGGGAAAGCAAAAGAATTGTCAAAGGATCTGCGGGAAAAGGTAATTGAACTGTATAAAACAGGAAAGGGATATAAAAAGATATCCAAGCAACTGAGAATGCCAATCAGCAGTGTTCAAACTCTAATTAAGAAGTGAAAAATGAGGGATTCTGTGGAAACCAAATCACGGTCAGGTAGACCAACTAAAATTTCAGCCACAACTGCCTGGAAAATTGTTCGGGATGCAAAGAAAAATCCACAAATAACTTCAGCTGAAATACAGGACTCTCTGAAAAAAAGTGGTGTGGTTGTTTCAAGATGCACAACAAGGAGGCATTTGAAGAAAAATGGGCTGCATAGTCGTGTCGCCAGAAGAAAGTCATTACTACGCAAATGCCACAAAGCATCCCGCTTACAATACTCCAAACAGCACAGAGACAAGCCTCAAAACTTTTGGAACAAAGTCATTTGGAGTGATGAGACCAAAATTTAACTTTTTGGCCACAACCATAAACGTTACATTTGGAGAGGAGTCAACAAGGCCTATGATGAAAGGTACACCATTCCTACTGTGAAACACGGAGGTGGATCGCTGATGTTTTGGGGATGTGTGAGCTACAAAGGCACTAGAAACTTGGTCAAAATTGATGGCAAGATGAATGCAGCATGTTATCAGAAAACACTGGAGGAAAATTTGCACTCATCAGCCCGGAAGCTGCGCATGGGACCTACTTGGATGTTCCAACATGACAATGTTCCAAAACACAAGGCCAAGTCAACCTGTCATTGGCTACAGCAGAATAAAGTGAAGGTTCTGGAGTGGCCATCTCAGTCTCCTGACCTCAATATCATTGAGCCACTCTGGGGAGATCTCAAACAGCCCAAGAATTTACAGGAACTGGAGGCTTTTTGCCAAGAAGAATGGGCAGCTTTACCATCTGAGAAAATAAAGAGCCTCATCCACAACTACCACAAAAGACTTCAAGCTGTCATTGATGTTAACGGGGGCAATACACGGTATTAAGAACTGGGGTATGTAAACTTTTGATCAGGGTCATTTGGGTAGTTTCTGTTGTCATTATGATTTAAAAAGAGTAAACACAGTTGTTTGACAATAAATGGCTTCACCCAACCACTAACCATGAGTGAAAGAAAAGTTTGTGAGTTATCATTCATATTCTCTGACAAATGGCCAGAAAATCACAAATTCTGCTAGGGTATGTAAACTTATGAGCACAGCTGTATATATATATAGTGGCAGAGATAGAACAGAAATGTATGATGCATGATTTCAGATCCAGACCAGGTATTCTGTGTGCAAAGGTGAGAAGCAGGCAATATTACAATCACCTGTGTGAGCCTGGTGAAAGAAGCGACAGGGACACTGGGAATCTTCCTGATGAAGTAGTCAGCCAGGAAATAGGTGGGGTGTTTGGGGACTACATTAGGAACCCGTGGATCTTTGTATCATCTTCATTGAGAAGACTGTACCCTGTTGTGCTGTGACTTTTGTTGCTGTATGATGCCTGTAAAACCTGACCTGCGAATCCTGCATGAAACTCTGTAACCTGCCTGTGGTTGGACTTGATAAAGCTAAATATTTATCTTATTTAAAACCCTTTAAGAGGTCTAAGAACACTGTACGCTATTGACGTATGGAGTACCGTAAGGGTACGCACGTTGCGTAGCAATCGCTTAGCCGTAGTCGAGACGCTCAAGCGTCACGTTCGCTCACGGCCAAGAGATCACAGGCAGGCACGCTATTGGCTGCCGACTAACGTAATGGTTCGCTATAGCGTAGCGGACGCTCGGGACCACGAGGAGATCACCAGCGGCGCTGACGCTCACAATGTTAAACCTTTATGTGTAAACCATGAACAATGTATTATACAGGAAAACCTTAGTGTAGTGGTGGGGTGTAGATGCAACACAGTGTAACCTTATTAACTTAAAAGCTGTTCGAGCATCTCCGACGCTCTGAGAATACTTAACACTATAAGAAATACACAAATACCGGGCTTAGGGTCTAACGCCTTATATGAATGTTATACTTGAAAAAGAATAATACAATACAAGTCATACACTACAATATAACATAGACTAACTAACCAGATAACTACACAGGAAATACAATACAATACAATTACGTTTAAGGGAAAATGAGAGAGAAAGAGGAGGAGAGAGAGAGAGAGAGAGATATGGCTCACAATAACAATAAAGACAATATGATTGCGGAGAAAACTTACGCACAAAGGGAACGATCGCATGCGCCTTTCTGAATATCCAGCTCCCGATTATCAGTGATGAGAACCGTTGAAGAGAGTGAGCTGGATCAGGTCGGCTTGTCTATTTATGCCCCACACACAATACAATTCAATGGTCCCTACAATCTCATTGTTCATTGGACACAGGAATTCGTCTTCGCATTATAACAAAAGGTCATAGGTTGATTCATACAGGTGGGCTGAGACCATTTCCAACTGCTCAGGTGGGTGGGAAACTAGGTTTCCCGCCGCATGGATAAGTAAGTGCAAATAATAGTAAATGGACATAAACTTCTTATGTCCATAACTATTCGCACGAGCGATTAATCCGCTTCAAACCAACACCGGAATATTGCTAATTAAATACTCTTCCGATGGATACTAAACATCACTGTATGACCCATGTCTGACCCTTCGTATCAAACAAAGAGGGATCTCTTTGTCCATGAACATGCTATATTAACTACACTTTCAGAATCTATCAAGGGGACCATGATCTATAAAATACCTTATATAGTTAAAATATGTAACGATTGAGTCGCCCGCTAGACGCATACAAACTCTACCGTAAATCCGCATATCGTGCGCCTGCGGGTGCACGCGACTGCGAGTATGCGCACGCACGGGAGAGCTCTTGCACGCGCAGCGGGAGCTCGCATGAGGTGCAAATATGGCAGTGTGCATAGTGATATTTTTCTGACTTTGACAGTCCACCCTTTGGCAGTCAACAATAACTGCCACTTCCTAAAACATTTCAAAACGAGAAAAATATATGTCAGGTGTAAATACATTTCCATGATTGGGTAAGGGAGGAGAGAAGAAGGTGTGAAAAGGGTATGACCTAGTGAGATAGCAGTAGCATGTGTGTATGAATCCATGTTTGGGGGGTCATGTATCATCGTGCCGTACGTGTTTTAGATCAAGCTTCGAGGTATTGCGAAGTATACATTTAAAATCCTTCTTATCCCGCGGTGCGGGTCTGTGGATGTGCTGTCAAACTTTACCGAGCTCTTTTCGGATTTTGGTTGCAACAAAATGGGGGAGCACATTTTAGTTGATGATACAGGAATGGGGGGGATATGTGATTGCTGATATCTGTACCTGTATTCCCTATCGACTATGTGTGTCATTACCTGAAGGTTGTAGAGATGAAGATAAAGAACAATTATGGTAAATGCAGTGGTATTCTATGTCAGGTTAATGAACATTTGTCGGTTGAAGTCTTGTTCGGTGTCTGTTGAATGCAGTCTTCTTTGGGCTTTTGCCAAAAAGTGTGGGCAAAAGCTTTGTCAATGTCCATAGACTTACAAAGGTGTTGGGCTAGCGTAATTTTAAAATTTCTAGGGAAACTGGGGGTCTATGGCATAGTTCATCAAATATCTGTGTATAAGGTTGTCAAAACTTCTTCTTTAATCCATCAGTTGTCTGTATACAGGATCATCAAATTCCTTGTCCAAGTGGGTCTTTTTACCTTGGAGAAAACGGAAAAACAGGTGAAAGAAACGGACCGTATAATCGCATTTTCATCACATCATTGTTTCCACCGTTGGGTCATAAATCAAATCCATTGGAATTACAATTTCCTCACTCCTTAGACTCATTACCCTGGTACTACGTTTGCACTTCATTAAAGCCTGACCGCATCTAAATATCAAGCCAATCGATATGACAACACCTAAGATACATAGGAGAAACTTCCCTACATCCATTATGACTCCTTGAGCCCATTCTCCTAAACCAGAGAACCAATTTCGCGGGTTCAACCATGACACCCAACCAGTCAGCTCATTACCCACAGCAGCAAGGGTGAGATTGTGTCTCCTGCGAAATTCCCACTTTAATTGGAGAATGTCGTCCATCTTTTGGTCTATGACCTCGACCGGGTCCTCGGTACTATTCGTAATATATGTGCAGCATTTCACGCCGTACTGCATTGCCAGTGTGACACAATATCCACCTGTCACTGCTGTGAGATAATTAAGAACCATTCTATGCTGAACCAGTTCTGTTTTATAAGCTTGAAGCTCTCTTCCAGTATACCTAAAAGTGTCATCATACATTTCTGTGATATTGTCTAACAAATTTGCAAGCGCAGATATGTATCTATAGTTCAGCACTCCTCTAGCGGTGCGAGTGAAATCTAACGCAAGTAGAACCTGAATCCCGGTGGATTCATGGCTCATGTCAGAGGCCGAATGCTCTGTCCTTTCTGTCAGTTGCCTTTTAACTACGTGCTCGTAGTTGGTGTGAGTATAAGGAGCTTGGGCACCACGGTGTATATCTTTCATTTTGGCATGTGATACAGTCATTACTTCAGGCAGTACCTTTCCAATATAACACAATCCTTCAGAGTTTGGGGCAAGCCACTTATACGCCTTCCTCCCGCATATGAAATATGCATCATCGGGGAGAACATATGGGACAGAGTAGGACATAACCATATTACACACCTTCCATGTGAAATCTCCTACCCCTAATTCTCCCATCTGTCTAGTACACGTATCCGTTTGTACGATATGTGCACAGTATCCTGGTGATACCTCTCCAACTCTCGTAATCCTACTTCCTAGGGTATACCTATATCGGAAAGATTTTTCTCTACTGGCTATGTGGCGTATAAGCTCTGTATCTGTAGGCATTCTATCTGCTCTATATGAAAAGGTCATGGTTTGGTTACTCCATGACACTTCCCAATTTCCCGGCTTTCGGGGATTGGTAATGTTAAAACATATTAGGGATCTATCCACATGATATTGGTGGAGCTTCAAACTAGGAGGACTGGAGATATTAAACCTCCTGTCCACCGGTCTCCCACCCTTTAGCTCAAGTACCTCTCCTACCGTTAAAGGGAATGGTACTAGTCCTGATTTGCTATGACCTTGAGGTACTTGAGAGCATACCCAACAATCTGTTTGATTTAACACACTACCCACTAAGGAGTGATAGTCACTCAATGGATGCCGGTCCATGTGGATATTAAAACTGGATTGGCATTTCTTGATGCACCCATCCTCAACTACAGTGTCACAGAGCCTACAGATACAGTTTTCTTCAGCTAACAATCCTTCACAATTCCTTCTATTGTCAATGCTATCGGATCGTTTTCTGATACTCGCCTTTACTTGTTGGTTAAGTTGTTCTTGGAAAACTACGCCACCATCTTTATCATCAGAACCCATTCCAGAACCTCTCTCGACCTCCATGGTACTCTCGCCGGAACAGACTGCTCTGGTCAACATCATGGTCAACAGGAAAATCCGGATCACAGTCTCTTGGGGCAAGTCCATCTTATAGGAGGAAACGGAGTAGAATGAGAAGGGGGAAAGAAATAGTTTGAGGGAGATAGGGTGGGAAGTTTGGAGAAAAACAATAAAAGGGAACAGGGAATCGACAACTGCTTCCGATCTTATGATTTTCAATGCTCAGTTGCCGCCTCAGTCCTCTTGGAACAGGCACTCCAGTGATACAACTTCCTCTACCGTCTGTTCCTTATCACGGGACCTCTCTGGATCAGCAACCTTCTTACAATGGGACGAATGAACCCAAGTCTCTCTCTCGGCAACCTTCAATGCTGTAGTGCTAGTCAATAAGACTTGGTATGGTCCTTCCCATCTGTCAATAAGGCAACCTGAGCGTAGAAAATTACGTATCATTACATAATCCCCAGGTTCAATGTCATGACAATTACTATCTGGTAAATCAGGAATCATTAACTTCAAATTATCATTTTGCTTCCTTAACTGTTTACTCATGTTAACCAGGTACTTTACAGTCACTTCATTGTTACACTTCAAATCATCCTGAGGGTTAATCATAACATGCGGTTGTCGACCAAACAAGATTTCAAAGGGAGACAGATTAAGAGGGGACCTGGGAGTGGTTCTGATGCTGTATAGTACAATGGGTAAAGCTTCTGGCCATGTCAATCCTGTCTCTGCCATAACTTTGCTCAGTTTATTTTTAATAGTGCTGTTCACTCTTTCCACCTTCGCACTCGCCTGGGGACGGTATGGAGTGTGCAGCTTGCTATCAATTCCCATCAACTTACACATTCCTTGAAAGACATCACCTGTAAAATGGGTACCCCTATCACTTTCAATTATTCTAGGGATACCATATCTACATACAAATTCCTGCACAATTTTCTTAGCAGTAAACATAGCGGTGTTTGTGGCCGCAGGAAATGCTTCGACCCAATTTGAGAACACATCTATACAAACAAGTACATATTTCAAATTTCGACAAGGGGGTAATTGAATAAAGTCAATCTGTATTACCTGAAAAGGGCCGCCTGTAGGTGGGATATGAGATGGTTCTGTTGGTATTGCCTTTCCGATATTCTTTCTCAAGCAGGTAAGACATGACATTGCTCTCTTACTCGCATGAGATGAAAATCCTGGGGCGCACCAATATGCTCTTACCAACTTGCACATTCCCTCCTTGCCCAGATGAGTCAGCCCGTGTGCTGCCTCAGCTAAACATGGAAGATATGCTCTGGGGGCCACTGGTTTACCTTGTCCATCCGTCCAGAGTCCTGAGGACTCCTGGCCATATCCTTTTGCCTTCCAGACTGCCTTTTCCTGTGTGGAACACAAATTTTGCATTTCACACAACTTCTGTGTGTTGGTGGTATTAAATACCATCAATTGTGTGGTGTCTGTCTGTCTGGGTGTACCAGCTGCTAACTTAGCAGCTTCGTCTGCTCGGCTGTTACCAAGTGATACTGGGTCCTGGCTATATGTGTGTGCTTTACACTTGAGAACAGCCACTCTGTCGGGTTCCTGTATCGCTGTTAGAAGCCTTTTGATGTGAGCTGCATGCGCTACCGGTGTACCAGCTGCCGTCATGAAATTTCTGAGGCGCCATAGGGCTCCGAAATCATGGACTACCCCGAATGCGTATCTAGAATCGGTGTAGATATTGGCTGATTTGCCCTTAGCCAATTCACATGCTCTGGTTAGGGTGACCAGTTCAGCAACCTGGGCTGAGTGAGGTGGGCCTAGCGGTTCAGCTTCTATGGTGCCTTGGTCATCTACGACTGCGTATCCAGTACACAAGTCTCCCGAGTCTGACTGTCTGTGACAACTACCATCCGTGTAGAAGGTAAGATCTACATCTTCCAGTGGGTTGTCACTGATGTCAGGCCTTGCGGTGAAATTTTGGGTCAAATATTCCATACAATCATGTGTGTCCTCCTTTGTATTAAATCCTCCTTCCCCATCACTCTCATCCTCCACCCTTTGTGCCTGTCCAGGCACACCTGGGAGATATGTTGCAGGATTTAATGCACTGCATCTCCTTATGGTGATGTTTACGGGGGCCATTAGTGCCAATTCCCATCTTGTAAACCGCGCTGATGAGACGTGCCTGGTTTGGGCAGAATTTAACAAAGCTGACACTGCATGTGGTGTATGAATTGTGAGGTTGTGACCTAGCACTACATCTTCGCTTTTCGTTACTAGCAATGCTATCGCAGCAACGCTTCGCAAGCATGTGGGGAGGGATCGCGCTACCGTATCTAGCTGAGCGCTGTAGTATGCTACCGGCCTGCTGGCATCACCATGCTTTTGGGTTAGGACGCCTGCCGCGCAACCAGCACTTTCTGTTCCATACAGCTCAAAGGGTTTCCCATAGTCTGGCATACCTAATGCTGGCGCCTGCGTTAGGCACTGTTTAAGTCTCTCAAATGCCATTTCGGACTCGTCTGTATGCGAAATCCGATCAGGTTTGTTTGAGGAGACCATCTCCTGCAAAGGTAATGCCAGAATGGAAAATCCTGGGATCCAGTTACGGCAATACCCACACATTCCTAAAAACGTTCTGATCTGTTGCTGGGTTTGTGGCAGAGTCATGTCTCTAATTGCTTGAATTCTATCAGCGGTCAGGTGTCTCAGTCCTTGTGTTAGACAGTGTCCCAAATATTTTACTTTAGTTTGGCATAATTGTAATTTGTCTTTGGAAACCTTGTGTCCTGTGTCTGAAAGATGAAACAGGAGCTGTTTCGTATCCTTCAGGGACGCTTCCAATGAATCTGAACACAGTAGTAAATCATCCACATACTGTATCAATACTGATCCACTCTCTGGTTGGAAAGACTGTAAACAATCATGCAAAGCCTGGGAAAATATACTTGGGCTGTCTATGAATCCTTGTGGTAATCGAGTCCATGTGTATTGGACTCCTCTGTATGTAAATGCGAACAAATATTGGCTGTCAGGGTGCAGAGGTACCGAGAAGAAAGCGGAGCAGAGGTCAATAACAGTGAAAAATTATGCAGTGGGAGGGATTTGCATAAGGATGACAGCTGGATTTGGCACTACGGGGAACTGACTCTCAACTATTTTGTTAATCCCCCTTAGATCCTGCACTAGCCGGTAACCCCTCCCCCCACTCTTTTTCACAGGGAAGATGGGACTATTGGCAGTGCTGGATGTTCTTACCAGAATGCCCTGTTGTAGCAAGCGCTCTATTACTGGGTACACTCCTAACTCCACCTCTGGCTTCAGAGGGTATTGTGGGATTTTTGGAGCTATCCTACCATCTTTTACTTGTACAACTACCGGAGCTACGTTTGCCATCAATCCAGTGTCTTGTCCATCTTTAGTCCAAAGTGACTCTGGTATCTGGGATGTCATTTCTTCTACTTGGGATGGAGTCCTATTTGTCATAATGGTATGTGACATTAATTTTGATGGGGAGTCTAACATGTCTCGCACTTCCTGAGCGTGATTCTCAGGTATGTCCAAGAATACACCTTCAGGAGTGCAATAAATGACGCACCCCATTTTACACAATAAGTCTCTTCCCAGGAGATTAGTCGGTGCCGATGCAGCCAGCAAAAAGGAATGCTTGGTATGTAAAGGCCCTATTGTAACCTCGGCTGGTTTGCTAACAGGGTAGTGCTGGACTACTCCCGTTACTCCTATGGCTGGAATTGTCTTACCAGTGGTTCTCATGCCCACTGTCGAATTTATCACTGATTTGGCCGCCCCCGTATCTACAAGAAAGTTTAATGATTTACCAGCTACATTAATTGCAATTTCGGGTTCACTTCCAAGACTTGCAATCAATTTTACTGGCTGCAGATTACAGGTATGGCCACACCCCTATTGGGTATGGTGACCTCCCTGAATCCCGCTGGCAGCAACTACTTGTGAAGGAGTTAACTGGGAACTAGCAGATGCTTGCCAGTCTCTGTTCGGGGGGTATCTTTTTGTTTCCCCTGCATGTGGCTCATAACTCCGTCTTTGTGGACCCTGATCCCAATTTCGTGTGTCATGTCGTGGTCTAGGGGGTTGGTATGATTTTTGTGAATTTTTCACTCTACAGTCTCGTGCCATGTGTCCCTGTCTATGACAAGAATAACAAGTTACCACATTTGACTTACCCACAGGGTTTGGTGATTTATACAAAGGCTGCCTTGTGGTCAGGGCCTGTATACTTACGGCCATTAATTTATCACCTTATAATTCCCTGTGTCTGGTGATATTCCGATCGTGATCAATAGCTGCCTCTCTCAAAGTAGCCACCGACAGACCTCGCCAACATGGTTGCGTGGTCTGTACCCTTGTTTTTAATGCTTCTTTCAAAGTACTTCTGGGCTAAAGCTGCCTACTCTTGGGAACTTCTCCCCGTCATGTACCGTCATTCTCTCCCATTCATCACATAAAACTTCTGTGTGTGAACCGTATTTTTCACACATTACGTACCTTGCCGACCCGATTGGTCGGTTCACTGAATCAACCCGAACCGAGGTTGATCGCCCCCTACCTGAACAATTGGCCCCCATACCTGTAGGTGTTGCTTTCTTCAGCGAACCCTTACAAAACCAAAATGTTCAAGATAGGCTGATGGTGGCGGTTTACCGAGTACCCCTTCTTTCAAACCATCCATTAACACAGATACTGCTACTTCTCTATGGTTGAGTACTCGCCCACGCCGACCAATACGACCTACACACTGTCCTAGTGCTGGCGTACTCGACCCAGGGCCCCTGCGACCTGAACCGCTATTTACTGGAACATGTGAGGGTGATCCGCAGAGCACTTACTCTTTCCAGTAACTATTGGTTGCTGGATAGTTCCCAAGTGACTGGCGAACCTCCCTTAAAATAAAAAAAATTACACAAATCACGTTAGAATGTACAAATAGCGTTTATGACCCCTTTCGTACACAAATGGCACTGGGTCAGATTACTAACTTATGCACACAATTACGTGCGGTACAATCGTTCTGCACATAAGCAACTAATCTTTTGTGCGGAGCGACCAGTGGTATCGAAAATTACGGCTGCGAATTCCTTCAGCCAGAGCTTTATGGCCTATATGGGTTCCGCACCAACCCTTCCTGGTGTTGTGCTACTTGTCTCTATAGCGGACTTCTTAGTCTGCTGTAACTGGACCTCCTGGTCTTGTTATAAGACCTCCTGGTCTGCTGCTACAGTGTGACCTCCTGGTCTGCTACACTCTAATGCTCAAATTTTATGTTTAACAAGGGATGCCTCCCTAGCCACCATGTACGTCACTTACATGCATGTACCTCACGAGAACTCGACTTCTTGTGGTTCAACCTCAAAAATTGTAGAACTTATATAATTGCAAACACTCACTCACCACATATACACTTTTGTTTCTATTTCTATTTCTGCGCAGAAATTTTCTTTCCTTTAGACCAGATGTGTTGTAAATTTGGAGAAGGATCTGTTAGTCTAAATTTCGGACACTAAAATCGATTTGCGCTATTTATCGCGTAGCCACCTTTTCGCCTGTTAAAATAACACTAGTGTGTGATTTGAGTTACGTGGGCGTACCCGGACGCTCCGTTGCGCAATATACGCTGCGTGCGTCGGCCTTTGAGTTGCGTACGCGAGTCTCAGCCCTTTGTTAGAGACACGTGTGCACAAAGCAAATATCCACCGTAACACAATTTACACGTTTATCAATGTAGATGATCCTCGATCATCTACCGAACACCACACCAATCTCTCCTTGTATCTTTAGGTAGAGCTGCGTGCGTGCTTTGCAATTTATCCCTTAATGTATTACTTTTACACTTTAACTATGAAATAGCGACAAATCTCTCTTAGCACGTTTATCAATTATAAAATGGCAAACAGGAGAGTGATATATGAAAATACACGAATGAAAAAGAAATGCAGATATGCATGTGTGCGTACGCAAGACAGAAATAAACAGTTTTAAAAGACACTAGCGTGTTGTTCTTACCTCCGGTTCCGGATTCCCTCAGCACCCTTTACTAAGCGAAGCAGACGCTTATCCAGACAGCACTACGAGGAATATGATCTCCCGCCCTTTGCTGATGGATAATGTCTGCTGAAATTACCTAGCAGAGATATGTGAAGGACGGACGAGCCGCCAATTGATAAAGCTAAATATTTATCTTATTTAAAACCCTTTAAGAGGTCTAAGAACACTGTACGCTATTGACGTATGGAGTACCGTAAGGGTACGCACGTTGCGTAGCAATCGCTTAGCCGTAGTCGAGACGCTCAAGCGTCACGTTCGCTCACGGCCAAGAGATCACAGGCAGGCACGCTATTGGCTGCCGACTAACGTAATGGTTCGCTATAGCGTAGCGGACGCTCGGGACCACGAGGAGATCACCAGCGGCGCTGACGCTCACAATGTTAAACCTTTATGTGTAAACCATGAACAATGTATTATACAGGAAAACCTTAGTGTAGTGGTGGGGTGTAGATGCAACACAGTGTAACCTTATTAACTTAAAAGCTGTTCGAGCGTCTCCAATGCTCTGAGAATACTTAACACTATAAGAAATACACAAATACCGGGCTTAGGGTCTAACGCCTTATATGAATGTTATACTTGAAAAAGAATAATACAATACAAGTCATACACTACAATATAACATAGACTAACTAACCAGATAACTACACAGGAAATACAATACAATACAATTACGTTTAAGGGAAAATGAGAGAGAAAGAGGAGGAGAGAGAGAGAGAGAGATATGGCTCACAATAACAATAAAGACAATATGTTTGCGGAGAAAACTTACGCACAAAGGGAACGATCGCATGCGCCTTTCTGAATATCCAGCTCCCGATTATCAGTGATGAGAACCGTTGAAGAGAGTGAGCTGGATCAGGTCGGCTTGTCTATTTATGCCCCACACACAATACAATTCAATAGTCCCTACAATCTCATTGTTCATTGGACACAGGAATTCGTCTTCGCATTATAACAAAAGGTCATAGGTTGATTCATACAGGTGGACTGAGACCATTTCCAACTGCTCAGGTGGGTGGGAAACTAGGTTTCCCGCCGCATGGATAAGTAAGTGCAAATAATAGTAAATGGACATAAACTTCTTATGTCCATAACTATTCGCACGAGCGATTAATCCGCTTCAAACCAACACCGGAATATTGCTAATTAAATACTCTTCCGATGGATACTAAACACCACTGTATGACCCATGTCTGACCCTTCGTATCAAACAAAGAGGGATCTCTTTGTCCATGAACATGCTATATTAACTACACTTTCAGAATCTATCAAGGGGACCATGATCTATAAAATACCTTATATAGTTAAAATATGTAACGATTGAGTCGCCCGCTAGACGCATACAAACTCTACCGTAAATCCGCATATCGTGCGCCTGCGGGTGCACGCGACTGCGAGTATGCGCACGCACGGGAGAGCTCTTGCACGCGCAGCGGGAGCTCGCATGAGGTGCAAATATGGCAGTGTGCATAGTGATATTTTTCTGACTTTGACAGACTTTACCCCATCTATGTGGTTCTGTCACATTTGGCGTCCAAACAGGGACCATGATTGCAGGACAGTACCGGCAGCAAATCCCTGATGTGGTACCTGGGTCCACCCATAACAATAGTGAGACGCATAGCGACATGGTAAGTCTGAATCTTAAAACAGCAGTGGATACTTACACATGTGTTTTTTATTTGCAAGCTAGCATATTAGAAATTGTTTGCTAATTCCTGTGTATAGGCCTAGAAACCCAGGGAATGATGTGCAGTATTAAGGAAAAACCAGCTGAGATAGTGTGCTGGGAATCTGGCTTGCCATAGACTGTTAATTAAGCCTGCTAAGTTTGTATATGAGATGCAGGGAAACATGGAGGAGTTGTTTGCCGAGTTAGCTGAAGGCCAAAAAAACAACAATCTGTCTGCGGAGCAGCAAGTATAGATACAGAGGCAGCAAACTTAAATTCAGTTGCTGCATGATAAAATTAAGGAAATGAGAATAGGTGGGCAGGAGCGCACCTTATATTATCTGGGGAGTGAGGTTGCCACCTCACACCCCAGATAATGTAAGTATAAAAGAAGAGCACAAACCACTAGGAGAAAACTCCATTCTTTCTACACAGTAATGCCTCCCATAAGATGGGTAACCTCCGACTAGCCAAATGTTCTTTCCAAAGTACAGTATTAGCTTCTTATTGATCAAAACTGTGATAGGATACTTTAAGAAGGCACAGGCCTGGAAACTATTAGATAGGCTCAGATGACCTGCAATTCCATCTTCATATAGGTCTTGCTATTGTTATTACTCTAGTTGCAACTGAGTGGATGTAATGGCCGGCAAGAGGGCCACAAAGAATAAGTTTACTGTGGGCATGTTGAAGTAATTGCATGCTATTTGGTGATAAGCGTATGATAAGCGTATGCAGAGATCTTTCCAAGTTTGTCTCTCCTGCACCAAAGAGAAGACAGATGTAAATTATGATGAAGATGATGAGGACTGCTTTCCTCTGAAGTTGGATTACGTGCAGTCACATAGACACTGTCAACTCTGAAAATACAGTAGGCAGAGATCAGCATTTATTTCCATACATGTAGCTGCAATCACGGAAGGTATGTGCTTGACTCTGGTGTCTAAAGTTGCCAGACGGACTGCTTTCAAAACTCTGGGCACAGATCTCGAAATTAAGCCCTGTGATCAGAAATGATACAAGAAGTTTCTCTATCCAGGCTCCAGTAATAAGATTCAGTGGCAATCCCTGTCTCAAAACAAATATCACTTTTGCATCTTGACAAATATGGTCCTGGCTATCAGGGAACTCCCTGGTCCAATCCCATTGTAATCAGGGGATATAATGTTCCATAACAGGGCAGAGTTGTGTTCTGTCACTTGTAAAGGTAAAAATGAACTACTGTAGTTCCAATGCTGGCACAGCTCAGCACAGTGAGTGCCCAAGATAGGCAAGGAATGTCTCTTCTCAGAGGAATCCCAAACAAAGCCACCCCACTGCCCACTTTTTATTTGCAGCACAGCATACAGGACATCATGCCACTGCTGTAAAATGGAGTAAGGGCTACCAGGAACTGCACAGAAGACAGGAAGGAAAGAGGGACTAGGGAGCCAACAGTGGGGGGCTTTGGACAGAAACATGGGGCAAGAGCTGGATAGACCTAAGGAGTGAATAAGAGTGACATTGGGGGCTTAGCTGGAGAGACAGAAGTGGGTCTGGAGTTGAAGAGACTCAAGGGGGCTGAGATGGAGAGACGCAGATGGGTGAGCTAGAGAGATGCAGGGGGTGAGCTGTGTTTCTATTGTGTAATTCTGACCAATTTAAGTATACAGCCAGAATAGTAAAGAACAGTTTTTAAGTATATAGCATTTTTTTTATTTGCTATGGGTGACATCAACCCTATTTGTGCCTCTGGCAGTGACAAGGCACCATCTCAGAATACTACTGAGCCGCCTAATGCGAAGTGGGATTGGAGAGGCGTGGATGAATTCCTCAACCTCTCTAGGACCACTTTAAACCCTGCATTTAATGAATTATTTTATTAAGGCAGTTAAAATGAGTACCGTATGTAGCCTGCTACTTGAAAGTCATGAGGCCACTCCCCCTAACAAATGTATTATTGTTATGCAGAAATCACGGTTAATAAATATCCAAGCTGCCCAGAACATGAAGGCATCTTACAAAGACAGACATGTAGAGTAACAGTTCAGCCAATAACAGCTAACTTATACCATTTTCAGACAGAAAAATCTCAAACTCACTGGGTTTTCCTGGATTTTTAAACCTGGGATGGACCCAGGTCAAAGCTCCTACTGTTTCACACAGCACATTTGACACGGGTTATAACCTGGGTCAACTCCTTTCACACAGAACCCGTGTCTGCCCTGCAATATACTGTGGGATAGATGTATTATACCCGCATGTATAATGCGGGTATTATACCTCCTTCTTCTCCCTTTTACCAAGGAAGCTACACTGACAAAATGTATTAACATCTTGTCTGCCAGAGTGGGGGAGTAAATTCTTCCCCCTCCAGCGATCCCTGTCTGAGCACACAGTGCATCACCCTAGTCATGATGCGCTGTGTCTTTCCTCCCGGCTGGCTCCTTTGGGCATGCGCAAAATTTCACTATTATCACAAGATCTCTCACGCAGCCCGGAGTTGGCAGCCACCGCAGCCAAGGACATTACCGCCCCTGCTGTGGTGTATTGGCAACAACCCAGCTGCCCTGCATATCGGGGTACTTTGAGATATCAGCGCCAATATAGACAGGGGCGCATGCAGCACACACCAGCACAGTAATACATGGGGGAAGTGGTAACGTGCGCTGATACCTCTATAACTCCCCCCCCCCCAAACCCATATCCTTCCTTTATACATCTACCCCCCTGTGTCATAAGAAAGGGACTGTTTTTTAGGCACATAGAAATGAGGTCATAATAAGTAGGTGGCGACTGCATTGCATTAACCATGGCTGACAATTTACTACTGAGTAGCCCGGAGTTCCTGAGTTCTTTGTTTGAATGTTTGAGTATACTATGGCATCCTTAACTGTCAGAGTAATTTACCTGCAGACCTCCTCCTCCCCTATAAACAACAGAAGCTCTCTAATTTTCTCCTCCTTCCAATGTGCCATGCTGTGTGTGTATTTCTGCAGCACGCTTGTGACATCAGACATCAGCGCACGCCCACTCAGCCAATCAGCCAGTGCCCTATCAGCTCAGCCAATCAACGATCCGACTTGAGAAAGCTGGGTCACACCCTTTTGCACAGCTCGCAACCTATGTAAGACCCAGGAAAAACCCAGTTACTCTCAGGGTCGATGTCCTGGGAATTGAGACCTGGGTTGACACTTTTACACGTTTCCGTAAATTACTGGGAAGTTTGCTCTATGTGAAAGTTTCTAGCACACAGGCTTATTAAAGTATATTTCTGATGCAATGGCTGTGAAATTTCAGATTTATAGCTTTAGCACACGTAAATGAGCCACGCAACTAACCACTGGCTCTGCTAATTGCAGCCTAGGCTGTGCAATAACACAGAAGGTAAGTTTTACTACTACAATACAATCACTCAGTTCCTTGAATGTTTTCATCACATTGAACACTGCCAAGATCAGAAGCATTTATGACCAGGGAATATGGAATGCCGACGTTAGTCTAGTTATTGTCATTGTTCTGTTGTTCTTTTCTAACACGAGTCCAGTCCTAGAACTTAAATCCTCCTTTTATGGAACATTAATAAGTAAGTGTTTGTGGATTTCTCCCAAATGACTATAGTTACATAGACAATAGACAAAGTAGACATATAAAACAGTAGAGCTTGTGTCCGCTCTATATTACATACTCTCTGATGTTAATGTGCAAGATTTCCCTGTATGTGCCTAGACTAATAGGGTCATATTTTTTGTAGTTGCTTCATTTAGTTCTCAGGCAGTATATAGTCAGGCAATGTACAGACTCAAGCATTATGTTCTGATGTGCCACAAGATATAATACCTACAGCATCAGCCATGCAGGGAGAAGGGACTGTCGTTCTCCTGAAGAACAGTTTTGTCTTATTGCTTGGGGGAGATTCTGTTAAATCAATTGCTTCTAAATCATTCTCCAAAGCACAATGTACCCAGAAATGCAAAGGGCTTCATTGGCAGGCCAATCAATGGGGTTTTATAATGGATAGGCTGTGCAAGGTTTATTACTCGTCTACACAGACTCAAACTTATGTGAAAAGATAATGGTGTCAAAAGATCCATAACATGCAGACGGATGCCATCTGTTGAGACAGTGACTAGAATCCCTGCATTGCAGTTTAGCAGAGGACAAAACTAAACTAAAGTTTTTGCAATGATTGATTGAAATAAATTTTGCTAATTGTTGCATTTTTGAAAAAATTGAGAAGTTTATATTCACATTGTATATCATTTGTTTTGTAGTTCCTGGAATTGTTGCCGTAGTGTACTGAATAAAACTTTAAGCCTTTTTCTACAGTTCCAAAAACAATGAATGTATAATTTAAGTGGTGTGCCATGATTACATGTTTAATGAAGTTCTAACTTTCATGGTTTGGTAGACAAAAAAAAAAATCAATAGCACAGGTAGTTAAAAGTAAGCAGAAGAGAATCCTTTCTCCAAGCAAAGGGAAGGTGCAGTAAGATAAGCGTTCATAGGGGCCAACTCAGGCCTGGTTGCTGCTGTGCGTTTTCTAGAGATGTGCACTTGAAATTTTTCGGGTTTTGTGTCTTGGTTTTGGGTTCGGTTCCACGGCCGTGTTTTGGGTTCGACCGCGTTTTGGCAAAACCTCACCGAATTTTTTTTGTCGGATTCGGGTGTGTTTTGGATTCGGGTGTTTTTTTTTTAAAAACACTAAAAAACAGCTTAAATCATAGAATTTTGGGGTCATTTTGATCCCAAAGTATTATTAACCTCAAAAACCATAATTTCCACTCATTTTCAGTCTATTCTGAATACCTCACACCTCACAATATTATTTTTAGTCCTAAAATTTGCACCTAGGTCGCTGGATGACTAAGCTAAGCGACCCTAGTGGCCGACACAAACACCGTGCCCATCTAGGAGTGGCACTGCAGTGTCACGCAGGATGGCCCTTCCAAAAAACACTCCCCAAACAGCACATGACGCAAAGAAAAAAAGAGGCGCAATGAGGTAGCTGTGTGAGTAAGATAAGCGACCCTAGTGGCCGACACAAACACCGGGCCCATCTAGGAGTGGCACTGCAGTGTCACGCAGGATGGCCCTTCCAAAAAACCCTCCCCAAAGTACACATGACGCAAAGAAAAAAAGAGGCGCAATGAGGTAGCTGTGTGAGTAAGATATGCGACCCTAGTGGCCGACACAAACACTGTGCCCATCTAGGAGTGGCACTGCAGTGTCACGCAGGATGGCCCTTCCAAAAAAACCTCCCCAAACAGCACATGACGCAAAGAAAAAAAAGAGGCGCAATGAGGTAGCTGTGTGAGTAAGATAAGCGACCCTAGTGGCCGACACAAACACCGTGCCCATCTAGGAGTGGCACTGCAGTGTCACGCAGGATGGCCCTTCCAAAAAACCCTCCCCAAACAGCACATGATGCAAAGAAAAAAAGAGGCGCAATGAGGTAGCTGTGTGAGTAAGATAAGCGACCCTAGTGGCCGACACAAACACCGGGCCCATCTAGGAGTGGCACTGCAGTGTCACGCAGGATGGCCCTTCCAATAAACCCTCCCCAAACAGCACATGACGCAAAGAAAAAAAGAGGCGCAATGAGGTAGCTGTGTGAGTAAGATAAGCGACCCTAGTGGCCGACACAAACACCGGGCCCATCTAGGAGTGGCACTGCAGTGTCACGCAGGATGGCCCTTCCAAAAAACCCTCCCCAAACAGCACATGACGCAAAGAAAAAAAGAGGCGCAATAAGGTAGCTGTGTGAGTAAGATAAGCGACCCTAGTGGCCGACACAAACACCGGGCCCATCTAGGAGTGGCACTGCAGTGTCACGCAAGAAGGCCCTTCCAATAAACCCTCCCCAAACAGCACATGACGCAAAGAAAAAAAGAGGCGCAATGAGGTAGCTGTGTGAGTAAGATAAGCGACCCTAGTGGCCGACACAAACACCGGGCCCATCTAGGAGTGGCACTGCAGTGTCACGCAGGATGGCCCTTCCAAAAAACCCTCCCCAAACAGCACATGACGCAAAGAAAAAAAGAGGCGCAATGAGGTAGCTGTGTGAGTAAGATAAGCGACCCAAGTGGCCGACACAAACACCGTGCCCATCTAGGAGTGGCACTGCAGTGTCACGCAGGATGGCCCTTCCAAAAAACCCTCCCCAAACAGCACATGACGCAAAGAAAAAAAGAGGCGCAATGAGGTAGCTGTGTGAGTAAGATAAGCGACCCTAGTGGCCGACACAAACACCGTGCCCATCTAGGAGTGGCACTGCAGTGTCACGCAGGATGGCCCTTCCAAAAAACCCTCCCCAAACAGCACATGACGCAAAGAAAAAAAGAGGCGCAATGAGGTAGCTGTGTGAGTAAGATAAGCGACCCTAGTGGCCGACACAAACACCGTGCCCATCTAGGAGTGGCACTGCAGTGTCACGCAGGATGGCCCTTCCAAAAAACCCTCCCCAAACAGCACATGACGCAAAGAAAAAAAGAGGCGCAATGAGGTAGCTGTGTGAGTAAGATAAGCGACCCTAGTGGCCGACACAAACACCGGGCCCATCTAGGAGTGGCACTGCAGTGTCACGCAGGATGGCCCTTCCAAAAAACCCTCCCCAAACAGCACATGACGCAAAGAAAAAAAGAGGCGCAATGAGGTAGCTGTGTGAGTAAGATAAGCGACCCTAGTGGCCGACACAAACACCGTGCCCATCTAGGAGTGGCACTGCAGTGTCACGCAGGATGGCCCTTCCAAAAAACCCTCCCCAAACAGCACATGACGCAAAGAAAAAAAGAGGCGCAATGAGGTAGCTGTGTGAGTAAGATTAGCGACCCTAGTGGCCGACACAAACACCGGGCCCATCTAGGAGTGGCACTGCAGTGTCACGCAGGATGGCCCTTCCAAAAAACATTCCACAAACAGCACATGACGCAAAGAAAAATTAAAGAAAAAAGAGGTGCAAGATGGAATTGTCCTTGGGCCCTCCCACCCACCCTTATGTTGTATAAACAGGACATGCACACTTTAACCAACCCATCATTTCAGTGACAGGGTCTGCCACACGACTGTGACTGAAATGACGGGTTGGTTTGGACCCCCACCAAAAAAGAAGCAATTAATCTCTCCTTGCACAAACTGGCTCTACAGAGGCAAGATGTCCACCTCATCATCATCCTCCGATATATCACCGTGTACATCCCCCTCCTCACAGATTATCAATTCGTCCCCACTGGAATCCACCATCTCAGCTCCCTGTGTACTTTGTGGAGGCAATTGCTGCTGGTCAATGTCTCCACGGAGGAATTGATTATAATTCATTTTAATGAACATCATCTTCTCCACATTTTCTGGATGTAACCTCGTACGCCGATTGCTGACAAGGTGAGCGGCGGCACTAAACACTCTTTCGGAGTACACACTTGTGGGAGGGCAACTTAGGTAGAATAAAGCCAGTTTGTGCAAGGGCCTCCAAATTGCCTCTTTTTCCTGCCAGTATAAGTACGGACTGTGTGACGTGCCTACTTGGATGCGGTCACTCATATAATCCTCCACCATTCTTTCAATGGTGAGAGAATCATATGCAGTGACAGTAGACGACATGTCCGTAATCGTTGTCAGGTCCTTCAGTCCGGACCAGATGTCAGCATCAGCAGTCGCTCCAGACTGCCCTGCATCACCGCCAGCGGGTGGGCTCGGAATTCTGAGCCTTTTCCTCGCACCCCCAGTTGCGGGAGAATGTGAAGGAGGAGATGTTGACAGGTCGCGTTCCGCTTGACTTGACAATTTTCTCACCAGCAGGTCTTTCAACCCCAGCAGACTTGTGTCTGCCGGAAAGAGAGATCCAAGGTAGGCTTTAAATCTAGGATCGAGCACGGTGGCCAAAATGTAGTGCTCTGATTTCAACAGATTGACCACCCGTGAATCCTTGTAAAGCGAATTAAGGGCTCCATCCACAAGTCCCACATGCCTAGCGGAATCGCTCCGTGTTAGCTCCTCCTTCAATGTCTCCAGCTTCTTCTGCAAAAGCCTGATGAGGGGAATGACCTGACTCAGGCTGGCAGTGTCTGAACTGACTTCACGTGTGGCAAGTTCAAAGGGCATCAGAACCTTGCACAATGTTGAAATCATTCTCCACTGCGCTTGAGACAGGTGCATTCCACCTCCTATATCGTGCTCAATTGTATAGGCTTGAATGGCCTTTTGCTGCTCCTCCAACCTCTGAAGCATATAGAGGGTTGAATTCCACCTCGTTACCACTTCTTGCTTCAGATGATGGCAGGGCAGGTTCAGTAGTTTTTGGTGGTGCTCCAGTCTTCTGTACGTGGTGCCTGTACGCCGAAAGTGTCCCGCAATTCTTCTGGCCACCGACAGCATCTCTTGCACGCCCCTGTCGTTTTTTTAAAAATTCTGCACCACCAAATTCAAGGTATGTGCAAAACATGGGACGTGCTGGAATTTGCCCATATTTAATGCACACACAATATTGCTGGCGTTGTCCGATGCCACAAATCCACAGGAGAGTCCAATTGGGGTAAGCCATTCCGCGATGATCTTCCTCAGTTGCCGTAAGAGGTTTTCAGCTGTGTGCGTATTCTGGAAAGCGGTGATACAAAGCGTAGCCTGCCTAGGAAAGAGTTGGCGTTTGCGAGATGCTGCTACTGGTGCCGCCGCTGCTGTTCTTGCGGCGGGAGGCCATACATCTACCCAGTGGGCTGTCACAGTCATATAGTCCTGACCCTGCCCTGCTCCACTTGTCCACATGTCCGTGGTTAAGTGGACATTGGGTACAGCTGCATTTTTTAGGACACTGGTGAGTCTTTTTCTGAGGTCTGTGTACATTTTCGGTATCGCCTGCCTAGAGAAGTGGAACCTAGATGGTATTTGGTAACGGGGGCACACTACCTCAAGAAATTGTGTAGTTCCCTGTGAACTAACGGCGGATACCGGACGCACGTCTAACACCAACATAGTTGTCAAGGCCTCAGTTATCCGCTTTGCAGCAGGATGACTGCTGTGATATTTCATCTTCCTCGCAAAGGACTGTTGGACAGTCAATTGCTTACTGGAAGTAGTACAAGTGGTCTTCCGACTTCCCCTCTGGGATGACCATCGACTCCCAGCAGCAACAACAGCAGCGCCAGCAGCAGTAGGCGTTACACGCAAGGATGCATCGGAGGAATCCCAGGCAGGAGAGGAATCGTCAGAATTGCCAGTGACATGGCCTGCAGGACTATTGGCATTCCTGGGGAAGGAGGAAATTGACACTGAGGGAGTTGGTGGGGTGGTTTGCGTGAGCTTGGTTACAAGAGGAAGGGATTTACTGGTCAGTGGACTGCTTCCGCTGTCACCCAAAGTTTTTGAACTTGTCACTGACTTATTATGAATGCGCTGCAGGTGACGTATAAGGGAGGATGTTCCGAGGTGGTTAACGTCCTTACCCCTACTTATTACAGCTTGACAAAGGCAACACACGGCTTGACACCTGTTGTCCGCTTTTCTGTTGAAATACCTCCACACTGAAGAGCTGATTTTTTTGGTATTTTCACCAGGCATGTCAACGGCCATATTCCTCCCACGGACAACAGGTGTCTCCCCGGGTGCCTGACTTAAACAAACCACCTCACCATCAGAATCCTCCTGGTCAATTTCCTCCCCAGCGTCAGCAACACCCATATCCTCCTCATCCTGGTGTACTTCAACACTGACATCTTCAATCTGACTATCAGGAACTGGACTGCGGGTGCTCCTTCCAGCACTTGCAGGGGGCGTGCAAATGGTGGAAGGCGCATGCTCTTCATGTCCAGTGTTGGGAAGGTCAGGCATCGCAACCGACACAATTGGACTCTCCTTGTGGATTTGGGATTTCGAAGAACGCACAGTTCTTTGCGGTGCTTTTGCCAGCTTGAGTCTTTTCAGTTTTCTAGCGAGAGGCTGAGTGCTTCCATCCTCATGTGAAGCTGAACCACTAGCCATGAACATAGGCCAGGGCCTCAGCCGTTCCTTGCCACTCCGTGTGGTAAATGGCATATTGGCAAGTTTACGCTTCTCCTCTGACAATTTTATTTTAGGTTTTGGAGTCCTTTTTTTACTGATATTTGGTGTTTTGGATTTGACATGCTCTGTACTATGACATTGGGCATCGGCCTTGGCAGACGACGTTGCTGGCATTTCATCGTCTCGGCCATGACTAGTGGCAGCAGCTTCAGCACGAGGTGGAAGTGGATCTTGATCTTTCCCTAATTTTGGAACCTCAACATTTTTGTTCTCCATATTTTAATAGGCACAACTAAAAGGCACCTCAGGTAAACAATGGAGATGGATGGATACTAGTATACTTATGGATGGACTGCCGAGTGCCGACACAGAGGTAGCTACAGCCGTGGACTACCGTACTGTGTCTGCTGCTAATATAGACTGGATGATTGATAATGAGATGAAATCAATATATATATGTATGTATATATAATATCACTAGTACTGCAGCCAGACAGGTAGATAATATATTTATTAGGTAATGATGACTGATGACGGACCTGCTGGACACTGTCAGCTCAGCAGCACCGCAGACTGCTACAGTAAGCTACTATACTATAGTAGTATGTACAAAGAAGAAAGAAAAAAAAAAACCACGGGTAGGTGGTATACAATTATGGATGGACTGCCGAGTGCCGACACAGAGGTAGCTACAGCCGTGGACTAACGTACTGTGTCTGCTGCTAATATAGACTGGATGATTGATAATGAGATGAAATCAATATATATATGTATGTATATATAATATCACTAGTACTGCAGCCGGACAGGTAGATAATATATTTATTAGGTAATGATGACTGATGACGGACCTGCTGGACACTGTCAGCTCAGCAGCACTGCAGACTGCTACAGTAAGCTACTATACTATAGTAGTATGTACAAAGAAGAAAGAAAAAAAAAAACACGGGTAGGTGGTATACAATTATGGATGGACTGCCGAGTGCCGACACAGAGGTAGCTACAGCCGTGGACTAACGTACTGTGTCTGCTGCTAATATAGACTGGATGATTGATAATGAGATGAAATCAATATATATATGTATGTATATATAATATCACTAGTACTGCAGCCGGACAGGTAGATAATATATTTATTATGTAATGATGACTGATGACGGACCTGCTGGACACTGTCAGCTCAGCAGCACCGCAGACTGCTACAGTAAGCTACTATACTATAGTAGTATGTACAAAGAAGAAAGAAAAAAAAAAACCACGGGTAGGTGGTATACAATTATGGATGGACTGCCGAGTGCCGACACAGAGGTAGCTACAGCCGTGGACTAACGTACTGTGTCTGCTGCTAATATAGACTGGATGATTGATAATGAGATGAAATCAATATATATATGTATGTATATATAATATCACTAGTACTGCAGCCGGACAGGTAGATAATATATTTATTAGGTAATGATGACTGATGACGGACCTGCTGGACACTGTCAGCTCAGCAGCACCGCAGACTGCTACAGTAAGCTACTATACTATAGTAGTATGTACAAAGAAGAAAGAAAGAAAAAAAACCACGGGTAGGTGGTATACAATTATGGATGGACTGCCGAGTGCCGACACAGAGGTAGCTACAGCCATGGACTAACGTACTGTGTCTGCTGCTAATATAGACTGGATGATTGATAATGAGATGAAATCAATATATATATGTATGTATATATAATATCACTAGTACTGCAGCCGGACAGGTAGGTAATATATTTATTAGGTAATGATGACTGATGACGGACCTGCTGGACACTGTCAGCTCAGCAGCACCGCAGACTGCTACAGTAAGCTACTATACTCTATAGTAGTATGTACAAAGAAGAAAGAAAAAAAAAAAACCACGGGTAGGTGGTATACAATTATGGATGGACTGCCGAGTGCCGACACAGAGGTAGCTACAGCCGTGGACTAACGTACTGTGTCTGCTGCTAATATAGAGTCTAGACTGGATGATAAATTATTGATAATGAGATGAAATCAATATAATATCACTAGTACTGCAGCCGGACAGGTACTATATATATTTATTATGTAATGACTGATGACGGACCTGCTGGACACTGTCAGGTCAGCACAGCACCGCAGACTGCTACAGTAAGCTACTATAGTAGTATGTATAAAGAAGAATGAAAAAAAAAAAAACACGGGTAGGTGGTATACAATATTATATATATATATATATTATATACAATTATATATATATATATATATATATATATTAAACTGGTGGTGATTGATTATTAAACTAGTGGTCACTTCAGGTCACGTTGCAACTTGCAACTAGTACTCCGAGGCCTAAGCAGACAATCACAAAATATATTATTATACTGGTGGTCAGTGTGGTCACAACAATGGCAGTGTGGCACTGACTCTGGCAGCAAAAGTGTGCACTGTACGTTATATGTACTCCTGAGTCCTGCTCTCAGACTCTAACTGCTCCCCACTGTCAGTGTCTCCCCCACAAGTCAGATAATACACTTACAGTCACACTATCTATTATCTAATCTATAAATATCACTTCAGCAAGTAGTATAGTAGTATACAGTATAGTAGTACTCCTCCTAATAATGCTCCCCAAAATACTGTGTCTCTCTCTTCTCTAAACGGAGAGGACGCCAGCCACGTCCTCTCCCTATGACTCTCAATGCACGTGTGAAAATGGCGGCGACGCGCGGCTCCTTATATAGAATCCGAGTCTCGCGATAGAATCCGAGCCTCGCGAGAATCCGACAGCGTGATGATGACGTTCGGGCGCGCTCGGGTTAGCCGAGCAAGGCGGGAAGATCCGAGCCTGCTCGGACCCGTGTAAAAAACCTGAAGTTCGGGCGGGTTCGGATTCAGAGGAACCGAACCCGCTCATCTCTAGCGTTTTCGTGCAGTGGGCGATCAGGTCTGAACTGCGCATGCAGCGCCACCCCAGTGCTATCCGCATCTCAGCCCAGCGATCGCCTCTGCCTGATTGATAGGCAGAGGCATTCGCTGGATGGGAGGGGGCGGGCTGTCATGTTGGGGGTGCGGTCTGGGCAACACAGGCATGCCTGGACAGTGCGGGGAGCGGGCCGCGGCAGCAGCGTGATGTCACACGCAGCCACTGTGACCCAGAGAGCGATGGGTAGCTCCCTGCCAGCGCGCCGGAGCTGCGCTGGTAGGGAGCTACTCTTCAGGGTTAAAAGCAAAGGCCAGACATGCAGGGCAGACTAGCCCTGTGCTGGGCATCCCCCCGCATGTCAGGGTGGCTGATCGTAGCCATGCAGCTACAATCAGGTCTGAATTAGGCCCAGAGGTTGCTTCTCAAAATAGAGCACTGATTATATTACTTAACATCAAATCTGCTGACAAATAAACATCTGTAAAAATAATGACACAAAATAGGAATAGGTTCCCATAACTGTTCTACCTTATGTATTGGACTGGGACTTGAAGAGCCCACTAAAGTGCAATGGTAGAGGCCCACAAAGATTCAGCGCTGAAAGGGTATCTCTTCTCCAGGTACCAGATATCGTATAGCCACCTGCCAAAAAGGGATCACAAGCAACTAGAAAAAGATGGTCCTTTGGACATGGCTTAGACACAATATATAAAGAAAAAAATATATACAAATCATAAACATGCCACCCTATGCTGATAATAACAGGGCTTTTGTTCTATAAAAATCTACCTACAGTATTTGGGCGTATAACATGTTCACTAAGGAATCTGTGGTTCACTGGCATATATATAATGGATACAGTGTGTGCGGTGCACACTGAGTCCAGAGGGGGGCCCCACCGCACACGCTGCGCCTATTTTTTGAATACTTACCCCTCCAGATTCCCGCTAAATACAGCTCTAAAAACATTGTTCCATTCTCTGCAACTGTATGAACTAGAGTATATGTAAAAATATTATGCTTACACAAAAATGTTTACTTTGTAGTCATTTGGCATTGAATGTTAATTTATTGTATATGTATTGTAGCTTTTTAACATTATGTGGGCAGCATACATTTCCAAGTGAGGCTTGGAACGCTTATCTAGTGTGCACGTGTAGCTAGTTCCACTTAGTTTAAAAGTGGGATACACGGGATACTCCACATACTGATCTGAGGAAGCCGCTGATTTAGGAAGGCGGGGAAACGCGTCAGTTACGGAGCCAGCAGCCACACAGCTGAGTAACTTTAACCAGTCATGGGAGCCAGTTCATTCACGGAGGTCAGCGCCACATGCAACACACAGCTGCAATGCTGTACCCTCTTAGCCAGCATATGGGAGTCAGCTCATTAATGGAGATCAGCGCCACTGGCCACACGCAGCGGCAATGCTGAACCCTCGCAGCCAGCAGGATTCCAGGGACGTGCAGTCAGGGTAGGCAGAGGAGGCAGAGCCTCCCCTGTCATACTGCCTGTCATACTACAGTTCTGACTATAAAAATGATTAGATTAATACAAAGAAGATATTTATAACTTATAAGTATGTTCTTTGTAATATTGCAATCATTTTTATAGTTACAACTTGGCAGATTTGCAGGGTTCTCTGTTATTGCAGTGAGAAACGATCTGTGAGGCAGCAACAGCTCTGCCTCACATCTCATAGTCATACACAGCCTGTCACTGTGCTAAGAGCTGGGCGGGGCCACACCATGACTAATAATGCAGCTTAGAAATAGAGCAATGTGAGGCATGCCTCACAGTTGGGGGGGCTGCATTTAGCTATGATGGACCAATCACAGCTAACGCTGTGAGAAAAAGCCGGAGGCACACATTGAGCTCCCGCCCTTCCCCGCACCAAAGAGGAAGCCTTCCTCCTGCGTTGTCAGCACCGCACACCAGGAGGAGGTGACATCGTGCAGCCTAGGAAGCCTTGCTGTATCCCTGGAGATATGCGCGCAGACTCGAGTACCCTGCATCCATTTTTTTTATACTTACCCCTTCGGAGTCCCGCTTCAATGTCAGCAGCGCTGTGGAATCACAGTGAAAATGGCGCAGTGGACATTTTCACAGTGTTCTGCGCATGCGCAGTAGAGTCTGAGCCCTCTAGTTCTCAGACTCTCCAGCATTGCTGGCAGAGAGGAGGGGGCCCATACGGAGGAGGCAGCACACAGGCCTCCTCCCCTCTTGAAGCGCCCCTGCTGTGGTTGTCTGTGTCTCAAAACCCCAAAAACTTGTGCACCAATGGGTTTTTTAAGCTTGATAAATAGGGTCCATGATGTATAAAAGTTTTCTATTCAGTTGCTGAACTAAAACTATTCAAATCAAAAGATTCTGCTTATCTGCCACCTCAGGTTCATGCAGGTACAGTATGCACATATACATTCAGAACCAGACAGAAGCTTATGCGGTTAATGCAGGTGGTGTATGTTCTAAGCTAGAACACTGTATGTACACTCAGTGGTGGCAGTTGCCCTTCTACAGTGAATGAAGGTTGCACAATGGTGCCACCACTCCAAATTCAGCAAGACGCTCAGGGGTGAATCCTGTCTTAATGGAGGACGTAAATGAAAACATGCAGACAGGCCACAGTGCAATGAGATCACGCTGTAATGTCAGCATACCTCCTTCTAGGTACAGAGCAATGGGCCTGGTAGTTAGAGACAGTGCGGGGTGCACTCCCAACCAAACACCCCCTTCACCCCCTCACTCAAGGCTGTAATGTCATACGTGTGGATCACCATTTACTGAATGGTACTCAGGGCATAGAATAAAATAAACCATTTGGGGTTAGTAATGGGGAGTGGCAGCAAAAAATGCAGATGTGTCCTATTTGTGTTGGGGGCATGTACATGCTGTTTGCTCCGATCATGTAAATACAGAAACATAGCGTCTGTGTCGCTACTGCTGTGTCCAGTCTGGGTTACCATAGGATTGCCCTAATAGTCGATTATTGTGTATAGGCTGCATACTTGTACAGAGTTGTGATTGGGTTAGCGGTGGCTCTAGGGGGGCATCTATCATCTATCATATTTTTAGGACGGCAGCTTTACTTGCTAACATTAGCAATTCCTTAGTCTTAAAAATCACAATTGCAAAAGGATATGTGTGCAGTTATCAATGAGGCCCAATATGTGTTCCCCACTTAATCTGTCCTCAAACTACAAATTAACTTTTGGTAGCAAGAGTCACATTACAGATAAATGATTGATGATTGAAGTTTGTAATCAGATATTAACAACAGTCATATAGTAAAACTAAAACACAGATTTAAAACTTGTGCTACTTGTTATAATGGACATCACATATTATATAGACATGATATAAATACAAATGGGTATGAAGAATCCTGATGGTCACAATGCAGACGGATCCAGATGGTAAGAATTACGGTTAGGATTAGTCACTGTGGTGAGGGTTAGTGTTAGGCTGCGGGAAAGGACAGTTAGGATTAGGAAGCCTAAGGGAACGGTTAGGGATAGAATACTCATGGGAATCTGTTGGCATTGTGACTGTCGAGATACTGCAGTTGGGTTACCTACCCAACCTGTTTTATTCCACACCTCAACTTGATACAACTGTATCAATAAATGATGGCAAATCCAGAACCTTAAGCTGAGCAGCTGGACCTTAAACCAGCCACCCATACAAGCAGCCATATTGAACAAGAGTCCCTCTAATCACAGGCCTTCAGGACAGATAAGTGTGCAGCACTTAGTCAAACCTGGTCCAAACCAGATTTTTCTGTTGTTGGAGTAGGGGAGGACCCCACTTCTCCAAACCACTGACAAACCCAAACCACCGCATTGCCAACCACACTGATTAAGCCCTAAGTGAGTTAGCAGCTTGGTTCAACAACCACATTTTAAAGACAGCAAATTAGCGTTCATTCTAGCACCCTGCACTGTCTCAGTGAGGCATATTTTAATTTTGAACGGCAAAATTTTAGACATGATGTATTGCAACAGGTACTGTAGTTGTATCAATACATCACATATAAATTTTTGCCCTTAAAAATTAAAATATGCCTCCATTACTGATCAGGTGTAGGGTGCTAGAATTAAGACTACCAAATTGTTCAAACAGGCAAACTTTTACTACATTTTGAGCAACACTTTAAGGAGGGAATTCAATTCAGCGGGAAGTACAGCGAGGAATTGCCATGAAGCCCAGGTGAGCCTGAGCACATATTGATCAATAATGGAGGCAATGACATCTCACATTTCCCGCAAAGCACTTTTTGATGGTGCGCAGTGTGCCATTCCATAATAGCATTTTCCATTGATGTCGGGCAATTGTATTCCGCCTAAATGTCTAATAAACAATACTGATCAGGATATACAAGAATAGAGACGGTGACCGCTGGCCCTCATTAAAAAGTAAAATTGTAGCATATTGTTAATTTAGTGGCAGATGTTTTTGTAAACTACTTACAACAGTATTTGCATTGCCCATCTAAAAGGATTCTTTAAATATCAGTGAGAAGGTCAGAGATCTGCACAAGCACAAACAGTGACATTTAGGGGCATATTCAATTGTTTCTTGTACTGATACATATTGGTTTGTCAGTGACTGGGGTAACAGTTTATTGTCGCCCTTATATTGCTAATTGACTTTGCCATTAAACGTTTGAAAGTTAATTTAGTGAACATCACTCAAGTTTTTCTATTGTAGACTAAAACAGAATGAGGTTAAAATTCCACCCATCGGGATCCCAGCGGTCGCAATACCAATGCCGTATTCACGACAGGGGTACTATCCCGCCACCGGAATACCACCGAGGTAGGTGGTTCTTCCTCTGTGGGTGTCCACAACACCCATAGAGGGTGAACAGAACCTGTGGTGAGCGGAGCGAGCCACCATGCTCACAGCAGGGCGAGCACAGCGAGCTCGCAAGGGTCCTCAATGTGCTCTCCCCACTGCCAGCATTCTGGCGCCCAGGATGCCAATGTTGGTATAGTGACATTCGGCATCCCGTAAGCCGAGATCCCATACCAATCTCACTAAAACAAGGTATCTTCTTATTACACATGGGGATATTAAAGCAATCTATGCAACACTGACCACCCCCACTCATACCTCCCGGCGCTCGCCCCTCTCCCCCTTCCCCCCATTCACAGTAAAACTCATTGCTCATCTCACCTTCAACTCTTGTATCCTTGCTGGAAGAAATGCTAGTACACACAAGCGTCTCCTTTTTTCTTAGCTCCTCTCTCTGCTTGTGATGCAGCAGGTTAAACGCTGCAGGCAGCAGATCACAGTGTACAGTATGTGCAGGGGAGAGCTGAGGGGACTATGAGACTGAATGAGCTCCAACCAGCTCCAACGTGCTGGTTGGAGCTGTCCCATAAATAAGTGCTGAAGTGACAGTCTGCTGGGCAGTGGCGATATTTAAAAGCACAAAGTCTCCATTATGTAGCGGCAGCCTGTCTGCAGGACCCCAGGCCCCTAAGCGGCCACTTGTGGTGCTTTGTGGGAAATCCACTAGAGTCTAGAATGAAGTCCTCTATGAGATGATGACTGTATATAGAAACATTAGAAGGGTTTATCAGATTAGAGTTCCACTACAGAAATTAATGAGATGTATAAATTACTATATCCACATACAGTAATGTACAGGGCTTAAAGTGGTCCTGGAGATTTGGCGGAACTTACTTCCCACACTATCTACCCATCCCCCACCACCACCTCCAACTAGGCGGAGCCAGAGCCAGTGCTAGGGTTTCCGGCACGCCTGTGCAAACTATAAATTTGTGCTCTACCTCCCATACTTTATAAAGGGACAGTGGTGTCACAAGGAAGGACATTGTCATACAATAGTACCCCCCAATTCAAATGATTCCACACAGTAACACAATCTTATTCCCGTTACAACATCCAATTATGCCCCTTATTCATATTACATCACTTGGTAGTGTTCTTTGTTCATGTTACACTATACAATGGTACTGCTTATACACGTTATTCCACAATGTAGTGCCCTTTATACACAAAGACCACAGCAGTTCCCCTTATACACAATTCACACAGTAGTAGTGCCCCTTACACATAATGCCCACAGTAGTAGTGCCACTTATGCATTTAATGCCCACAGTAGTAGTGCCACTTACACTGTCTTCATCATCTATTGACATGGGTGGTGGTTCAGGCGCTTCTGTTGGAATTACTGTGCAAGGCTGTGGAGGAGGTGAAACTAGTTCCACTTACAAATACAGGTGGTGGAACTCAGTTCTGCCTCATCCGCCATCCCCACCCGCCACCCCCCTCCCTCCCACACACACACACAAACACACACACACATCTTCTACCTCTGGTAATGTAGTCTTTACGCGAGCAAATAGATGAATAAATGGCAGATATAGATGAGGCTTCTCCTGTTGTTATGAGCAGTCCCTTTCGGGAAAGAAAAGAATTCCAAGGTAGGTGGTGAAGAATCCGTAATAAGGACCTCTGTTATTTCTTTGGTAAGTGCAATATTCCATTAATGTGGTTTGGTATCACCACCAAAAAACAAGGTGTATATTAAAGCTCAGTGGGTGCAACAGCAATGTGTTTTGATGTACCAGACAGCAATGTCAAAGGTAATATGCCTCCAGATGAACAGAACCAGATATATAAGATCATAAAACCATGCCAGCACCTAGTTAACTTTATTTTAAACTTAATTGCCAACACTACTTTTACGGGACCTAGAAAGAAGTACTATAGGGTTTAATTTATCGCCTAAGAAATTTCAAGTCAAAGATGTATCCTGTTTTTTTTTTGTTAAAAAAATTATGGGACCAGAATGTTATAATCATCCACCAATACCAACACCTCCTATATTTTTATAGATAAAATAATTGATTAAATGAAAAAATAATCATGCTGCCCCTAGGTATGCAATGGGTGTGGATTATTAGATCTAAACGAAAAAGGTCTATATAGTCAATAGGTATATCACTAATGGTAGACATGCATTAGGTCGACAGGGTCAAAAGGTCAACATAAAATAGGTAGGTAGTAGGAAATGTTGACTAAGTCAAAAGGTCGACACGGTCAAAAGGTCGACATGGAAATGGTCGACACAAAATAGGTATACACAGGTTTGGGTTTTTTTCGGGGGGGGGGTTTGTCACTTTTCTGCCACAAACAAGCCCAATTAGTGTGCCATGTCCCCTTGGATGGCGAAAGAAAGGAAAGGTGCCCCGCCCCGCTACCGCTGCACTCGGCACATGTTGCTATTCCCAGTTGTAGTCCACATGGATGGTAAAGTATGAAGAAGTTGAAAAAATTAAAAACTTTTGTTGACCGTATGTGTGTTGATCATTGTGATGTCAACCTTATGACCCTATCGACCTTTTGAACTGTCTACCTTTTACATGTCAACCTTTTGACTCTGTCGACATTTTGACCCAATCGACCTAATACATATCTACTATTAGTGGTCGACATATTGACTGTAGACCTTTTTAGTGCAGAGCTATAGACCGGATACTGCATGTGACTACTTGCTAAAGAAAATCACCAGCCACAATGACATGTTACATCTCACTAGCAGCCATTCTTGCACAGTAAAGTTTAACTTTTTGACCCATTTCTAAAAAGTGCAACTAAGAAATTACATGTCTTTCCCCAGCTCCACTCCTATCTGTGTGTCTGCTCATATCCCCTGAAATATGTAATCTCTGTGCCCTATTGTCTTCTAACCCTTAATAGGTAATTTATGGGTTGTATTTCTGTTACAGGTATACACACACAGCCACATACAGTATATACAGTAGATATACTGACAATGCTAAATTCCTTTGTCGTATAAACAACCCTTATGAAGCTAAGAACACTGTACGCTGTTTACTTAAGAAATACCGTAATGATACGCTATTTGCGTAACGATCGCTCAGCCGTAGGCGAGACGCTCAAGCGTCACGTTCGCTCACGGCCCAGTGATCACAGGACACGTTATTGGTTATGTCTAGGGGAAAGATTCGCTGTAACGTAGCGTACGCTAGAGACCACGAGGAGGTCACCAGCGATGCAGACGCTCACAACACTATACCTTTATGTTAAACCTTATACCGATGAAATACACTGAATACCTTAATGTGAGTACAGGGTGTAAGTGCAACCTTGTGGAACCTGACTATCTACAAAGCTGCATGAGCGTCACCGACGCTCAAATGAACACTTATCACTATAGGAAATACACAGATACTGGTTTAGGTTTCCAAGGCCTATTAACTGTATTATGTCTAATATACTTGTAAAAGGGGATAACAGTACATATGATACACTACAATATAACAGAGACTTCCTAACCACAGAACTAAACAATAAATACAAAAAGACAATACTACACTGACCTAAATGCAATACGATACAATACTATAATACTATAAGGTATTTAAGAGAAAAAGAGGAGAGAGAGAGATTGAGAGAGAGAGAGAGAGATTGGCTCGCAGAAAGACAATGATTATGGAGAGAACTTACGCACAAAGGGTATGATCGCCAGCGCCTCGATATCCAGCTCCCGATTATCAGCAGATAACCGTTGATGAGAGAGTGAGAGCTGGATGTGGTCGGCCTGCCTATTTATGCTCCACACACAATGCAATCTCCTGGTCCTACAATCCCATTGTCCATTGGCCGAAGGAATTCGGCCCTGCATCATAACAAAAGGTCATAGGGTGATTCATACAGGTGGGCTGTGACGATTTCCAACAGCTCAGGTGGGTGGGAAACTGGGTTTCCCGCCGCATACCTGAGTATGTGCAAATCATAGAAATGGACATAAACTTCTTATGTCCATAACTATTCGCACGAGCGATTAATACGCTCCAAACCAACACCGGAATATTGCTAATTAAATACTCTTCCGATGGGTACCAAACACTGCAGTATGATTCCTGTTAAACCCTTCGTACGATGCAAAGAGGGATTCCTCAGCTCTGGGACATTATACTTTAACCAAACTTACAGAAACTATCAAAGGGATCATGATCTATAAACTACATTAATTGTGAACATTTGTAACTAATGAGTCGCACGCTACGATCACATAAACTCTACCGTAAATGCGCATACTGCGCGTGCGAGTGCACGCTATTGCGGGTATGCGCTTCCACGGGAGAGCGTACGCATGCGCAGCACGGACCAGTGTGCGGTGCAAATATGGCAACGTGCATTGAGACATTTTTCTGACTTTGACAGTCCACCCTTTGGCAGTCAATAATAACTGCCACAAAACATTTAAGGAGAAAAATGTAAGTCAGGGGTTAATTGATTTCCATGGTTGGGTAGGGGAGGAGAGAGGAGAAGGTGTGAAGAGGGTATGACCTAGTGAGAAAGCAGGAGCATGTGTGTATGAGTCCATGTTTGGAGGGTCATGTATCATCGTGCCGTACGTGTGGTAAATCAAGCTTCGAGGTATTGCGAAGTATACATTTGAATTCCTTCTTATCCTGTGGTACAGGTCTGTGGATGGGCTGTCAAACTCTACCGAGCTCATTTCGGCTGTGGTTGTAACACAATGGGGATGCACATTTTAGTTGATGATACATGAATTGGGGGGGTATGTGGTTGCTGCTATCTGTGCCTGTATTCCCTATCGACTATGTGTGTTATTACCTGAGGGTTGCAGAGATGAAGATAAAGAACACTTACGAAAAATGCAATGATATTCTATGTCAGGTTAATGTACGTTCGTCGATTGGGGTCTTGATTGGTGTCGGTTGATTGGAGTCTTCTTCTTTGTGCTTTTGCTCATAAATCGTGAGTAAAGCAAACAACGTCCATGGATTTACAAAAAATGTTGGGCTAGCGTGATTTTAAAGTTCCTAGGGAAACTGGGGTACCCATGGCATTGTCCATCAAAATCTTGTATATCAGGTCGTCTGCTCTTCTTCTTTCCATCTTTCCGTTGTCGGCCCCTTGGCTCATCAAATCCTTCGTCTACGTGGGTCTTTGTACCTCGGAGGAAAACATAGAAATGGGTGAAAGACGGACCGTATACTCATTACATCATTACGTCATGGTTTCTAGCATTGGGTCATAAATCAAATCCAGGTTAATTACAGTTTCCTCACTCCTTAAGCTCATCACTTTCGTACTTTGCTTGCACCTCATCAAAGCCTGCCCGCATCTAAATATCAATCCAATAGATATAACGACACCCAAAATACATAGGAGAAACTTTCCAACATCCATTATGACTCCTTGAGCCCAGTCTCCTAAACCGGAGAACCAATTTCGCGGGTTCAACCATGACACCCAACCAGTCAGCTCATTACCTACAGCAGCAAGGGTGAGATTGTGTTTTCGACGAAATTCCCACTTCAATTGGAGAATATCGTCCATCTTTTGGTCTATGACCTCTACCGGATCCTCGGTGCTATTTGTGATATACGTGCAACACTTTATGCCGTACTGTGTTGCCAATGTAACACAATATCCGCCTGTTACTGCTGTAAGGTAATTAAAAACCATTCTATGCTGAACTAGTTCTGTTTTATAAGCTTGAAGTTCTCTTCCAGTGTATCTAAACGTGTCATCATACATTTCAGTGATATTATCTAACAAATTGGCGAGTGCGGAAATGTATCTATAATTCATCACTCCTCGAGCGGTACGAGTGAAATCTAACGCTACCAGAACCTGAATCCCGGTGGATTCATGGATAAGATCAGAGGCCGGATGCTCTAACCTTTCTGACAGTTGTCTTTTAACAAGGTGCTCGTAGTGAGTGTGAGTATAAGGAGTTTGGGCACCACGGTGTATGTCCTTCATTTTGTCATGTGTTACAGTCATCACTTCAGGCAATACTTTTCCAATATAACACAATCCTTCAGAGTTTGGGGCAAGCCACTTGTACGCCTTTCTCCCGCATATGAAATATGCATCATCGGGGAGAACATAAGGGACGGAGAAGGACATGACCATGTTACAAACCTTCCAGGTGAAATCTCCTGACCCTAATTCTTCCAACTGCTTAATGCACGTATCGGTTTGTACGATATGTGCACAGTATCCTGGTGATACCTCTCCAACTCTAGTAATCCTATTCCCTAAGGTATATCGATACCGGAAAGATTTTCCTCTACTGGCTATGTGGCGTACGAGCTCTGTATCTGTAGGCATTCTATCTGCTCTGTGTGAAAAGGTCATGGTAAGGTTGCTCCATGACACTTCCCAATTTCCCGGTTTTCTGGGATTGGAGATGTTAAAACATATGAGGGACCTATCCACATGGTATTGGTGGAGCTTCAAACTAGGAGGGCTGGAGATGTTAAACCTCCGGTCCACCGGTCTCCCACCACTTAGCTCAAGTACCTCCCCTAACGTTAAAGGAAATGGTACTAGCCCTGATTTACTGTGACCCTGAGGTACTTGAGAGCATACCCAACAATCTGTTTGGTTTAACACGTTACCCACTAAGGAGTGATAGTCACTCAATGGATGCCGGTCTATATGGATATTAAAACTAGATTGGCATTTCTTTATGCATCCATCTTCAACCAGATTATCACAGAGCCTACAGATACAATTTTCTTCAGCTAACAATCCATCACAATTTCTTCTATCGGATCGTTTTCTGATACTCGCCTTTGCTTGTTGGTTTGGTTGATCTTGGAAAACTACGCCTCCATCATCATAATCGGAACCCATTCCAGAACCTCTTTCGACCTCTATGGTACTCTCGCCGGAACAGACTGTTCTGGTCAACATCATGGTTAACATCAAAATCTGGATCACAGTCTCTTGGGGCAAGTCCATCTTTGAGGAGGAAATAGAGAAGGATGAGAAGGGGGAAAAAGAAATTTTAAGGGAGAGGGGATGGGAAGTGGAGAAAACAATAAAAGGGAGAGGGGAGTCGACAGCTGCTTTCGGTCTTCAAGGCTCAGGTGCCGCCTCAGTCCTCCTGGAACAGACACTCTAGTGATACAACCTCTACCGTCTGTTCCTTATCACGGGACTTCTCTGGATCAGCAACCTTCTTGCAGTGGGATGAATGGACCCAAGTCTCTCTCTCAGCAACCTTCAATGCTGTGGTGCTAGTCAATAAGACCTGGTATGGTCCTTCCCATCTATCAATAAGACAACCTGAGCGTAGAAAATTTCGTATCATTACATAATCCCCAGGTTCAATGTCATGACAATTACTATCTGGTAAATCAGGAATCACCAACTTCAGATTATCATTTTGATTCTTCAACTGCTTACTCATATTAATTAAGTACTTTACAGTTACTTCATTGTTACATTCCAAATCATCCTGAGGGTTAATCATGACATGCGGTTGTCGACCAAACAGAATTTCAAAAGGAGACAGATTAAGAGGGGACCTGGGAGTGGTTCTGATACTATACAAAACAATGGGTAAAGCTTCTGGCCACGTCAATCCTGTCTCTGCCATTACTTTACTCAATTTATTTTTAATAGTGCTGTTCACTCTTTCGACCTTCGCACTCGCCTGTGGACGGTACGGAGTGTGCAGCTTACTATCAATTCCCATCAACTTACACATTCCTTGAAAGACATCACCTGTAAAATGGGTACCCCTATCACTTTCAATGATTCTAGGGATACCATATCTACATACAAATTCCTGCACAATTTTCTTAGCTGTAAACATAGCGGTATTTGTAGCTGCTGGAAAAGCTTCGACCCAATTTGAGAAAACATCTATACAGACAAGTACATACTTTAAATTTCTACATGGGGGCAATTGAATGAAGTCAATTTGTATTACTTGGAAAGGGCCGCCGGCAGGTGGGATATGGGATGGTTCTGTAGGTATTGCCTTTCCAATATTCTTTCTCAGACAGGTAAGGCATGACATTGCTCTTTTACTCGCATGAGAGGAGAATCCTGGGGCGCACCAGTATGCTCTTACCAATTTGCACATCCCCTCCTTGCCTAGATGAGTCAGCCCGTGAGCTGCTTCAGCCAGACACGGAAGGTATGCCCTGGGGGCCACTGGTTTACCATGTCCATCCGTCCAGAGCCCTGAGGACTCCTGGTCATATCCCTTTGCCTTCCAGACTGCTCTCTCCTGAGTGGAACACAAATTCTGCATTTCACACAACTTTTGTGTGTTGATGGTATTAAATACCATCAGTTGTGTGGTGTCTGTCCGTATGGGGGTAGCAGCTGCAAGCTTTGCAGCTTCGTCTGCTCGGCTGTTACCAAGGGATACTGGGTCTTGGCTATATGTATGTGCTTTACATTTGATAACAGCCACTCTGTCGGGTTCCTGTATCGCTGTTAGAAGCCTTTTTATGTGAGCTGCATGCGCTATCGGTGTACCAGCTGCCGTCATGAAATTTCTGAGACGCCATAGCGCTCCGAAATCATGGACTACCCCGAACGCGTATCTAGAATCGGTGTAGATATTGGCAGACTTACCCTTAGCCAATTCACATGCTCTGGTTAGGGCGACCAGTTCAGCAACCTGGGCTGAGTGAGGTGGGCCTAGCGGTTCCGCTTCTATGGTGTCTTGGTCATCTACGACTGCGTATCCAGTACACAAGTCTCCCGAGTCTGACTGTCTGTGACAACTACCGTCCGTGTAGAACGTGAGTTCTGCATCTTCTAGTGGATTGTCACTGATGTCAGGCCTTGCGGTAAAATTTTGGGTCAAATATTCCATACAATCATGTGTATCTTCCTTTGCATTAAATCCTCCTTCCCCATCACTCTCACCTCCCACCCTTTGTGCCTGTCCAGGCACACCTGGGAGAAATGTTGCAGGGTTTAATGCGCTGCATCTCCTTATGGTGATGTTTACTGGGGCCATTAATGCCAATTCCCATCTCGTAAACCTTGCTGATGAGACATGTCTGGTTTGGGCAGAATTCAATAAGGCCGATACCGCATGTGGTGTATGGATTGTGAGGTTGTGGCCTAGCACGACATCTTCGCTTTTCGTCACTTGGGCTACGTGGGCGTAACCAGACGCTACGTTGCGTAATGAACGCTGCGTGCGTCTGCCTTTTGGATTGCGTACGCTAGTCTTTGTTAGCGACACGTGTACGCAATGCAAAGGATCCACCGTAACACAATATATTTATTTATCAATGTAGATGATCCCTGATCATCTACCGCAATCCACACTGACTGCCTTGTATCTCAGACAAACCGTGTGTTTGTTCTATACTTTAACTATTACCTCTACTTTTAAATAACAGCAAATCTCTTTTTAGCACTTTCTATCAACTATAAAAAAAATTGGCAAACAGGAATAGTGATATACGAAATTTGAAAAAGAAATGCAGATAAATGTATGCGTACGCAAGACAAAAGAAAAATAAACAGTTTTAAAAGACACAAGCGTTTTGTTCTTACTTCCGGTTACCGGATTCCTTCAGCACTCTTTACCTAAGCGAAGCAGACGCTTATCCCGTCAGCAACTGCGAGATAACCTCCCACCCTTTTGCTGGGGGATAATGTCTGCTGATCTACCTAGTGCAGATGTGAAAAGGACCGGACGAGCCCGCAATTGACAATGCTAAATTCCTTTGTCGTATAAACAACCCTTATGAAGCTAAGAACACTGTACGCTGTTTACTTAAGAAATACCGTAATGATACGCTATTTGCGTAACGATCGCTCAGCCGTAGGCGAGACGCTCAAGCGTCACGTTCGCTCACGGCCCAGTGATCACAGGACACGTTATTGGTTATGTCTAGGGGAAAGATTCGCTGTAACGTAGCGTACGCTAGAGACCACGAGGAGGTCACCAGCGATGCAGACGCTCACAACACTATACCTTTATGTTAAACCTTATACCGATGAAATACACTGAATACCTTAATGTGAGTACAGGGTGTAAGTGCAACCTTGTGGAACCTGACTATCTACAAAGCTGCATGAGCGTCACCGACGCTCAAATGAACACTTATCACTATAGGAAATACACAGATACTGGTTTAGGTTTCCAAGGCCTATTAACTGTATTATGTCTAATATACTTGTAAAAGGGGATAACAGTACATATGATACACTACAATATAACAGAGACTTCCTAACCACAGAACTAAACAATAAATACAAAAAGACAATACTACACTGACCTAAATGCAATACGATACAATACTATAATACTATAAGGTATTTAAGAGAAAAAGAGGAGAGAGAGAGATTGAGAGAGAGAGAGAGAGATTGGCTCGCAGAAAGACAATGATTATGGAGAGAACTTACGCACAAAGGGTATGATCGCCAGCGCCTCGATATCCAGCTCCCGATTATCAGCAGATAACCGTTGATGAGAGAGTGAGAGCTGGATGTGGTCGGCCTGCCTATTTATGCTCCACACACAATGCAATCTCCTGGTCCTACAATCCCATTGTCCATTGGCCGAAGGAATTCGGCCCTGCATCATAACAAAAGGTCATAGGGTGATTCATACAGGTGGGCTGTGACGATTTCCAACAGCTCAGGTGGGTGGGAAACTGGGTTTCCCGCCGCATACCTGAGTATGTGCAAATCATAGAAATGGACATAAACTTCTTATGTCCATAACTATTCGCACGAGCGATTAATACGCTCCAAACCAACACCGGAATATTGCTAATTAAATACTCTTCCGATGGGTACCAAACACTGCAGTATGATTCCTGTTAAACCCTTCGTACGATGCAAAGAGGGATTCCTCAGCTCTGGGACATTATACTTTAACCAAACTTACAGAAACTATCAAAGGGATCATGATCTATAAACTACATTAATTGTGAACATTTGTAACTAATGAGTCGCACGCTACGATCACATAAACTCTACCGTAAATGCGCATACTGCGCGTGCGAGTGCACGCTATTGCGGGTATGTGCTTCCACGGGAGAGCGTACGCATGCGCAGCACGGACCAGTGTGCGGTGCAAATATGGCAACGTGCATTGAGACATTTTTCTGACTTTGACAATACACACACACAGCCACATACAGTATACACATACACAGCCACATATACACACACACACACACACACACACACACACACACACAGCCATTGTCCCCACCCCAGCACTCTTCCTTGTCAGTCCCCTCTTCTCATCAGTTGTTCCCCACACTGCATCTAACCGCTGCTACACCTGGACAGTGAAGGGATGAAAAAGGGGGGCGGTTGGTTTATACAGCATGCGGGAGCTGGGCAACCTGGGGTGTCAGGGGCTGGGCACTTCATGAAAGATGCCGCTGTGTAGAGCTGCCAGTGCTCATACATTGTAAGTGGCTGGCTCAGTGATCGGAGTGCACCAGAGGCAATGGAGAAGGTGCCCCTTTCACTGCTGAAGCAGCCTCCACTCTTATAGATAGGCTATTTAGATTACTGCAAAGAGTCACACCCACTCAGTCACAAAGGCATTAGTGCTGGTTGAGCAGTTATGGTGGGCAATAAAGCCTGGCTCACAGTTGGTATTCCAAAGGTGTTCAGTAGGCTCGACATCCACTGCTAATGTAATCATTTTTTGATAAACCATGCATTGTGTATTAATGCATTGTAATAATGGTGCGTCCCCAAGCTGTTGTTAGGATGACATTGTATGCTGTATAATTAAGATTTCCATTCATTGGAACTAAGGTGGTCATTCCGAGTTGTTTGCTCTGTCATTTTCTTCGCATCGCAGCGATTTTCCGCATATTGCGCATGCGCAATGTTCGCACTGCGACTGCGCCAAGTAAATTTGCTATGAAGATTGGTATTTTACTCACAGCATTACGAGGTTTTTTCTTCGTTCTGGTGATCGTAATGTGATTGACAGGAAGTGGGTGTTTCTGGGCGGAAACTGGCCGTTTTATGGGAGTGTGTGAAAAAACGCTACCGTTTCTGGGAAAAACGCGGGAGTGGCTGGAGAAACGGAGGAGTGTCTGGGCGAACGCTGGGTGTGTTTGTGTGACGTCAAACCAGGAACGACAAGCACTGAACTGATCGCACTGGAAGAGTAAGTCGCGAGCTACTCAGAAACTGCAAAGAAATTTCTATTCGCAATTTTGAGAACCTTTCGTTCGCAATTTTGATAAGCTAAGATACACTCCCAGTAGGCGGTGGCTTAGCGTGTGCAATGCTGCTAAAAGCAGCTTGCGAGCGAACAACTCGGAATCACCCCCTAAGTGGCCAAATCCAGACCAGTACGGATGGTGTAATGGTTAGTATTACTGCCTTACAGCACTGAGGTCATGAGTTCGATTCCCATCATGGCTCTAACTGTATGGAGTTTGTATATTCTCCCTGTGCTTGCGTGGGTTTCCTCCGTCAGTCTCCAGCAGGTGTATCTTTGCCAGATACTGAATGACTGGTGAAAAATATGCGATGATGATGATGATGGTGGGGATGATGACAATTAGCAGCACTGTCTAGCAGCTTCTGATTGGATGTTTTCATATTGATTACTCTAGCAGACAGTAATTAATTTGTTTTATGGCTAAAGTATATCAGGCCATAGCCTGGTTGGGTACTGGATTCCAGAATCAAAATACAGACAGCGACTTCCAGACTGTCATAATCCTGACACATTTAGGTAAGTAATCTAACCCTACCCCTTACCCTGCCCCTAACCCTCCCTACCTGCAGCCTAACCCTAACCCTGCCCTCTCACAGTCTAACCCTAACCCTCCCATCCCACAGCCTAATTCTAAACCCCCACCCACCTTTCACCTCACCCCCACATGTTAACCCTAACCCTCCCTGGCATACTTACATTTGGAATGCTGCTGAGGTACCGGAATTGGGATTCTGACAGGTGTTGGGATTCCGGCATCAGTCTTCTGACCGCTTGCACCCTCCACAGCCATCTGTTTGCATTGCTTATTTGTCATTCCCATTAGGACAAATTCAGGAAAGACAATTCCTATTTGATTTTTAAAGGGTTATAGAACAGATGGATGTGTGTGCATGTATGTAGTGTGACAATAGGGACAGTGTGTTGCAAAGAAACCAGGGGCATTTATTTGTTAAGCCCAGAATAACCATGCAATTCGAGCAAAGGAAATGTGTGCCTTACCTGCTTGTTTAATTTCAGTACAGCTCTCCTTTTCATCCTGGGGCAGCTGAAAGCATGTGACTAATCAACCAGAGAAGCTGTGATAAGCTCCCTTTTAAAGGCAATATGGGAGTGTCCTTTTCCTGTCAGTCTGGGATGGAGGAGTCTAAGGTATAAAAGCCTGTCGGGGGGGGGGATTTATGATGGTGACCAAGCTGGGAAAATTGGCTGGTGACTAGGGAGTAGTACCAGGGCCGGCTCCAGACCTACCAGCACCCTGAGCAAAAAATGTAAAAAGCGCCCCCCTACACCTCTAATGCGCGCGCCGAAGGCGTGCGTGCTCCTGGGAAAGTGGGCGTGGCTTCGAATCTTTATATTATCAAACTCTATATATTTATTTTCACGCACCCCTCTACACACACACACACACACACACACACACACACACACACACACACACAAACACACACTTAGCAGCCTTACACATATTGCCCACAGTAGTGTTCCTTACCTTATAATGTCCCCAGTATACTGTCAGATACACAAAACGTTCCAATAACATGCTACACTTACGCCCCCAACAATGCTGCCAGATGCACATTAAATGCCCCCACAATGCTGCCAGATGCACATTAAATGCCCCCACAGTGCTGCTCTGCCAGATGCACATTAAATGCCCCCACAGTGCTGCGCTGCCAGATACAACAATGCCCCCACAGTGCTGCCAGATACACCAATGCCCCCACAGTGCTGCCAGATACACCAATGCCCCCACAGTGCTGCCAGATACACCAATGCCCCCACAGTGCTGCCAGATACACCAATGCCCCCATAGTGCGGCGCTGCCAGATACACAAATGCCCCACAGTGCGGCGCTGCCAGATACACAAATGCCCCCACAGTGCGGCGCTGCCAGATACACAAATGCTCCCACAGTACGGTGCTGCCAGATACACAAAGGCCCCCACAGTGCTGCGCTGCCAGATACACAAATGCCCCCACAGTGCTGCGCTGCCAGATACACAAATGCCCCCACAGTGCTGCGCTGCCAGATACACAAATGCCCCCACAGTGCTGCGCTACCAGATACACAAATGCCCCCACAGTGCTGTGCTGCCAGATACACAAATACCCCCCTAGTGCTGCGCTGCCAGATACACAAATGCCCCCATAGTGCTGCGCTGCCAGATACACATTAAATGCCCCCATAGTGCTGCCAGATACACAATAAATGCCCCCACAGTGCTGCCAGATACACATTAAATGCCCCCACAGTGCTCCCAGATACACATTAAATGCCCCCACAGTGCTGCCAGATGCACCAATGCCCCCACAGTGCTGCCAGATGCACCAATGCCCCCACAGTGCTGCCAGATGCACCAATGCCCCCACAGTGCTGCCAGATGCACCAATGCCCCCACAGTGCTGCCAGATACACCAATGCCCTCACAGTGCGGCGCTGACCTATACACAAATGCCCCCACTGCCAGATAACCGGATCCCAGTGCAGCGGGGATGGGCAGTGCGCAGTGTGCTGAGGTCTGGGAGCTTAGCTCCCGGCACCTCAGCTACATGCAGGCAGAGAGCTACGGCAGCAGGGACAAGCGTCCCGAGCTGCCGTACACCCGTCCCACCCACAACCCCGGGCTCACACCGCGATCTTGATGTTTGTCTACGACGCGGCGCGGCTCTCCCCTCCATTCCCAGCCACCAGTCGTCTCAAATATGGTGCCGGTCCGTGAGCCAATCAAAGCTCACGGCCGGCAGCCAATCAGGGGCCCTTGCTGCCAGTCCGCGAGCTGTGATTGGCTGACGGCTGGCACCATATTAGAAATGGGCAGCCGCCCTTAAATAGCCGGCGCCCTGTTCGGCCGCTCCAGACGAACGTGTCTGGAGCCGGCCCTGAGTAGTACTCAGTTAGTGACAGGGCCCTGAAGATTTACTGTGTAATGGTTATTGATCTGCGGTCATCCTGACAAAATAAAGCCATAGTGGAGAGGTCCAGAGTCAGTGTGTGCTTCCACTACACAGCTTCTTTACCACAGTAGTTATATTTTACATATAAAAAATGCAATTTACAGTCTAGACACTATTCTCTGTTGTCAGTAATGATACCTCTATACAGTATTATAATATTATTTACTAGAAAGCTTGATATTTTCATAGATTACTTCTCAAACTGGTTCAGCTAATCTGCTGTAATATTTGAAAATTCATCTAAAGCGCTCAAATTTTACAGATAAAAAAAAATTAGAACGTAGAACAGGTTCAAAACTGGATCAACCGTACTCCGTATTTGAGCAGCAAATGGCAAACCCTGAATGGTGAACTACAAAATATTTTTAAATTCAAAAAAGTTACAAATTATATTACAAATATTGTTTTGATTTTATTGTTTTAAAAAAGGAAAAAGGATTCATTTTACCCCAAAAGTAACTTACTGCAAATAATAGCATCATATTTCAGACTGCAAGTTCAAATCAGGTTCCACTGCTGGTTACACGGCAAACCTTTTTAAATTTTCTATTATGCATGAATAAGTAAATGTGATTTTAGAATTTACTACTAACACTGTCTGTACTAAAGTTGGATGTAAGTAAACACACTTTATTGTAGAGATGTGCGGCGGGCACTTTTTGTGTTTTGGTTTTGGTTCTAATTCCCCGCTCGTGTTTTGGTTTTGGCTTGGTTTTGCCAAAACCACCCTTTCGTGTTTTGGATTTGGATCTGGATGATTTTTGATAAAAACAGCTAAAATCACAGAATTTGGGGGTAATTTTGATCCTACAGTATTATTAACCTCAATAACATTCATTTCCACTCATTTCCAGTCTATTCTGAACACTGAACACCTCACAATATTGTTTTTAGGCCTAAAAGCTGCACTGAGGTGCAAGCGACACAAGTGTGCGGCACAAGCACCTGGCCCATCTGGGAGTGGCACTGCAGTGGCAGACAGGATTGCAGATTTAAAAAAAAAGCCCCAAACAGCACATGATGCAAAGAAGAAAAAGAGGTGCAATGAGGTAGCTGGATGACTAAGCTAAGCGACACAAGTGTGCGGCACAAACACCTGGCCCATCTAGGAGTGGCACTGCAGTGTCAGACAGGATGGCACTTTAAAAAACTAGGCCCCAAACAGCACATCATGCAAAGAAGAAAAAGAGGTGCAATGAGGTAGCTGTATGACTAAGCTAAGCGACACAAGTGTGCAGCACAAACAACATGTGACGTGCTGGAATTTGCCCAGATATAATACACGCACAATATTGGTGGCACCGGATGGCGTACCCCTAAACCAAACACACACACGGCAAAGCCTGTAAAATTTATTTGGATAATAATAACCCTTTTATTTGAAGCTATTATAATAATATGCAGCACAGGCGAGCGTACCCTTACACCACACAGGGCAAACCCTGTATGAATTATTTGGATAATAATATAAGTAATGTATATAACCCTTTTATTTGGAGTAAATAATATACAGCACAGGACACCACCACTGGACTGGACTTATACGGCAGTACCATTGTAATTATATGGCAGGATCACTGGACTTATATGGCAGTACTACTGGAATTATATGGCAGGATCACTGGACATATACGGGAGTACCACTGGACATATACGGCAGTACCACTGTACATATACAACAGCACAGGGACACCACCACTGGACTGATGCAGGAAAATACAGAACCACTGCAATGGACTGGACTTATACAGCAGCACTGGACATATAGCAGCAGAGGACACCACCACTGTGACTGGTCACTGGACTGACTGATGCACAGGACACTACCACTGGTCTGATGCAGCACAACACAGCAACACTGTAAGGGACTTGTTATTATACAGCAGCACTGGACGTGTGGCAGCAGAGGACACCACTGTGACTGGTCACTGGACTGACTGATGCACAGGACACTACCACTGGTCTGATGCAGGACAACACAGCAACACTGTAAGGGACCTGTTATTACACAGCAGCACTGGACATATGACAGCAGAGGACACCACCACTGTGACTGGACTGATGCAGCACAATACACCACCCTGAACAGATGCAGCACAACAGAGCACCCTATACAGCAGCACTGGACATATGGCAGCAGAGGACACAACCACTGTGACTGGACAGATGCAGCACAAGACATGGACACTGAGGACACTGAGAGAACGGAGACACGTCCTCTCTGTACACTCTCCAATGCCGGAGTGAAAATGGCGGCGATGCGCGTCTCCTTATATAGAATCCAAATCCCGCGAGAATCCGACAGCGGGATGATAAAGTTTTGCCTCGTTCTGGTTTCCGAGTCAGGCGGGAAAACCCGATCCGGGCTCGGAGCGTGAAGTCCGGTAGGGTTCGGTTCTCTGAGAACCGAACCCACTCATCTCTACTTTATTGTAGTATTTAAAGTTATGCAGCTGGTGCAAATATTACTGTTTTTGAACTGAGACATTTTAGGATACACAGGACTTAACGGCATACATTTAATTTGCCGGCTGTAGGGATCCCGGCGGTCAGGATACTGATGCCAGAATACCAACAGTTGGCAATGCCGGCAGTTGGAATACTTGCGCTTCAGGACTATTCCCATTAGTGGATGTGCATGTACATGTCCCATTCAAACTGAGCAGAGTAGCGGTTATTGTTGGACGGAATCGCTGACTGTGGCAGTATCAGCAGCAGACCAGGGAACGGCGGCGGCTGCAGATTCCGCTGCATTTTGAATATAGGAGGATAAAGACCCCCTGTGATTTGCTGTTATATTTCAGCCTTCTGGTACGCATATTACCTGTAGAGGTGATTAACGTTCTTGTCCTGAAACAACAATATTGCACCATGAGAGGTGTTCTTTATGTTTATTGTTTATAGACCCTCCATGCTATGAGCAACAGATTGAATGCCCAAAAACAAAAGAATTTGATGTGCATGATAGAGAATTTCTCATCTGGTACGCAGAATACCTATATGAGTGTTGTCGCGTCACAAAATCAAGTGTAAAAATTACTGCACCATCAGGCGCTTGTCCTTTATTTTCTTTTTCCACATATTAGGTAATCGGGGTCAATTTGCAAATTAATTTGCTGAGGAATTTTAAATTCAGATGAATTGATTTGTCATCATCAGCAATTGACACAAATTCTGTTTTCCTACAAGCCTTGATGTCTGGGATTAAAGACATCAGTGGCCAGTAAAGACCTAAAGACTGCTGCCACCAATCTCTTTATTTCATCTAAATCTGCAGCCTTTACTTCTACAGTTTAACGTTTCCCTTCTTGATATAGAAAAGAATTTATGGAAAGAGTTAAAGAAAGTTTTCTAAAGCAGACTCTGTTACATCTGTATTACTAACATCCTGCAAACTGTGTAATATACACACATACAAAATCGTATACTCTGCATGTGGTCCAGTCTTCATATAAATGTTAGTCTCAGATTACACTGTATCTCTGAAAAGAATACTGTGTGAATAATCCTCATTATCCAGTACCTGCAGCTGCAGTATGGAATACAATGGATTGAGGGTATTATAGTGGATCAAATTGGCAACAGACAATTTGAGCAGAGTAAATAGCATTCAGAAAAATCTGCTTCCACGTGTAAAACCATTTGTGAAAGTACCATTTTTTGGCCCTATCCATGGACGGTTCCAGTAGATAGGTTTGGGAGCAATTCACATAGCTGTACTGAGCAGTTTTAGCCTGAAATACTGACAGATTGTTCCTCCCCCCACCTGCTCTGCACTGTGAGAATCTCAGAGCAGATGCAGGGGAACAATTCCATTAAAGAGAATGAATTTATTACCCACAGAGGACCATAGAGTAGCAATTGCAGTAACAATACAGCAATGCATCTCATTGAATGGGTCTTGACTTTCTGGTAAAGCAAGGCTATAATCCAATACAAACAGGTGTTACAGCTACTGGTCAGAGGAAAAAAATCCATATGATTATTACTTTTGCAGTGATTGGCAATCATATTATTTTTAAAAGCATAACGATATGATAAAATAAATATATATACTGTAATTTATATATATATATATATATATATATACACACACACGTATATATATTAGAGATGTGCACCGGAAATTTTTCGGGTTTTGTGTTTTGGTTTTGGGTTCGGTTCCGTGGCCGTGTTTTGGGTTCGAACGCGTTTTGGCAAAACCTCACCGAATTTTTTTTGTCGGATTCGGGTGTGTTTTGGATTCGGGTGTTTTTTTTCAAAAAACCCTAAAAAACAGCTTAAATCATAGAATTTGGGGGTCATTTTGATCCCAAAGTATTATTAACCTCAATAACCATAATTTCCACTCATTTTCAGTCTATTCTGAACACCTCACACCTCACAATATTATTTTTAGTCCTAAAATTTGCACCGAGGTCGCTGGATGACTAAGCTCAACGACCCAAGTGGCCGACACAAACACCTGGCCCATCTAGGAGTGGCACTGCAGTGTCACGCAGGATGGCCCTTCCAAAAAACACTCCCCAAACAGCACATGACGCAAAGAAAAATGAAAGAAAAAAGAGGTGCAAGATGGAATTGTCCTTGGGCCCTCCCACCCACCCTTATGTTGTATAAACAGGACATGCACACTTTAACCAACCCATCATTTCAGTGACAGGGTCTGCCACACGACTGTGACTGAAATGACGGGTTGGTTTGGACCCCCACCAAAAAAGAAGCAATTAATCTCTCCTTGCACAAACTGGCTCTACAGAGGCAAGATGTACACCTCATCATCATCCTCCGATTCATCACCGTGTACATCCCCCTCCTCACAGATTATCAATTCGTCCCCACTGGAATCCACCATCACAGCTCCCTGTGTACTTTGTGGAGGCAATTGCTGCTGGTGAATGTCTCCACGGAGGAATTGATTATAATTCATTTTAATGAACATCATCTTCTCCACATTTTCTGGAAGTAACCTCGTACGCCGATTGCTGACAAGGTGAGCGGCGGCACTAAACACTCTTTCGGAGTACACACTTGTGGGAGGGCAACTTAGGTAGAATAAAGCCAGTTTGTGCAAGGGCCTCCAAATTGCCTCTTTTTCCTGCCAGTATACGTACGGACTGTCTGACGTGCCTACTTGGATGCGGTCACTCATATAATCCTCCACCATTCTTTCAATGGAGAGAGAATCATATGCAGTGCCAGTAGACGACATGTCCGTAATCGTTGTCAGGTCCTTCAGTCCGGACCAGATGTCAGCATCAGCAGTCGCTCCAGACTGCCCTGCATCACCGCCAGCGGGTGGGCTCGGAATTCTGAGCCTTTTCCTCGCACCCCCAGTTGCGGGAGAATGTGAAGGAGGAGATGTTGACAGGTCGCGTTCCGCTTGACTTGACAATTTTCTCACCAGCAGTTCTTTGAACCCCTGCAGACTTGTGTCTGCCGGAAAGAGAGATCCAAGGTAGGTTTTAAATCTAGGATCGAGCACGGTGGCCAAAATGTAGTGCTCTGATTTCAACAGATTGACCACCCGTGAATCCTTGTTAAGCAAATTAAGGGCTCCATCCACAAGTCCCACATGCCTAGCGGAATCGCTCAGTGTTAGCTCCTCCTTCAATGTCTCCAGCTTCTTCTGCAAAAGCCTGATGAGGGGAATGACCTGACTCAGGCTGGCAGTGTCTGAACTGACTTCACGTGTGGCAAGTTCAAAAGGTTGCAGAACCTTGCACAACGTTGAAATCATTCTCCACTGCGCTTGAGACAGGTGCATTCCACCTCCTATATCGTGGTCAGTTGTATAGGCTTGAATGGCCTTTTGCTGCTCCTCCAACCTCTGAAGCATATAGAGGGTTGAATTCCACCTCGTTACCACTTCTTGCTTCAGATGATGGCAGGGCAGGTTCAGGCGTTTTTGGTGTTGCTCCAGTCTTCTGTACGTGGTGCCTGTACGCCGAAAGTGTCCCGCAATTCTTCTGGCCACCGACAGCATCTCTTGCACGCCCCTGTCGTTTTTTAAATAATTCTGCACCACCAAATTCAAGGTATGTGCAAAACATGGGACGTGCTGGAATTTGCCCAGATTTAATGCACACACAATATTGCTGGCGTTGTCCGATGCCACAAATCCACAGGAGAGTCCAATTGGGGTAAGCCATTCTGCGATGATCTTCCTCAGTTGCCGTAAGAGGTTTTCAGCTGTGTGCGTATTCTGGAAAGCGGTGATACAAAGCGTAGCCTGCCTAGGAAAGAGTTGGCGTTTGCGAGATGCTGCTACTGGTGCCGCCGCTGCTGTTCTTGCGGCGGGAGTCAATACATCTACCCAGTGGGCTGTCACAGTCATATAGTCCTGAGTCTGCCCTGCTCCACTTGTCCACATGTCCGTGGTTAAGTGGACATTGGGTACAACTGCATTTTTTAGGACACTGGTGAGTCTTTTTCTGAGGTCTGTGTACATTTTTGGTATCGCCTTCCTAGAGAAATGGAACCTAGATGGTATTTGGTACCGGGGACACAGTACCTCAAACAAGTCTATAGTTGGCTCTGCAGTAATGATGGATACCGGAACCACGTTTCTCACCGCCCAGGATGCCAAGGCCTCAGTTATCCGCTTTGCAGCATGATGACTGCTGTGATATTTCATCTTCCTCGCAAAGGACTGTTGGACAGTCAATTGCTTGGTGGAAGTAGTAAAAGTGGTCTTACGAGTACGACTTCCCCTCTGGGATGACCATCGACTCCCAGCAGCAACAACAGCAGCGCCAGCAGCAGTAGGCGTTACACGCAAGGATGCATCGGAGGAATCCCAGGCAGGAGAGGACTCGTCAGAATTGCCAGTGACATGGCCTGCAGGACTATTGGCATTCCTGGGGAAGGAGGAAATTGACACTGAGGGAGTTGGTGGGGTGGTTTGCGTGAGCTTGGTTACAAGAGGAAGGGATTTACTGGTCAGTGGACTGCTTCCGCTGTCGCCCAAAGTTTTTGAACTTGTCACTGACTTATGATGAATGCGCTGCAGGTGACGTATAAGGGAGGATGTTCCGAGGTGGTTAACGTCCTTACCCCTACTTATTACAGCTTGACAAAGGCAACACACGGCTTGACACCTGTTGTCCGCATTTCTGTTGAAATACTTCCACACCGAAGAGCTGATTTTTTTGGTATTTTCACCAGGCATGTCAATGGCCATATTCCTCCCACGGACAACAGGTGTCTCCCCGGGAGCCTGACTTAAACAAACCACCTCACCATCAGAATCCTCCTTGTCAATTTCCTCCCCAGCGCCAGCAACACCCATATCCTCCTCATCCTGGTGTACTTCAACACTGACATCTTCAATCTGACTATCAGGAACTGGACTGCGGGTGCTCCTTCCAGCACTTGCAGGGGGCGTGCAAATGGTGGAAGGCGCATGCTCTTCACGTCCAGTGTTGGGAAGGTCAGGCATCGCAACCGACACAATTGGACTCTCCTTGTGGATTTGTGATTTCGAAGAACGCACAGTTCTTTGCTGTGCTTTTGCCAGCTTAAGTCTTTTCATTTTTCTAGCGAGAGGCTGAGTGCTTCCATCCTCATGTGAAGCTGAACCACTAGCCATGAACATAGGCCAGGGCCTCAGCCGTTCCTTGCCACTCCGTGTGGTAAATGGCATATTGGCAAGTTTACGCTTCTCCTCCGACGATTTTATTTTAGATTTTTGAGTCCTTTTTTTACTGATATTTTGTGTTTTGGATTTTACATGCTCTGTACTATGACATTGGGCATCGGCCTTGGCAGACGACGTTGATGGAATTTCATCGTCTCGGCCATGACTAGTGGCAGCAGCTTCAGCACGAGGTGGAAGTGGATCTTGATCTTTCCCTATTTTTGGAACCTCAACATTTTTGTTCTCCATATTTGAATAGGCACAACTAAAAGGCACCTCAGGTAAACAATGGAGATGGATGGATACTAGTATACTTATGGATGACGAGTGACTGACGACACAGAGGTAGCTACAGCCGTGGACTACCGTACTGCGTCTGCTAGTATAGAGATGATAATGATATAAAAAATATATATATATCACTACTGCAGGTATATATAATATAATGACGGACCTGCTGGACACTGTCAGCAGACTCCTAAACTACTAGTATGAAGTAGATAGAAAAAAAAAAAACCACCACAGGTAGGTATACAATTATGGACGAGCACTGACGACACAGAGGTAGCTACAGCCGTGGACTACCATACTGCGTCTGCTAGTATAGAGATGATAATGATATAAAAAATATATATATATCACTACTGCAGGTATATATAATATAATGACGGACCTGCTGGACACTGTCAGCAGACTCCTAAACTACTAGTATGAAGAAGATAGAAAAAAAAACCCCACCACAGGTAGGTATACAATTATGGACGAGCACTGACGACACAGAGGTAGCTACAGCCGTGGACTACCGTACTGCGTCTGCTAGTATAGAGATGATAATGATATAAAAAATATATATATATCACTACTGCAGGTATATATAATATAATGACGGACCTGCTGGACACTGTCAGCAGACTCCTAAACTACTAGTATGAAGTAGATAGAAAAAAAAAAAACCACCACAGGTAGGTATATAATTATGGACGAGCACTGACGACACAGAGGTAGCTACAGCCGTGGACTACCGTACTGCGTCTGCTAGTATAGAGATGATAATGATATAAAAAATATATATATATCACTACTGCAGGTATATATAATATAATGACGGACCTTCTGGACACTGTCAGCAGACTCCTAAACTACTAGTATGAAGAAGATAGAAAAAAAAACCCCACCACAGGTAGGTATACAATTATGGACGAGCACTGACGACACAGAGGTAGCTACAGCTGTGGACTACCGTACTGCGTCTGCTAGTATAGAGATGATAATGATATAAAAAATATATATCACTACTGCAGGTATATATAATATAATGACGGACCTGCTGGACACTGTCAGCAGACTCCTAAACTACTAGTATGAAGAAGATAGAAAAATAAACCCCACCACAGGTAGGTATACAATTATGGACGAGCACTGACGACACAGAGGTAGCTACAGCCGTGGACTACCGTACTGCGTCTGCTAGTATAGAGATGATAATGATATAAAATATATATATATATATCACTACTGCAGGTATATATAATATAATGACGGACCTGCTGGACACTGTCAGCAGACTCCTAAACTACTAGTATGAAGAAGATAGAAAAATAAACCCCACCACAGGTAGGTATACAATTATGGACGAGCACTGACGACACAGAGGTAGCTACAGCCGTGGACTACCGTACTGCGTCTGCTAGTATAGAGATGATAATGATATAAAAAATATATATATATCACTACTGCAGGTATATATAATATAATGACGGACCTGCTGGACACTGTCAGCAGACTCCTAAACTACTAGTATGAAGAAGATAGAAAAATAAACCCCACCACAGGTAGGTATACAATTATGGACGAGCACTGACGACACAGAGGTAGCCACAGCCGTGGACTACCGTACTGCGTCTGCTAATATAGAGATGATAAAGATGATAGAGATGAACAAAAAAAATATAACACTGCTGCAGGTATATATTAATATAATATAATGAATGACGGACCTGCTGGACACTGTCAGCAGAATGCGTTTATAGAATAAAAAAAAAAAACACCACAGGAGTGTTTAACTTTTTCAGGCAGACAATATACTGGTGGTCACTGGTCAGTCACACTGGCAGCAAAAGTGTGCACTGTACTCCTGCTATAACTGCACCCCAGTCTCCCCCACAATTCAGCTGTGTGAGCAGTGAGCACTCAGCACAGTCAGATATACATAGATGATATTAACATAGAAACATAGAAACATAGAATTTGACGGCAGATAAGAACCACTTGGCCCATCTAGTCTGCCCCTTTTTTATTTATTATCATGATAATTATCATATTATCATGCAGCACACTGAGGCTGAGCACAGATATGGTATGTGACTGTGTATCGTTTTTTTTCAGGCAGAGAACGGATTATATTAAATAATAAATAAAACTGGTGGTGGTTACTAGTAACTATCAGCAAAACTCTGCACTCTGAGTACTCCTAATGCTCCCCAAAATTACTAAGTTAGTAGTAAATCAACTCAAGTGTCTCTATCTATTCTAACGGAGAGGACGCCAGCCACGTCCTCTCCCTATCAATCTCAATGCACGTGTGAAAATGGCGGCGACGCGCGGCTCCTTATATAGAATCCGAGTCTCGCGATAGAATACGAGCCTCGCGAGAATCCGACAGCGGGATGATGACGTTCGGGCGCGCTCGGGTTAACCGAGCAAGGCGGGAAGATCCGAGTCTGCCTCGGACCCGTGTAAAAAGGCTGAAGTTCGGGGGGGTTCGGATTCCGAGGAACCGAACCCGCTCATCTCTAATATATATATATGTTAACAATGCAGAGTCGTATGTCAGTTATAACACAGACAAAACCCCATATTGCAAGGATTGTTGCAAGACAACTATTTATGGTATATATTTATGCCATCTCTCTCTCTCTGATTCTGGCATGTGTAAAGCATTGGCTCTGTCTGTAATGCAGCGTACACAGAATCTCCTATGAGACTACAGGACAACTTTGATCCTTGATAGGCTAAGGACATCAAGATGGCGGTGACGATCTGTAGTTCAATTTGCTCTATGTGGAAATAATGATAGGCACAGAAATATGAAATGATTCAGGAAATTTCAAGCTTCTATGAATATCTCCTGTTTGCAGCTGGCAGTAATTCACAAACATGGGGCCAAGTAAAATTTCAGCAATTGGTTTGGAAAGAGAAAAGAGCAAACCAGAATATTGGAAACCATTATATAATTTAAGCTGTTTTCCCAATCCCTCCTCCTAATTCTTATTTTAGCATGTTAGTACTGCTGGTTGAGCAGGGTGACAGTGAAACAGAGTCCCTAGTCATCCCCTTCTATTAAATCTGTTGTTGGAAAGGGCAGATTTACAAAGCATATGCCATGAAGGAAATATATTGGGTATGGCAGTTCATTAGGACCCCTTCAGCTGCAGCAGTCTGTGAGCTTGAGAACTAAAAATGTGCAAATCAATTCAGCCGTTATTAAAGTTCAGCCAAATTTCAGCTTTTTACAATTAATTGAGCCATATTCATATTAGCCTAATATGTTACGCCAATTACAATACACAGAACATAAATAAGCCAACTAACAAAGATCAAGAAATGTCACCAAGTCATTTAGCCTTATTACAGGAGCTTACAGGAGCTCTGGCACTTATTCTTCCTAGATTGTTACGCCAAGATCCAAAACTGGATCCCGTTATGGGTACCCATTTGTGAGCACTACTATTAGTGATGAAGGCTTCAGTTATTCTAATCTCTATCTCATGTATGGCCTATGCACACACATTTTCTTGGTTATATTCTGCAAATTAGCTCTTTAGTACTGTAACACAAAATGTATTGGTGTGCAATAGAATTTTGAGGTGCTTTTTGTGTGCATACTACAAATTACTCATTTCTTCACATTTCCACAATTATACTATATTTCATTTCGTATTGCAGTGTATCCAAAACCCATTGTTTCTGTACTTAGCATTACCCATATAGCCCATGAATCTCTATCATTACCTTTATTAAATTGCCACAAAGAACTTTACATACTGTATTTAAGGCAGGGTGTATGAAAGCCATTTTTCGGTAATACCTTCAAAAAGTTTTAGTTTTCAGTGGTTTTACTGCATCTACATTCATCCCTATATGTAAGTACAGAGGACGCAGCAGATTTCACAGATATCGGCATAGCAGTCCCCCAATTTATTTCTTGCTGTTTGACATACTGTAAATCTGGAAGTCTACACATCACCGGCCAGCTCTACATCAGAAGAGCTATCCCAGTGGCAAGGCAATCCTGCATAATCGCTGTAAATGTGTACATAGCTGGCGGATCCTTTCCCCTTCCAAGCACCACCTGCTTCCATACAGTAAATGGGTAGCGGATCACATTGACCCTGCAACCCGTTCACACTGCACTTCAACCCAAGTCGCACCCATGCAAAACCCTGCTGTAATCATTGCTTGAAATACCGGGTTGCTTGGCCCGAGTTATTTCCCCTGGCCCCTTCTGTATTGCACGAAAACCCAGGTTACTGCGCGTTCATGTGCAATAACCGGGTTATTTTTGGCAGTGTGAAATACGGGACTGGTGCACTTACTGCTGAACTCATAATGGACAGAATATTTTATTGTATACAGTATGTAACAACACCAAACTCATGCACCTGTTACGTGAAAAGAACTGACTTTAGAAACCACCATTCACATATGCAAGGTGGAATGACCAGTCAAAAAATAAGAATTTACTTACCGATAATTCTATTTCTCGGAGTCCGTAGTGGATGCTGGGGTTCCTGAAAGGACCATGGGGAATAGCGGCTCCGCAGGAGACAGGGCACAAAAAAGTAAAGCTTTACTAGGTCAGGTGGTGTGCACTGGCTCCTCCCCCTATGACCCTCCTCCAGACTCCAGTTAGGTACTGTGCCCGGACGAGCATACACAATAAGGGAGGCATTTTGAATCCCGGGTAAGACTCATACCAGCCACACCAATCACACCGTACAACTTGTGATCTAAACCCAGTTAACAGTATGACAACAGAAAGGGCCTCTTAAAGATGGCTCCTTAACAATAACCCGAATTAGTTAACAATAACTATGTACAAGTATTGCAGATAATCCGCACTTGGGATGGGCGCCCAGCATCCACTACGGACTCCGAGAAATAGAATTATCGGTAAGTAAATTCTTATTTTCTCTATCGTCCTAAGTGGATGCTGGGGTTCCTGAAAGGACCATGGGGATTATACCAAAGCTCCCAAACGGGCGGGAGAGTGCGGATGACTCTGCAGCACCGAATGAGAGAACTCCAGGTCCTCCTTTGCCAGGGTATCAAATTTGTAAAATTTTACAAACGTGTTCTCCCCCGACCACGTAGCTGCTCGGCAGAGTTGTAATGCCGAGACCCCTCGGGCAGCCGCCCAAGATGAGCCCACCTTCCTTGTGGAGTGGGCTTTTACAGTTTTAGGCTGTGGCAGGCCTGCCACAGAATGTGCAAGTTGAATTGTGTTACAAATCCAACGAGCAATCGACTGCTTAGAAGCAGGTGCGCCCAACTTGTTGGGTGCATACAATATAAACAGCGAGTCAGATTTTCTGACTCCAGCCGTCCTTGCAATGTATATTTTTAAGGCTCTGACAACGTCCAACAACTTGGAGTCCTCCAAGTCGCTAGTGGCCGCAGGCACCACAATAGGTTGGTTCAGATGAAATGCTGATACCACTTTAGGGAGAAAATGCGGACGAGTCCGCAGTTCTGCCCTATCCGAATGGAAGATTAGATAAGGACTTTTATAAGATAAAGCCGCCAATTCAGATACTCTCCTGGCAGAGGCCAGGGCTAGTAACATAGTCACTTTCAATGTGAGATATTTCAAATCCACCTTTTTCAATGGTTCAAACCAATGGGATTTGAGGAAATCTAAAACTACATTTAGATCCCACGGTGCCACCGGAGGCACCACAGGAGGCTGTATATGCAGTACTCCCTTGACAAAAGTCTGGACCTCAGGGACAGAGGCCAATTCTTTTTGGAAGAATATTGACAGGGCCGAAATTTGAACCTTAATGGATCCCAATTTGAGACCCATAGATAATCCTGATTGCAGGAAATGTAGGAAACGACCCAGTTGGAATTCCTCCGTCGGAACCCTCCGATCCTCGCACCACGCTACATATTTTCGCCAAATGCGGTGATAATGTTTCACGGTGACTTCCTTCCGTGCCTTAATCAAGGTAGGAATGACTTCTTCTGGAATGCCTTTCCCTTTTAGGATCTGGCGTTCAACCGCCATGCCGTCAAACGCAGCCGCGGTAAGTCTTGAAAAAGACAGGGACCCTGCTGTAGCAGGTCCCTTCTCAGAGGTAGAGGCCACGGTTCGTCCGTGAGCATCTCTTGAAGTTCCGGATACCAAGTCCTTCTCGGCCAATCCGGAACCACTAGTATTGTTCTTACTCTTCTTTGCCGTATGATCTTCAATACCTTTGGTATGAGCGGCAGAGGAGGAAACACATACACTGACTGGTACACCCAAGGAGTTACCAGTGCGTCCACAGCTATTGCCTGTGGATCTCTTGACCTGGCGCAATATTTGTCCAGTTTCTTGTTGAGGCGAGACGCCATCATGTCTACAATTGGTCTTTCCCAACGGTCTATTAACATGTTGAAGACTTCTGGATGTAGACCCCACTCTCCCGGATGAAGATCGTGTCTGCTGAGGAAGTCTGCTTCCCAGTTGTCCACGCCCGGGATGAACACTGCTGACAGTGCTATCACGTGATTCTCCGCCCAGCGAAGAATCTTGGCAGCTTCTGCCATTGCACTCCTGCTTCTTGTGCCGCCCTGCCTGTTTACATGGGCGACCGCCGTTATGTTGTCCGACTGAATCAACACCGGCTTTCCTTGCAGGAGAAGTTCCGCCTGGCTTAGAGCATTGTAGATTGCTCTTAGTTCCAGAATGTTTATGTGAAGAGACTTTTCCAGACTCGTCCATACTCCCTGGAAATTTCTTCCTTGTGTGACTGCTCCCCAGCCTCTCAGGCTGGCGTCCGTGGTCACCAGGATCCAATCCTGAATGCCGAATCTGCGGCCTTCTAATAGGTGAGCCTTCTGCAACCACCACAGAAGTGACACCCTTGTCTTTGGTGACAGGGTTATTCGCAGGTGCATCTGCAGATGCGACCCTGACCATTTGTCCAACAGATCCCTTTGGAATATTCTTGCATGGAATCTGCCGAATGGAATTGCTTCGTAAGAAGCCACCATTTTTCCCAGGACTCTTGTGCATTGATGTACTGACACTTTTCCTGGTTTTAGGAGGTTCCTGACCAGATCGGATAACTCCTTGGCTTTTTCCTCTGGAAGGAAAACCTTTTTCTGAACCGTGTCCAGAATCATTCCTAGGAACAGCAGACGAGTTGTCGGGATTAAATGGGATTTTGGAATATTCAGAATCCACCCGTGTTGTCTTAGCACCTCTTGAGATAGTGCTAAAGCTGTCTCCAGCTGTTCTCTGGACCTTGCCCTTATTAGGAGATCGTCCAAGTATGGGATAACTAATACGCCTTTTCTTCGAAGAAGAATCATCATCTCGGCCATTACCTTGGTAAAGACCCGAGGCGCCGTGGACAATCCGAACGGCAGCGTCTGAAACTGATAGTGACAGTTTTGAACAATGAACCTGAGGTACCCCTGGTGTGCGGGGTAAATCGGAACGTGTAGATACGCATCCTTGATGTCCAAGGATACCATAAAGTCCCCTTCTTCCAGGTTCGCTATCACTGCTCTGAGTGACTCCATCTTGAACTTGAACTTTTTTATGTAGAGGTTCAAGGACTTCAGATTTAGAATAGGCCTTACCGAGCCATCCGGCTTCGGTACCACAAATAGAGTGGAATAATACCCCTTTCCTTGTTGTAATAGGGGTACTTTGACTATCACCTGCTGAGCGTACAGCTTGTGAATGGCTTCCAACACCCTCTCCCTTTCGGAAGAGACGGTTGGTAAGGCAGACTTCAGGAAACGATGAGGAGGATCCGTCTCTAATTCCAACCTGTACCCCTGAGATATTATCTGCAGGATCCAGGGGTCTACCTGCGAGTGAGCCCACTGCGCGCTGTAATTTTTGAGACGGCCCCCCACTGTCCCCGAGTCCGCTTGAGAGGCCCCAGCGTCATGCTGAGGTTTTTGCAGGAGCCGGGGAGGGCTTCTGTTCCTGGGAAGGAGCTGCCTGTTGGTGTCTCTTCCCTCTTCCTCTGCCTCGTGGCAGGTACGACAAGCCCTTTGCTCTCTTATTTTTGTAGGAGCGAAAAGGCTGCGGTTGAAAGGTCGGTGCCTTTCTCTGTTGGGGAGTGACTTGAGGTAAAAAAGTGGATTTCCCGGCAGTAGCCGTGGCCACCAAGTCTGATAGACCAACTCCAAATAACTCCTCCCCTTTATACGGCAAAACCTCCATGTGACGTTTTGAATCCGCATCGCCTGTCCACTGTCGTGTCCATAAGGCTCTTCTGGCTGAAATGGACATAGCACTCACCCGAGATGCCAGTGTGCAAATATCCCTCTGTGCATCACGCATATAGATAAATGCATCCTTTATTTGTTCTAACGACAGTAAAACATTGTCCCTATCTAGGGTATCAATATTTTCAATCAGGGATTCTGACCAAACTACTCCAGCACTGCACATCCAGGCAGTTGCTATAGCTGGTCGTAGTATAACACCTGCATGTGTGTATATATTCTTTTGAATAACTTCCATCTTTCTATCTGATGGATCCTTAAGTGCGGCCGTCTCAGGAGAGGGTAACGCCACTTGTTTGGATAAGCGTGTGAGCGCCTTGTCCACCTTAGGGGGTGTTTCCCAGCGCGCCCTAACCTCTGGCGGGAAAGGGTATAATGCCAATAACTTTTTTGAAATTATCAACTTTTTATCAGGAGCAACCCACGCTTCATCACACACGTCATTTAATTCTTCTGATTCAGGAAAAACTGTTTGTAGTTTTTTCACACCATACATAATACCCTGTTTTACGGTATCTGTAGTATCAGCTAAATGTAACGTCTCCTTCATTGCCAAAATCATATAACGTGTGGCCCTACTGGAAAATACGTTTGAATTTCTACCGTCGTCACTGGAATCAGTGCCCGTGTCTGGGTCTGTGTCGACCGACTGAGGCAAAGGGCGTTTTACAGCCCCTGACGGTGTTTGAGGCGCCTGGACAGGCATTAATTGATTGTCCGGCCGCCTCATGTCCTCAACTGACTGTTTAAGGGAAGATAAACCATCACGTAATTCCACAAATAAAGGCATCCATTCTGGTGTCGACCCCCTGGGGGGTGACATCTGCATATTTGGCAATTGCTCCGCCTCCACACCAATATCGTCCTCATACATGTCGACACCACGTACCGACACACACCGCAAACTCACAGGGAATGCTCTAATGAAGACAGGACCCACTAGCCCTTTTGGGGAGACAGAGGGAGAGTCTGCCAGCACACACCACAAAGCGCTATATATACAAGGGATATCCTTATATTAAGTGCTCCCTTATAGCTGCTTTAATATATATATATATAGCCATTAATGTGCCCCCCCTCTCTGTTTTACCCTGTTTCTGTAGTGCAGTGCAGGGGAGAGACCTGGGAGCCGTTCTGACCAGCGGAGCTGTGACAGAAAATGGCGCCGTGTGCTGAGGAGATAGGCCCCGCCCCTTTTTCGGCGGGTTCTTCTCCCGCTATTTTTCCAGTCAGGCAGGGGTTAAATATCTCCATATAGCCCCTATGGGCTATATGTGAGGTATTTTTAGCCTTGTATAAGGTTTATATTTGCCTCTCAGAGCGCCCCCCCCAGCGCTCTGCACCCTCAGTGACTGCCCAGTGAAGTGTGCTGAGAGGAAAATGGCGCACAGCTGCAGTGCTGTGCGCTACCTTATGAAGACTGAGGAGTCTTCAGCCGCCGGTTTCCGGACCTCTTCACGCTTCAGCATCTGCAAGGGGGTCGGCGGCGCGGCTCCGGGACCGGACTCCACGGCTGGGCCTGTGTTCGATCCCTCTGGAGCTAATGGTGTCCAGTAGCCAAGCAGCAAATCCACTCTGCATGCAGGTGAGTTTACTACTTTCCCCCTAAGTCCCACGTTGCAGTGATCCTGTTGCCAGCAGGACTCACTGTAAAGAAAAAAACCTAAACTAAACTTTCTCTAAGCAGCTCTTTAGGAGAGCCACCTAGATTGCACCCTTTCTCGTTCGGGCACAAAATCTAACTGGAGTCTGGAGGAGGGTCATAGGGGGAGGAGCCAGTGCACACCACCTGACCTAGTAAAGCTTTACTTTTTTGTGCCCTGTCTCCTGCGGAGCCGCTATTCCCCATGGTCCTTTCAGGAACCCCAGCATCCACTTAGGACGATAGAGAAAAAAAGTATCAAGTACAATCGCAGCAATACTAGTGGCCGCTATTATCTAAATCAGTGGTTCTCAAACTCGGTCCTCAGGACCCCAAACAGTTCACATTGTCCAGGCAACTCAGCAGGAGCACAGGTGTAGACATTACTCCCTGACCCATTTTAAAAGATCCACAGGTGGAGCTAATTATTTCTCTAGTGATTCTGTGAGAAGACCTAGAAAACATACACTGTGTGGTGTCCTGAGGACCGAGTTTGAGAACCTGTACTCTAAGGGGGTAATTCAGATCTGATCGTAGATGTGCTAAATTTAGCCCATCTCTGATCATTTACTAGTCCGCCCTGCATGTCAGCCCCCCCATCCCCCGCACAGGTGCAAAATCATCGCACGGCGGTGATGCTTTTGCACCTGGCGAGTAGCTCCTGCACGCTGGCATGCCGCTACTCGCCGCATCCCGGGTTGCAACAGCTGCGTGTGACGTCATGCAGCCACCGCAGACCGCCCCCCCCCCCCCCCCAACGGAACGCACCCCGCCAACAGTGTTCTAACGCCGTCGACACGCCCCCTCCTGCCCCGCGACCATCTCTGCATGTCAATCAGGCAGAGGTGATCACAGCCTTGAGATGCTGATAGCATGCGCACTCCAGCAGGGGCTTCAGACTGCGATCGCTGACGCTGCAGCGATCCGGTCTGAATTAGGCCCCAAGTTCCAAGTGTCCTGCACACAATAATCACTGCAACACTTGTGGCAAGTAAACATTATGCAAGGTGATCCAGGTCAAAGCCTAGACAGGGTGACAAACAGTCCTGTGCTCTGCAACCAAGCAGTTCCCTGCACAGAAATAATGAGATTGTGCCATGTGCCTTCTTGGTAAAGTATTTCCCTTATGAAAGTGGGGATCTCTGAGCAGATAAAGGTGAAATAGTCATCATAGTGACTGACAAATAGATCTGTAATGCCATAGGGGTCTATTCATGTTGCAGAGAAAAGCAAAACAGGGCTTTTCTCTGCTTTCCACAATTCATAGAGGGGGTTACAGAGGAGAAGTTCCTCACTTCTCCAGCGGCACTAACACTCCGAGGATTTATCACATCACCATACTTTAGTATGGTGAAAAATAGTTTGAATAAGAAAGAGAAAATAAACAAAAGACATGTACTGTGATTTCACAGAATTGATCTATGATATGCTGTATTTAGTGACCAAAATTCATTTATATGCAGATAATAAATAAACAGCTGGTTAATAATTTCCACATTTTGGTTAGAGGATAAGAAATATAAGAAAGTTGTTGTAAGATTTCCTGAAGAATAGGTTGCCTATAACATGTATATAAATATAGATAAATATGCAAACGATGGAGTCACATTTGTAGCTACATGAAAGACAGGAGGAAAAAGAATTGTTAATCCAGCCCAAATGGGCACTTTACACAAATAATGGCCTGTAGTGTATTCATATAATAGCAGAGAATTTGCAAGCAAGTACAGGTTGAGTATCCCATATTCAAATATTCCGAAATACAGAACTTTTTGAGTGAGAGTGTGATAGTGAAACCTTTGTTTTTTGATGCTCAATGTACACAAACTTTGTTTAATACACAAAGTTATTACAAATATTGTATTAAATGACCTTCAGGCTGTTTGTATAAGGTGTCTATGAAAATAAGATTTTAAACCTACCGGTAAATCTTTTTCTCGTAGTCCGTAGAGGATGCTGGGACTCCGTAAGGACCATGGGGGATAGACGGGCTCCGCAGGAGACATGGGCACTTTAAGAAAGACTTTGACTCTGGGTGTGCACTGGCTCCTCCCTCTATGCCCCTCCTCCAGATCTCAGTTAGAGAAACTGTGCCCAGAGGAGATGAACAGTACGAGGAAAGGATTTTTGTTAATCCAAGGGCAAGATTCATACCAGCCACACCAATCACACCGTATAACTTGTGATAAACTACCCAGTTAACAGTATGAACAAACAACATAGTCTCGGTCCAAAACCGATGAAACTACAACATAATCCTTATGTAAGCAGTAACTATATACAAGTTTTGCAGAAGAAGTCCGCACTTGGGACAGGCGCCCAGCATCCTCTACGGACTACGAGAAAAAGATTTACCGGTAGGTTTAAAATCTTATTTTCTCTAACGTCCTAGAGGATACTGGGACTCCGTAAGGACCATGGGGATTATACCAAAGCTCCCAAACGGGAGGGAGAGTGCGGATGACTCTGCAGCACCGATTGAGCAAACAGGGGGTCCTCCTCAGCCAGGGTATCAAACTTATAGAACTTTGCAAAGGTGTTTGACCCCGACCAAGTAGCAGCTCGGCACAGCTGTAGTGCCGAGACCCCTAGGGCAGCCGCCCAAGAAGAGCCCACCTTCCTAGTTGAATGGGCCTTAACCGATTTTGGCAATGGCAAACCTGCCGTAGAATGCGCCTGCTGAATCGTGTTACAGATCCAATAGTCTGCTTTGAAGCAGGAGCGCCAATCTTGTTGACCGCATATAGAACAAACAAAGCTTCTGTCTTCCTGACCCTAGCTGTTCTGGCCACATAAATCTACAAAGCCCTGACCACATCAAGGGACTCGGAATCCTCCAAGTCACGCGTAGCCACAGGCACAACAATAGGTTGGTTCATATGAAAAGATGAGACCACCTTAGGAAGGAAGTGAGGACGAGTCCTCAATTCTGCCCTATCCACATGAAAAACCCAATAGGGGCTTTTATGTGACAAAGCCGCCAATTCCGAAACTCGCCTTGCTGAAGCTAAGGCCAACAACATGACCACCTTCCAAGTGAGGTACTTCAACTCCACCGCGTTGAGTGGTTCAAACCAATGTGACTTAAGGAAACTTAACACCACGTTAAGGTCCCAAGGCGCCACCGGAGGTACAAACCGGGGCTGAATATGCAGTACTCCCTTCACAAATGTCTGAACTTCAGGAAGAGAAGCCAATTCCTTTTGAAAGAAAATAAATAAAGCCGAAATTTGAACCTTTATGGACCCTAATTTTAGGCCCAAATTCACTCCAGTTTGTAGGAAGTGAAGGAAACGGCCCAAATGGAATTCTTCCGTAGGAGTATTCCTGGCCTCACACCAAGAAACATATTTTCTCCATATGCGGTGATAATGTTTCGATGTCACGTCCTTCCTAGCCTTAATCAGGGTAGGAATGACCTCCTCCGGTATACCTTTTTCCGCTAGGATCCGGCGTTCAACCGCCATGCCGTCAAACGCAGCCGCAGTAAGTCTTGGAACATACAGGGCCCCTGTTGCAGTAGGTCCTGTCGAAGAGGAAGAGGCCACGGATATTCTGTGAGCAACTCCTGCAGATCCGGATACCAAGTCCTTCGTGGCCAATCCGGAGCAACGAAGATTGTTCTCGCTCCTCTTCATCTTATTATTCTCAACACCTTGGGTATGAGAGGAAGAGGAGGGAACACATAGACCGACCTGAAAACCCAAGGCGTCACCAGGGCGTCTACCGCCACCGCCTGAGGGTCCATTGACCTGGCGCAATACCGCTTTAGCTTTTTGTTGAGACGGGACGCCATCATGTCTATTTGGGGCAGTCCCCACCGACCCACGATCTGTGCGAAGACTTCCTGATGAAGTCCCTACTCTCCCGGATGCAGATCGTGTCTGCTGAGGAAGTCTGCTTCCCAGTTGTCCACTCCCGGAATGAACACTGCTGACAGTGCACTTACATGACCTTCCGCCCAGCGAAGAATCCTGGTGGCTTCTGCAATTGCCACCCTGCTCCTTGTGCCGCCTTGGCGGTTTACATGAGCCACTGCTGTTACATTGTCCGACTGAATCAGAACTGGCTTGTTGCGAAGTAATGCCTCCGCTTGACGTAGGGCGTTGTATATGGCCCTCAACTCCAGGACGTTGATGTGGAGACAAGTCTCTAGACTTGACCAGAGACCTTGGAACTTTCTTCCCAGTGTGACTGCTCCCCAACCTCGGAGGCTTGTGTCCGTGGTCACCAGGATCCAGTCCTGAATGCCGAACCTGCGGCCCTCTAGGATGTGAGCACTGTGTAGCCACCATAGGAGAGATACCCTGGCTCTGGGAGACAGGGTGATCCTTTGATGCATTTGTAAATGAGACCCGGACCACTTGTCCAGTAGGTCCCATTGAAAAGTCCTCGCATGGAACCTGCCGAAGGGGATGGCCTCGTAAGATGCCACCATCTTCCCCAGGACACGTGTGCAGTGATGCACTGAAACCTTTTTTTGGCTTCAATAGGTTCTTGACCAGAGCCATGAGCTCCTGAGCCTTTTCTATCGGAAGAAAAACCTTTTTCTGGTCTGTGTCCAGAATCAGGCCCAAAAAGGTCAGACGCGTTGTAGGAACCAGCTGTGACTTCTGAATATTGAGAATGCAGCCGTGTTGCTGTAACGTCTTCACAGACAGTGATACGCTGTCCAGTAACTTCTCTCGAGATCTCGCCTTTATGAGGAGATCGTCCAAGTATGGGATAATTGTGAGACCCTGCTTGCGCAGGAGCACCATCATTTCCGCCATTACCTTAGTAAAAATCCTCGGGGCCGTGGAAAGCCCAAACGGCAACGTCTGAAATTGGTAATGACAGTCCTGTACCGCAAATCTCAGGAACGCCTGATGAGGAGGAAATATCGGAACATGAAGGTATGCATCCTTTATGTCTAGGGAAACCATCCAACCCCCCCCTTCCAGGCTGGCGGTGACCGCTCTGAGCGATTCCATCTTGAACTTGAACTTTTTTAAGTACAGGTTCAGGGATTTTAAATTCAAAATGGGTCTGACCGAACCGTCCGGTTTCGGTACCACAAACAGGGTTGAGTAATACCCCTTTCCTTGTTGCAGAAGGGGAACCTTGAGTATCACCTGTTGAAGATACAATTTTTGAATTGCATTTAACACTAACTCCCTCTCTGAAGGAGAAGCTGGCAGAGCCGACTTGAAAAACCGGCGAAGAGGCACCTCTTCGAATTCCAGCCTGTATCCCTGAGAAACAATCTCTAGTGCCCAGGGATCCACCCGTGAGTGAACCCAGATGTGGCTGAAAAATCGAAGACGTGCCCCCAATTGAGCTGACTCCACCAGGGAAGCCCCAGCGTCATGTGGTGGATTTTGCCGACGCAGGGGAGGACTTCTGCTCCTGGGAACTAGCTGTGTGCAGCTTCTTCCCCTTGCCCTTACCTCTGGCAAAAAAGGACGATCCCCGTACCTTTTTGCCTTTATTTGAACGAAAGGACTGCATTTGATAATGAGGCGCCTTCTTAGGTTGCGGGGGAACATAAGGCAAAAAATTAGATTTACCTGCTGTAGCAGTAGAGACAAGGTCCGAGAGGCCTTCTCCAAACAACTCTTCCCCCTTGTAAGGCAACGACTACATATGCCGTTTTGAGTCGGCATCCCCCATCCACTGCCGGGTCCACAAGAGTCGCCTAGCATAAATAGACATAGCATTTATTCCAGAGCTTAGTAAACAAATGTCTCTTTGAGCATCCCTCATATATAATGCAGCATCTTTTATATGCCCTAGGGTCATTAAAATGGTATCCTTATCCAGAGTTCCAATCTCTGCTGATAGGGAATCAGTCCATGCTGCGACAGCACTACAAACCCAGGCCGATGCCATAGCCGGCCTAATGCCGTACCAGAATGCGTGTAAATAGACTTCATGGTAACTTCCTGCTTGCGATCAGCAGCATCTTTGAGGGTAGCAGTATCCTGGGATGGCAGTGCTACCTTTTTTGATAAGCGTGTTAACGCCTTGTCCACCTTAGGCGAAGAATCCCATCGTATCCTGTCCTATTGTGGGAAGGGATACGCCATAAGAATCCTTTTGGGAATTTGCAGTCTCCTGTCTGGAAATTCCCAAGCCTTTTCGCACAATTCGCTTAGCTCATATGAGGACGGAAAGCTGACCCCAGGTTTTTTCTCTTTATACATGTGTACCCTCGTGTCCGGGACAGGGGGTTCCTCAGTGATATGCAAAACGTCTTTTACAGCAATAATCATATAACGAATACCCTTAGCCACTTTTGGCTGTAATTTTGCATCCTCATAATCGACACTGGAATCTGAATCCGTGTCGGTATCTGTGTCAGTGATTTGGGATAATGTGCGCTTCTGAGACCCGGAAGGTCCCGGTGCCACTGGGACAGGCATGGTCTGACTACCTGCCTGTTCCCTAGCCTCAGCTTTGTCAAATCTCTTATGTAATAAATTTACATTAGCACTCAAGACATTCCACATATCCATCCAGTCCGGTGTCGGCGCTGCCGACGGCGACCTGACATTCATGCACTCCCCCTCCTCCTTAGGTGAGCCTTCAGCGTCAAACATGTCGACACACACGTACCGACACACTGCACACACACACACAGGAAATCTCTTTTCTGAAGACAGGTTCCCCCTAGGCCCTTTGGAGAGACAGAGAGAGAGTATGCCAGCACACACCCCAGTGCTATAACCCAGGAAAAAAAACACAGTATGTTCCTTCCAATAGCGCTGAAACACCTGTATACCGTCAATTATGTGCCCCCCCCCTCTTGAAAACCCACTGTCACCGTCTGTAAGCAGGGGAGAGTCCGGGGAGCTTCCTCTCAGCGCTGTGCTGTGGAGAGAAATGGCGCTGGTGAGTGCTGAGGGAGAAGCCCCGCCCCCTCGGCGGCGGGCTTCTGTCCCACTCAAAATATGTAAAACATGGCGGGGGCTCTTTTATATACATGTATAGTGCCCAACTGTACATGTATATATCTCTGTTTGCCATAGGAGAGGTTTATATTGCTGCCCAGGGCGCCCCCCCTGCGCCCTGCACCCTTACAGTGACCGGAGTGTGTGAGGTATATGGGAGCAATGGCGCACAGCTGCAGTGCTGTGCGTTACCTCAGTGAAGCTCACAAAGTCTTCTGCCACCTTTGAAGCCTTCTTTCTTCTCATACTCACCCGGCTTCTTTCTTCTGGCTCTGTGGGGAGGACGGCGGCGCGGCTCTGGGACGAACGTCCAGGACGAACCTGTGTTCCAATCCCTCTGGAGCTAATGGTGTCCAGTAGCCTAAGAAACAAGACCTTGCAACTCAGAGAAGTAGGGTTGCTTCTCTCTCCTCAGTCCCTCGATGCAGGGAGTCTGTTGCCAGCAGTGCTCCCTGAAAATAAAAAACCTAACAAATATACTTTCTTAGCAGGAAACTCAGGAGAGCTCCCTGCAGTGCACCCATCTCCTCTGGGCACAGTCTCAAACTAACTGAGGTCTGGAGGAGGGGCATAGAGGGAGGAGCCAGTGCACACCCAGAGTCAAAGTCTTTCTTAAATTGCCCATGTCTCCTGCGGAGCCCGTCTATTCCCCATGGTCCTTACAGAGTCCCAGCATCCTCTAGGACGTTAGAGAAACATAAATGAATTGTGTGAATTTACACACACGTTGTTTAATGCACAAAGTTATAAAACATATTGGCTAAAATTACCTTCAGGCTGTGTGTATAAGGTGTATATGTAACATAAATGCATTCTGTGCTTAGACTTAGGTCCCACATCCATGATATCTCAATATGGTATGCAATTATTCCAAAATACGGAAAAATCTGATATCCAAAATCCTTCTGGTCCCAAGCATTTTGTATAAGGGATACTCAACCTGTATAAGGATAAAAAAAGAAGAAAAAAAATGAAAGAAAAAAATGTAAACAATTAAAAGGGCCCAAGTGGGCGCTTACTGAACCAGGGTACATTGTGTCACCAGTGAACAAGCCTATCTACAGGTGAAACAGCCAATTGGTGAAGGTATTTTGTGGTGCACAGCCCATCCCCATCCCCAGAGGGGTACCCTGGTTCAGTAAGTGCCCACTTGGAATTGCTGATTCATTTGGCTTGCCACGCCGCTTCTGCGCACCAGTGGAATTTCTCATTCTGCAATCTGAAGCTTTATGTCCTATCATGTGACTTACAAAAAATTTTAATTTGTGCTTTTTGGACTTTGTGCCCTTTGTGATCAAGGCAGAACCCTCAGCTATAATCTCGACAGGAATATGTTCTTGGAACTGCAGCAACTTGGCCCTTACAATCTCTGTTGTCAGCTTAGTGTCATTTGACTCTAAAGCAACCACCAAAAAAATCAAATTCTGGCGTCAAATTCTGTAACATAGCTATTGCTACTTCTTCCTTGTCCACCTGTGCCCCCACAAATGCCAACTGCTGATCTATCGACAATAACTTATCAATGTAATCATTCACATCCTTGCAGGCACTCAGTTTCACTCCATATAGCATGGGTCTCAAACTTATCCTTCTCATTAGACTTTTGTCTTCATATGCATTTTGCAGGGCTGCCCACATGTCCTTAGGTGACACTTTCCCATTGACTATTGAATAGACATGCTGCTCGAAAGCTAAACCTATAGTCCCGATGGCTCTGTCTACATCATCTGGGTTTGGACCTGCCCCTGGGTCTATGGTGACCTTCCACAACTTTTCCCGCTTAAGCTGCATCTCCATGGCAAACATCCATGTAGCATAGTTCTGAACCTTTCAGCTTAGCAAAGTTCATACTGTGTCCTGTGTTATACATCCTTTCTGCACTTGTATAAAATGTCACTTTAAACTTTATCTGTGATTATTCAAAAAGCACTCATGGCTTAATCTTTAGGCACACGTGGGTCAGGGGCATGGGACTGGGCCCAATACCTGTTGGCGGATTGCCTGGTGCAGTGATATCAGTCCACACACTTAATGAACTTAAACAGTAATGTAGGTTTATTCAGTAAACACAGGTGACTCAGATGCATTCTAGATATAGATAATTTGGCCCCTTATATCATACAAGGTAACACAGCAGTAGTGGTACTTATCAGTCGGGTAGCAGAACTTATCAGTCTGATTGTGTGGCTGCAGTATCCCAGCAGAAGTTATCTTCCAGTTGTAAGGGATGGAAAACTGCACAGCCGTGCAGTCTGACTTCCGCTGTAGAGAAGATGCGGCGCCCGGCTCTGCGGTAGATTTGGAGCCGCGATACATGCAAGGAACGCTGTAAGTCACTGAGCTCCACTCCCGGTCTCAGCTCTGCACACTTACACTCACACTCTAAAATGGAGGATCAGTGCATACATCACACATAGCTCCGCCTCCGAGAGACACTGGCACAATGGGATTGACACTAGGGGATACACTCATAGACTTCTATGTAGAAGAAGACAGGCACAGCGCGCATCATATACTAACAGAATGAGCACCTGGTGGATTCGTACTCTGAGTGGTTTAAGCAGGATTATTTGCCCGATATTACCAGCATGGCTGTAATGAACTAGATGAAGAGGCATACACCAGCAGCTGTTCACAGATAATACCATGCAGTTTATGAGCACAGAATCAAAACACTTGTAGCTCAATGGAACATTACCCATAAAACCAGTAGCCTGGGGTACTCACAGTCTGGTGAGGTAGCTGAAAGAGCAGTCCAATCAGCCAAAGCATCTTCTTGAGAAATGTTCTAAAGATGGGTCAAACCTGTTCTTGGCATTCTTGATTCTGAGCAATCCTCCCAGAGATGGACTTCCATTATATGCACAGTATCTGCTATCAAGGCGAACCCACACTGCAATACCCATGGGCAAAAGAAAGCTGCAACCACAAGTGGAAAGTGGACTGCACAGTGTTCAATTCCAAACTCCAGGCAGTGATTAAAGCCAGTTATGACAGTATGTCACACTGTTTGAATTACCTACACCCATCCAGCATGCATGGAAATGCTGGTGGATTTTGACAAACTAAGCAGAGTACAAGGACTTGCCAGTAGGTCCAACATCTACAGATAGCACTTTGTACAAGCACAAGTGATGCCAGTTACTAAGTGTACCTGAGTCCTTGACCAAATCCACTTCACTAGTTTCAGTAATTGCACCACAGAGCCTGCCTATCCAAACCAAGACTCTATCACCAATACCCCCACTGTGATCTTGGAGGACCCTCTTCCTATATCTCTGCCTCTTTTCCTAATATGTCTCTGTCTTCCTCCCATTTCTCTGTCTGCACACATTTACCAAATATAAAGTTATCTGTAGAACTGCATTTTTAAAAGCAGTAAACACCCTATACTAAACCCAGAGTAGAAATGCAGTAAAAACTATCTAAGCATTATCCACAACCTAGCTATCAGTAGAGATCAGGGGTTGACTGAGTCAGTACCATGCTGAGCCTTCAGGATGAACTGAGGCTGAACATTCCGTAATCTGGCATTTGTCAATTAAGAATCCTTTTGACACTAAAGGTGTGTACACACGGTGAGATCCTTGCTATGCCCGATTTTGACTATGCGATTTCCCTTGAGCTCCCCCAGAGACCAGAAGCACTGATTTTGACTACAGTATCTGTACTTTAGATTTTGTCTATGTACGATTTGGACTAAGTGCCAATTTTGACTATACTTTGTACTAGATAGTACACTAGATAGTAAAGATTGACTTGCCTGCACAGTCTATAAAGCCTTGCGATACCGACCCCGCGGGAGTGCGCATCGGGAAAGAATTCCACTAACTTTCCTTAAGATTATGACTATATAGTGAAAATCTTGCAGATTTATCTCACCGTGTGTACACACCTTAATAAGCTCCTGTCGCCTCTGTTCCTCTGTGTCAAGTCCCATTGTACCTCGGAAGATACATAGGGGTATATGCAATTGCGGTCGAATTGCCGCAAATGTCGAAAAACGGGGCATTTTCGACACAAAAAAAATATTCGACAATGCAATACAGTACTTTTCGACAAAAAAACAGACTTTTCAGATTCGACTTTTTAAAATTCGCCAGTTGTCAAATTCGACATGTCTGCAATTGTAAAAATGCGGCTTTTCGACAAAAGTATATTCAATTGAAGAATGTCGATTCGACAGCGGCTGACCGCGGGTAACCTCACCACTGACCGCAAAGTTCCCACCATTGAAGATAATGGAGAGGCTGTGCGATGCGCTGTCTGACAGCTCAGACGCGCATAGCCAATCAGGAGAGTGCCACGACGTGGCGCTCCCTGATTGGCTGAAGGGACCCTCTGTGACAGGAGTCTCAGCATTCGGCTTTCAGTGCGTGGATCAGGTATGCGGTTTGTTTTTTTGCCAAGTACGTGGATTACAAAAAAAGAACAGGACACACTGGATTTAGGTGAGTATAATTTTATTTTCAGGTACCCCGGATTCTACTTGGAGACGTGGACAGAGTCGGCGTGTGAACATAGGTAAGTATGTGTGTGTCGGCATGTATGTAATAAGTTTTACTTTCACGGTGTGCGTGTCATGTTTTTATTTGGGGTTTTTTTTGCAGAAGAACTACAGGTACCAGCGGGCCCGTTTCCCCCCCGCATGCTGGTACTTGTGGTTCTCCAAGTACCAGCTTGCGGGGGAGGCTTGCTGGGACTTTCTGCAAAAAAACAATATTCTATTATTTTACACAAGGCTATCAGCCCCCCTTCCGCAGCCCATGGATGGGGGGGACAGCCTCGGGCTTCACCCCTGGCCCTTGGGTGGCTGGAGGGGGGGGACCCCTTGATTTAAGGGGTCCCCACTCCTCCAGGGTACCCCGGCCAGGGGTGACTAGTTGGGGATTTAATGCCACGGCTGCAGGGACCGGTATAAAAGTGTCCCCCGGCTGTGGCATTATCTCTCCAGTTAGTGGAGCACGGTGCTGGTGTTAAAAATATGGGGGACCCCTACGCTCTTAGTCCCCCGTATTTTTTGCACCAGGACCGGACGCAGAGCCCGGTGCTGGTTCTAAAAATACGGGGGATCCCCTGTCAATTTTTTCTCCGTATTTTTACAACCAGGACCGGCTCAAAGAGCCCGAGGCTGGTTATGCTTAGGAGGGGGGACCCCACGCAATTTTTTTTAGGGTTTCTTAACCATTTTTGTGCCATCCGAAAAGTCGAATCCAGGACGCACTTATCCGTCAATTGGTCCGTTTTTCAACAGCGGGACTGTCAAATCCGTTTTTTATTGAATATGTCGAATTCCGGCACCCGCCGGCCGGGATTCGATGGTCGAATTGTGTCAAACTTAAAAACGGGCGAAAAAAAGACGCAATTCGTCCGAAATTGCATATACCCCATAGTGAATAAAGGACAGATATTGTGTAAAGTTTTGTTGCATCTAAAATTGTCTTACTGATGGAGCCAGCACAAACTGTTACAGCGATGTTACACACTCTCCGGGCGAAACAGTTACATAATCTACCAAAAGTTGTTTTGTTTTTCTGGCAACAAGGGCCGGGTCCAGCTTGCGAGCCCTCTCTGTTAATGTGGATGAGTGGGCATAGGTGAAAAGTAGACCCAGAGGCTGTTGCAAGGGCGAGGTGAGTGTTGAGTAGATGTGCACACCTCCCTTCTACTGTCACCATTGGGTGGGGGCTGTGGGTACAGTATCCAGTGCACCTGCTCTAGGCTGACGGTATATATAATCTAATAGATAGATACTTGATTGATGTGGCAATATATTTGGGAAACATTCCCTCTATCTATGGGCCTGATTCTGAGGCAGACGCTAGATGGACACGGGACCATATTCAGCTTCAGTTACAGCTTTGCTAAAATAGCAAAACTGCAACTACTTGTGATCGCATGCTGGGGGCCACCCAGCACAGAGCAAGGCCACGCAGCATGCTAATGGTGGCCAGCGATGCGATCACGATTCAATCGCATCGCTAAATAATGAAGCCCCTCTGCCACCACAGTCTGGCTGTGAAGGCAGTTGGGCTGACACCATGTTTCCCGTCACATTGATCACGTATGATGTAACATGGCCGCCCGGAACCAGCCCCTGTTTCCGACACCACGCCCCCGCAATGCCCCTGCAACACCGAGTCACCACCCATGACCTCCCCGAGAACGCCTCTGCCTGCCAGAGGCGTGGCATTATCTCTCCAGTACCGGCCCACTTCAAGCACTGCTATGAATACAATTAGCCATGACATTAGCAAAGATGCTGTTGCGGCTGCCGCAAAAGGCGCGGCCACAATCGCCTCTAACTCAGGCATATTCATCATCACTTCATTTTGAATTTTGAATTTCTTTTGTGAAAATTAAGTTTTGGAGCTATTACATAGTTACATACATAGTTGTTGAGGTTGAAAAAAGACAAATGTCCATCGAGTTCAACCTATTGTACATTACATTATTTTTTTTATTTTTTTAAATATTAATTAAATGCTGTATCCCTGGATATTTTTTTCAGCTAGGAATTTATCTAATCCATTTTTAAACTTATTGATTGTGTCCACCATTACTACCTTCTCTGGCAGAGAATTCCAAATCCTTACTGCTCTTACTGTGAAGAATCCTTTTCTCCGTTGGGTATGGAATTTTTTCTCCTCTAACCTCAGTGGGTGTCCTCGTGTCCTATGTAATCATAATCCTTTATTCATCATAAAGGTAACGCAGAAGATATCACAGATACTTCCTGCTTACCTTTTACTCCCAAGCTGGCCTGGTGGGGTATAGCTCATTGGGTCGACACAACTTAGGTCAACAGTCATAAGGTTGACCACTATTGGGCGACATGCACTAGGTCGACAGGGTCACTAGGTCGACATGTACTAGGTCGACAGGTCAAAAGGTCAACATGCGTTTGGTGTCGTTTTCTTCGTAAAGTGACGGGGAACCCCAATTACTGCACCGTGTCCCCTCGCATAGCTCGCTTTGCTTGCCATGCTTTGGGCAAGGTGCCTTGCTTCTCTACCGCTGCGCTCGGCACAGGATACCATTCCCAATTGTAGTCCACGTGGATCGTAAAGTATGAAAAAGTCCAAAAATTTTAAAATTTTTGGAAAACTCATGTCGACCTTTTGACCTGTCGATCTAGTACATGTCGACCTAATGACCGTGTCAACCTAGTTGACCTAATGCATGTCGACCTATAGTGGTCGCCCTAATGACTGTTGACCTAGGTGGTGTCGACCTAATGACCGTATCCTGCCTGGTGTCCCCATACACTAGTATAGGGACCTCATTCATCAAGATGGCGAATGCTCCCGCGCCCATGCTGCTTACCTATTGCAAGCTGGTTCGGCTTTCGCAGAGCGATCCTTCTGTATCCCTACGTCCCTGCCCGGCTTCTTCCGCCAGAAGCCAGGGGCTTTGAGCGCCTATGGGCGCACTAGTGCTAGCGCAGACAAATTTGTAGCATCAGATGATTTTCATATCAGCTGTCACTGAACCGAAGCAATGATGAATTGCTCCAACGCTCGCTGTGAGTCAGAATGTTGATTATTGGGGGCCACCCAGCCCCCGATAATTAACATGATGAATATGCCCCTCAGAATTAGGCTCTTTAGCTTTATTTTTTCCCTTTTTGTTTGGTGAGGTGTTTCTAGTTTTATAGAGGATTCCTGTCCATTGTGCTCTTCCTACAAACTGAAGACAAGGAGAACTGATTATCATTATGAAAGAGAAGAATTAAAAGAAAGTATTTAACAAAGCAGCTGCATCAATTGGTGGATACAGCAGTATGTAAAACAATGAGCAACAAGAAAGGTAGTATGATAAAGTGCACAATTCCCTCTTCCTGCAATTCTACCTCTTGTTTCTTCCTACATTATATTTAATATTGGGTTCTCTCGTACCTTTTCTGACAGTTCTGGGTCAGTCTATTTAACTTGGCTATGGCATGAGTGCACTTTCTTTTCACTTTGTGCAAATCATTTTGACTTGTACTTTTTTGTTGTTGTAGTTTATTTCACGTGGTTTAACCACTTTGTATGTCAAAGAATAATGTACAGCACTATACATATTATTTACTTTCTATGTGACTTTCATTCAACTAATTTAATTCCTATTCACCCAAGCAAATTGTAGACTAAACAGTTGCCTTTTGTTGCTTCTATTAGTTTCTTTCTTTATGGGTATTATTATTATTTTTTGTGTAATTAGTCCCTATAATTATAATTTCGTATCACGGCAATAAGAAATGAAGGATTGATTGAATTTAACATTAATCACTGGCAGGGACAGGAGCTCAGACCATGCCTGTGCAAGTAGAGGGGACTGGGATCCTTTGCATCACTCAACCAGTGTCGGACTGGAGCATGAAGAGCCCCCCGGGGGGAATGCACTGATAGGGGCCCATATTTAGGAGTGTGGCCAGCTGCTACAGCGGTTTGGGTAACCATTAGAGAGTGCATGGTCTGGGCCCCTTGATAATATATATAGTAAATACTGCTACGTCATGTATAATAATGTACCATATTAATAACAGCAATACACTGTAGAAAATACATCATAGTCCTGTGCAGTATCCTATGTATAATTCAAGTGCACAGTCTGGAACCTGATCCCTAGAAGAGGAGGTGAGGCCCCCAAGGCAGTGGGGCCCACCGGGGGTTGCCCCTGTGGGACAGTCCGCCCTGCACTCAACTGTAAAACTTTGCAGAATGTACAGCAGCCCATAGACTACAATAGCTAACGCCATCTGATAGTGGATGAATATGAAACTACTGTATGTTTCTGATTTATTCAAATAATGGTTGTCTTAATTTGTAATAATGATATTACTGCCAATATCCCTTTTTTTTAAATCAGGACACACCTGGCCCCATTCTGCCCTCACCATGCTGTATATATATTCTCAGCTTTGTACCAATCTGACATCCATTGCCACCATCAGCCCTCACCATGATCCTGATACTGATCTTTTCAAGTGAAAGTAACTGAACTGTTGTAGTGATGACACATACATACAACACTCACCTGAGCCTGTGATACCAGTGTGTGACCAAGAGTTGATCACAACTAAGCCATCAGGTTTTACGACAAATGGTTACTATAACCAAAATGCGATCTCAGGTACCCTACGTAACTACAGTACCACCCAGGGGACCCACAATGTTTTTAGGTTGGGGGGCGGGTTAAGATACACTTCATTTTGGTGCCCCTGAATTGCTGAATGTCGCCCCCTCGGGAACAGCTGGACTTACTCGCCACACCACCTACCTGACATAGATAGATAGATAGATAGATAGATAGATAGATAGATAAATAGATAGATAGATATAGATTTCTGTAGCTACATCCATTTATCTATCTATCTATCTATCTATCTGTCTATCTATCAATCTATCTATCTATCTATCTATCGAAAGAGGAGATAATGGAAAAGAGGGGAGGAACAGTGGCGTAGCAACTGTCCCTACAGAACTTGCAGTGACTTGGAGGCGCTGGGTGGCTTGTGGGCTCTGGGGCTACAGGTGCTGTAACGCAGCTGTCAATGCAGCACCGACCTAAGGAGGAGCACAGTGGGAGAGATGTCCCTCCCAAAATGGCCTCGGGGGGAGTCAATTATTAAGGATGCTAGAGGAGGCAGCAGACATTTTGGGAGGGACATTTTTAATAGTTGAAGGGAACAGGCACGAACAGTGCCCCTCGCCAGTACCGTTGACCCGAGGTGATGGCCGGGGTAGGGTATCCCCTGACAACAAGCAGGTACCATGGGGGGAGCAGAAAATTGTTTGGCAGGTGGGGTGCAAAATGAGTTGTTACGCTTCTGGGGAGGAACATATGAATTGGTAGGTGAGAAGGGCGAAGAGCTGGTCCCAGAGGAGAGGCCTAACCACAGTAACTAGCCACACAATATAGGGGCTGGAATTGCATGCATCATTTTTTAAGAGTGCCCCAAAAAGGAATTACTTTTTCTCGTTTAGCCACTGCTAATTTAGTTTTTTTTTTCTCTGAGCACCACCAACACATTCCAGGTACCTCTCACATAGATAACCCACAAATGTTGGATTTTCTGTGAGATTTTATAAATAATAATAATACATGCAGGATTTTATTTTCTCTCTTCACCCTATTATTCTGTGTCGTAAAGTTTTAGGAACAAAAAAAGAGAGTCCAAAAACAAATCTCATTCTAACAAAATGTAATATTGACCCCAAACCTAAATATGAAATACAATTAATCAATATATTATTATATCAATTAGTTAAGCAGAAACCTACGACAATGAATACAGTACTCTCTCCTCTCATTTAACTCAAAACATGCATAAAGTGAAGTCTTCAATACTTAATCTGAGTTTTAGTAGAAAAAGTGAAACAATATTGCCACCTAGTGCTTACCTAGAGGTACAACAAGTTGAAAAGGGAAGCAGCAGTCACAACGTAGGGGGAGATTTAGTGACACGCCGTATAACAGATCCACAAAGTTTATTTAAAAATGAGATTTACAAAAAGCAAAACAGCATAAAACAAAACTGCAAGTCTTACTCCACATGTCTGGTATTGAGACATAACTGGGATACAAACAATTCCCACATAGCCCAGGGATGACCATCAAACATCGATGGTTAACAACTATCAATTAAATGCCATCAATTATAGAGATCTGATATTTCTTCGCCATTGATGGCAGAGGTCCAATTGTGACACGTAGTGTGGTTTTTTGTTTAGCCCTGCACTGCTTCTATGATTATCCTACTGCATTCATGTACATTAAGATAGTGATACACATCGATGGTCCACTCCAAACTGCCAATGATGTAAACTACTGATGGCAAACCATTCAATAACTATCCTTAAAACAGACTCCCTTCTCCCTAGCCAGCACTGCGTAATGCACAGGACTGTTCCCTGATTCTTGTCTGCACCTGGAGCTAAGCTCTATTCCACTGCGTGCCTGCTACACCCCCACTCACCACCTGTGAGTTCCGCCTTCCCAAAAGGAACAGAGATCAGAGAGAGTATGATGCAGGGAAATAGATGAGAGGGAGAGAGAAAACAGGGGGAGTGGGGGGGGGGGGGGGGGAATCAGATGAGAGAGGAAAGGGAGATAGAGAGAGAGAGAGAAATGCTTGGTATCAGAGAGAAATGAAAGAGATACAGATGGGGAGGGGGAAAGGACAGAGATGCGCGAGAGAGAGAGAGAGAGAGAGAGATGGGTGATAGAGAATGGGAAGATGGAGGAAGACAGAAAAAAAATTAACTCAGAGTATACAAGAGCCAGCAACCCAGTGACTGACACCAGAGGAGGATTTACCACAAGGCAACAAGGGCGGCTGCTTAGGGCCCTGTGGGTCCCAGGGGGACCTGCGGATAAGGCTGTATGGAGGGCATTTCTGGTAGACCGTGATCTTTGCCGAAATTGTCCGAAAGCTGGGCTGGCTAAATGCACCCGGCAGGCTGTCAGTGATTGGACAGCTGTTGGGTGCCCGCTCCAGTGCATGCCTGTGTCTCCAGTCCTGCAGTGTTGTGCATTTGACCCATCATAACACGTGTATGATGTCAGATGTGCAGAGGGATGAGCCAGGATGTGCACAGAGAAAAACATGAGGTCTTCCAGTGTACTTTATTACAGTAATTTTTACATTTTATATAACAACCACCCACTTAATTTAAATTCCAATCAGGGCAGGGGTGTCAGTGTTATTTTAAGTACCGTGTATAACACCCGCCTGCTACAATCAGGGTGGGGGAGGGGGCACTGACTGATGATATATCAATATGCTATTATACTCTATTTTAAGCACTACTGTGTATAGGCGATGGGGCCTGCCTGCTACTATCAGTAGCACTGATATATAATCAATACAGTCAGAGCCGGCCCTAGGCATAGGCAAACTAGGCAAATGCCTAGTGCATTTGGAATGCCTAGGGGCACAAGCTGCTTCTGCTGATTAAAATGATATGTGGCATACCTATAGTCTGTGTATGACAGCAGCTGTATCTACATATGAAATGCTACATTACAGTGTATTCCTGGAAATCACTGTAATGTAGCATTTCATATGCAGATATAGCCACAGTTGCACACAGAATATAGGCATGCTGCATATTACTTTAACCACTTAACTGATGATTTTTTCCCCCAAAAAAAGCTCAGAAATTGTCTTTTTTTTTTATGAGTGAATTAGGTGAAGAACATGTATTTAACCGTATCCAAAATGATTTTAGTTCTAAGAAAAAAAAATGCATTTTATAAAAAAAATAAAAACATTCTCAAACATGGGTCAGGAAGTTCGGTAACATTGGAACATCGGTAACATCGCAACGTTACTTTTTAAACCCCAGACAGCTGCCAGGTACACCGGGGGGTGCTGGGAGTGGCATGGGGGGGTTGGTTTACACCTCCCCAGCGGCTGCTATTGTCTGCAGCCGCTGGGTGGGGAGTCCTGCCGTGCAGACCGATCAACAGTGATTGGCAGCACGGCAAACACTGGGGGAAGGTGCAGGGAGGCAGAGGGACCTTCTGGTCCCTCTGAGAGCAGCAGCGGAGGGAGGTTTCCCTCCCCTACCACTGCTAACACTGTTTATCTGACTGGTCGCATCCTGTGCGACCAGGTCAGATAAAGCACTTGCTGGTATGGTCGCATCTGATTCGCCCATGCAAGGCAAGTGGTTAATCAGCCAAAGCTACTTGTTCATCCTAGTCACATAGGAATGCAAATATAATGCATTTTCGACAAAAAAAGGCAGCCAACGTTAGCAGAGCTGGCCTAGAGCTGCCAGCTGACTCACGTCGCCAGGCATCTCCTGCTGCATGGCGTATTGAGGCAAGATAAACGATGACACATCTGTGTCCAAGCAGAGGCAGAGGTCATAGTGTTAGTGGCTGTGTGAGTGCTATGTGCAGGTGGGTTGGTTGTGCAATAGTATTCAGCAAATGTGTAAGGGGCATTATGTCTGTCGTGTATAAATGCATTAATAATGTGTGACATATATGTAAGGGGCACTATGTGTCATTATGTGTATAAGGGCATTAATAATGTGCAGCATATCTGTAAGGGCCATTATGTGTGTCATTATGTGTATGAGGGCATTAATAATGTGCAGCATATGTGTAAGGGCCATTATGTGTGTCATTATGTGTATGAGGACATTAGTAATGTGCGGCATATGTGTAAGGGACATTATGTGTATGAGGGCATTAATGCAGGTTGGAATAATGTGTAAGATGCATTATGTTTATAAGGACATTAATAATGTGTGTCATATGTGTAAGGGGTATTACTGTGTGGTATCATGTGTATAAAGGCATTACTTAAGTGTGGCATGATGTGTATAAGGTGCTTTACTGTGTGGTGTAACATATAGAAAGGTCATTACTGTGTGGTCTAATGTGACTATAGAGCAATATGGTGTGGTGTAATGTGAATAAGGGGCACTACTGTGAGGAGTAACGTGTATAAGGTAAAGTGGTACTATTGTATGATGTAACGTGAATAAGGGACACTATCACATGATATAATGTGAGTAAAGTTGCATTATTGTGTGGCATAATTTGAATTGGGGGTACTATTGTGCGGCCATGCCCCTTCCCAGCAAGAACATGTCCCGTTTTGGGATGTGCACCGAATGTGCGCACTGTTTCCATTTAATAAATAGAGAGTAGGAGGACCAAAATGAGAACTGCTATGGGTAAGGGTTGATGGTGCTGGGAAGAGGTGCAGGGTCAGAGGCAGAACTAGCGGCAGTGCTAGTGGGCACCAGCCAAAATTTTGCCTAGGGCATCATCAGATTGGCTAGGGCCGGCTCTGAATACAGTCACACTGATTGAAGAGGGTAATAATGGGTATTATAAAATGCTGATATAAAATGCAGTCAGTGAGTGAACACGGTGCAATCAGTGAAGGGGTAAAGTAATATACTGTAATAGAATATAAGGAGGAAAAGCAACAAATAGTGTAAGAGGCATAAATCAGGAATGAAAATATAGTGCTATGGATTGTTTGAGGCAGGGGGGCCCTAGATTGGTATCTTGCTTAGGGCCCTATGAGGCCTAAATCCACCTCTGACTGACACATCCCAACAGTGGCAGCTTGGACCAGGTTGGTACTGCCTGTTGGGACAGCTGACGCAACATGCCATCTCTGGCTGATTCAATGTTTGCCAGTGCTGGCTGCCACGCTTTCGAGATTTGCATTCCTCTGTGGAACACAAATCGGAAGCTGTCATCCGCTCTGGCTAGCAGGCACTTTCGTGTGGCAGTGTAAAGGCGGTGAGGATGTCCCTTTAGGTCAGTACCTCACCAAACATACTACATCCACCTCCCTTCTCTTGCAGGACCTCCACTGGCTACCCTTCCCATTCAGAATCCAATTCAAGCTTCTCACACTCACCTACAAAGCCCTCACCCACTCTTCTCCCTCTTACATCTCTGACCTTATCTCTCGTTTCATTCACCACCCGTCCTCTTCGCTCTGCTAATGCACGCCGTCTCTCCTGCCTTCTGATTACCTCCTCCCACTCCTAGCTACAAGATTTTGCACGTATCTAGAATTCTCTACCTCTCCCCATATGGCTCTCCACCTCCCTACAAAGCTCCAAACTGGCTCTCAAGACACACTTCTTCACCAAACCCAGCCAACTCTCCTCCTAACCCTCTTGTCTATGCTCACTGTCTACCCCTTCTGTGTCACCCCGGTCTGACAGCCCTTTGCCTTTTAGATTATAAGCTCGCAAGAGCAGGGCCTTCTTTGATCATATGCTTTTCCTTTTCTTACTTACACTATCTTATACTCCATACTCCCTTTGATGGCACCTAACCCCTGGTTTTCCATACTTGTCCTATATTGTCTTGAACTGTAAGTGCTGTTTCCTTGTTTGCTCATTTGATTATGTACTGTATAATGGGCACTGCAGATCCCTAATGAGCGATGGGGCTGCCAGGCTGGAAGGAGAGAGTGTAGCCCTGGGACAGGCTCCATTCCCATTTGAGCCCTGGGATTCCACAGCATTGTGGAGAGTGCACTGTTTCAGGCCCGAGATCCTGCTGGTGACTGCCAACATTGCAGCACTGCTTGATGATGTGAGTAGTACAGGAAACATGCAGGCACTGGCTCCTGTGTGGGGAGATAGGCTAACCAGCTCTAACCCCTGGTCAGACAGTGTAGTATCCACTGTAACTCATCCTGGTTCCAGAGCATATATAACCACCACCCTACCCTTACAGGCCTCCAGAAGTTACCCTACCACCTGTCCATTGATATACACTACCCACCCTACTTACACGACCCCAGAGACATAAACTACCCACCCTAACTCCCAGCTCCAGTGACATGCACTCCATGCCCAACCTACTCCCTTACCCCTAGACATATAGTTTCCCTCCCACCCAGCACAGGGCCATGCACTACCCTGTGGCGGAGGGGGCAATGTGTATGGTTTTCTTGTGGAGGTCAATACGTTTCCTTTCTTCCTGTAGGACCGATGTATTTTTTGTTTGTTTTTTTCCTGTGGGGGCCAGTGTTTTTTTTTTTTCTTTCTATGGAGGACAATGTTTTTCATTTTATTTTCCTGTGGGGGCCAGTGTGTTTTACTGTTGTCAGTATGGGACCAATGTGTTTATTGTTTTTTTTTGTGATGGCCAATGTGTGTGGTTTTTCCTGTGGGGGCCAATGTACAGTATTAATATTATGCAGTGTTTTTCATCTGCGCATTAGTCTGAGTTGCACTGCAAATGTGTCAGGGTGGTTGCAGAGCTGCAATACAGATTCAGATGCATGCCCAAAGAAGTGTATAAGAAATGTGTTGGGCATTCCTAGGTGGTTACAGGAGGTTGACTAATCAGACACAAATGTAATGCAGTATGGGTATATTGCTGAAAGTGTTGTCTTATAGAGACCCTGAATTGCTGACACTGGAGGCCAATTTTGCTCAGACGAATGATCTGCACCTAGCAAAGGCCTGGTGAAAGTTTCAATGGTGCGACTGATGGGGGCGACTGACAGTGGCGTCCCAAATATGCAAGACCTTCCATATTCGGATACATGGATGTACACCTTGGATGGGCATTGTAGCGGCATTAGTATAAAGTCGCAGATACATCTGCAGCAAAATACGCAAGGAAGACTACAACTGAGTCCAACTCAGTATAAGGCCCTATGAGGAGGGATCCTGCCCCCCCCTCCTCCCCCCCCCCCAACTGACCCTGCCTCCATTAGGGCTGCTTCCATACATTTCCCATACTGATGTTCCATGACTAGTACATCTACTCCAAATGCTCTTGGTCATTCATGTATAGTAGTGCGCTGTAGTGTAAAAGTTGCTTTCAATTGATTGTGTTGCCACTGCACCTGCTTTATGTACTGTATGTTTGTGTTTATTTTTACACACAATAGGACTGATGCAGACTTGGCTGTAAATGCATATCTAATTGGAAGACACAATTTCCGTTCATTAAAAACACTGAAACTGTGAAAATATTCAGAGCAGCAACTATCTGGTACTGTACCTGGTTTTTACATACAAAAGCATAACATATTCCCAAACACACAACCCAGTCAGCATCAGGTTAGCATTTGCAAACAGCCAAAAACAAGCGGTTTACTAGTCCATAGGCCCTTTATTATCTTCATCTGACCGGTGTAAAGATCACCCTTTGAGGAAAAAATGTGGTTATGAGTATTGTACTCCTCTTGAACAAAGATGCACAGATTGGTGTATGAATAATTTAGGATATTATTTTGAGGAATATCCAATCCAACAATACCATTCATTGTTGGGAAAGATTTTGGGTAATGCTGCTACTGTATGTAAATAAATAATATTAGTATTATAGTTGCTGGGTATGTATAGAGATACCAGTATTGAGTAGTAACATGCAAATTGCCTATTCAAGTTACATTTGATGTGATTACCAAGAACAAAACTGTGGAGAGTTGTGATAACTCTGAGACAGATACATGTGGATAGAAAAGAAACAGGTGCTTATAGCTAGGGAGGATCAATAGTAATAACATTAGCTACAGATGGGTCCTCCGTTATCTTGACTGTTTCTGCGCCTAGACAGAGGTTTAGTCATGCCTAGGCGATAGCTTAGGTTGCTGAGTTTAATCACGGACAGGCGCGTTGAGGCACAACTAGATACTCAGCATGCAATACACATCTCCACCACTGGGTGGCTTCACTAATCCAGTACAAGCTCTGGCAAATGGTCAGTGACTACTGTAATGTTAATATACAGTCCTGTACTGCATAGTGTGCACACAGATGGTGACCAATGGTCAGACGGACAGAGTAAAAAAGAAAAAAAAGTTATTCAGACGCAAACGAACGTGTTAAAACACTTGTGTATGCAGATGCAACTAATGTGTGAATACTTGTGTATGCAGACGCAACTAATGTGTGAAAGGAATAATGTAGCGCATTGACTTTACAGTATGTACAGTGCACGAAATGAGCGTCCAAGTCCCCTAACGGCATAAACAAACACCAATGGGAAGGAATCGCTCTGTGCAGTACTTTTACACATGAACTTGAGAATCTTCCATGCAGTGCTGTGGGCTAGCGATGAAGGCTCCCGTCTGCCACGTTGAGAGTCCCGGGTTCAATTCCCAAAGTGTCAACAACAAAAATTGTGTTCCCGTGACATTCACATTATTATTATTATTATTATTTTCTGTGTAATCCATTGTAAAACATTCAAAGGAAGGGTGAACACAGGTTTCACACAAATCGGGGTAAATTTGCAGGAGTGACTCATTCGCTATCTAAAATACACAGTAGTAATGAGCACCTATAGACATACCAGTAAATATAAATTAGTGTATTCTGACACAACCAACTGTTCGAGCAACACAGTACTGTAGATCGTCGGCATAAGAGAATCTGTGTTGTGAGAATCTGTGTTGTGCTTAATGAGAAGGGATCACTGCTACTGTACCATTTACACATCTACAGTATCAACGTGACTGCCGTTCTCTATGTGATTTTCATACACAGTATACTGTTGCACATGTCTTGTGACCTGACCTGTCTACTGCATGAACTGTGCAGGCTTCCAGGTGGGAAGGGCAATGGGGGTAGGGGGATGCAGGTGAAAATACAGTGCTTTTGAAATACAGTGTGTGCGTCTGAGTCCTATAAGGCATAAACCAACACCAATGACTATAGCCCTAAAGGAAGCCCTATAACGGAGAGAAATGTGCATAGGTGGACAGTGTGTCACGTCCTAAATGCATATATAATGAAATAATACATCTCTAATTATATAAATGTATGTACACACTAAGCTAAGCTAAGTACACACTGCACATATTTTTGGTCGAGCCGACAATTGGGCTGATTATTTGCCTAGAGGGGGTTCCCGGTATTTATTTTATCCTCTTTAAGATCACCTGAATTTTTGAGAAATTGGACAATGGAAAAAAAATCGGCCTCAACCACACACTACCTGGTTTATCCACCAGGACATATGCTCAGATTATTGAAAATGCGCACACACTGGCTGAAGTGTGGAGATTGTGGCTGACATTTTTGGTTTTGGAACGACAGATTGGAAAATTGATTGTTCGTATTTGTGGACAATATTTTCCATATTTATTAACGAAATGCCGAAACAATCCTTTTCACACTCTATACAATAAAATTGTCCGATCTCCCGATTACTGGCAAATCGGCACAATAATTGTATAGTGCAGTGGTTTCCAAACGTTTTTGAATCACAGTGCCCTAGAATATCAGAATGTTTTTCACGACACCCCTAGGCCAAAAATTTCTTATTGAGAAATGTAGAAAGAAATATTACATTAAGTAGATCGCGTTTATAGGTCATCCTTAGGGTCAGTTATGTGGTGAGAGACAAGATTTGCTTCTGTTTGGCCACATATTTTATGACTGGCAGTCACCAGCACTGGTTTTGCCTATTATATTGACCATGAATAATTTGAATTGGTCCTGGACCACCATCCCAGGGCACTCCTGCAAGTGTCCCGAGGCACCCCAGGGAGCCACGGCACACAGTTTGGGAACCTCTGGTGTATACCCAGTTTTAGAGTGGGATGGAAGAATGCTCTTTTGCTTTACATGAATTTCCTTTCCTTAATTGATATTATCTGAGGTTACTCAAATGCAAAACGTAAAAGGGTATATGGTCTTAAGATAATATATGATGCATGTACTGTATACAGAGCACACATGTGCTTGATTGTACACTGAGAACAAGCATGTGTTCAAACTACAGATTTGCATTACTTAAATTAGTTCCGTCTGCCAGACAGTTTGACATCACATTCTGGGCTGAGCGTGCTCCAGGTGTAAAGTTATGCCTGTATGCTGCTTGCTTGACAAATGGCTGACCTTTAATTGCTCACTTAAATTCAATTTATGGAAAGATGACAGAAGGCTAAGAAGCACTGACGCTGTTGTCTTTCTGAGGTAGTATGTGCATTTGTCATTACAATGTCCTTGTTACAGTAGGATTTGGCTACTTACCATTTGAAATAATAAATTGAAAAGTTAATATAGCTTTAATATGCATATGAGACATTCATACATATCTACTGTATATAACATAAATTTAGCTTAAATTCACATTTTTCAAGGGTGCTTTGAAGCAGGGACGTGCAGTGAGGTAAATGGCTGAGGAGGCACTGGCTAGCACCAGATTCAGATTTACACACAGTATATGAGCCAAGGGGTACATGTGGGCATTATACACAGGTGCAGTAGTATAAGCTCCTGGAAATTTGGTGACTTTTGATCAGAGATGTGCGGAAAAGATAAGCAGGGGAGACACTGCCTCATCTGCCATAGACGTTTTACTCCAGAGTTTTGGCTATAAAAATGATTAGAATAATGCAAAGACGATATTTCAAACATTTTTTTTTTTTTTCCATATACTTTATACAGTCAAAACTCTGGCACAAACAGTATAACAGGAAAGACTCTGCCTCACCCCACCGCAGGCCACTGACAGATTCTGAGGGGAGAGCAATCAAAACAGAACAAGTAACTGCACCTGGGCAAAATAATGTTGGAGTGCAGGTGGGGTGGGGCAGATGTAACATGTGCTGAGTGACGTATGTACATTTGAGAGTGTAAGCTCAAATCTAAATTGCAGTGTAAAAATAAAGCAAATTCTAGCATTTGTGTTTTATGTGCAGAATATTTAGATCAGGGATTTTCCGACCTTTTACAACTTGCAGCACACTGAACAAGATCTAAATATTGCCAAGGCACACTCAAATATAATGGTGATGCATGGTGCAGTTGAATGTCCTTGGATGTCATGTAGCAGCTTCTCCATAGGTAACGCCTGAGCCACATCTGAGAAAGCCAGAAAAGCCCAAAACTGTCCGGGGCCCAAAATTAGAACTGGCTCTGCAACCACTAAACCCACCAGTATTGATCGTTCCAGGGCCTCAGTAGCGGCAAAACACTGATGGGCCTGGCTCTGCTTCTATGTCGGCACACGTGGAGACTGCTCAGGGCACTCTAGTGTGCCATGGCACAGTGGTTGAAAAACACTGATTTAGATGATCTGCAAAGGTGAAATTAAGGTAGAGTTGTATGGCTTTCTGCTGGAGCTGATTCTGATTGGGAAGTAAACCAAAATAACCCAAATACTATAACTTTGTGTCTTGAACAAACCATGTTGTATACCACCCGTGGGTTAGCAGAGCAGCGGTGTATAGATGTTGTGCACATGCGTGCAGTGACTATTCACGGCCATGCCCCCACAGTGACAAAAACCTGTGTGTGTGGGGGGGTGACTTGCGATTGCGTCATTTCTCATGAGAAGATGCCTCCTATCTGCTAGGGTCCCACACCCTAATTTTGGGCATGTGGGTGCCTCTCTTCCCTGTCAGCTGAAGTTGGGAAGCATAATGTTGCAGTGCAATGGGAGCAAATACATTTATATTTTTTTCCTGTGCTTGGTAAATACTGGCTGCTTTTGCATGTAAACCACAACTAACCACTATGGCCCTAACTGTGTGGAGTTTGTTTTTTCTCCCCGCGCTTGCATGGGTTTCCTCTGGGTACTCCGGTTTCTTTCCACAATCCAAGAATCACTGGCGTATTTATAATAGGTGCAGTGTGTGCGGTGCACACAGATCCCCGGGGGTCCAGGGGGGCCCACGCCACACACCATGCACCCATTAATTGTAATACTTACCCTCCGGAGTCCCGGGGCGCTGCAGCAGCACTGTAAAAATCACTGGAAAATGTCACCAGCATCATTTTCCTGATGATTTGCGCATGCGCACTTGGATCTGGGACAGTGCTAGGGTCCCCTAGGGACCCTAGTGCCCAGAGCTGTACAGCGTTGCCGGCTAGAGAGGAGGGAACCCAGACAGAGATTGCACACGGGCCTCCTCCTCTCTAGAAACGCCCCTGCCAAGAATATATTGGTAGGTTAACTGGCTCCAAACAAAAGTAACCCTAGCATGAATGTGTGTGCATGTACAGTACATGTGATAGGGAATATATGAGGTCGATTTACTAAGCCTTGGATGGAGATAAAGTGGATGGAGATAAAGTACCAGCCAATCAGCTCCTAACTGTCATTTTTCAAACACAGCGTGTGACATGCCAGGTAGTTGCTGATTGGCTGGTACTTTATCTCTGTGCACTTAAAACCTATTTCAGTAAGGATAGCAAATTCTGCTAATTTTTCAACTTTTTCATACTTTACTGACCATGTAGACTGACTGTCATTGGGAACAGAAACCTTGGCCGAAGCATGGTGAGCATCTTTGGGAGCAGGCAGCAGATCAGAGAAGTTGGCAGTGGGCGTCTTGTTATGGAAGACACCTCCTGCAGCATTTGCATAGTTATGCAGAGCCGTTGCATATAGAAAAATATAGGGCCTAATTCAGACCTGATCGCTCACTTGCAGTTTGTTGCAGCGCTGCGATCAGATAGTCGCTGCCTACAGGGGAGTGTATTTTAGCTGTGCAAGTGTGCGATCACATGTGTAGCCGAGCAGTACAAATAAACTTTGTGCAGTTTCTGAGTAGCCCAGGACTTACTCAGCCGCAGCGATCACTTCAGCCAGTTCAGGACCGGAATTGATGTCAGACACCCGCCCTGCAAATGCTTGGACACGCCTACGTTTTTCCAACCACTCCCTGAAAACGGTCAGTTGCCACCCACAAACGCCTTCTTCCTGTCAATCTCCTTGCGATCAGCTGTGCGAATGGATTCTTCGTAAAACCCATCGCACAGCAACAATACACTTTGTACCTGTGTGACACGCCTGAGCATTGCGTTGCATACGCATGCGCAGTTCTGACCTGATCGCAGTGCTGCAAAAAACGCTAGCGAGCAATCAGGTCTGAATTACCCCCATAGAGTGGCAATATTTGTGGTTGCCTGTGAATCAGGACCTTTGTTCAGATGCACAGGGTCAACAAAGATGTATACTTAACCATCTGTTTTACTGCAGCAATCATAGCCCACATCATACTTGCCTACTTTAGAAAAAGCATTTCAGGGAGATTATGACAGTAACACCTATCAGCGCGGGCGCGTACTGCTACATCTGAGAGGCATGTCATAAAAATGACTTAAATCCAAAGATAAATGAGCCCCAAAGTTACTAAGATCTACTTGTTGAAGAAAAGACACTGATATTTTGCAGGATTTGTTTGTGTATTGTGATTTACAAGAGGTTCTATATACTGTAAGTGGCCATGAGAAACCTTATTTAAGATGCATGTAGCCATAGGGTCATTGTGCCTTATAACTTATGCAGGGAAATGGTGCTGATGATCCCGGTTGAATGTATAGATTTCTGATTTCTCTCCCCCCCCCCCCCCCCCCCCAATTATGTAACAGCTTCATAATGGGGATAATTTGCAATCAGGGAGATTGCTGGTCTATTCAGGTAGTCAGGGAGATTGCTACTATTTCAGGGAGTCTCCTGCAGAATGAGGGTGGGCAGGCAACTATGGCCCACACCCATGGGAAAGCTTCTACCACTGGGGCAATGATGCCCAATTCTGTCATGTGATTAAACCCTGCTATCACTTTGTCCTTCACGGCCACAGGCACATGTATATCCGGGAGCACATACTGTGGGAAAATCAATCTTTACTATCTGCTAGAGATGTGCTGCAGGCATTTTTCGGGTTTTGTGTTTTGGTTTTGGTTTTGGATTCGGTTCCGCGGTCGTGTTTTGGATTCGGACGCATTTTGGCAAAACCTCCCTTAAGAATTTTTGTCGGATTCGGGTGTGTTTTGGATTCGGTGTTTTTTTTTTCAAAAACAGCTTAAATCATAGAATTTGGGGGTAATTTTGATCCTATAGTATTAGTAACCTCAATAACCATAAATTCCACTCATTTCCAGTCTATTCTTAACACCTCACAATATTATTTTTAGTCCTATAATTTGCACAAAGGTCCCTGGATGACTAAGCTAAGCGACCCAAGTAGCCAGCACAAACACCTGGCCCATCTAGGAGTGGCACTGCAGTGTCAGACAGGATGGCACTTAAAAAAATAGTCCCCAAACAGCACATGATGCAAAGATAAATAATAAAAAAAAGAGGTGCAAGATGGAATTGTCCTTGGGCCCTCCCACCCACCCTTATGTTGTATAAGCAGGACATGCACACTTTAACAAACCCATAATTTCAGCGACAGGGTCTGCCACACAACTGTGGCTGAAATGACTGGTTGGTTTGGGCCCCCACCAAAAAAGAAGCAATCAATCTCTCCTTGCACAAACTGGCTCTACAGAGGCAAGATGTCCACCTCCTCCTCATCGTCCGATTCCTCACCCCTTTCACTGTGTACATCCCCCTCCTCACAGAGTATTAATTTGTCCCCACTGGAATCCACCATCACAGGTCCCTGTGTACTTTCTGGAGGCAATTGCTGGTAAATGTCTCCACGGAGGAATTGATTATAATTCATTTTGATGAACATCATCTTCTCCACATTTTCTGGAAGTAACCTCGTACTTCGATCGCTGACAAGGTTACCGGCTGCACTAAACACTCTTTCGGAGTACACACTGGAGGCGGGGGGGGGTAACTTAGGTAAAATAAAGGCAGTTTGTGCAAGGGCCTCCAAATTGCCTCTTTTTCCTGCCAGTATACGTACGGACTGTCTGACATGCCTACTTGGATGCTGTCACTCATATAATCCTCCACCATTCTTTCAATGGTGACAGAATCATATGCAGTGACAGTAGACGACATGTCAGTAATCGTTGGCAGGTCCTTCAGTCCGGACCAGATGTCAGCACTTGCTCCTGACTACCCTGCATCACCGCCAGCGGGTGGGTTTGGAAATGTTATCCTTTTCCTGGCAGCTCCAGTGACGGTAGAAAATGAAGGAGGAGCTGTTGGCGGGTCACGTTCCGCTTGACTTGACAGTTGTCTCACCAGCAGGTCTTTGAACATCTGCAGACTTGTGTCTGCCAGAAAGAGAGATACAATGTAGGTTTTAAACCTAGGATCGAGCACGGTGGCCAAAATGTAGTGCTCTGATTTCAACAGATTGACCACCCGTGAATCCTGGTTAAGCGAATGAAGGGCTCCATCCACAAGTCCCACATGCCTAGCGGAATTGCTCCGTTTTAGCTCCTCCTTCAATCTCTCCAGCTGCTTCTGCAAAAGCCTGATGAGGGGAATGACCTGACTTAGGCTGTCAGTGTCTGAACTGACTTCACGTGTGGCAAGTTCAAAGGGTTGGAGAACCTTGCACAACATGGAAATCATTCTCCACTGTGCTTGAGTCAGGTGCATTCTCCCTCCTTTGCCTATATCGTAGGCAGATGTATAGGCTTGAATGGCCTTTTGCTGCTCCTGCATCCTCTGAAGCATATAGAGGGTTGAATTCCACCTCGTTACCACCTCTTGCTTTAGCTGATGGCAGGGCATGTTCATGAGTGTTTGCTGGCGCTCCAGTCTTCGGCACGTGGTGGCTGAATGCCGAAAGTGTCCCGCAATTTTTCTGGCCACTGACAGCATCTCCTGCACACCCCTGTCGTTTTTCAGAAAATTATGCACCACCAAATTAATTGTATGTGCAAAACATGGGACGTGCTGGAATTTGCCCACATGTAATGCACGCACAATATTGGTGGCGTTGTCCGATATCACAAATCCCCAGGAGAGTCCATTTGGGGTAAGCCAATCTGCGATGATGTTCCTGTTTAAGTGTTTAAGTGGACAGTGAGTACAACTGCATTTTTTAGGACACTGAGGACACTTTTTCTGACGTCTGTGTACATTCTCGGTATCGCCTGCCTAGAGAAGTGGAACCGAGATGGGATTTGGTACCGGGGACACACTACCTCAAGCAATTCTCTAAGTCCCTGTGAACTAACAGTGGATACCGGACGCACGTCTAACACCAACATAGTTGTCAAGGTCTGAGTTATCCGCTTTGCAACAGGATGACTGGTGTGATATTTCATCTTCCTCGCACAGGACTGTTGGACAGTCAATTGCTTACTGGAAGTAGTACAAGTGGTCTTCCGACTTCCCCTCTGTAATGACTATCGACTCCCAGCAGCAACAACAGCAGCGCCAGCAGCAACAGCAGCAGTAGGCATTACAGTCAAGGATCCATCGGAGGAATCCCAGTTAGGAGAGGACTCATCAGACTGGCCACTGATATGGCCTGCAGGACTATTGGCGTTACTGTCTAAGGAGGAAATTGACACTGAGGGAGTTGGTGGTGTGGTTTGCAGGAGCTTGGGTACAAGAGGAAGGGATTTAGTGGTCAGTGGACTGCTTCCGCTGTCACCCGAAGTTTTTGTACTTGTCAATGACTTCTGATGAATGCGCTCCAGGTGACATATAAGGGAGGATATTCCTAGGTGGTTAACGCCCTTACCCCTACTTATTACAGCTTGACAAAGGCAACACACAGCTTGACACCTGTTGTCCGCATTTCTGTTGAAATAATTCCACACAAAGAGGTGATTTTTTTTTTTGTATTTTGACCAGGCATGTCAATGGCCTTATTCATCCCACAAACAACAACTGTCTCCCTGGGTGCCTGACTTAAACAAACCACATCACCATCAGAATCCTCATCGTCAACTCAGCGCCAGCAACACCCATATCCTCATCCTGGTGTACTTCAACAGTGACATCTTCAATTTGAATATCAGGAACTGGACTGTGGGTGCTCCTTCCAGCACTTGCAGGGGGCGTGCAAATGGTGGAAGGAGCCACCTCTTCCCGTCCAGTGTTGGGAAGGTCTGGCATCGCACCCGCCGACACATTTGGACTCTCCTTGGGGATTTCTGATTTAGAACTCATAATTCTTTGCTGTGCTTTTGCCATGTTAACTCTTTTCATTATTCTAGCGGTAGGATAAGTGCTTCCATCGTCATGTGAATCTGAACCACTAGTCATGAGGAACATAGGAGAGGGCCTTAGCCGTTCCTTGCCACTCCGTGTCGTGAATGGCATATTGACAAGTTTACGCTTCTCCTTAGACGATTTTAATTTAGATTTTTGGGTCATTTTACTGAACTTTTGCTTTTTGGATTTTACATGCTCTCTACTATGACATTGGGCATCGGCCTTGGCAGACAACGTTGATGGCATTCCATCATCTCTGCCATGACTAGTGGCAGCAGCTTCAGCACTAGGTGGAAGTGTATCTTGATCTTTCCCTATTTTACCCTCCAAATTTTTATTCTCCATTTTTTAATGTGTGGAATTATATGCCAGTAATATATCTGGAATTAGATGGCAGTAATGTCTGGAATTAGTTACCACTAGATAGATACCAGATACCACTGTGACTGGAATAATGATGACCTATGCACAGTGACAGGACACTACCACAGCACCCTACAGCAGCAAGATGCAGCACAAGACACTGTACTAGTATTAGTAATGTAGTATTACTGAGCACCACAATGCAGCACAAGACAATGAGCAGTGATACTGAGCACTGATGATGATACTACTGAGAACTGACACTGAGCAGCAAGATGCAGCACAAGACACTGTACTAGTATTAGTAATGTACTGTAGTATTACTGAGCACCACAATGCAGCACAAGACAATGAGCAGTGCTATTGAGCACTGATGATGATAATACTGAGAACTGACACTGAGCAGCAAGATGCAGCACAAGACACTGTACTAGTATTAGTAATGTAGTATCACTGAGAACCACAATGCAGCACAAGACAATGAGCAGTGATACTGAGCACTGATGATGATACTACTGAGAACTGACACTGAGCAGCAAGATGCAGCACAAGACACTGTACTAGTATTAGTAATGTACTGTAGTAGTACTGAGCACCACAATGCAGCACAAGACAATGAGCAGTGATACTGAGCACTGATGATGATACTACTGAGAACTGACACTGAGCAGCAAGATGCAGCACAAGACACTGTTCTAGTATTAGTAATGTACTGTAGTATTACTGAGCACCACAATGCAGCACAAGACAATGAGCAGTGATACTGAGCACTGATGATGATACTACTGAGAACTGACACTGAGCAGCAAGATGCAGCACAAGACACTGTACTAGTATTAGTAATGTACTGTAGTATTACTGAGCACCACAATGCAGCACAAGACAATGAGCAGTGATACTGAGCACTGATGATGATACTACTGAGAACTGAGACTGAGCAGCAAGATGCAGCACAAGAGAGACATTGTACTTGCATTACTGAGCAGCAATAAGCACTGATACTGAGCACTTATATTGAGATTTGCCACTGAGAGAACGTAGCCACGTCCTCTCTGCTCTCTCTACAATGAACGAGTGAAAATGGCGGCGACGCGCGGCTCTTTATATGGAATCCAAATATCATGAGAATCTGACAGCGGGATGATGACGTTTTGCCTCGTTTGGGTTTTCCGAGTCAGGCGGGAACAATCGAGCCTGCCTCGGACCCGTGTAAAACACGTGGAGTTCTGGGGGGTTCGGTTCTCGGAGAACCGAACCCGTTCATCTCTATATAGTACCCTTAGTTAGAATAGATTCTCAGTAAGTTAGTAAGGAATAGGAGAAAAAAGATTCCAACATACTGTAGCAGAGAAATGAAATTTCCATTTTAATAATCAGTTTAACAAAACTCGGTTCAGATCTTTGATTAAGGAAATTGTCTGTTTATTTTTATTCTAGCAATCAAATTTCCCATCTGACAATATGATGGGATCAATTCAGTTTCCTTTCTGCTGACAGCAAAACATTTAAGTTGCCAGAGACAGAGGAACAATTACTGATTCCAATTCATTACACTTACTTAAGTCATTACAGGACGCTGCAAAATGAGAAGCCACACACATTTACATGGCTCTCTGTGTACAGAGACTCAGGCATAATAATCATATTAGGTATATCTTACCGCTCTATTAAGCTTATATCCATATGGTGGCAGATCTGTTAAAGCTGACCATTAAACCTGAACTAATTGAACACAATCATTTAATGGCTATATGTTATGGGTGTTAATATAGAGATTATACAGTGCATCCGGAAAGCATTCATATCGCTTCACTTTTTCCACATTTTGTTATGTTACAGCCTTATTCCAAAATGGAACAAATTATTTTTTTCCCTCAAAATGGAATAAGGCTGTAACATAGCAAAATGTGGAAAAAGTGAAGCGCTGTGAATACTTTCTGGATGCGCCTTATAAATGCTATTTTACATTCTTGTTTAGTGAAAGAAACAGACTTCCCAAATGAAATGGGACATCACCAATTCTCTGTTTTAGAAGCTTTAGTAAATTTACCGATTAAAGTTTCACCGGAATGATCCAATCTGTGAAATGGGTGTTTCTAGGTAACGACCATGCTGATGCAGGAAATGGGAGAGGGAGTGTTATATTGAGGGCATGCATGCAAACACGGGATATTGAAATATACATTACACCCTACTAATAGCTAACATTGGCTGATGCCATTAATATTGCTCCTGTCCACATCTCCTGATACTACCCAATTCACATTTCTCACAAAGCTGCACAATGTTTTGAAGAGGATGGTCATCCTCTTAGCACCAAATTTACCGGAACGGCTACGACATCGCGATATCTGCGCCTCCAATGGTAGTAAACAAGCTCAATGTCATTTTTTAGGGTAGTCAAGCTCCAAGTCTGCAGGCACATCCAAGTGAGACACCTTGTCTTTGACAAGATACTTACCTCTCGCGGGGATCTTTCCCTGAAAAGGCTGTGAATATATTAGGAAAACATCAGGTTGCAAGAGACGTATCTGGCGGGGATGTAGTTATGTGACTATAAGGGCATGGTTTCATTTTTAAGGGGCGCGGCCACAAATGAATACCAATTCATATTACACCGCACAGTAGTCTCCATTATTCAAATTATGCAGTACAGTAGCGCCACATACACACATTACACCAGCAGAGTCCCATTTTACATATTACTCCAGGTAGAGCCCCTATCACACATCACGCCAGGTGTATTTTGGAATATTTGGATATGGGATACTCAACCTGTATGGTAGTACGTAGCAGCTATATAGTCATTCACCCAGTTCACGTTATTCAGGCTAAAAAGTAAAAATAAGAATTTACTCACCGGTAATTCTATTTCTCGTAGTCCGTAGTGGATGCTGGGACTCCGTAAGGACCATGGGGAATAGCGGCTCCGCAGGAGACTGGGCACAACTAAAGTAAGCTTTAGGACTACCTGGTGTGCACTGGCTCCTCCCACTATGACCCTCCTCCAGACTTCAGTTAGGATACTGTGCCCGGAAGAGCTGACACAATAAGGAAGGATTTTGAATCCCGGGTAAGACTCATACCAGCCACACCAATCACACCGTATAACTCGTGATACAATACCCAGTTAACAGTATGATAACAACTGAGCCTCTCAACAGACGGCTCAACAATAACCCTTTAGTTAGGCAATAACTATATACAAGTATTGCAGACAATCCGCACTTGGGATGGGCGCCCAGCATCCACTACGGACTACGAGAAATAGAATTACCGGTGAGTAAATTCTTATTTTCTCTAACGTCCTAAGTGGATGCTGGGACTCCGTAAGGACCATGGGGATTATACCAAAGCTCCCAAACGGGCGGGAGAGTGCGGATGACTCTGCAGCACCGAATGGGCAAACTCTAGGTCCTCCTCAGCCAGGGTATCAAACTTGTAGAACTTAGCAAATGTGTTTGACCCCGACCAAGTAGCTGCTCGGCAAAGTTGTAGAGCCGAGACCCCTCGGGCAGCCGCCCAAGAAGAGCCCACCTTCCTCGTGGAATGGGCTTTCACTGATTTAGGATGCGGCAGTCCAGCCGCAGAATGTGCAAGCTGAATCGTACTACAGATCCAGCGAGCAATAGTCTGCTTTGAAGCAGGTGCACCCAACTTGTTGGGCGCATACAGGATAAATAGCGAGTCAGTCTTTCTGACTCCCGCTGTCCTGGAAACATACATTTTCAGGGCCCTGACTACGTCCAACAACTTGGAAGCCTCCAAGTCTTTAGTAGCCGCAGGCACCACAATAGGTTGGTTCAGATGAAAGGCTGATACCACCTTAGGGAGAAATTGGGGACGAGTCCTCAATTCTGCCCTATCCATATGGAAAATCAGATAAGGGCTTTTACATGACAAAGCAGCCAATTCTGATACACGCCTGGCCGAAGCCAAGGCCAACAACATGACCACTTTCCACGTGAGATACTTAAATTCCACGGTTTTAAGTGGCTCAAACCAATGTGACTTTAGGAAATCCATCACCACGTTGAGATCCCAAGGTGCCACTGGAGGCACAAAAGGGGGCTGAATATGCAGCACTCCCTTAACAAAAGTTTGAACTTCAGGTAGAGAAGCCAGTTCTCTCTGGAAGAAAATCGATAGAGCCGAAATCTGGACCTTAATGGAACCCAATTTTAGGCCCATAGTCACCCCTGACTGTAGGAAGTGCAGGAAACGGCCCAGCTGAAATTCCTCCGTTGGGGCCTTCCTGGCCTCACACCACGCAACATATTTTCGCCATATGCGGTGATAATGGTTTGCGGTTACTTCTTTCCTAGCTTTAATCAGCGTAGGAATGACTTCCTCCGGAATGCCCTTTTCCTTCAGGATCCGGTGTTCAACCGCCATGCCGTCAAACGCAGCCGCGGTAAGTCTTGGAACAGACAGGGCCCCTGCTGCAGCAGGTCCTGTCTGAGCGGCAGAGGCCATGGGTCCTCTGACATCATTTCTTGAAGTTCCGGGTACCAAGCTCTTCTTGGCCAATCCGGAACAATGAGTATAGTTCTTACTCCTCTTCTCCTTATTATCCTCAGTACCTTTGGTATGAGAGGAAGAGGAGGGAACACATAAACCGACCGGTACACCCACGGTGTCACTAGAGCGTCCACAGCTATCGCCTGCGGGTCTCTTGACCTGGCGCAATATCTTTCTAGCTTTTTGTTTAGGCGGGACGCCATCATGTCCACTTGTGGCCTTTCCCAATGGTTTACAATCAGTTGGAAGACTTCTGGATGAAGTCCCCACTCTCCCGGGTGGAGGTCGTGCCTGCTGAGGAAGTCTGCTTCCCAGTTGTCCACTCCCGGAATGAACACTGCTGACAGTGCTAACACGTGATTTTCCGCCCATCGGAAAATCCTTTTGGCTTCTGCCATCGCCGTCCTGCTTCTCGTGCCGCTCTGTCGGTTTACATGGGCGACTGCCGTGATGTTGTCTGACTGGATCAGTACCGGCTGATTTTGAAGCAGGGGTTTTGCCTGACTTAGGGCATTGTAAATGGCCCTCAGTTCCAGAATATTTATGTGTAGGGAAGTCTCCTGACTTGACCCTAGTCCTTGGAAGTTTCTTCCCTGTGTGACTGCCCCCCAGCCCCGAAGGCTGGCATCCGTGGTCACCAGGACCCGGTCCTGTATGCCGAATCTTCGGCCCTCTTGAAGATGAGCACTTTGCAGCCACCACAGCAGAGACACCCTGGTCCTTGGAGACAGGGTTATCAGACGATGCATCTGAAGATGCGATCCTGACCACTTGTCCAACAGGTCCCACTGAAAAGTTCTCGCATGGAACCTGCAGAATGGAATTGCTTCGTAGGAAGCTACCATCTTTCCCAAGATCCGCGTGCAGTGATGCACCGACACCTGTTTTGGTTTTAGGAGGCCTCTGACTAGAGATGACAGCTCCTTGGCCTTCTCCTCCGGGAGAAACACTTTTTTCTGTTCTGTGTCCAGAACCATCCCCAGGAACAGTAGACGTGTCTTAGGGACCAGCTGTGACTTTGGAATATTTAGAATCCAGCCGTGCTGTTGTAGCACCTCCCGAGATAGTGCTACCCCGACCAACAACTGCTCCCTGGACCTCGCCTTTATCAGGAGATCGTCCAAGTACGGGATAATTAAAACTCCCTTCTTTCGAAGGAGTATCATCATTTCGGCCATTACCTTGGTAAATACCCTCGGAGCCGTGGATAGACCAAACGGCAACGTCTGGAATTGGTAGTGACAATCCTGTACCACAAATCTGAGGTACTCCTGGTGAGGATGGTAAATGGGGACATGCAGGTAAGCATCCTTGATGTCCAGTGATACCATGTAATCCCCCTCGTCCAGGCTTGCAATAACCGCCCTGAGCGATTCCATCTTGAACTTGAATTTTTTTATATATGTGTTCAAGGATTTCAAATTTAAAATGGGTCTCACCGAACCGTCCGGTTTCGGTACCACAAACATTGTGGAATAGTAACCCCGTCCTTGTTGAAGTAGGGGCACCTTTACTATCACCTGCTGGGAATACAGCTTGTGAATTGCCTCTAACACTGCCTCCCTGCCTGAGGGAGTTGTTGGCAAGGCATATTTGAGGAAACGGCGGGGGGGAGATGTCTCGAATTCCAGCTTGTACCCCTGAGATACTACTTGAAAGATCCAGGGATCCACCCGTGAGCGAGCCCACTGATCGCTGAAATTTTTAGAAGGCCCCCACCGTACCTGGCTCCGCCTGTGGAGCCCCAGCGTCATGTTGTGGACTTAGAGGAAGCGGGGGAGGACTTTTGCTCCTGGGAACTGGCTGTATGCGGCAGCTTTTTCCCTCTACCACTGCCTCTGGGCAGAAAGGACGTACCTTTAACCCGCTTGCCCTTATTGGGCCGAAAGGACTGTACCTGATAATACGGTGCTTTCTTTGGCTGTGAGGGAACATGGGGTAAAAATGTAGACTTCCCAGCTGTTGCTGTGGAAACGAGGTCCGAGAGACCATCCCCGAACAACTCCTCACCCTTATAAGGCAAAACTTCCATGTGCCTTTTAGAATCTGCATCTCCAGTCCACTGCCGAGTCCATAACCCTCTCCTGGCAGAAATGGACATTGCACTTATTTTGGATGCCAGCCGGCAAATATCCCTCTGTGCATCCCTCATGTATAAGAGTGCGTCTTTATTATGCTCTACGGTTAGCAATATAGTGTCCCTGTCTAGGGTATCAATATTTTCCGACAGGGAATCTGACCACGCAGCTGCAGCACTGCACATCCATGCTGACGCAATAGCTGGTCTCAGTGTAACACCCGTGTGTGTATATATAGACTTCAGGATAGCCTCCTGCTTTCTATCAGCAGACTCCTTCAGGGCGGCCGTATCCGGAGACGGTAGTGCCACCTTTTTTGACAAGCGTGTGAGCGCTTTATCCACCCTAGGGGATGTTTCCCAACGTGACCTATCCTCTGGCGGGAAAGGGTACGCCATTAGTAACCTCTTAGAAATTATCATTTTCTTATCGGGGGAAGCCCACGCTTCTTCACACACTTCATTTACTTCCTCAGATGGAGGAAAAACAACTGGTAGTTTTTTCTCTCCAAACATAATACCCTTTTTTGTGGTACCCGGGGTAACATCAGAAATATGCAACACATTTTTCATTGCCTCAATCATATACCGTGTGGCCCTATTGGAAGATACATTAGTCTCATCGTCGTCGACACTGGAGTCAGTATCCGTGTCGACATCTGTGTCTGCCATTTGAGGTAGCGGGCGTTTTAGAACCCCTGATGGCTTTTGAGACGCCTGGGCAGGCACAGGCTGAGAAGCCGGCTGTCCCATATTTGGTATGTCGACAAACCTTTTATGCAAGGAGTCGACACTGTCGCGTAATTCCTTCCACAGAACCATCCACTCAGGTGTCGACCCCGCGGGGGGTGTCATCACATTTATCGGCATTTGCTCCGCCTCCACATAAGCCTCCTCATCAAACATGTCGACACAGCCGTACCGACACACCACATACACACAGGGAATGCTCTGACAGAGGACAGGACCCCACAAAGCCCTTTGGGGAGACAGAGAGAGAGTATGCCAGCACACACCAGAGTGCTATATAACACAGGGATCCCACTATAAATGAGTGTTTTTTCCCTTATAGCTGCTTATATTATATATATATACTGCGCCTAAATTTAGTGCCCCCCCTCTCTTTTTTACCCTTATGTAGCTTGACACAATGCAGGGGAGAGCCAGGGAGCGTCCTTCCAGCGGAGCTGTGAGGGGAAAATGGCACCAGTGTGCTGAGGGAGATAGCCCCGCCCCTTTTCCGGCGGACTTCTCCCGTTTTTTCTGGAATTCTGGCAGGGGTATTTTTATACCTATATAGCCTTCCTGACTATATATGGTGTAGATTTGCCAGCCAAGGTGTCTTATATTGCCCTCAGGGCGCCCCCCCCCCCCCCCCCCAGCGCCCTGCACCCACCAGTGACCGGAGTGTGAGGTGTGCATGAGGAGCAATGAGGATACCTTGTTGAAGACAGAAGTCTTCTGCCGCCGATTTTCCGGAACACTTCTTGCTTCTGGCTCTGTAAGGGGGCCGGCGGCGCGGCTCCGGGACCGAACACCAAGGTAGGGTCCTGCGGTCGATCCCTCTGGAGCTAATGGTGTCCAGTAGCCTAAGAAGCCCAAACTACCACCAGTTAGGTAGGTTCGCTTCTTCTCCCCTTAGTCCCTCGCTGCAGTGAGTCTGTTGCCAGCAGATCTCACTGTAAAATAAAAAACCTAAAATATACTTTCTTTCTAGGAGCTCAGGAGAGCCCCTAGTGTGCATCCAGCTCAGCCGGGCACAAGATTCTAACTGAAGTCTGGAGGAGGGTCATAGTGGGAGGAGCCAGTGCACACCAGTTAGTCTAAAGCTTTCTTTTAGTTGTGCCCAGTCTCCTGCGGAGCCACTATTCCCCATGGTCCTTATGGAGTCCCAGCATCCACTTAGGACGTTAAAGAAAAGTTATTAATGTAGCAACTTAATTAAACCTCAAATACCATTAAAAATTTAGAACCATCAAAATTTGGACTACATGTTTCAAGCAGCATAAAGTGCACTGAAAAGGTTAAATTGGTAGAAAAGTGCAATTAAGCATAACACTCCCTGACCCCTCTTCCTCCTGTGTCCTATTGTCCAGTGTGCCTGTTACAATAGAGCTCCCCAGGGACCAATACTACAGTACCAATGGACTCACTTGTAGTGGTCTGCAAGGTGATCAGCCTTTGGGTGGGATGTACTAACCTCCGCTGCTGCGTTAATTGCTGTCTTCTCTGCGATCTGACTCACCGCTCCGTTGCCCGCCGCTACCCCTTAGCTCCCCCGTCTGCTTTCTCATCTCCCTCCTCATCACCGCCGCGCCACTGAGTTCTCCTTTCGCTGTGCTCCCCCTGGCCGTTGGTGCATGCGCACATCTCTCTGTTTTTCCATGCATGTGCACACTAGTTCATCAGTCAGGTGGTAGGTGGTGGTAGAGATGTGCGCATGCGCCAATGGCCAGGGGGAGCGCAGTGAAAGGAGAACTCAGTGGCCACGGCGGTGATGAGGAGGGAGATGAGAAAGCAGACGGAGGAGCTATGGGGTAGCGGCGGGCAGCGGAGCAGTGAGTCAGATCGCAGAGAAAACGGCAATTAATGCGGCGGCAGAGGTTAGTACATTCCGCCCTTTAAGTGCTTGTGTACAACTGAGCTGTCTCCAGCGATCTGCAGCTCGGACGCTGCTGAGGCACTCAGCTGTCAATGCTAGTCAGCGGAGGAGGCTGCAGCTGTGTGGATGATCTCTCCCAGACTTACAGCCCGAAGCTTACCTCCATCACTGCTGCTGCTAGTCAGTCAGACTCGCAGCTGAAGTGCAGGACAGGTTAGTTGAAGCACTAATGGGAGGGAGAGGCAAGCCCATTCTCTCCACTGCACTGACGGAATAGATCGTGGCTGAGCTAAACGCAGCAGCCATTCCAGCTTGTACATGCCATGTGCTTTCAGGTCACAGGAAGAAGGCGGCACAGGGATGTGGTGGCAGAGCCGGCCCTAACCAATATGATGCCCTAGGCAAGATTTTGGCTGGTGCCCCCTAGCAGCACCGCTAGTTCCGCCTCTGACCTTGCACCTCTTTCCCAGCACCATCACCCCTCACCCATAGCAGTCCTTATTTTGGTGTTTGTACCCCCTATATTTTAAATAGGAACAGTTCGCACATTTGACGCACAGCCCAAAAAGGGGTGTGTTTTTGCTGGCAAGGGGCATGGCCACACAATAGTAACCCCAATTCCAATTACGCCACACAGTACTGCAACTTCATTCACATTTGATCATGTGATAGTGTCCATAATTCATATTACACCCCACAGTAGTATCACTTTACCTTATAAACGTTACTCCTCGCAGTAGTGTCCCTTATTCACACTACATCACACTGAATTGCTCCTTATTGCACCCTATTGCTCTTTAGTCACATTAGACGACACAGTAGTGCCCTTTCTATACGCAACGCCACATAGTAGAGCACCTTATACACATAATGCCACACATTTGTAATGCATTTATACACATAATTCCACACAGTAATGCCCCTTACACATATGAGACACATTATTAATGTCCTTATAAATATAATGCACCTTACACATTATGACAACCTTTATTAATGCCCTTTTACACATAGTGCCCCCTACACATTTGCTGCACATTAGTGCCCTATACACATAATGACACACATAATGTCCTTACACATATGCCGTACATTATTAATGCCCTTATACACATAATGACACACATAGTGCCCCCTACACATTTGCTGCACATTATTAGTGCCCCTATACACATAATGACACACATACAGTAGTACCCTTTTACACATATGCCGCACATTCTAAATTCCCTTATACACATAATGACATGCAGAGTGCCCCTTACACATATGTTGCACATTATTAATGCATTTTTACATGACACACATAATGCTCCTTACACATATTCCGAACACTACTGCACAACCAACCCACTCAGATACACACAGCAATCACAATGCCACTAACATTATGACCTCTGCCTCTGCCTGGATACAGATGTGTCCTCATAAATCTTGCCTCAATGCTAACGTTTGGCACCTTTTTCTAATGAAAATGCATCTTATTCGCATTGCTATGTGGCTAGGATGCACAAGCAGCTTCTGCTGATTAAAATTATATGCGGAATGCCTATATACCTTGTGGGACTGTGGCTGTCTCTGCATATGATATGCTTCACACAGAATATAGGCATGCCGCATATCATTTTAATCAGCAGAAGCTGCTGATGCCCCTAGGCATATCAAATGCCCTAGGCAATTGCCTAGTTTGCCTATGCCTATGGCCGGCTCTGTGTGCTGGAGACGGAACAGTTAGTAGGAACATGAAAGCAGTAGAGGCCATGAGTAAGAGGAGAAACAGTATGGGAGACAGAGGGGCCATGATGGTGCGCTCCCCATGGCTCTGTGCTGTGTGCGAGGCACCTCTTGCACACACCTAGTTACAGCCCTGCCACCCCCTACAATCCCGACAGTCGACATGCTGACTAGCAGGGATTATTCCCACTCCTGGGTGTCCACGACACCCATAGAGTGGGAATAGAACCTGTGGCGAATGCAGCTCGCCACCAAGCCCACAGCGTGGCGAGCTTAGTTTGTTGTGCTCGCCGCTCCCCTCTGGAATACCGTCGTCAGTATGGTGAGCGGCGGTCTCCTGACCGCCGGTCACGCATACCCAACCCATCTGGAGGATGTTAATGAAAGCAATGATTATGCTATGTCAGTGTCCTGGGTATGTGAGAGAGGCAGTATCAGCAAATCACTGATATACAGGAGGAAGTTACCATTGTGACAGCACAGCATGACCTCATTTGTGTTCTACATTCCATAAAGGAGAAGCCCACAAGATAATTTCTATTGTTGTGTGATTTGTTTATATACCTCCATAACGGCTTCCTATTATACACCTATCATTTAATACACTTCTGTCCCTTTACCATAAGAAGAAATAATCTGTGCGTTTTTCCATATCACTTTACGATCTATCGTACGATCCGCAGTGGACCCCTACCCAGATCGAATGATCATATGTGCAGCACCTATGATCATTTGATGCGACGTGCGAATCGTGGGGCCGCGCATTGCATCGTAATTGCACCCAAAACATGCATGATGTGCATGAGATGGGTCAAATGACGCGTCGATATCATGTATATCGACCTAGTGTATGGCCGGCAGAACATTGTGATTTTACCATGTGAAATATAAGATAAAGCCGTTCTTTCCAAACTTGCGGCCTAATTCAGACCTGGGGGTCTATTCATGCAGCAGTGAAAAGCCCTGTTTTGCGTTAAACAGGGCTTTTCTCTGCTTACCGCAATTCACAGAGCCGGTTACCGTGGAGAAGTCTCTGACTTCTCCAGCGGTACCCCCGCTCTGTGCCTGAATCGCATCACCATACCTTTGTATGGTGAGTGCAATTCATGAAGGTGCGGAAAGCTCTGCTTTCCGCTTCTCCATGGAGTTCAGGTTCGCCATCTGAGGACGGCGTAACCTGAACTGTAGTGCGGAGATGTCAGGGAAGCTCAATGCTTTCCTGATCGCTGCTCGGCACCTCGCGCTGGCTCCACCCCCCGACCTCCCAGCAACCACTGCGGCCTGCCGGGAGGTCATCAAGCTGCGCATGCGCAAAGGGACCCGCCGCTGGACTCCGCGCATCGCAGGAGGGACCGCTGGAGAAGACCTCACCGCAGGAGCCCCAGACACCGCAGCGCTTCGTCGGAAGGGTGAGTATACATGAATTGCTACTTATCACAGCTATACATCGCATCGAAGAGATGCGATGTATAGTGATAAGGAGCAATTATGTTTTCGTTTTCTACATGAATAGACCCCCTGATCACCTGTCACAGCTTCCCGGCATGCGCACACTAGTTCATAGTTCCAGGATCCGGCATCCCACAAGCCAGTGTGCGCATGCCTGAAAGCTGTGACAGGTGCGCAAACAGCCAGGGGGAGCGCAGCGCAGACCGAGGTCTACGGCGATAGGAGAACTCAGTGGCCGCGGCGGTGAGGAGGAGTGAGAAGAGAAGAGAATGCAGGTGGGGAGCTAAGGGGTAACGGCGGGCAGCGAAGCGGTGAACAGTAACCGCAAAGCTAACACAGATCGCAGAGAAAAAGGCAGTTAACGTGGCGGCGGAGGTTAGTACATCCCAATCTGAAGGAAAATATTTATAAATACTCAATAGCAATGCCCTCTCTGTTAGGGACTATGCTTTCAAGCTTTCTACATTGGCACTCTGAAACTTTTGACACGGATAATCTTATTGAGAATGGGCCATTGTGTCATCTGCAGCTAATAGTTATATAATCATACAAAAAATAACATCTATACAGTAACATAACTATTGAAGACACAAAAATCTGCAACTGACCTTAGGCAACAATTACCTGTATTACTAATTACAGGTTATGGATTATATGGTTATTAATGCCAACTCAAATATCTTAGGACAAAATGCATTATAAACTGATACAAAAGTTGATAGCTATATTTCTAAGTAATATAAGTAATTTTACAGAGCAGTACATGTTCCATTTAAAGCATGGCATAATGTGTACATGGTTACATCAAATGTATTGTAGAGGTTATGATGCTAAACAATCATTTTATGTTACAGGGTGTCAAATATGGGGAGCCCATTGGTGGATGTTGTAAACCTGTGCAAGTATTCTAGGTTGTATTCATTACATGCTTATTATCTATTACATTACCATTAAGAACCCTTGTCTTACTATATATTCCATTAATTAAATTGTTCACAAAGTGGCCATTTATAATTGATTTATAATTGATCAATCCATGTTTGTACAGTGTACATGTAAAATGCCTACTGCAGCATAGATAGTGGTAAGAGGAATTAAATAAAAATAGCTAGGTAAATCTCAAGGTCATTTATTCATTTCTGCCTTTTAGTGTCCATAATTCATGCTTGTTTAAGTCCTGAAAACTTTGTTTCTATTAGACATTTATAATGCAGTGTGTGAGCTCCACTTTTTGCAGAGCTGCCTTAAATTCAGAGTGATGATAACTCTGCCTGTCTTTCATACACAGCTAATGTTCTGTGTCCCATAGGATGATGTTAATAGAGCATTTCAGGACATTATTTGCATCACAGAAGGACAGCGATGTGACATTTGCTTCTTAACACATAAATGCCATTACCGGTTCTCGCTCTCAGGGTCTTAGGCTACTAATAAAATCTGGCAGGACATCGGCTGCAGCATAGATTCCCTAGCTTCTCATGCTAGCTAGAAAGCATGACGTCGGCAATTGAAAGGAATATTCAATAAATTATGTTTTTACGTTTTCTTTATAGTCAGTTCATCACCAACAGCATAAAAAGAGTCAAATAAAACTTACTTCTTATAGAAAACAATGACTGGAGAGAAATTAGACATTATATTGAAATGATCAATAGGGAAGAAAGAAGTAGAATTAAAGAATTGTAGCTGTTGTTGATCTTATTATCATTCATTTGTAAGATGCCACAGTGCTCTGGAGAGGCGGACAAGGGGAAAACAGGATGTACAGTACATAAAAATTGGAAATACAAAGTAGATAAAATAAATTGATGCCTTCCACAACAGAAATAAATAAAAAAAGAAAAATAAGATTTCTCAGTTTGGGCATAAGGATACGTGGTGCTTGCAGCTTGCAGGGTGGCAGGGTGCAGGTTGTGTTGAATCTCTGACCTTTTCCCTTTTTTGTATTTTTACTATACCCTATACTACATCTCTGACCCCTCTTTACCCTACACTACATCCCTGACCCCTCTATACCCTACACTACATCCCTGACCCCTCTATACGCTACACTACATCCCTGACTCCTCTATACTCTACACTACATCCCTGACCTCACTATACCCTACTCTATATCCTTGACTCCTCTATACCCTACTCTACTGACCCCTCTATACCCTACACTACAACCCTGACCCCTTTATACTCTACACTAAATCCCTGACCCCATATACCCTACACTACATCCCTGACTCCTCTATACTCTACAATATATCCCTGACTCCTCTATACTCTACAATATATCCCTGACCCCTCTATACCCTACACTACATCCTTGACTCCTCTATACCCTACACTACATCCCTGACCCCTCTATACCCTACACTACATCCCTGACCCCTCTATACCCTACACTACATCCCTGACTCCTCTATACCCTACAATCAAGGGCGTAGCTACCATAGGTGCAGGGAGTACAGCTGCTATGGGGCCCAGAGCTGAGAGGGGCCCACCTCATACTTGCCTACCTGACCCTCTCCATGAGGGAGAAAATGCTCTGTTCCTGGACTTTCCTGGTAATGCATGATTGCCATCATCTGTGGTGAGCTAGTTAATTGATAAGAGAGGTGTTTCACCACAGGTGATGGCAATCATACATTACCAGGAAAGTCCAGGAACAGAGCATTTTCTCCCTCATGGAGAGGGTCAGGTAGGCAAGTATGGCCTACCTTCCCTGTCAGTGTTACATGAGTTGTATACATTTTTCACCATTGGGTGGTACATAGGGGCTCTTACAATCTTTTGCCTTGGGGTCCGCATTTAATCTATGTATGCCCCTGGACCTGCTCATTGTAATGTGGTTCTGGAGGGCATTATAATGTTATATAATATCAATTGGGGCATTGTAATGTTGCATAACATGAACTGGGGTTCATTGGAGGTACTGTGTGGCATAATGTGTATTGGCAGCCCTACAATGTGACATAATGTGAACTAAGGCACTACTATGGTTCATAAATTATTTAATGCGCTACTATGGTTCAGAATATGAACCAGGGCACTATTGTGGGGCATAACATTAACAACAGCTGGGGAGAGGTGTGTCTCTAGAATCATCGGGACAGGGGCCCCTTCAAAATGTTGCAATGGGGCCTATAAAGTTCTAGCTACGCCCCTGCCTACAATACATCCCTGACTCCTCTATACCCTACTTTTCTGACCCCTCTATACCCTACTCTACATCCCTGACCCCACTATACCCTAAGCTACATCCCTGACCCATCTGTACTCTGCACAACATCCCTGACCCCTCTATACTCTACTCTACATCCCTGATCCCTATATACCCTGCACTACATCCCTTTTTTCCCTATTTGCAAATACAAAAACTAGTGGACAAATGAAACAAAATGATGCTGTGGAAGTTCAAAGACTGAAAGACATGCTGGGACTTCTAGTGCCACAAAAACAAGGCAGTACTCACAGTGCGGTGATTGGTTGTGGAAGGCTCCTGCCAGCATCAATTCTGCTGCACACCACTTTACCTTGTCAGCTCTGTCCATGCACTGGCGTCTCCCATCCTGCTTACACCTGGGGCTTACACCCTGGCCTCCATTATAGCCAGCCCGGGTTATGACACTTGTCCACTCTTTATGTGCTGCTGCCAGGTGATAGGAGTATCCTTTCTGAGGCAAGTCCGGTGTCTCCTAGGTTGGTGGGCTGCTGGTAAACTCTGGATGTGGCTGTCAGGGGTAGGTGCAGCCTAGGGGGTGGGGACGATGTGGGGATCTCTGCTGGTCTCTGTTCTGGGAGCACTGTGCTGCTACCGTCTGCCTGTGGCCCCCGAGTGGGATAGGAAAGACCTCCTGCTCCCTCACACATTATGGGCATGGCGTAGGTGGCTGGCAAGAGCAGGCAGGTGCCGTCAGACTGAGCAGGGTGACTGTGGCTGCTCCCTTAGATTGAGGCGCCCAGGATGACTGCCCTGCTTGCCCGCCTCTAAAACTGCCACTGTGTATAACAAGGACACAGTGTGGTGGACAGGTCATATAGGCCCAGAGCTAGGATAGCAAGTGAAAGGGCCTGCAGAGATTTTATTTTTTAGTAGCCAGCCTACAATAAAGATCAGTAACTGCTTCATATTGCTGTATATGTAGGAGTTTCCTTTGTTCAATGGTCAGAGAACACACTATAGCCAATACAGAGATCACACTATAGGCAACATTTAGGCTCCGTGAATTGGGAAGAGAGACATGATTGGGTTGTGAATGCATCACGGTGGGTGAGGCAGTGGCCATGCTGTGAGGGGCGTGAAGCCTCCTATTACTCCAATCACTGATTCACTGTCATGTGAACTATTGTCAGGTGCATGTGACACCTATTGACCGTTGTTCTGTTATGAATGGGACTAACCTCCCTACTGTAACTTCCAGGAACAGAGGGATAAAGCCTCCAAACAGGAACTGCTCCACAGAAAACTATGTTTTTGATGTATGGAAAGCGACTTTGAGTCCTGAGGGAGAAAAGAACAATATAAGTAAAATTATTATCAAATTACTATTGCTTATGAATTCAATCGCCACACCAACAGGGATGTGAAGGGCAAAAAAAAGAAAATAGGAAGAAATAATTCCTTGGATAAAGTATTTTTATTTTATGTTTCATGTTCTCCCTACCAGTCCATCAATTACTTATTTCATGTTGGTTTTTAAAGTGACTGTGATAGTAACGTCATCTTCCTCACTACACTAACATTTCCTATATAATTCTTTGAGATTTGACCAGATGTCAAAATGAATGGTCCCATTACTTAAACCTAAAGGTGTGCACTGAACCATTTTTGCTGGTTTTTATTCTCATTCATCGTCCAGTTTTGGATTTATTTTTGGATTTTGTCCATGACTGGTTTTTGGTTTTGTATTTTTACTCAAAATTTATAATAAAAAAACTAAAATCATGACTTCCGGCCATGCCCCCACTAGAGATGGCTACAGGGTGAGACAGCTCCACACTAGCCGCAGCAATATAGCCCCTCCTGGGCCTCCTGATGGCCTGATTTGCCGGACCAGTACCACCCCCGAGTAGGTGAAGGACCACTCCAGCATATGGAAAAGTTTTTTCCTCTTTAACGACTTCAAAACAGCAGCGCTAATGCCGGGAAGCTGAGAGGAGAAAATTCAAGATGGCTGCCGCAGCTCCTGTGATATCACCTCTCCCATCTCCTGCTGCCTCGCCTCAACATGGGTGCTCTCCTTCATCCTCTCCCCCCCCCCCCCCCCGTCCCCACACCTCATTTGCTGCAGTTGCCTATCCTTGCAGGGGACACACAGACCTCCTTAGCCTCCTATGCGGACATAGTGAGGGCTATTAAGGAGACCATGGCTCCTCTGATGCTGGAGCAGGCGGATTCCTTCAAACAGGCTATGAAAGAGGCTAACAACTGTATTGTGCAGCTGACGCAGAGGGTCCATTCTAATGAGATATGGCTGGGTGAGACTTTTTCTGATGTTGCTGACCTCAAGCATCATTATGATGTCCTTGATAAACAGCACCTGAATGTTCTAAACAAAGTTGACGACCTTGACAACAGACTCCGCAGTAATATCCTCTGCATTGTTAGTTTGCCTGAGCCTGTTAAGGGAGATACCTTGTCAGATTTCATCACCGCCACGCTCCCGGAGATACTTAAAATTTCTGATGCCTGTGCTGACCTAGTTGTGGAGCGGGCTCTTCACATCTGACCTCCCCGGAAGGACTCTGGGGGTCGCCCTAGAGTGACTATATTCCGTTGCCTCAACTTTCTTCACCGGGAGGCGCTGTGGCAGGCTTCCAGGCAGAACCACTCCATTGTCTGGGAGGGCCACAAGCTATTTATCTTCCACGACTATTCTGCTGAGGTTACCAGGGCCAGGAATGCATTCTCTGGTATTTGTGCTGGACTGGTCAAAAAGAACCAACATTTTACCTTGTTGTTCCCGGCCCGCCTCCATCTATTTACAGCGGACTCTTTTGTGGACTTTTCCTCTCCTGGGGATGCTGATTATTATTTGAAAGACAAAGCCGCTGATGATGAGTCTGCCTCTTCCTTTGCTCACATGGACTCTCGGGACTGACCTCGTAATGTGTGCTGACTTTATTCTCCCTTCACCCCCTCCATTTTTTATTATCCTTTGACCTACCCCACTTACTGATGTCTTGAGGACCTGCATGCCAATTTTCACATAGTTTTTCAGTTGTGACTGTTGTTGCTGAAATACTCTGCACTACTGCTTTGTGCCGCACTCTCTCTGTTTTTTTCTTCTTCAATATTTATGGCCTACTCTACATCTTGGCCTGGCTGGGGTATTGTATGTCTCCTCACTAATCCATATCTTTTTGTCATACCCATTGCTGTGATGCTCTGCACTTCTGTTTCATTAATTGTTATATGCTTCTCTTTGATCATTCTGGGCATTGTGTTCCTGATGCTTTGTTATTTTCTGTGTGCCCTTTTTTGTTTTGGTGGTACTGATTCAACTGTTTTCACTCTACACTTGTCACATAGTACCTTTTTTATCTTTTTCTTGTATTGTTTTTTATTTCTTATAACCAAGCGACTCCCATTGATTGCTGTGGCTCCCTGGAGGCCATTGCTCTATTTCGTGTTGTGTGTCCTTCTGCATCCTTTCTGTGTCTTTTTTATTTTTCATATTGTGTTGCTATTATCCGGAAGTTCCTCATTCTGCCTGTTGGCTTGCAGGGGTCTCCTACCCCTGTGCAGTGTCTGTCTGTCTTTGCTTGCTGTCTCTGTTTTTATTTTTCTGCCTCTCTTCTCCCCCTCCCCCCCCCCCTTTCCTCCATTCCTTCCTCCCTCCCTCCCTCCCTCCCATTGATATGCTGGAGTGCTGTGTACCTATTACCTCTTTGGGGTGGCAATGTATTATTCGTGTAGCTATAGTATGGTACCTTCTTTCTTTTAAACCAATTGTACTGATGATATGGCCCCTTTCAAAATTGGAATGTTGTGGGGATTAACTCCCCCATTAAAAGAAAGAAAATTCTTACTAACTGTATGTACGTAAAATGGGAATGGATGTGATAATGCTTCAGTAGACTCGTCTGTTACAACCGGAGGTTATGAAACTTACGGGTAAATGTATGAAGCAGTGATAAGAGAGGAGACGTGAGCCAGTGGAGAAGCGGCCCATGACAATCAGCTGCTCTGTATAATTTTATAGTATGCAAATTATAAATGTTACTTCAATGCTGATTGGTTGCCATGGGCAACTTCTCCACTTCTCCACTTCTCCACTTCTCTCTTATCACTGCTTCATACATTTACCCCATAATGCTATGGGTTACATCAGAGGTTCCCAAACTGTGTGTCGTGGCTCCCTGGGGTGCCTCGGGATACTTGCAGGGGTGCCCTGGGTTGGTGGTCCAGGACCAATTCAAATTATTCATGGTCAATATAATAGGCAAAACCAGTGCTGGTGGCTGCCAGTCATAGAATATGTTGCCAAACAGAAGCAAATCTTGTCCCTCACCACACAACTGACCCTAAGGATGACATATAAATGCGATCTACTTAATGTAATATTTCTTTCTAAATTTCTCAATAAGAAATTTTTGGCCTAGGGGTGCCGTGAAAGTAATTCTGATATTCTGGGGTGCCGTGATTCAAAAAAGTTTGGAGACCACTGGGTTACATGGTACTGTCTTTTGCTGCCTCTTCTTCCAAGAAGCGTGGGGTGGTCACTCTTGTTAAAAAGCAACTTGCTCCTCAGCTACATAGATTTTACACCGACCCCAATGGCCATTATGTTATTTCGGAGGTTACTATACTTAGGGAGAAATTCTCACTTTGTAATTGTATGCACCTAATGCCTACTCAAAATATTTTTTTCATTCTCTATTGGCCAAGCTTAGCCCCTATTTCTCTTACGTCCTAGAGGATGCTGGGGTCCACATTAGTACCATGGGGTATAGACGGGTCCACCAGGAGCCATTGGCACTGTAAGAGTTTGAGAGTGTGGGCTGGCTCCTCCCTCTATGCCCCTCCTACTAGACTCAGTTTAGAAAATGTGCCCGTAGGAGCCAGTCACAGCTAGCGGAGCTCTCCAGATCTTCTCTAGTAAAACTTTGTTTTAGGGTTTTTTATTTTACAGGGAGGCTGCTGGCCTGAGGGGATATATCGCTCCCCCCCACAGGGGATCGCTCGCCCCGGCAGCATGCCGCCACCCCCTTACAGAGCTGAAGATTGTGGCGAGTAAGTCACCGACCCCCCTAGAAAGCGGGGGGGGCGGTGTGAAGTAACTGTGCTCCTGGGAAGGCTCAGCGGTACATGGTGCGGCACTGTGAGGGGCGCCATGGGCCAGCGCTTACCCCCTGCACTGGTCCAGGAGCCTGTTGGGGTCTGCGGATCTCAGCCAGCAGTAAATCCTCAGGCCAGTATAATCCATGGTGAGCGGGAAGACAGCGCCATTTCGGGGGCAGAGATTTTCCTCAGAGCGGACCCAGCAGCGTTCACCGCCATTTCCCTGCCTGTACAGCACTAATCAGGAGAAGCAGGTCCCTCCACAACAAATCCAGCTATCTCTCACGGTACCAGGGGGTTATAGAAGGGGGGGGGGAGGCTGCAAAATGACTGTGTATCCTATTAAGGTGCACAGTCAGCGCTGATAAGGGGTCTCCCTTTAGATAAAAGCGCTGTGTGTGGGTTGGCTCCAATCTCTGTGTTTCTCTTGCCATTCTTGGGGGTGAAACTCTGTCTGTAATCCCCTGTGTGTGTGTGTGTGTGGAGTGTTTGTGGTCACCTTTAGCTACTGTACAGTATGTCCAGGGACACTGTGTCATATGTGTCATATGCTGCAGAGGATTTATCCTCCCCCAGATGATCCCACTCCATGTAATCAGGATAGCAGTGGTGTAGCACAGTTAACAGCAAGGGAACCTGAGTATTTTTACTCAATCGAATCTGTGATTTATCAGAATTAGAATAGAGCTGCACATGCAGGATTTGCACCTCTGGCTTTACAGGACTCTATGGCAGTCTGGCCCAGTTCTGTTGCCTCAGGGCCCCCCACTATATGTTCCCAAACACGTGTTCTTGCGCTGGTTATGCAAGACGACACAGATACCGATTCTGACACTGCAGATGGGGATGGGGATATGTTTGGGGGGGGGGGGGCGGCATCTCTGGCACAAGTGTTGTTAATGGTAGAGGCTATTAGAGATGTGTTGAATATTTCTGATACAACACCTCGCAGGTTGAGGAGGCTCCCTTCACTGATAAGGGAGCCTCGCTAACATTCCCTGCATCAAAGGAATCAAATGCTTTATTTCAAAAAGCATGGGTTAATTCTGCAATATATTTCAGATCCCTAGGAGGATCCAGGTGGCTTTTCCTTTCACGGTGGAGCATAGGACAGAGTGGGAAACCCGTCCGGTGTTGAAGCCGGCTTCAGGGGCAATGTAAAGTCCCACTATTGCCAGTGCATGTCTTGCCAAGTCTATAGTAAAGTGGTCATGTTACATGAGGATTTGGATAAAATGGCCAAAAATGATGTCGAATTGTTTTTACGTCACATTCAGGGTTCGGCTGGGTTTCTGACTGAATCCCCGAAAGACATGGGTTCCATGGCTGCAGGAATCTCTTCCATGTCGGTCTCAGCTTGTCATGGACTGTGGCTACGTCAGTGGTCTGCCAATGCGGAATCCAGGAGAAGTGTGGAGACCCTACCCTACACAGGTCAGGCTCTGTTTGGGGAAGCGCTAGATTTGTGGTTCTCCACATCTGCAGTGGGTAATTCACCCTTTCTTCCCTCAGCTACGCCTGCTCCGAAGAAACCTTTTTTCTTCAACTGCATCACAGCCCTGTGAGGCTGCCAAGCAGAGAAGCCTGGTCATCCAACGCCTCCTTTCGGGGAGGTAGGCCCAAGTCCAAGAAACCGGCTACTGCAGGTTCCCAGGACCAGGCGCCTGTTTCAGGTGCACCGAGATCCTCTGCATGACGGTGGACTGCACTCCCCGGTGGTTGGGCCGGTGGGAGCGCAGCTCAGACGTTTCAGTCATGTCTGGGTTTCGTCTGGCCTGGGTCCCTGAGTGCAATGCCCCAGGGGTACAGGCTGGAATTTCATCTCCCTCCTCACCGATTTTTCAAAATCAGGCTGGCCAGCTCTGCTGGCAGGCAGGACTGTCCTGCAAGAGACAGTCCAGAAGTTGGTGGAGTCACAGGTACTTGTGCCTTTTCCACCTTCTTTGTATAATGAAGGTTACTATTCGGACCTTTTCGTGGTACTGCAACCGGATGGTTCGGTCTGACCCATTTGAACCTGGAATCACTGAACCCCTTCCTGAGGGAGTTCCTGTTCAAACGGGTGTCTCTACAGATGGTGATATCAGCTCTGGATGAGAGGGAATTCCTGGTATTTATGGATATCAAGGATGCGTACCTCCTCATTCCACTGTGGCCGCCACATCAGGCTTATCGCCGATTCGCACTATGGGACAGCCATTGCCTATTCCAGGCTATGCCTTTTGGCCTCTCCATAACACCAAGGGTGTTCACCAAGGTGATGGCAGAGGTGCTGGTTCTCCTCCGCAAGCAGGGGGTGAACATGATTCCGCATCTGGACGATCTACTGTCAAGGGTATCGTCCAAGGTGGAAATGTTGCAGACTTTTGTTCTCGTGATCCGCCTACTCGGAGTCCACGGTGGGATTCTGATTCTTTAAAAAATCACATTTGGAACCAACCAGGAGGTTGTCCTTTCGGGGACTAACCCTCGACGCGGACGTGCAGAGGGTATATCTTCTACATTGATGATACAAACAATGGTCCGGGATGTCCTGTAGCCAGTCCGGGTGTCGGTTCATCAATGCTTTCACCTCCTGGGAAAGATGATGGCCTCTTACGAGGCACTCCAGTATGGTAGGCTTCATACTCGGGCCTTCCACCAGGATTTCCTGGACACGTGGTCCGGATCTCATCTACACGTGCAACAGAGAACACGTCTGTCGCAAAGGGCAAGGATTTTGCTCCTCTGGTGGCTCCAAATTAACTCACCTTCTGGAGGGCCACAGGTTTGAGATCCAGTACTGGATCCTTCGGACCACTGATGCAAGCCTTCGGGCTGAGGTGCAGTCACCTCAGGGGAAACCTTCCTGGGAATGTGGTCTAGTCTGGAAGCCGGACTACCGCTCAGCATTCTGGAACTATGAACCGTATACAACGGTTTTCTTTGGCGGCCCATCTTTTAAGAAATCGGGCCAATCAAGTGTACTTGGACAATGTAATTACAGTGTCTTACATAAACCGACAGGACGGAATGAAGAGCAGAACTGCAATGTCAGAGTTGACAAGAATCATCCTCGAGGCAGTAAAACACGCATTGGCGCTGTCAGCAATCTTCCTTCCAAGAGTCAACTGGAAAGCAGACTTCCTCAGCAGACAAGTTCTCCATCCAGGGAAGTGGGGTTTCCATCTGGAGATGTTCAGGGAAATAACAGACCTTTGGGTTTTCCCAAAACGGACACTGATTGCCTCTCATCTCAACAAGAAGCTTTGACGCTATTGTTTCAGGTCGAGGGACCCACAAGGACGCCCGGGTGTCTCCGTGGGTGTTCCAGTCGGTGTATCCTACACTTCCACTCCTTTCAAGGGTTTTGAAAGCTCATAAGGAGGACGAAAGTTCAAATGTTCCTCATTGCTCCAAACTGACCAAGATGGGCTTGGTACGCGGACCTTCTGACTCTATTGCAAGAAGAGTGACAATGCTAAATTCCTTTGTCGTATAAACAACCCTTTATGAAGCTAAGAACACTGTACGCTGTTTACTTAAGAAGTACCGTAATGGTACGCTAGTTGCGTAACGATCGCTCAGCCGTAGGCGAGACGCTCAAGCGTCACGTTCGCTCACGGCCCAGGGATCACAGGACACGTTATTGGTTATGTCTAGGGTAATGATTCGCTATGGCGTAGCTTACGCTTGAGACCACGAGGAGGTCACCAGCGATGCAGACGCTCACAACACTATACCTTTATGATAAAACCTTATACCAATGAAATACACTGAATACCTTAATGTGAGTACAGGGTGTAAGTGCAACCTTGTGTAACCTGACTAACTACAAAGCTGCTTGAGCGTCACCGACGCTCAAGTGAACACTTAACACTATAGAAAATACACAGATACTGGTTTAGGTTCCAAGGCCTATTAACTGTATTATATCTAATATACTTGTAAAAGGGGATAACAGTACAAATGATACACTACAATATAACAGAGACTTCCTAACCACAGAACTAAACAATAAATACAAAAAGACAATACTACACTGACCTAAATGCAATACAATACAATACTATCTAATACAATACAATACTAGCCTAGTCTAGGGGAGATATGAGAGAACAGAACAGAGAGAGAGAGAGAGAGAGAGAGAGAGAGAGATGAGAGAAATTGGCTCACAGAAAGACAATGATAACGGAGAGAAACTTACGCACAAAGGGTATGATCGCCTGCGCCTCGATATCCAGCTCCCGGCTATCAGCAGATAACCGTTGATGAGAGAGTGAGAGCTGGATGTGGTCGGCCTGCCTATTTATGCCCCACACACAATGCAATCTCCTGGTCCTACAATCCCATTGTCCATTGGCCGAAGGAATTCGGCCCTGTATCATAACAAAAGGTCATAGGGTGATTCATACAGGTGGGCTGTGACGATTTCCAACAGCTCAGGTGGGTGGGAAACTGGGTTTCCCGCCGCATACCTGAGTATGTGTAATTAATAGAAATGGACATAAACTTCTTATGTCCATAACTATTCGCACGAGCGATTAATACGCTCCAAACCAACACCGGAATATTGCTAATTAAATACTCTTCCGATGGGTACCAAACACTGCTGTATGATTCCTGTTAGACCCTTCGTACGATATAAAGAGGGATTCCTCAGCTCTGGGACATTGTATTTTAACCAAACTTTCAGAATCTATCAAAGGGACCATGATCTATAAACTACATTAATTGTGAAAATATGTAACGAATGAGTCGCACGCTACGACTATATAAACTCTACCGTAAATACGCATACCGCGCCTGCGAGTGCACGCTATTGCGGGTATGCGCCTCCACGGGAGAGCGTACGCACGCGCAGCGCGGACCAGTGTGTGGTGCAAATATGGCAACGTGCATTGGGACATTTTTCTGACTTTGACAGTCCACCCTTTGGCAGTCAATAATAACTGCCACAAAACATTTAAGGAGAAAAATGTAAGTCAGGGGTTAATTGATTTCCATGGTTGGGTAGGGGAGGAGAGAGGAGAAGGTGTGAAGAGGGTATGACCTAGTGAGATAGCAGAAGCATGTGTGTATGAATCCATGTTTGGGGGGTCATGTATCATCGTGCCGTACGTGTTGTAAATCAAGCTTCGAGGTATTGCGAAGTATACATTTGAATTCCTTCTTATCCTGTGGTACAGGTCTGTGGATGGGCTGTCAAACTTTACCGAGCTCTTTTCGGATTTTGAACAAAATGGGGAGCACATTTTAGTTGATGATACATGAGTGGGGGAGGTATGTGGTTGCTGATATCTGTGCCTGTATTCCCTATCGTCTATGTGTGTCGTTACCTGAGGGTTGTAGAGATGAAGATAAAGAACACTTACGAAAAATGCAATGATATTCTATGTCAGGGAAATGTACATCTGTCGTCGAAGTTGTTTTCGGTATCTGTTGAGAGTCGTCTTCTTTGCGCTGTATTGCTCCTTAGGCATGAGCAAATAGCTTTGTCTGAGCCATCAGATTTACAAAAATGTTGGGCTAGCGTGAGTTTAAAGATACTAGGGAAACTGGGGATCTATGGCAAAGTTCATCAAGTGTCCATATTTAAAGTTGTCAAATCTTCTTCTTTGGTCAATCCGTTGTCTGTATACATCTCGTCTCGTCAGCTTCCTCGTCCAAGGGGGTCTTTGTATCTGGGAGAAAAGCAGAAAAACAGGTGAAAGAAACGGACCGTATAATCGCATTTTCATCACATTCTGGTTTCTATCATTGGGTCATAAATCAAATCCAGGTTAATTACAGTTTCCTCACTCCTCAAGCTCATCACTTTTGTACTTTGTTTGCACCTCATTAAAGCCTGCCCGCATCTAAATATCAATCCAATCGATATAACGACACCCAAGATACATAGTAGAAACTTTCCAACATCCATTATGACTCCTTGAGCCCACTCTCCTAAACCGGAGAACCAATTTCGCGGGTTCAACCATGACACCCAACCAGTCAGCTCATTACCTACAGCAGCAAGGGTGAGATTGTGTTTTCGACGAAATTCCCACTTTAGTTGGAGAATATCGTCCATCTTTTGGTCTATGACCTCTACCGGATCCTCGGTGCTATTTGTGATATACGTGCAACACTTTATGCCGTACTGTGTTGCCAATGTAACACAATATCCGCCTGTTACTGCTGTAAGATAATTAAGAACCATCCTATGCTGAACTAGTTCTGTTTTGTAAGCTTGAAGTTCTCTTCCAGTGTATCTAAACGTGTCATCATACATTTCAGTGATATTATCTAACAAATTGGCGAGTGCGGAAATGTATTTATAATTCATCACTCCCCGAGCGGTACGAGTGAAATCTAACGCTACCAGAACCTGAATCCCGGTGGATTCATGGATAAGATCAGAGGCCGGATGCTCTAACCTTTCTGACAGTTGTCTTTTAACTCGGTGCTCGTAATGAGTGTGAGTATAAGGAGCTTGGGCACCACGGTGTATGTCCTTCATTTTGTCATGTGTAACAGTCATCACTTCAGGCAATACTTTTCCAATGTAACACAATCCTTCAGAGTTTGGGGCAAGCCACTTGTACGCCTTTCTCCCGCATATGAAATATGCATCATCGGGGAGAACATAAGGGACGGAGAAGGACATGACCATGTTACAAACCTTCCAGGTGAAATCTCCTGACCCTAATTCTTCCATCTGCCTAATGCACGTATCGGTTTGTACGATATGTGCACAGTATCCTGGTGATACCTCTCCAACTCTAGTAATCCTATTTCCTAAGGTATATCGATACCGGAAAGATTTTCCTCTACTGGCTATATGGCGTACGAGCTCTGTATCTGTAGGCATTCTATCTGCTCTGTGTGAAAAGGTCATGGTAAGGTTGCTCCATGACACTTCCCAATTTCCCGGTTTTCTGGGATTGGAGATGTTAAAACATAAGAGGGACCTATCCACATGGTATTGGTGGAGCTTCAAACTAGGAGGGCTGGAGATGTTAAACCTCCGGTCCACCGGTCTCCCACCACTTAGCTCAAGTACCTCCCCTAACGTTAAAGGAAATGGTACTAGCCCTGATTTGCTGTGACCCTGAGGTACTTGAGAGCATACCCAACAATCTGTTTGGTTTAACACGTTACCCACTAAGGAGTGATAGTCACTCAATGGATGCCGGTCTATATGGATATTAAAACTAGATTGGCATTTCTTTATGCATCCATCTTCAACCAGATTATCACAGAGCCTACAGATACAATTTTCTTCAGCTAACAATCCATCACAATTTCTTCTATCGGATCGTTTTCTGATACTCGCCTTTGCTTGTTGGTTTGGTTGATCTTGGAAAACTACGCCTCCATCATCATAATCGGAACCCATTCCAGAACCTCTTTCGACCTCTATGGTACTCTCGCCGGAACAGACTGCTCTGGTCAACATCATGGTTAACATCAAAATCCGGATCACAGTCTCTTGGGGCAAGTCCATCTTTGAGGAGGAAATAGAGAAGAATGAGAAGGGGGAAAAAGAAATTTTAAGGGAGAGGGGCTGGGAAGTGGAGAAAAACAATAAAAGGGAGAAGGGAGTCGACAACTGCTTTCGGTCTTCAAGGCTCAGGTGCCGCCTCAGTCCTCCTGGAACAGACACTCCAGTGATACAACCTCTACCGTCTGTTCCTTATCACGGGACTTCTCTGGATCAGCAACCTTTTTGCAGTGGGATGAATGGACCCAAGTCTCTCTCTCAGCAACCTTCAATGCTGTGGTGCTAGTCAATAAGACCTGGTATGGTCCTTCCCATCTATCAATAAGACAACCCGTTGACACGACCTCACCTATCCCTCCGCTAGGGGCTTTCACTAATCTCGTGGGTGTCGCTGTGCCTACTGTGGTCTCTGCTATGGTGGCTGCAAGAGAGAGAGCTGAAATTGTTGCTGAATCGTCTTCTTGATCACACTCCTGAGGAAGGTTCAAAACAGGGTACATCTTGCACGGGTTAATACTTGCATGAGTTATTTGGTTAACATCATTAACATTTACAGTGTTACTAAGAGTTTGTGTTTTACAACCCAGTGCGTTTCTCTCCGCAATCAACTTCTCTCCTGCAATGTATGGTGGAGGAGGAGCTGTGGCAATCAACTTCCTGACTGCCCCAGATCCCGCCGCCAGAGCCAAACCTCTCTGTATCTCACCTTCCTGGTGCCATAACTGTAAACAATCATGATGTTGAATTCGTCTCTTTGTTGATTTTACGAGACATATCCTCCTCCTTAAATTTTGTAACACTTCTGGACTAAAGCTACCTATTCTTGGGAATTTGTCCCTGTCTTGTACAGTCATTCTCTCCCATTCATCACATAAAGATTCGGTGTGAATTCCATATTTTTCACACATTACATATCGTGCCGACCCAACTGGTCGGTTCACAGAATCAACCTGAACCAGGGTTGATCGCCCCCTACCTGAACAAATGGCCCCCATAATCTGCAGGCGTTGCTTATTCCTCCTTGAATATCAAGGTTTTCAGCGAACCCTTACAAACAAACCAAGATGTCCTTGGGCAGGCCGGCGGTGGTGGTTTATCAAGTACCCCACTTACTTCTCGCCCACGTTGGCCTGTGCTGCAATCACTGTAGCCAGAGCTGCTGTACCCAACCTAGGGCCCCTGTGAACCTTTATTTACTGGAACATATGAGGGTTACCCGCAGGACACTTACTCTTTCCAGTAAAGTTGGGGTTGTTAGATAGTTCCTGAGTGACCAGCGAACTTCCCTTCCAAAAATAAAAAATTACACAAATCACGTCAGAATGTACAGATAGCGTTTGTGACCACTTTACTCTAATGGTATTAGGTCAGATTACTAACTACTGCACACAATAACGTGCGGTCCAATCGTTCAGTATACGAGCACTACTTGTCATGTACTGAAAGATCAATGGAATCTATGTTTCCGGCTGCGATTCCTTCAGCCAGAGCTTGTATGGCCTATATGGGTTCTGCACCAACACCCCAGGCGTTGTGCCACTGGACTTTTATAGCGGACCTTTTACCTTACGACCTCCTGGTCTTGTTACCTTATGACCTCCTGGTCTTGTTACCTTATGGTCCGCTATACTCTAATGCTCAAATATTATTTAACCAGGGATGCCTCCCTGGCCACCGTATATGTCACTTACACGTGTGTCCCTTGACGAGTACCCGGCTTTCCTTTTGGTTCCACCTTAAAGTTATATAAACTTTTGTATACAAAACACACTCACTCAACACATGTACACTTTTGTTTCTATATCTATTTCTGCGCAGAAATTGTCTTTAGGCCAAAAGTGTTACCAATTAGGAGCAGGATCTGTTAAACTAAATTTCAGATTTTCCAAAAATAGATTTGCGTTATTTACCGCTTCGCGTTATCTACCGCTGTGCGTTAATTATCGCCTTTGCGTTACTTCACTTTATCACAACTTGAGCTACGTGGGCGTAACCGGACGCTACGTTGCGTAATGAACGCTGCGTGCGTCTGCCTTTTGGATTGCGTACGCTAGTCTTTGTTAGCGACACGTGTACGCAATGCAAAGGATCCACCGTAACACAATATATTTTTATCAATGTAAATGATCCCTGATCATCTACCGCAATCCACACTGACTGCCTTGTATCTCAGACAAACCGTGTGTTTGTTCTATACTTTAACTATCACCTCTACTATGAAATAACAGCAAATCTCTTTTTAGCACTTTCTATCAACTATAAAATTGGCAAACAGGAATAGTGATATACGAAAATGAAACAGAAATGCAGATATATGTATGCGTGCGTGTATACGCAAGACAGAAGAGAAATAAAACAGTTTTAAAAGACACAAGCGTTTTGTTCTTACTTCCGGTTCCCGGATTCCTTCAGCATTCTTTATCTAAGCGAAGCAGACGCTTATCCCGCCAGCACTATGAGACAATCTCCCACCCTTTGCTGGGGGATAATGTCTGCTGATCTACCTAGTGCAGATGTGAGAAGTATAGGACGAGTCCCCAATTGACAATGCTAAATTCCTTTGTCGTATAAACAACCCTTTATGAAGCTAAGAACACTGTACGCTGTTTACTTAAGAAGTACCGTAATGGTACGCTAGTTGCGTAACGATCGCTCAGCCGTAGGCGAGACGCTCAAGCGTCACGTTCGCTCACGGCCCAGGGATCACAGGACACGTTATTGGTTATGTCTAGGGTAATGATTCGCTATGGCGTAGCTTACGCTTGAGACCACGAGGAGGTCACCAGCGATGCAGACGCTCACAACACTATACCTTTATGATAAAACCTTATACCAATGAAATACACTGAATACCTTAATGTGAGTACAGGGTGTAAGTGCAACCTTGTGTAACCTGACTAACTACAAAGCTGCTTGAGCGTCACCGACGCTCAAGTGAACACTTAACACTATAGAAAATACACAGATACTGGTTTAGGTTCCAAGGCCTATTAACTGTATTATATCTAATATACTTGTAAAAGGGGATAACAGTACAAATGATACACTACAATATAACAGAGACTTCCTAACCACAGAACTAAACAATAAATACAAAAAGACAATACTACACTGACCTAAATGCAATACAATACAATACTATCTAATACAATACAATACTAGCCTAGTCTAGGGGAGATATGAGAGAACAGAACAGAGAGAGAGAGAGAGAGAGAGAGAGAGAGAGAGAGAGAGAGAGATGAGAGAAATTGGCTCACAGAAAGACAATGATAACGGAGAGAAACTTACGCACAAAGGGTATGATCGCCTGCGCCTCGATATCCAGCTCCCGGCTATCAGCAGATAACCGTTGATGAGAGAGTGAGAGCTGGATGTGGTCGGCCTGCCTATTTATGCCCCACACACAATGCAATCTCCTGGTCCTACAATCCCATTGTCCATTGGCCGAAGGAATTCGGCCCTGTATCATAACAAAAGGTCATAGGGTGATTCATACAGGTGGGCTGTGACGATTTCCAACAGCTCAGGTGGGTGGGAAACTGGGTTTCCCGCCGCATACCTGAGTATGTGTAATTAATAGAAATGGACATAAACTTCTTATGTCCATAACTATTCGCACGAGCGATTAATACGCTCCAAACCAACACCGGAATATTGCTAATTAAATACTCTTCCGATGGGTACCAAACACTGCTGTATGATTCCTGTTAGACCCTTCGTACGATATAAAGAGGGATTCCTCAGCTCTGGGACATTGTATTTTAACCAAACTTTCAGAATCTATCAAAGGGACCATGATCTATAAACTACATTAATTGTGAAAATATGTAACGAATGAGTCGCACGCTACGACTATATAAACTCTACCGTAAATACGCATACCGCGCCTGCGAGTGCACGCTATTGCGGGTATGCGCCTCCACGGGAGAGCGTACGCACGCGCAGCGCGGACCAGTGTGTGGTGCAAATATGGCAACGTGCATTGGGACATTTTTCTGACTTTGACAAGAGACAAGGGGGTAAATTTACTAAGATGGGAGTTCTATTTAAGATGGGATGTTGCCCATAGCAACCAATCAGATTTTAATTCTCATTTATCTAGCACCTTCTAGAAGATAATACCTGGAATCTGATTGGTTGCTATGGGCAACATCCCATCTTAAACAGAACTCCCATTTTAGTAAATATACCCCAAGGCCTCTTCCTCTTCGGGAGGACTTGCTGCAGCAGAGGGCGTTCGCCTATCAAGACTTACTGCAGCTACGTTTGACGGTGTGGAGGTTGAACGCCTTATACTAACTCGGAAGGCCTTCCGAACACGGTTACTCCTACCCTGATACAGGCTAGGAAAGGAGTAATGTCTAAACATTACCATCGTATTTGGAAATCAACTGGGACGGTTTCTCCTCTTCCTGCAAGCAGGTGTGGATATGGGCCTGAGTTTGGGGATCTGTACAGGTCCAGATTTCGGACCTATCCATTTCCTTCAAAACGATTGGCTGCCCTCCCTGAGGTTCAGACCTTTTTGAAGGGAGTTGCACATCCAACCTCCCTTTGTACCATCTGCGGCACCTTGGGACCTTAACGTGGTGTTGCAGTTCCTCCAATCGGACTGTTTAAACCTCTACAGAAGGTTGAGATCATATTTCTTACAAGGAAGGCTGTCACGTTGTTGGCCTTAGATTCTGCTAGACGTGTGTCGGAGTTGGAGGTTTCGTCCTTTAAGAGCCCATACTTAATCTTCCATGAAGATAGAGCTGAGCTCCGGACACGTCAACAGTTTTTCTGCTATGGGTTGTGTCGGCATTTCATATCCACCAACCTATTGTGGTGCCAGTTGCTACTGACTCCTCAATTTCATCAAAGTCCTTGGGTGTTATTAAGGCTTTGAAATCTATGTGAAGTACTGTATGATCCCAAGAAAAATTTGGATGTCCTGCTTAAAAGCAGACGATCTCTCGCTAGATCAGGTTCACTATCCAGCACGCGTACTCTACGGCAAGATTGCCGTGTCCTACATCTGTTAAGGCCCACTCTACTCGTAAGGTGGGGTCTTCCTGGGCGGCTGCCCAGTGTATCTCAGCATTACACCTTTGATGAGCAGCAACTTGGTCTAGGTCGAACAGGTTTGCAAAGTTCTACAAGTTCGATACTTTGCCTCTGATGATCTGAAGTTCAGTCAATCAGTTCTGCAGGAGCCTCCGCGCTCTCCCTCCCGTTCTGGGTGCTTTGGTACATCCCCATGGTACTAATGTGGACCCCAGCATCCTCTAGGATGTAACAGAAAATAGGATTTTGGTTACCTACCGGTAAATCCTTTTCTCGTAGTCCGTAGAGGATGCTGGGCGCATGCCCAGCGCTTCGTTTTACTGCAACAGTTATCTGATTCAGTACAACTGTGTTTTTAGTTGTGTACTGCATTGTTACTTGGTAAGTACTGTTTCAGTTATTGCTGAGGTTTCAAGCTAGTTAGCTTGATGTGCCTTGTATGTGGGAGCTGGTATGAATCTCGCCACTGTCTGTGTACAATCGTTCCCTCGAAGATATCCGTCTCCTCGGGCACAGTTTCTAGAGTCTGGTAGGAGGGGCATAGAGGGAGGAGCCAGCCCACACTCTCAAACTCTTAAAGTGCCAATGGCTCCTGGTGGACCCATCTATACCCCATGTTACTAATGTGGACCCCAGCATCCTCTACAGACTACGAGAAAAGGATTTACCGGTAGGTAACCAAAATCCTATTATTGACACCACTTTAGTTGTGAGTGGCGATTTTAACATAGTAGCCTGTGACTACATGGACCAGCAGCGTCCACCTGTTAAACCCAGGCCGTGGAGGTTCCCAGCCTATTTGGCTAACTCTGTGAAGTTTCATAATATGCTGGAGGCGGCGTGGTGTGACTACGCGTACAATAATGGTCCTCACTCGGAGGACCCTGCCTTGTTCTGGCAGGCTAGGTCGGTTCTGTGGGGGGGTTATTCTAGCTTATACTGCTAAACACAATAAGAATTGCTCCCAGTTATATATTCAGGCCCAATCAGCTCTTACAGCTTCTATCCAGGCTTTCAAATCTCCTCCACAGAACTTTATTTTAAAGCGAAAGCTAATTTTGATGGGATTCTTGACAAATTAACTGCTCGCCACACCTTTCGTAAGAATTGTCAATGCTATAAGTTTGGTAACAAAGCAGGTAGAATATTGCCAAACTTATTGCGGAGCCATACTGCTCCATTCTCCATTATGGCTTTAAAGTCCCACTCCGGGTCTGTGCTGCATAAGGCCCAAGACATTGCCACATTTATAGACTTCTATGCAGATTTATACCCCCCCCCCACACACACACACACACACACACACACTTCCCTGATGTCGATTTGACCCAAAAGGACCCTTTTTGGAACACCATTACCATACCCACTATCACTCCAGAGCAATCTGCCTCCCTTCTCGCACCTATTTCGCTTGATGAAGTTTCTGCTGCTATTGGTAAACTTAAACCCCTGAAAGCCCCTGGCCCTGACGCTTTTTCTGGGGAATTTTTCAAAATTCTACGCAATCATGTATGTTCCCCTCTTACTGACCTTTTCAATTCCATCCTTACCAACCACTTTAATAGTACTATTATCAAGGTATTGCCCAAGCCTGGCCGTGATCCCTTGCTCTCTGCATCATACCGTCCTATTTCTCTTTTAGATGTGGATTACAAAATGTTTATGAAAATTATTTCTGGTAGACTGAAGTTGATCTTACCCTCTATGCCTGCCTGACCAAACTGGTTTTATTTGGGGACGTCATTCCACTATTAATATTCACAAGGTGATCTTGGTGATTCGGTCGTCGGCCTTCTCCCCCTCTCCTTCACCTCAGGTGAATATTTTTATGGACTCTGAGAAGGCCTACAACCTGGTCACCTGGGATCACCTTTATCATTCTTTGACCAAGTTTGGTTTCTCTTTAGATTTTGATTCCCTACTTCAGACCTTATATTCTTCTCCCACCACCTAGGTATCCAGCAATGATTTTTTTGTCCTCCTCCTCCTTTCTGGTGGCTCATGGCATCAGGTAGGGGTGTCCTCTTTCCTTTTTATTGTTTGCTCTAGCCCTGGAATCGTTAGCCATAGCTTTGCGCAGTTCCCCTGCATATAAAGGGATATTTATAGGCCATTGTTCGCTGATGACATGCTCTTGTTTGTCTCCGATCCTGTTTCCTCTTTGCTAGTAATCACCTCTTTACTCACTTCTTTTGGTTCTTTTGCTAGTTACAAAATTAATTTCCATAAATCAGAATTGATGCCGATGCGTGGCCTTACTGCGCTAGCCTTTGAGAATCCCTCCTTTGCCCAATTTCGCATCATTACTTCTCATTTTAAATACCTGGGCATTGTTATTCCTTTGAAATTGTCATCTCTTTATAGTTTACATTTTACCCCTATTATTGCACGGATTACCAATTTGCTGGATACCTGGAAAATGTTGCCTCTTTCTATGAAGGGTCATATAGCCCTTAATAAAAGTGTGATTTTCCCAAAGATTTCTTATACAATTCAGATGTTACCCATAGTTCTTTCCCAGCATGATGTTAAACATTGTATGAAACTCTTTACCTCTTTTATATGGCAAGGGGGATACCCCCGTATTGCGGTGGCTAAATTGCAACTACCTAGGGCCAAAGATGGCTTAGGTCTCCCAGATCTAAACATAAGGCTGGCTGAAGGCTGTCTTTTTTAGATATACAGGTTGAGTCTCCCTTATCCAAAATGCTTGGGACCAGAGGTATTTTGGATATGGGATTTTTCCGTATTTTGGAATAATTGCATACCATAAGGAGATATCATGGTGATGGGACCTAAATCTAAGCACAGAATGCATTTATGTTACATATACATCTAATACACACAGCCTGAAGGTCATTTTAGCCAATATTTTGTATAACTTTGTGCATTAAACAAAGTGTGTGTACATTCACACAATTCATTTATGTTTCATATACACCTTATATACACAGCCTGAAGGTCATTTAATACAATATTATTAATAACTTTGTGTATTAAACAAAGTTTGTGTACATTGAGCCATCAGAAAACAAAGGTTTCACTATCTCACTCTCACTCAAAAAAGTCCGTATTTCGGAATATTCCGTATTTCGGAATATATGGATATGGGATACTCAACCTGTATAACAGCAGTTAGATGTATGGAACAGCAGTTTATACCCACTCTGTTTCTGAAAACAGTTTATTTCACCCTTACTCCTCTGCTGCTCTACTGCACACGCCAAAACATCTTCTCCCGTCCCACATTCTTACTAATATACTCTTCTATGACACCTACTTTGTTTGGAAATCAATATGCCACAAATTATCTCGCCCTTACACTGCTTCCAAATATTTAACATTTTGGGGCAACCCCTTTTTTTTACCCTGGGCTTGACAACATTACATACTTGCTCTGCAGGGATAGTGGTATTGCTAAAATGAAAGACTATGTGATTCATCGCGCCCTACGGGCACTCTTCACACCGCCGTGAGGGGCTACGTCCCCTTAACCTTTGCACGCCCTTGTGGCATGCAATATTTGTATTATATGGAGTATTACCTCCAATCATAATTGTGTGAGTGGTTAAATATTGCACGGACAAAGGGCGTGCGATGGTTAAGGGGTCGTAGCGCCTTGCAACGGCGTGTACCGCGAACGCAGGGCCTGATGAATCACCTACTAGGTGCTGTGGTTGGGAAAGTGGCGGGTGTGGAGGAGATGTGGATAGGGGAGGGGGTCCAGGGGGGCCGCGGGTGGGGGAGGGGTGGTTGTGGGGGTGACATGGGTGGGGAAGGGGCTGGTTCAGTAGTGCCACTGGTGGGGGAGGGGTGGGTGCGGTGGTGCCGCGGGTGGGGGAGGGGCAGGTTTGTGGGTGCCGCTAGTGGAGGTCCAGAGTCACCGCAGGTGCAGGGGTGCCACGGGTGGGGGAGGGGCGGGTGTGGCAGGTAGGGGAGGGGCAGGTGCAGGGGTCCAGAGCCACAGCGAGTGGTGGAGGGTGGGGTGTGGGGGTGCCGTGGATGGAGCCTGGAGGTACTGTGAGTGGGGGAGGGGCAGCAGGGCCGTCTTTTCGTATGGGCTCAATGGGCACTTGCCCAAGGGCCCCAGGAGTATAAGGGCCCTAGGCTGATAACTGAGGGTCCCCTCTTTCCAGGGGTACCATATTTTTGAAAATCGGCCCTAGGGATCCGGAGATATCTGACTTCAAAGCAGTGGTCCCCATCCGAGCCTATTAATTGCTCTTCCCAGCCAGATCTCTCTTGCTCTGTCTGACTTATAGTTTTTCTGAGGGTATACGCCAAAATATGGGAGTCTCCACTTTCGGTGGACATTGGCAGCTTTTCTCTACTATGCCCATAACCAGAGATAACAGCCTTCCAGCAGCCGGTCCCTGCTCCAGCTCCACACGCCTAATATGCAGTTTTATATATTCATTGGTAGATTGCTCTGGCTCCTGAACTCTGACCCCCAAGTCCCCAGTACCTCCTGAAAGGTGAGACTCTCTAATTTTTTTTATCCCATTGAAAGCTAAGAAATCTTTTTCCAGGAACTTGAGATACTGTATCTGCAGTCAAGTAAGCAGCTCTCTCACCAGAAAATGAAGAATATTAGGCCCACTCCACTAAAGACCCCACCCCTACCTATATTAAACACCCCATACCACCCTGAAAGTCATGTACCGAGGCCCCTTTATTCAGCCCAATGTCCCCTTCTACAGTTTAGTGTTCTCCCTCCCGCCCCATTTCTCAACATCTCTGCAGTAAAGGAGTAATTAGCAGAAATTACTGCTGCAGGTCCTACATGCAGAGTGGAAGATAGAACACCCCCTACCGCCCGCGGAACATCAAAGCTGCCGCTGATAGCACCTTCCACCCCTACCGCTGGAGGATGGGTAAGGGCCCCAAGTGCATTGCTGTGCCCAGGGGCCTACACTGCTGTTAAGACGGCCCTGCGGGGCAGGTAATACTTCTCCTCCTGGAAGCAGCTAAGCTGCTGTCATCCCTTTGGCAGTGGCTCTCCCAGAGATTTGCACAGCAACCAAGCAGACAGTCACTATTGTTAGTGCCGGTGTCCCAACGCGACACATTACAGGGAAGAAGATGCACTCTATAAACTACAGCTCCCAACAGCCCTTAGCGCCGGAATGCTTCAGCGCTAAGGGCTGCTGGGAGCTGTAGTTTATTTAGTGCGTCTACTTCCCTGTAATGCGGCGCGTTGGGACACCGGCGCTAATAATAGTGACTGGCTGGCAGAACTGACTGACTCGCTGATCAATGTAAAAGGTGAGAGTGCTGTGCAGTGTCAGTGAAATTGCACACCCACTGCACTGCACAGCACTGTCACCTTTTACATTGATTCAGAACACAGACATTACCCTCCGTGATATCACCCACTCTATCCGTTACATTAGCCATCACGGGCATAGGTGTGCGCAGGGGGGGGTGCCTGGTGCGCACAGGCACCCCCTAATGTCTGGCACCCCGAGCTCACATGCCTGATGCAGCGATAACTGAGCAGGCTGATTACTGGCCCCTCTGCGCTGCACCCTGTCAGGACTGCATTACTGACCGGACGCCTGGGTTAATCAAGGGTGCCATTGACACCGGCTTTCAAATTCCAAGCTCCATCTCCATGTACAAAAACAGCGTGATGTGATTATGTCATGCTGCTCACATGCCCACCCGCCACATGCCCACCTCTCTTCTTCTATGCTATGCCAACGCCAGCCATTGATGAGGATCAGCATGCAGCCAGCGTTCCTCTTAGGAAGACAAATTCAATACTGGCAGGCGGCTGGCAGCAGCATTGACACATCACTCGCTTTTCCAGCAGCAGCAGTACTAGTCTGCGACTGTCAGTGTCAGTGAGTGACTGACTTGTAAGTAAGCTGCTGCAGCTTGCAGGGGAAAGAGAGGGGGAGCCAGGCCAGGCTGAGGAGGAGCAGTGTAATTGCAGTGAGTGCCATCAGGGGTGTTTGTTTGGTGCACCCCATAACATCTGACAATTTATCTGCTTTATTAGGATTGGTACAAGGGTAGATATTTTATATTGCGTTGACCATCAATAGATGGTGCTAGACACGCCCAAAAGGCGGTGGTAGACACACCCCTCCGATGGTGCACCCCCTAATAAAATGTGATGCGCACGCCTATGATCACGGGGCTTCCAGGCCGGCAGCCCAGGTGCTGTGCTGCTGAGTCAGGGCCTCTGGGGATCTGGCACTTCTGTGACATCACGAGCTGAGGAGGCTCCAGGGCTCAGAGTGTATGCTGCGCAGGGAGGGCTATGAAAGCCTTCCGCTGCGCCGCTTTCATACACATCTATTGCGGTGGCCACAGTAGCTTTTGTTCCATCTGCGTCGCGGCTAGGGAGTGGGGATTGTTGATACCAGAGGGGGCAGGCGGACTGGCAGCAGGACATAGGACATTGTAGTAAAAGGATTTCTTTTTTCCCTATCTACAGCGCAGAGAATTGCCGCAGATGCAGTGGCATACCCTCCAACTGTACCTTTTTGGCAGGTCCATAAGCTTTTTTTTACGGTCTGTACTGATTTTTGGCTTTTCATTGAAAGTATAGAAAAAATAAGAATTTACTCACCTGTAATTCTATTTCTCGTAGTCCGTAGTGGATGCTGGGTACTCTGTAAGGACCATGGGGTATAGACAGGCTCCGCAGGAGACTGGGCACTCTTAAAAGAAAGATTAGGTACTATATCTGGTGTGCACTGGCTCCTCCCTCTATGCCCCTCCTCCAGACCTCAGTTAGGGAAACTGTGCCCGGAAGAGCTGACATTACTAGGAAAGGATTTGGAATCCAGGGTAAGACTCATACCAGCCACACCAATCACACCGTACAACTCGTGATAACTATACCCAGTTAACAGTATGAACAATAACTGAGCCTCTCTCAACAGATGGCTCATACAATAACCCTTTAGTCAAGCAATAACTATATACATGTATTGCAGAGAGTCCGCACTTGGGACGGGCTCCCAGCATCCACTACGGACTAAGAGAAATAGAATTACCGGTGAGTAAATTCTTATTTTCTCTGACGTCCTAGTGGATGCTGGGTACTCCGTAAGGACCATGGGGATTATACCAAAGCTCCCAAACGGGCGGGAGAGTGCGGATGACTCTGCAGCACCAAATGAGCAAACTCAAGGTCCTCCTCAGCCCAGGGACGTGCAGTCAGGGGAGGCAGGGGAGGCAGTGCCTCCCCTGTCATTAGTGATTCCATTACTGATTAAAATAATATAAAGAAGATACTTATGACACATTATGTGTCATAAGTATCTGCTTCATATTATTTAAAGCAACTTGGCTTGTAAATTGACTTTGGGAGGCACCAATAGTGGTGCCTCCAGCAGTCAATGGGACAGGGGACAAAGCGGGGGGCGGGGCCATGCTGCGGGCTGTAAAAGCCCGTTGGAAATCAATGAAGAAGCGGCACCATTAGAAGTGCCGCTGTGACAAAGGGGTGTGCTTTCACCCATGAAAGCACGCCCCTGTCAGATAGGAGGGATGTGATTGGCAAGCGGCTCCGTCACTGGAGCCGCTGTCAATCATCACTGGGTGGTTGCGGGGCGGGCATATGCGGAGGCAGTGCGGGGTACAGTCAGGGCCGGTTCTAAGACTTTTTGCGCCCCGGGCAAAATATGGGGGCGTGGCTTCAATTGGGGGCGTGGTCACGACGCTGAAAGAAAAAAATAAATAAATAAAAAGTATACTTACCATCCCCGTTCCTGATCCAGACCCCCTCCGCCGGCGGCGCCGCTCTTCTCCTCTCCTCTCTTCTCTTCGATCTATGGGAGAGACGTTATTACGTCTCTCCCATAGAACAGCATAGACACTAGAGGTCAATTATGACCCCTAGTGTCTGTGCCACTATGCTGTGCGGTGCGCGATGACGTCATCGCGCATCGCACAGCAAAGGTCCTCTACACGAAGGGAAACTAGACCGTAGCGTCTAGTTTCCCTTCATGGAGAGGACCTTTGCTGTGCGGTGCGCGATGACGTCATCGCGCACCGCACAACTAAGGTCCTCTCAATGAAGGGAAACTAGACGCTACGCGTCTGGTTCCCTTCAAAGCGGGGGGCACAGCAGGGCACTGCGGGGGGCACAGTGGCGGATCTTGCCCTGGTGCGGCGCCCTCCGGATGGCGCCGGCGCCCTCCGGAAGGCGGCGCCCCGGGCAAAAGTACCGCTTGCCCGTGGCAAGAACCGCCACTAGGTACAGTGGTCCGGATTGGTGAGTAACCCTACAGGAGAACTCCCCGGTGTGCCTCAACAGTGTATGGGTCGGGTCCGCCTGTCATATGTGCGCCGCCCCCCCATCCGCGTCAGCTCTGTGTGTGAACTGTTTGTTTAACTGCGTGCGCTGAGGACATCAGCCGTTGCCCCCACTCGCCCCGCTGAGATCACCAGCCACGTGTACCCCCCCCACTCGCCCCGCTGAGATCACCAGCCACATGTACCGCTCCCCCCCCCCGCGATCACAAGATCACAACCCCCCCACGCTGCGATCACCGTTACGGGTGGTCCGTCCGTGCGGCCGCGACCACCCACCCCTTTTAACCCGCTCCCGCGACACTCTGCGCTGGCCGTGTGGGTGCAGTGGAAGTCTGGCTCACTAGCCTTGGCCTCCCTGCACCACATGTGTAGTGTAATGTCAGGACATCACTGCAGCACCACCCCGGCACCCATTTGCGCCTAGAATGGCAGTGTCAGCACCTGAGGTGAGGACTCTGAGGAGAGTCCTGCTGGCTGCTGATCCACTGCTGGTATTATGATTTTATATATATATATATATATATATATATATTTTTTTTTTTTTATTTATATTTACATATATATATATATATATATATTTATATATGTACTAGCTCACAGACGCCCACCGATCACCACCGCCAGCCACCCACCGCCGCCTGCCACCCATCACTCACCCCTGCCAGCCACCCACCACTCACCGCCGCCAGCCACCCACCGCCGCCTGCCACCCATCACTCACCCCTGCCAGCCACCCACCACTCACCGCCGCTAGCCACCCGCCGCCACCTGCAACAAATGGCGGTCACCGTCAGTGAGACCTCACCACCGCTGCCCATGGGGGCCTCCGCCGACCACAGTCAGGTAATGTTCCCCTGCTGTCACCCACTCTCCCTGTCATTACCGTCTCTGTCCCTACTGTCACACTCTCTCTCCCTGCTGTCATTTTCGTCACTCTCTCTCCCTGTCGTTACTCTCTCTCTCTCTCTCCCTGCTGTCACTCTCATAACTCTCTCCCTGCTATCACTCTCGTAACTCTCTCCCTGCTGTCACTCTCATCACTCTCCCTGCTGTCACTCTCGTAACTCACTCCCTGCTGTCACTCTCGACACTCTCCCTGCTGTCACTCTCGTCACTCTCCCTCTCATCACTCTCTCTCCCTGTCGTTACTCTCTCTCTCTCTCTCTCTCTCTCCCTGCTGTCACTCTCGTAATTCTCTCCCTGCTGTCACTCTCATCACTCTCTCCCTGCTGTCACTCTCGTCACTCTCCCTGCTGTCACTCTCGTCACTCTCTCTCCCTGTCGTTACTCTCTCTCTCTCTCTGCTGTCACTGTCGTTACTGTCGTCACTCTCTCACCCTGTCGTTACTCTTTCTCTCTCCCTGACGTCACTCTGGCTGTCCCTGCTGTCACAATTTCAGCTCATTCAGGGGGACATTTACTAAGCAGTGATAAGAGCGGAGAAGTGAGCCAGTGGAGAAGTGGCCTCATCAACCAATCAGCAGCTCTGTATCATTTTATAGTATGCAAATTATAGATGTTACTTCAGTGCTGATTGGTTACCATGGGCAAATTCACCACTGGCTCACTTCTCCGCTCTTATCACTGCTTAGTAAATGTCCCCCTCAGTGTGCTACAATGTGAGTTTCGGCTCATCCAGTGTGCTACAATGTGAATTTGGCTCACCCAGTGTGCTACAATGTTAATTTTGGTTCATTCAGTGTGCTACAATGTGAATTTGGCTCATTCAGTGTGGTACAATGTGAATTTTGGCTCATTCAGTGTGCTACAATGTGAATTTCGGATCATTCAGTGTGCTACAATGTGAATTTCGGCTCATACTGTGTGCTACAATGTGAATTTGGCTCATTCAGTTAGCTACAATGTGAGTTTCGGCTCATTCAGTGTGCTACAATGTGAGTTTCGGCTCATTCAGTGTGCTACAATGTGAATTTGGCTCATTCAGTATGCTACAATGTGAATTTTGGCTCATTCAGTGTGCTACAATGTGAATTTGGCTCATTCAGTGTGCTACAATGTGAATGTCGGCTCATTCAGTGTGCTACAATGTGAATTTGGCTCATTCAGTGTGCTACATTGTGAATTTCGGCTCATTCAGTGTGCTATAATGTGAATTTTGGCTCATTCAGTGTGCTACAATATGAGTTTCGGCTCATTCAGTGTGCTACAATGGGAATTTCGGCTCATTCATTGTGCTACAATGTGAATTTCGGCTCATTCAGTGTGCTACAATGTGAATTTTGGCTCATTCAGTGTGCTACAATGTGAATTTCGGCTCATTCAGTGTGCTATAATGTGAATTTTGGCTCATTCAGTGTGCTACAATGTGAATTTGGCTCATTCAGTGTGCTACAATGTGAATTTTGGCTCATTCAGTGTGCTACAATGTGAATTTCGGCTCATTCATTGTGCTATAATGTGAATTTTGGCTCATTCAGTGTGCTACAATGTGAATTTCGGCTCATTCAGTGTGCTATAATGTGAATTTTGGCTCATTCAGTGTGCTACAATATGAGTTTCGGCTCATTCAGTGTGCTATAATGTGAATTTTGGCTCATTCAGTGTGCTACAATATGAGTTTCGGCTCATTCAGTGTGCTACAATATGAATTTTGGCTCATTCAGTGTGCTACAATGAGAATTTCGGCTCATTCAGTGTGCTATGATGTGAATTTTGGCTCATTCAGTGTGCTACAATGTGAATTTCAGCTCATTCATTGTGCTACAATGTGAATTTCGGCTCTTTCAGTGTGCTACAATGTGAATTTTGGCTCATACCGTGTGCTATAATGTGAATTTTGGCTCGTACCGTGTGCTATAAGGTGAAAGGGGCACCAGTACTAGATAGTATAAGGTGTTCTACTACACCGGACATGCCCCCTTTTGGTTGACCATACCCCTTTTTGGGGTGACCATGCCCAAAAAAGGGGCGCGCATAATTGCATCCTTGACTCTTGCATAACCCCACTTCGAAATTTCCATTTCGACCAGTGTGTGTGTGTGTGTGTGTATGTATGTATGTATGTATGTATGTGTATATATATATATATATATATATATACACACACATACACAGGTTGAGTATCCCTTATCCAAAATGCTTGGGACCAGAGGTATTTTGGATATCGGATTTTTCCGTATTTTGGAATAATTGCATACCATAATGAGATATCATGGTGATGGGAACTAAATCTAAGCACAGAATGCATTTATGTTACATATACACCTTATACACACAGCCTGACGGTCATTTTAGACAATATTTTTTATAACTTTGTGCATTAAACAAAGTGTGTCTACATTCCCACAATTCATTTCTGTTTCATATACACCTTATACACACAGCCTGAGGGTCATTTAATACAATATTATTAATAACTTTGTGTATTAAACAAAGTTTGTGTACATTGAGCCATCAAAAAACAAAGGTTTCACTATCTCACTCTCACTCAAAAAAGTCTGTATTTTGGAATATTCCGTATTTTGGAATATTTGCATATGGGATACTCAACCTGTGTATGTGTATGTATATATATATATATATATATATATATACTGTATATATATATATATATATATATATATATATATGTGATAACTAGGTAAGTATTAGGTTTAAATATGTAGGTAAGTATACAGGTAAGTGCTTATGACATCTCTTTTCCCTTGGGACTCCCCGGTTCTTGATTCTTAACTGAGAGGTGAGTACAGGAGCTTCCACATAATTAACTACTTTTATAGCTCTAAATACCAGTTTATTTAGCAGACAGATTGCAATAGTGAACTTTGTGAAAGTTGAATAAACACTAACTTGTAAAAGAACAGTTACAGTACCATACATCAATTTCAAATTGTAACAATGTATTTCACACTAAGGTCGATAAACTCATTTATTAAACTGCTTCCAGTTGTCTCGACTCCTTCGTTCTCCACTCAATGAGCGAATACCTGAATTTAGACATTTAAGCATATACAGTAGGCTATATGTGACTATAAATGTAATCTTACGTAACCCCCTTGAGGGTATATGAAACAGTATTACTTTATGCATATACTTTAACTTTACATTAATACTATACCACTAGCGTCTACGATTACCCCAAGACTGTCCACACAATACAGTTCGGTTGGGTACTACTTTGCCAGTGTCATTTAGAATACCCGTGTGATAAATGAAGAAACTGTTGGGGCTTTTCCAAATAAATCCAGTTTAAGTTATTGCTTATTAACACTTTAGTTCCTTCCTTTTAAGTCATTGTAATATACAATAGGATAATTTCTTATTCCGGACAGACTAGGATAGGATTAACAAATGTAGATAATGGTACGCTGTGGCTAGGGCTATCCAAGATGCTTCCACAGGACAAAGTTAGTCTGTATCGCTAATGTTGACTTTAACTGAGATAGGTAGTCTTAATGTCAGACTCTCTTCTCCCTTTCTCTTGCCTACTGTTGGTACCAAATTAATTATCCAAGAGATTATGGCACAGTACACTGATTTACCAAATCACTGCTGTTTTAGCTGAATTATCACAGGCAAATGGTTCCTGACAGAAATGCAGAACGCTGTAGACTGAGAGTATGTCATAGGCTCACTATGAAGTCTGTCTGCCTGTTTTTCCCTGCGCTTTCCCTGCGCTGTTATATGAGATGGGTTTGCTATAGCATTTTATACACTGCAGTGTTAACTCTAGCTGATTTACTTAACAGTCAATGTAATAAGTGCACTTATTTATACTCTGATGTTTGAAGGTGACTTCCTGGGGTAATAATGTTTTTACACTGTGGTATAGCGTTAACGCTGCTTTCAATATACCTCTCCAGTTGTCTGGGCAGTAACTGGCCTCCTGCAGCCTTATATGGCAAGCGGCTCCGCCTCACAATCTGCCTCTCTCAGTCTCTCAGCCTGCAGCTATCAAACTGGAGCAGGCCATTCCTCCGTACTGGACCTCGGTCGAGGGGCTCTACATCTACTTGCCCTCTGGGGCGGATCAGTGACCCCTTACGCCCGACGTCAACAGGACTCCTGAGAGGGTCACAGCTCAAACTCTGCTCTCACTCACAGGCACCGCCAGCTGTCCCCTCACAGCACAGTCAGTCTCCCACAGCGTTTACCTCAGGGCCCCTCTGCCCAACTGCCGCTCACTTTTCAACTGTCACTTGCTGTACCACCTGACACTGGTCATGTGATGTACATCTGACCCCCTGAGCAGCTGCAGAGGCTGCTGGGAAATGCTATCAGTCTCCACAATGACATACTGTATATAATTTATGTGCTGTAGCATGAGGAACAATGTCAGAAAGGATTACTCACATAGTGGGGTATTACATATATATATATAAAATGTGTGTGTGTGTGTGTGTGTGTGTGTGTGTGTGTGTGTGTGTGTGTGTGTATATATATATATATATGTGTGTGTGTGTGTGTGTGTGTGTGTGTGTGTGTGTGTGTGTGTGTGTGTGTGCCTCCCCAGCCAATTACCTCACCGCACGTCACTGCCTCAGCCAGGGTATCAAACTTGTAGAATTTTGCAAAAGTGTTTGAACCCGACCAAGTAGCAGCTCGGCAAAGTTGTAAAGCCGAGACCCCTCGGGCAGCCGCCCAAGAAGAGCCCACTTTCCTCGTGGAATGGGCTTTTACTAATTTAGGATGCGGCAGTCCAGCCGCAGAATGTGCAAGCTGAATCGTGCTACAGATCCAGCGAGCAATAGTCTGCTTTGAAGCAGGAGCACCCAGCTTGTTGGGTGCATGCAGGATAAATAGCGAGTCAGTTTTTCTGACTCTAGCCGTCCTGGAAACATAAAGTTTCAGGGCCCGGACTACGTCCAGCAACTTGGAATCCTCCAAGTCCCTAGTAGCCGCAGGCACCATAATAGGTTGGTTCAAATGAAACGATGATACCACCTTAGGGAGAAATTGGGGACGAGTCCTCCATTCTGCCCTTTCCATATGGAAGATCAGATATGGGTTTTAACATGACAAAGCCGCCAATTCTGACACACGCCTAGTCCAAGCTAAGGCCAAAAGCATGACCACTTTCCACGTGAGATATTTTAGCTCCACGGTCTTAAGTGGCTCAAACCAGTGGGATTTTAGGAATCCAACACACGTTAAGATCCCAAGGTGCCACTGGAGGCACAAAAGGGGCTGAATATGCAGCACCCCTGTAACAACGTCCGAACTTCAGGCAGTGAAGCCAGTTCTTCTTTTTGAGAGAAAAAGGGATAGGGCCGAAATCTTGGCCTTTATGGATCCTAATTTTAGGCCCATAGTCACTCCTGACTAGGAAGTGCAGGAATCGACCCCCCTGGAATTCCTCTGTAGGTACTTCCCGGCCACACACCAAGCAACCTATTTTCGCCATATACAGTGAAAAAGTCTTGCTGTCACGTCTTTCCTAGCCTTTATCAGCGTAGGAATAACTGCATCCGGAATGCCCTTTTCCGCTAGGATCCGGCGTTCAACCGCCATGCCGGCCAACGCAGCCGCGGTAAGTCTTGGATCAGACAGGGTCCCTGTTGCAACATGTCCTGACTGAGAGGCAGAGGCCATGGGTCCTCTGAGAGCATTTCTTGCAGTTCCGGGTACCGAGTCCTTCTTGGCCAATCCGGAGCAAAGAATATTGTTCACACTCCTCCGTTTATTACAATTCTCAGCCCTTGGGTCTGAGAGGAAGAGGAGGGAATATATAGACCGACTGGAACACCCACGGTGTTACTAGTGCGACCACAGCTATCGCCTGAGAGTCCCTTGACCCAGCGTAAAACCTTTTTTATCTTTTTATTGAGGTGGGACGCCATGTAGTCCACCTGAGGCAGTTTCCATCAATTTGCAAAACTGCGTGAAGACTTCCTGATGAAGTCACCACTTTCCCGGGTGGAGGTCGTGTCCACTCCCGGAATGAACACTGCTGACAGTGCGCTTACTTGATTCTCCGCCCAGCGAAGAATTCTGGTGGCTTCTACCCTCGCCAGCCTGCTCCTTGTGCCGCCCTGGCGGTTTACATGAGCCCCTGCGGTCTGACTGGATCAGAACCGGTTGGTCGCGAAGCAGGAACTCCGCTTGACTTAGGGCATTGTATATGGCCCTTAGTTCCAGGATATTGATGTGAAGGCAAGTCTGTTGGCTTGACCACAAACCTTGGAATTTTCTTCCCTGTGTAACTGCCCCCCACCCTCGGAGGCTTGCATCCGTGGTCACCAGGACCCAGTCCTGAATGCCGAATCTGCGGCCCTCGAGAAGGTGAGCACTCCGCAGCCACCACAGGAGAGACACCCTGGCCCCGGGGGATAGGGTGATTAACCGATGCATCTGAAGATGTGATCCGGACCACTTGTCCAGTAAGTTCCATTGTCCTTGCATGGAACCAGCCGAAGGGGATGGCCTCGTATGATGCCATCATTCTTTCTTTCTTTTCTAGGAAGCTCAGGAGAGCCCCTAGGGTGCATCCAGCTCTGGCCGGGCACAGATACTAACTGAGGTCTGGAGGAGGGGCATAGAGGGAGGAGCCAGTGCACACCAGATATAGTACCTAATCTTTCTTTTAAGAGTGCCCAGTCTCCTGCGGAGCCCGTCTATACCCCATGGTCCTTACGGAGTACCCAGCATCCACTAGGACGTCAGAGAAATGGGCGTGACCACGCCACTTTACCCGTGGCCACATCCCTTTTTCGAATTTGTACCGATTTTTATTTGTAAATGTTGGAGAGTATGTTGCTGCAGATGCAGTGGGCCTATTTTGGGGTGTGGACCTAGAGCTGCAGCTCCATCAGCCCCATTGTTATTCCTGCTCTGGGAACACGCAGCAGCCAAAGGGCAGAGCCTCCCATTGGATGTAACCTGTGTGGGAGGGCGTTTCTCACCCAATCAGCTGTAGACTGGGTGTGATAGACCTGCTGCTAACCCAATGAGAGCTCCTAGCCACGCCCAGCATTATCCACACAGTCACAGAGTGACAGACCTGGGCTATTACCGATTTTTATGTGTAAATTGTTGGAGGGTATGTTGCTGCAGATGCAGTGGGCCTATTTTGGGGTTTGGACCTGGAGCTGCAGCTCCATCAGTCCCTTTGTTAATCCTGCTCTGGGAACACACAGCAGCCAAAGGGCAGAGCCTCCCATTGGATGTAACCTGTGTGGGAGGACATTTCTCGCCCAATCAGCTGTGAACTTTGTGTGATAGACCTGCTGCTAACCCAATGAGAGATCCTAGCCACGCCCAGCGTTATCCACACAGAGTGACAGATCTGGGCTATTATAAAGGAGATGTCTTTGACCTTGGTGGGACTGTACTCCCCTTTAGTGTGCTTCATGATAAATTTCTGATCCCCTACTCACAATTCTGTATGTACTTACAGGTTGTACACTATGATAGGTCGGTTGTTGAACTTCTGCCGCCCCTCGGACCTCCTGATCCTCTCCACTCCTTAGTGGCAGTTTTAGTATTGCACCCTTATAAGACCAAATATCTTAGCTCTGATCTGATGTCTCACACTCCTACTAAGGTTTGGAAACAAACAGTGATATCTTGGGGTCATGATATCCCCTCTATCATATCTGCTGATGACCTGACTTGTCACTATGATTCCACGCTGAAATACCTGCGTTGCTCTTGGCTTCAGGAAGTTCATATTAAAATTATAGATGAGCAGGTTCGGTTCTCAGAGAACTGAACCCTACCGAACTTTGCCTTCCGAGCCCGGATCCGAGCCAGACTCGGATTTTCCCTCTTGACTCGGAAACCCGAACCCAGCAAAACTTCATCATCCCGCTGTCGGAATCTCGCGGGATTTGGATTCCATATAAGGAGCCGCGCGTCCCCGCCATTTTCACTCCAGTCTCGGAAAGTGTATAGAGAGGACGTGTCCTCAGTGTTCAGTGTCTGTGTGTTGGGGCGGGAAAGTGGGGTGGCAAGTGTTGTGCTGCTCAGTCCAGTCCAGTGTAGTCACTCAGTGTATTTTGCTGCATCAGTCCAGGCAGTCACAGTGTTGGTGTTCTCTGCTGCCATATATCCAGTGTAGCTGTATTAGTGGTGCTGTGTTGTGCAGACCAGTCCAGTGTAGTCAGTGTATTGTGCTGTATCAGTCCAGCCAGTAACAGTGTTGGTGTTCTCTGCTGCCATATATCCAGTGTAGCTGTAAAGTGGTGCTGTGTTGTGCAGACCAGTCCAGTGTAGTCAGTGTATTGTACTGTATCAGTCCAGCCATTGACAGTGTTGGTGTTCTCTGCTGTCATATATATCCAGTGTAGCTGTATAAAGTGGTGCTGTGTTGTGCAGACCAGTCCAGTGTAGTCAGTGTATTGTGCTGTATCAGTCCAGCCATTCACAGTGTTGGTGTTCTCTGCTGTCATATATCCAATGTAGCTGCATAAAGTGGTGCTGTGTTGTGCAGACCAGTGGTAGTGTCCTGTGTAATCAGTAATTCCAGTGACGACATACGCTGCTGCTATATGTCCACTGCTGCAGTTTAACAATTATAACAACCTGTTGGGCTGCATCAGACCAGTGGTAGTGTCCTGTGTCATCAGTAATTCCAGTGACGATATACGCTGCTGATATATGTCCACTGCTGCAGTATAACAATTATAACAACCTGTTGGGCTGCATCAGACCAGTGGTAGTGTCCTGTGTCATCAGTAATTCCAGTGACGATATACGCTGCTGCTATATGTCCACTGCTGCTGTATAACAATTATAACAACCTGTTGGGCTGCATCAGACCAGTGGTAGTGTCTTGGCCATCAGCCATCAGTCATTCCTGTTCCACATATTGTGTTATATAACTCCAAAAAAATAATGGAGAACAAAAATTTGGAGGATAAAATAGGGAAAGATCAAGAACCACTTCCTCCTAGTGCTGAAACTGCTGTCACTAGCCATGACATAGACGATGAAATGCCATCATTGTCGTCTGCCAAGGCCGGTGCCCAATGTGATAGTAGAGGGCATGTAAAATCCAAAAAGCCAAAGTTCAGTAAAAATACCCAAAAAAGAAATTTAAATGGTCTGAGGAGAAACGTAAACTTGCCAATATGCCATTTACGACACGGAGTGGCAAGGAACGGCTGAGGCCCTGGCCTATGTTCATGACTAGTGGTTCAGCTTCACTTGACGATGGAAGCCCTCATAACTGAGGCCTTGACACTTATGTTGGTGTTAGATGTGCGTCCGGTATCCGCCATTAGTGCAGTGGGATTTAGACAATTGATGGAGGTATTGTGTCCACGGTACCAAATCCCATCTAGATTCCACTTCACTAGGCAGGCGATAGCGAGATTCTGCCATTTAATTCCAGTGATTTGGACATATAATTACAGTGATTTTGCCAATTAATTTCAGTGATTTATTATTATTAATTACAGTGATCTTGCCGATTAGTTCCAGTGATTTATAATTATTAATTACAGTGATCTTGAAAATGAATTCAAGTGATTTGGACGTATAATTCCAGTGATTTGGACGTATAATTCCGGTGGGAATTGTTTGTGTCGCTTGGCTTAGTCATACAGCTACCCCATTGCACCTCTTCGACATCTTTGCATGAGGTGCTGTTTGGTGCCTAGTTTTTGAAAAGTGCCATCCTGTGTGACACTGCCGTATGAGTCCAGGGGTACTGCTGTATTAGTCCTGGGGTACTGCCGTATAAGTCCACCAATTGCAGAATTCTTTTAAAAGGGACTGGAGCGTGCAGGAGATGCTGTCAGTGGACCGAACAATTGTGGCCCACTCTCGACATTCAGCCACTGCGTGACACTACTAGATGGGCCAGGTGGTTGTGTCGCTTAGCTTAGTCATACAGCAACCTCGGTGCACCTTTTTTTCTTCTTTGCATCATGTTCTGTTAGGGGCCTTTTTTTGATATCTGCCCTCATGTCTGCCACTGCAGTGCCACTCCTAGATGGTCCAATTGTTTGTGTCGCTTGGCTTAGTCATACAACTACCTCATTGCAATTCTTTTTCTTCTTTGCATGATGTGCTGTTTGGGGACTAGTTTTTCAATAGTGCCATCCTGTCTGTAACTGCAGTGCCACTCCTAGATGGGCCAGGTGTTTGTGCTGCACACTTGTGTCGCTTAGCTTAGTCGTACAGCCACCTCGGTGCAACTTTTAGGCCTAAAAACAATATTATGAGGTGTGAGGTGTTCAGAATAGACTAAAAATTAGAGATGAGCGGGTTCGGTTTCTCTGAAACCGAACCCGCACGAACTTCATGTTTTTTTTCACGGGTCCGAGCAGACTCGGATCCTCCCGCCTTGCTCGGTTAACCCGAGCGCGCCCGAACGTCATCATGACGCTGTCGGATTCTCGCGAGACTCGGATTCTATATAAGGAGCCGCGCGTCGCCGCCATTTTCACACGTGCATTGAGATTGATAGGGAGAGGACGTGGCTGGCGTCCTCTCCATTAGAAATTAGATTAGAAGAGAGAGAGAGATTGTGCAGAGTCAGACAGAGTTTACCACAGTGACCAGTGCAGTTGTTGTTAGTTAACTTTTATTTATTTTAATATATATCCGTTCTCTGCTATATCCGTTCTCTGCCTGAAAAAAAAACGATACACAGCAGCAGCCAGTCACACAGTGTGACTCAGTCTGTGTGCACTCAGCTCAGCCCAGTGTGCTGCACATCAATGTATAAAAGGCAAAGCTTATAATAATTGTGGGGGAGACTGGGGAGCACTGCAGGTTGTTATAGCAGGAGCCCCCAGGAGTACATAATATTATATTAATTTAAAATTAAACAGTGCACACTTTTGCTGCAGGAGTGCCACTGCCAGTGTGACTAGTGGTGACCAGTGCCTGACCACCAGTATAGTAGTATATTCATTGTTGTATGTATTGTATACTATCTCTTTATCAACCAGTCTATATTAGCAGCAGACACAGTACAGTGCGGTAGTTCACGGCTGTGGCTACCTCTGTGTCGGCAGTCGGAACTCGGCAGGCAGTCCGTCCATCCATAATTGTATTACAATATATACCACCTAACCGTGGTATTTTTTTTTCTTTCTTTATACCGTCATAGTGTCATACTAGTTGTTACGAGTATACTACTATCTCTTTATCAACCAGTGTACAGTGCGGTAGTTCACGGCTGTGGCTACCTCTGTGTCGGCAGTCGGCAGGCAGTCCGTCCATCCATAATTGTATTATTATTATAATATATACCACCTAACCGTGGTTTTTTTTCCATTCTTTATACCGTCGTCATAGTGTCATACTAGTTGTTACGAGTATACTACTATCTCTTTATCAACCAGTGTACAGTGCGGTAGTTCACAGCTGTGGCTACCTCTGTGTCGGCAGTCGGCAGGCAGTCCGTCCATCCATAATTGTATTATTATTATAATATATACCACCTAACCGTGGTTTTTTTTCCATTCTTTATACCGTCGTCATAGTGTCATACTAGTTGTTACGAGTATACTACTATCTCTTTATCAACCAGTGTACAGTGCGGTAGTTCACGGCTGTGGCTACCTCTGTGTCGGCAGTCGGCAGGCAGTCCGTCCATCCATAATTGTATTATTATTATAATATATACCACCTAACCGTGGTTTTTTTTCCATTCTTTATACCGTCGTCATAGTGTCATACTAGTTGTTACGAGTATACTACTATCTCTTTATCAACCAGTGTACAGTGCGGTAGTTCACGGCTGTGGCTACCTCTGTGTCGGCAGTCGGCAGGCAGTCCGTCCATCCATAATTGTATTATTATTATAATATATACCACCTAACCGTGGTTTTTTTTCCATTCTTTATACCGTCGTCATAGTGTCATACTAGTTGTTACGAGTATACTACTATCTCTTTATCAACCAGTGTACAGTGCGGTAGTTCACGGCTGTGGCTACCTCTGTGTCGGCAGTCGGCAGGCAGTCCGTCCATCCATAATTGTATTATTATTATAATATATACCACCTAACCGTGGTTTTTTTTCCATTCTTTATACCGTCGTCATAGTGTCATACTAGTTGTTACGAGTATACTACTATCTCTTTATCAACCAGTGTACAGTGCGGTAGTTCACGGCTGTGGCTACCTCTGTGTCGGCAGTCGGCAGGCAGTCCGTCCATCCATAATTGTATTATTATTATTATAATATATACCACCTAACCGTGGTTTTTTTTCCATTCTTTATACCGTCGTCATAGTGTCATACTAGTTGTTACGAGTATACTACTATCTCTTTATCAACCAGTGTACAGTGCGGTAGTTCACGGCTGTGGCTACCTCTGTGTCGGCAGTCGGCAGGCAGTCCGTCCATCCATAATTGTATTATTATTATAATATATACCACCTAACCGTGGTTTTTTTTCCATTCTTTATACCGTCGTCATAGTGTCATACTAGTTGTTACGAGTATACTACTATCTCTTTATCAACCAGTGTACAGTGCGGTAGTTCACGGCTGTGGCTACCTCTGTGTCGGCAGTCGGCAGGCAGTCCGTCCATCCATAATTGTATTATTATTATAATATATACCACCTAACCGTGGTTTTTTTTCCATTCTTTATACCGTCGTCATAGTGTCATACTAGTTGTTACGAGTATACTACTATCTCTTTATCAACCAGTGTACAGTGCGGTAGTTCACGGCTGTGGCTACCTCTGTGTCGGCAGTCGGCAGGCAGTCCGTCCATCCATAATTGTATTATTATTATAATATATACCACCTAACCGTGGTTTTTTTTCCATTCTTTATACCGTCGTCATAGTGTCATACTAGTTGTTACGAGTATACTACTATCTCTTTATCAACCAGTGTACAGTGCGGTAGTTCACGGCTGTGGCTACCTCTGTGTCGGCAGTCGGCAGGCAGTCCGTCCATCCATAATTGTATTATTATTATAATATATACCACCTAACCGTGGTTTTTTTTCCATTCTTTATACCGTCGTCATAGTGTCATACTAGTTGTTACGAGTATACTACTATCTCTTTATCAACCAGTGTACAGTGCGGTAGTTCACGGCTGTGGCTACCTCTGTGTCGGCAGTCGGCAGGCAGTCCGTCCATCCATAATTGTATTATTATTATAATATATACCACCTAACCGTGGTTTTTTTTTCCATTCTTTATACCGTCGTCATAGTGTCATACTAGTTGTTACGAGTATACTACTATCTCTTTATCAACCAGTGTACAGTGCGGTAGTTCACGGCTGTGGCTACCTCTGTGTCGGCAGTCGGCAGGCAGTCCGTCCATCCATAATTGTATTATTATTATAATATATACCACCTAACCGTGGTTTTTTTTCCATTCTTTATACCGTCGTCATAGTGTCATACTAGTTGTTACGAGTATACTACTATCTCTTTATCAACCAGTGTACAGTGCGGTAGTTCACGGCTGTGGCTACCTCTGTGTCGGCAGTCGGCAGGCAGTCCGTCCATCCATAATTGTATTATTATTATAATATATACCACCTAACCGTGGTTTTTTTTCCATTCTTTATACCGTCGTCATAGTGTCATACTAGTTGTTACGAGTATACTACTATCTCTTTATCAACCAGTGTACAGTGCGGTAGTTCACGGCTGTGGCTACCTCTGTGTCGGCAGTCGGCAGGCAGTCCGTCCATCCATAATTGTATTATTATTATAATATATACCACCTAACCGTGGTTTTTTTTCCATTCTTTATACCGTCGTCATAGTGTCATACTAGTTGTTACGAGTATACTACTATCTCTTTATCAACCAGTGTACAGTGCGGTAGTTCACGGCTGTGGCTACCTCTGTGTCGGCAGTCGGCAGGCAGTCCGTCCATCCATAATTGTATTATTATTATAATATATACCACCTAACCGTGGTTTTTTTTCCATTCTTTATACCGTCGTCATAGTGTCATACTAGTTGTTACGAGTATACTACTATCTCTTTATTAACCAGTGTACAGTGCGGTAGTTCACGGCTGTGGCTACCTCTGTGTCGGCAGTCGGCAGGCAGTCCGTCCATCCATAATTGTATTATTATTATAATATATACCACCTAACCGTGGTTTTTTTTCCATTCTTTATACCGTCGTCATAGTGTCATACTAGTTGTTACGAGTATACTACTATCTCTTTATCAACCAGTGTACAGTGCGGTAGTTCACGGCTGTGGCTACCTCTGTGTCGGCAGTCGGCAGGCAGTCCGTCCATCCATAATTGTATTATTATTATAATATATACCACCTAACCGTGGTTTTTTTTCCATTCTTTATACCGTCGTCATAGTGTCATACTAGTTGTTACGAGTATACTACTATCTCTTTATCAACCAGTGTACAGTGCGGTAGTTCACGGCTGTGGCTACCTCTGTGTCGGCAGTCGGCAGGCAGTCCGTCCATCCATAATTGTATTATTATTATAATATATACCACCTAACCGTGGTTTTTTTATACCACCTAACCGTGGCAGTCCGTCCATAATTGTATACTAGTAAACTATCCAATCCATCCATCTCCATTGTTTACCTGAGGTGCCTTTTAGTTCTGCCTATAAAATATGGAGAACAAAAAAGTTGAGGTTCCAAAATTAGGGAAAGATCAAGATCCACTTCCACCTCGTGCTGAAGCTGCTGCCACTAGTCATGGCCGAGACGATGAAATGCCAGCAACGTCGTCTGCCAAGGCCGATGCCCAATGTCATAGTACAGAGCATGTCAAATCCAAAACACCAAATATCAGAAAAAAAAGGACTCCAAAACCTAAAATAAAATTGTCGGAGGAGAAGCGTAAACTTGCCAATATGCCATTTACCACACGGAGTGGCAAGGAACGGCTGAGGCCCTGGCCTATGTTCATGGCTAGTGGTTCAGCTTCACATGAGGATGGAAGCACTCAGCCTCTCGCTAGAAAACTGAAAAGACTCAAGCTGGCAAAAGCACCGCAAAGAACTGTGCGTTCTTTGAAATCCCAAATCCACAAGGAGAGTCCAATTGTGTCGTTTGCGATGCCTGACCTTCCCAACACTGGACGTGAAGAGCATGCGCCTTCCACTATTTGCATGCCCCCTGCAAGTGCTGGAAGGAGCACCCGCAGTCCAGTTCCTGATAGTCAGATTGAAGATGTCAGTGTTGAAGTACACCAGGATGAGGAGGATATGGGTGTTGCTGGCGCTGGGGAGGAAATTGACCAGGAGGATTCTGATGGTGAGGTGGTTTGTTTAAGTCAGGCACCCGGGGAGACACCTGTTGTCCGTGGGAGGAATATGGCCGTTGACATGCCAGGTGAAAATACCAAAAAAATCAGCTCTTCGGTGTGGAGGTATTTCACCAGAAATGCGGACAACAGGTGTCAAGCCGTGTGTTCCCTTTGTCAAGCTGTAATAAGTAGGGGTAAGGACGTTAACCACCTCGGAACATCCTCCCTTATACGTCACCTGCAGCGCATTCATAATAAGTCAGTGACAAGTTCAAAAACTTTGGGTGACAGCGGAAGCAGTCCACTGACCAGTAAATCCCTTCCTCTTGTAACCAAGCTCACGCAAACCACCCCACCAACTCCCTCAGTGTCAATTTCCTCCTTCCCCAGGAATGCCAATAGTCCTGCAGGCCATGTCACTGGCAAGTCTGACGAGTCCTTTCCTGCCTGGGATTCCTCCGATGCATCCTTGCGTGTAATGCCTACTGCTGCTGGCGCTGCTGTTGTTGCCGCTGGGAGTCGATGGTCATCCCAGAGGGGAAGTCGTAAGCCCACTTGTACTACTTCCAGTAAGCAATTGACTGTTCAACAGTCCTTTGCGAGGAAGATGAAATATCACAGCAGTCATCCTACTGCAAAGCGGATAACTGAGTCCTTGACAACTATGTTGGTGTTAGACGTGCGTCCGGTATCCGCCGTTAGTTCACAGGGAACTAGACAATTTATTGAGGCAGTGTGCCCCCGTTACCAAATACTATCTAGGTTCCACTTCTCTAGGCAGGCGATACCGAGAATGTACACGGACGTCAGAAAAAGACTCACCAGTGTCCTAAAAAATGCAGTTGTACCCAATGTCCACTTAACCACGGACATGTGGACAAGTGGAGCAGGGCAGGGTCAGGACTATATGACTGTGACAGCCCACTGGGTAGATGTATGGACTCCCGCCGCAAGAACAGCAGCGGCGGCACCAGTAGCAGCATCTCGCAAACGCCAACTCTTTCCTAGGCAGGCTACGCTTTGTATCACCGCTTTCCAGAATACGCACACAGCTGAAAACCTCTTACGGCAACTGAGGAAGATCATCGCGGAATGGCTTACCCCAATTGGACTCTCCTGTGGATTTGTGGCATCGGACAACGCCAGCAATATTGTGTGTGCATTAAATATGGGCAAATTCCAGCACGTCCCATGTTTTGCACATACCTTGAATTTGGTGGTGCAGAATTTTTTAAAAAACGACAGGGGCGTGCAAGAGATGCTGTCGGTGGCCAGAAAAATTGCGGGACACTTTCGGCGTACAGGCACCACGTACAGAAGACTGGAGCACCACCAAAAACTACTGAACCTGCCCTGCCATCATCTGAAGCAAGAAGTGGTAACGAGGTGGAATTCAACCCTCTATATGCTTCAGAGGTTGGAGGAGCAGCAAAAGGCCATTCAAGCCTATACAATTGAGCACGATATAGGAGATGGAATGCACCTGTCTCAAGTGCAGTGGAGAATGATTTCAACGTTGTGCAAGGTTCTGATGCCCTTTGAACTTGCCACACGTGAAGTCAGTTCAGACACTGCCAGCCTGAGTCAGGTCATTCCCCTCATCAGGCTTTTGCAGAAGAAGCTGGAGGCATTGAAGAAGGAGCTAACACGGAGCGATTCCGCTAGGCATGTGGGACTTGTGGATGCAGCCCTTAATTCGCTTAACAAGGATTCACGGGTGGTCAATCTGTTGAAATCAGAGCACTACATTTTGGCCACCGTGCTCGATCCTAGATTTAAAGCCTACCTTGGATCTCTCTTTCCGGCAGACACAGGTCTGCTGGGGTTGAAAGACCTGCTGGTGACAAAATTGTCAAGTCAAGCGGAACGCGACCTGTCAACATCTCCTCCTTCACATTCTCCCGCAACTGGGGGTGCGAGGAAAAGGCTCAGAATTCCGAGCCCACCCGCTGGCGGTGATGCAGGGCAGTCTGGAGCGACTGCTGATGCTGACATCTGGTCCGGACTGAAGGACCTGACAACGATTACGGACATGTCGTCTACTGTCACTGCATATGATTCTCTCAACATTGATAGAATGGTGGAGGATTATATGAGTGACCGCATCCAAGTAGGCACGTCACACAGTCCGTACTTATACTGGCAGGAAAAAGAGGCAATTTGGAGGCCCTTGCACAAACTGGCTTTATTCTACCTAAGTTGCCCTCCCACAAGTGTGTACTCCGAAAGAGTGTTTAGTGCCGCCGCTCACCTTGTCAGCAATCGGCGTACGAGGTTACATCCAGAAAATGTGGAGAAGATGATGTTCATTAAAATGAATTATAATCAATTCCTCCGCGGAGACATTGACCAGCAGCAATTGCCTCCACAAAGTACACAGGGAGCTGAGATGGTGGATTCCAGTGGGGACGAATTGATAATCTGTGAGGAGGGGGATGTACACGGTGATATATCGGAGGGTGAAGATGAGGTGGACATCTTGCCTCTGTAGAGCCAGTTTGTGCAAGGAGAGATTAATTGCTTCTTTTTTGGGGGGGGTCCAAACCAACCCGTCATATCAGTCACAGTCGTGTGGCAGACCCTGTCACTGAAATGATGGGTTGGTTAAAGTGTGCATGTCCTGTTTTGTTTATACAACATAAGGGTGGGTGGGAGGGCCCAAGGATAATTCCATCTTGCACCTCTTTTTTCTTTTCTTTTTCTTTGCATCATGTGCTGATTGGGGAGGGTTTTTTGGAAGGGACATCCTGCGTGACACTGCAGTGCCACTCCTAGATGGGCCCGGTGTTTGTGTCGGCCACTAGGGTCGCTAATCTTACTCACACAGCTACCTCATTGCGCCTCTTTTTTTCTTTGCGTCATGTGCTGTTTGGGGAGGGTTTTTTGGAAGGGACATCCTGCGTGACACTGCAGTGCCACTCCTAGATGTGCCCGGTGTTTGTGTCGGCCACTAGGGTCGCTAATCTTACTCACACAGTCAGCTACCTCATTGCGCCTCTTTTTTTCTTTGCGTCATGTGCTGTTTGGGGAGGGTTTTTTGGAAGGGCCATCCTGCGTGACACTGCAGTGCCACTCCTAGATGGGCCCGGTGCTTGTGTCGGCCACTAGGGTCGCTAATCTTACTCACACAGCTACCTCATTGCGCCTCTTTTTTTCTTTGCGTCATGTGCTGTTTGGGGAGGGTTTTTTGGAAGGGCCATCCTGCGTGACACTGCAGTGCCACTCCTAGATGGGCCCGGTGTTTGTGTCGGCCACTAGGGTCGCTAATCTTACTCACACAGCTACCTCATTGCGCCTCTTTTTTTCTTTGCGTCATGTGCTGTTTGGGGAGGGTTTTTTGGAAGGGACATCCTGCGTGACACTGCAGTGCCACTCCTAGATGGGCCCGGTGTTTGTGTCGGCCACTAGGGTCGCTTATCTTACTCACACAGCGACCTCGGTGCAAATTTTAGGACTAAAAATAATATTGTGAGGTGTGATGTGTTCAGAATAGGCTGAAAATGAGTGTAAATTATGTTTTTTGAGGTTAATAATACTTTGGGATCAAAATTACCCCCAAATTCTATGATTTAAGCTGTTTTTTAGGGTTTTTTGAAAAAAACACCCGAATCCAAAACACACCCGAATCCGACAAAAATAATTCGGTGAGGTTTTGCCAAAACGCGTTCGAACCCAAAACACGGCCGCGGAACCGAACCCAAAACCAAAACACAAAACCCGAAAAATTTCAGGCGCTCATCTCTACTAAAAATGAGTGGAAATTATTGTTATTGAGGTTAATAATACAGCAGGAGCAAAATTACCCCCAAATTCTGTGATTTTAGCTGTTTTTATGGGGGGGGGGTTTTCCCAAAAATCATCCAGATCCAAAACCAAACCCGAAAGGGTGGTTTTGGCAAAACCAAGCCAAAACCAAAACACGGAAATGGAATTAGAACCAAACACAAAACATGAAAAAGTGCCCGCCGCACATCTCTAATTAAAATACTAAACTGTGTATATATTTCTAAGGCCAGGCGCCGCTGCATGGTTTTGGAGGAGTCGGGGGATTGTCTTAAATGCAAACGCCCTAATGCTACTTTTTTCCATAACTTCTGGCAATGTCCTTAAATACAGAAGTTTGGGGGTAAACTTGTCAATTATATCAACTCTATTTTTCATTTGAAACTCTGTATGGATCCTCTTGCCTTGCTCTGTGCAAATTTTAAGGCTTGGGATCTGGGAGCCAGAAAGGCCTTCATCCTACCCTTATTGACAGTCATTGTCACCATTACAAAATAAAGTTATTCTTTGTAATTGGACCTCCTCCTCGCCTCCGTTTTTGACTGCGGTGACATCCTTATTGCTTAAGACTCTGTATTACAACTACCAATCTATATTTCCTGCATTGGAAACGGGGGTGATCTCCTTTTACAAAAAATGGGTTGCTCTTATTGACTCCTCGACTCCTACACCCAGGATAACATACTTAAAGTATTTGAAACCACCTCTTGGTACTTATGCCGTACTTTATCCTAGGCTGAAATACAGTATAAACATAGTTTCTTGTTTTCTTTGTTGCCTTACCTCCAATCTGTATTTTATTTTATGATACTGATGTTTGAACCACGCACTCCTGCGTCCCTTCACCCCTATTGTTCTCCCCCCCCCCCCACACACACACACACACACACACACACACCCCTCCCCGTCCTTTTCTGACTTTTTTCTTCTCTATCCGGTCTAATGCCTTTCTCCTTTTTTATGTGATATTTGTCAGATATATGAAGGATTTAGTGGTCTCCTACTTTGTGATTTTTTTAATATGTTTTTACTTACTATTGTATATCGCTTGTTCAGAGGCGTAGCTAGGGTTTTCGGAGCCCAGGGCAAGATGGAAAATGGCGCCCCCCCAAAAAAAAAACACCCAAAAAGAAGCATGTGCGCGCGCCGAAGGCGCGTGCATCAAAAAAATGGGCGTGACCACACACCAGAAGGGGTGTGGTCATGCTCCAGAAGGGGTGTGGCCACTGAAAATGGCCCACAGTGCCAGATACAATGCCCCACAGTGCCAGATACAATGCCCCACAGTGCCGGATACATGCCCCACAGTGCCAGTTACATTGCCCCACAGTGCCAGTTACATTGCCCCACAGTGCCAGTTACATGCCCCACAGTGCCAGATACATGCCCCACAGTGCCAGTTACATGCCCCACAGTGCCAGGCCCCACTCAGTGCCAGTTACATGCCCCATTTGGTGCCAGAAACATGCCCCACTGTGCCGCCCCCCCCCCCCCCCCCGGTCACTCACCGGCCGCTTGTTGTTATGTGAGGGGAGGAGAGCGCAGCGCCTCTCCTTCCCCTCACCGCTCCAGGTCTCCGGCGGCTGTCTGGCGCCGGTTCGCTAGCCAATCAGAGCTCGCGGACCGGCAGCCAATCAGGAGCCGGTCCGTAAGCTCTGATTGGCTAACGCCGGAGACCGAACACAGCAGCACTGCTGGCAGCGCTGCTAGTGCTGGCAGCGGCGGTGAGGGGAGGGAGAGACGCTGCGCTCTCCCCCCCTCACATTTCGGGTTGATGGGGGCGAGTGGGGCATGATGCCTTGGCCGCCGGCGGCGCCCCCCCTCTACTGGGCCTGCCAAGGCACCCAGGGCACGTGCCCCACTCACCCTACCCTAGATACGCCTCTGCGCTTGTTACATTTATGAAATTGACTGGCTCAATGTTGCCTATTGTACCTTCATATGCTTTTTTCATACTAAAAAAAAAATGTTTTCTTTTTTTTAAATAAAATCACATAATATGGACCTTTTTGATTTTGGTTTTGTTTCTCATTTGTCATCCGGGTTTAATTGTGGATTTGGTTTTGGATTTCGAGTATGACTGGTTTTGGTTTTGTATTTTTGCCAAAAATTTACCAAAAAAAAGCTGAAATCTCATAATTTTGGTCTTTTTGTTTGTCCCTAGAGTATTATTAACCTCAATAACATTAATTTCCAGTAATTTCCATTCAATTTTGACCACCTCACAGTTCACAATATTGTTCAACAACATAGGCCAAAGGTTGGCAGGTTACACTAAGCAACAAAGCAGCGGAACAAACCCATAGCAGTTATTTCTGTTTAAAAATGTTTTGCAAATTAGTAATGTATTAGCAATAACCAATCAAAACTACCAGCAAGAATCGTGTGTGGAATATCATTGCTCTAAGTAGTAGTAGTAGTCAATAAACAGCAAAGGAAAAAAAAATCTAAATAATAACAGCAGACATGGATGCCCCTACACAAGTGCACATGTCCCCAGCACATGCCTATTCTCAGTGCCCAATCTGCAAGTTGGATACAGTGCAGGTTACAGTGCGGGTCAGATACAGTGCAGGTCGGATACAGTGTGTGCTGTATACAGTGCAGGTCAGATACACTACGAGTCAGATACAGTGTGGATGTAATGTCAGCCCCTGTGATGGTGTAGTCGTACCTGCTTTCTCCAGACAACGCTTGCTGCTTTCAGACCTCTCACGACTTCTTCCTCTGAGCCTGTGGCAGAATAATAGTCACCCCAAGGAGGACCCCACGGATAAAGGAAATGCAAATGGATGGTGACAGCACATATATTAAATCAGGGGAAAGAAAAGTAACCATTTAATGTATTCAATGCCGGCTAGTAAGTCAACTTTACCTCAGAAGGCACATTGCGGAACATCACATATCATTTGCATAATAGGCATAAGTGTTATCACAACATCAATATAAGTGCTTTTCAGAACATAGAAGAAAACCCAAATATCATTTAACCAGGATGGTTCAGGAATGTTCAAACAGTATACTAACGAGCCACTAGGTGGCAGTATGAACTTAACTAAGGAAGTCTCAGACTTTACACACAATCCTAAGAAGTCCAGGTAGTGGTTTAGTTGAATCACAAAAGTCACCTTGTATATAGGGATCAATTGCATATGACTGGAGTTGTAATTGGCATGGGTCAGTGTAATGACGATCCAGAAACAAATGTCAGTTTATCATGGGCTTCCTATCCCAAGGTACGGCATTAATTACAAAGTGTCACCGTAGTAGGCAGGACAGGTTTTGCAAGTGAGCCTGTCCTGTGCAAGGTGGTATACAACCGGTAGAGTTCACAGGGGCACGGAGAGATAGACCCGATCATACACCGGAGGAAATAGGAGCAACATGTCTCTAACACACTAGCAACGCCTGGCTGCCGGGGACACTAACTTTGGCTTTATCCCTGGGGATAACTCAGACAAGCCCTTCGGCATTTATTACTTTGAGGCAGCACTGCGGACTGATTTTGACCTGGTCCCTATATCCCTGTCTGGTTTCTTGCTTTAACCATTTCTTGTGCCTCTTGCTGCGGTACTATGGATGTGGGTCAGGCCAGAAGTCTTTAGACTAATTAGGGCCGATAGGCAGGGAAGTGAGGGCTTAATCTGTCCTGGTGTCAGTGGCGTGGGATATTTCCCTAGGCTTACCCTGAGTCTTGGGTAGGCTGGCATCAGTGCACGGCTCCGGACCTATGGTACTGTGGTGGCCGGTTGCACAGGGCTCCCCTTATCTGCAGCGGTTCGTGGCTCTCCACAGCGGTTGGCGGGCAGGTTGCGGCTGGCGGGTCCCGGCTTTCCTTCTCTGCAGGCTCAAATGCGGGTTGCGGCTGGCGGGTCCCAGCTCTCCCTTTCTGCAGGCTGACGGGCGGGTTACGGCTGGCGGGTCCTGGCTCTCTCTGTCCTCCTCACACACGGCTCAGCACTCCCCACACGCGCACTCTGCTCCACTCTCCTTTTTTAAACGGCACCTCCCTCTCTGCTTTGCCGCATCTCTCCCTCCAATCAGGGCGGCTGTTCGGCTTCCCGCTCTATAGGGACAGGGGTCATTTGTCTCTGAGTCCCAGAGCTATCCTGGTTCTTTTCCTGGCTCTTTGGTTGCCTAGCAACCGGGGGGATCTTTAACCCCCGCAGTCTCTGCTACAGCAAGGCTTCACAGACAGCCTTGGTTGTGGTGTCCTGTCCAAGCCCACACAAAGGGTCCTCACCTGAGCCAGGGCACCACATGGATTTTATACAGCGCGGGTCAGATACAAAGTGGATCGGATTCAGCGTGGGTCGGATACAATGTGGGTCAGATACAGCGCTGGTCCGATAGTGCACTTAATGTGACAGAAGTTTCCGGCATTGTCCTCAGTATAGGGGTAGGGGTAGGCATTGTCCTCAGTGCATGGGTGACAATGGTGTCCTCAGTGCGGGGGTTCTGGTGGTGTCATCATTGCAGGGGTGCTGGCAGTGTCAGCAGTGCAGAAGTGCTGGTGGGTCCACAGTGCGGTAGCGCTCGAGGTGTTGGTAGTGAAAGAGTGCTGGCATTGTCAATAGAGCAGGAGTTCTGGCAGTGTTGGTAGTGCATGGGTGCTGGCAGTGTCCTCAGTGTGGGAGTGCTGGCAGTGTCAGCAGTGTGGGGGCACCAGTGGTGTCCTCAGTGTGGGGATGCGGCAGTGTTGTAAGTAAGTGTAGCGGTGTCCTCAGTGCGGTGGGGGCCACTGCCTGCACTGCCAACACTGTCAGCATCCCTGCACTGAGGACACTGCTGATACTCCCACCCTGCCAGCACCCCCTTACTGAGGACACCGCAAGAACCCCCACAGTGCCAACATTGCCAGAACCCCCGGCACCTCCGCAGTGAGGACACCACCGGCATTGCCGACACTGCCGGTACCCCTGTAGTGAGGACACCGCCAGCATCCCCTGTCACAGGAAGTGCTCTATTGGTGGATCTAATCTACACTGTATCCAACCCGCACTGTATTCAACCCACACCATATCTGACCCGCACTGTATCTGACACGCATTGTATCCCATACTGTATCTGACCCGCACTGTATCCAGCACACACTGTATCCAATCTGCACTGTATCCAACCCACACTGTATCCCGAACTGTATCTGACCCACACTGTAAACTGCATTGTACCCGATCTGCAGCTTTGGAACACTGTGTTTATGGTTGGGGAGATTTGGGGGAACTGCTCAACAAAAAGGCTGATTTGATTGGGTTTACATGGGCACAGAGTGCCAGTCATCAGTGGCCAAAGACCTCCAGGAGGGTGGTACAGACAGGGCTGGTGCAAGAACTCTCTGCACCCTAGGCAAATCTTCAACCTAGCGCCCCCTAACCTGCAACCCCACCACCTCCACCACCACCACCTCCCGGAGAGGCGATGCAGGTGGCCACTAGGTGGGCTGGGGTGAATTGCATCATTATACATATATATAGAAAAGGGACAACACTCAAGGACTTTTGGGGGGAATTCAAATGTTTGAAAAGTCGTTAGGTGTTTGTTTTTTCCTGTCTATTAGATAGGAAAAAACAGACACCCAACTGACTTTTCAAACAACTGAATCTCCTCTCTAATGTGATAAAATATATTGCAAACAAGTCACAAAATTTAGTGACTTTGTTCACATTATGGGGGTAATTCCAAGTTGATCGCAGCAGGATTTTTGATAGCAATTGGGCAAAACCATGTGCACTGCAGGGGAGGCAGATATAACATGTGCAGAGAAAGTTAGATTTGGGTGTGGTGTGTTCAATCTGCAATCTAATTTGCAGTGTAAAAATAAAGCAGTCAGTATTTACCCTGCACAGAAATAAAATAACCCACCCAAATCTAACTCTATCTGCACATGTTATATCTGCCTCCCCTGCAGTGCACATGGTTTTGCCCAATTGCTATAAAAAATCCTGCTGCGATCAACTTGGAATTACCCCCTATACTTTTACTTTAAAAGTCCTTGAGTGCCGTCTTTTCTTTATATACTGTATAATATTGTATATGGATGGTCTGGTGCGGGTATTTAATTAGGACTGGGTACGGGATGCTGCCGGTCAGAATATCGACAGCAGCATCCCAACCACCATAATACCGATATTTTCAATGAAATTAATTAACCTTGGGGTTCATTCCGACCCGATCGCATTCTGTGCTTCTTCGCAGCTGTGCGATCGGGTCGGAACTGTGCTTGTGCGGCGTCCGCATTGTGCAGGTGCATCGTTGCTGGGAGACAGCCGTCGCCAGGCAGCGATGCCGCTAGCGAAGAAAGCAGTCACAGCGGCGACCGCATGAAGATTGACAGGAGGAAGGCGGATCCGTGTGGCAACTCACCATTTTCGGGGAGTGGTGAGTCCAACATAGGCGTGTCCAGGCGTTTGGAGGGCGGATGTCTGACGTCAATTCCTGGACCTGCATCACTGGATCGATCGCACAGGGTAAGTAACTCTTACCCTGGTCTTCTTTTACAGGAAACTTTTTTTGCATAGCAGGGCTGCACAAGCGTTTGCAGCCCTGCTATGCAGAAATACACTCCCCCATAGGTGGCGTCTAGTTGATCGCACGGGCAGCAAAAAAGTTGCTACATGCGATCACCTTACCCTAACCCTCCCTCCCTGCAGCCTAACTCTAACCCTCCCCGTCATACTAACATTCAGGATGCCGGCTGTCCATTTAATTTTATGTGCGTATACATAAATATATACGCACAGACATATATTTGTATGCTGCTTATTGTGTTCCAACCCCCCATCCGTAAGTTCATTACTAACTCGCATACAGACACATCCTTCAGTTTTTTTGTAGATTCATTCAGTGGTGCCCTCCAGTGACTGGCGCCCATAGGCAGCCGCCTAAGCTGCTTAGTGGTAGAGCCGGCCCTGGGTACATATTGGGCACTGAGAGAAGGCATGTGTTGGGGGCATGTGCACTTGTGTAGGGGGCATCCACATCTACTCAGTGGTGTAACTCCCAGAGACAACGGAGACATTTGTCACGTGCTCCAGCTGTCAGAGGGGCCCTAATAAAGAAAGACAGAGGGGGCTTCTGAACTAGACACACAGGCTTGGTATCTGCACACTCAAGATAATGTAGAAATTTTATGGATGTGTGAGATTCGTCACCACATATCCATTAAATAAGGACCCCTCTTTCCAAATAATGAATAATATTCTATATATTCAGGGGGTGCTGTCAACTACAGTATGCATATACTAGAGTTTGGAGAGGAAAAAAGACAGAGGAATCCATAGTGTTGACACACTAACTAAAGATAGATTAATTCTTAAAATATAACCTTTATTAGATATTCATTAAAAATGAAAAATTTACTATGAATGATTGACATAGGCATGCGCAGGGGGGGTGCCTGGTGCGCACAGGCACCCCCTAATGTCTGTAACCCCCTCACACGCACCTGCTGCTGCAGTATCGGCAATCGCAGAGTGTGCTCATTTCTGTCCTCCCGCCCATTGCGCCCGCCACCCCCTCCGCTCAGTCTGGCTCAGTCATTCATTTGTATGGTGCAGTATCACTGACGTAATCCTACTCCCAGTTCCTCTAACCTGTGGGATGTGTCGTGATGATGTCATGCCGCGTGCATGCCCGCTCATGCTCCCACCCACTCTCTCTCTCTCTCCTCATCATGTACCAACGCCACAGAATACAGCGTTCCTCTTGGAGGAGGACAAGTTCAAATTCAATATCAATATATATTTCGAGAGATTAGGATATAATCTATGGTAATAAAATATACAAATTGAACATATATTAAACAGATTTTATATATCTATATATATATATATATATATATATATATATATATCTGTGCATCAATTCTCTATATTATTTAGTTTGCATTAAGTGCTGTCAAAGTCAGAAAAATATCACGCTACACACTGCCATATTTGCACCTCATGCGAGTGCCTGTTGCACGTTCATGAGCCCTGCCGTGCGTGCGCATACTCGCTGTTGCGTGCACCCGCGGGCGCACAGTGTGCGCATTTACGGTAAAGTTTATGTGCGTCTGGCGGGCGACTCGGTCGTAACATATTTTAACTATATAATGTATTTTGAAGATTATGGTCCCTTTGATAGATTCTGAAAGTTTAGTTAATATAGCATGTTCATGGACATAGAGATCCCTCTTTGTTTGATACGAAGGGTCAGACATGAGTCATACAGTGGTGTTTAGTATCCATCGGAAGAGTATTTAATTAGCAATATTCCGGTGTTGGTTTGGAGCAGATTAATCGCTCGTGCGAATAGTTATGGACATAAGAAGTTTATGTACTTTTACTATTATTTGCACTTACTTATCCATGCGGCGGGAAACCTAGTTTCCCACCCACCTGAGCAGTTGGAAATAGTCACAGCCCACCTGTATGAACCAACCTATGACCTTTTGTTATAATGTGAAGACGAATTCCTGTGTCCAATGAACAATGAGATTGTAGGGACCATTGAATTGCATTTTGTGTGGGGCATAAATAGACAAGCCGATCCTATCCAGCTCTCACTCTTCAACGGTTCTCATTGCTAATAATCGGGAGCTGGATATCCAGAGGCGCATGCAATCGTTCCCCTTGTGCGTAAGTTTTCTCCGCAATCATATTGTCTTTATTGGTATTGTGGGCCATATCTCTCTCTCTCTCTTCTCTTTCTCTCATTTTTCCCTTAAACGTACTTGTATTGCATTGTATTTCCTGTGTAGTTATCTGGTTAGTTAGTCTATGTTATATTGGTAGTGTATGACTTGTATTGTATTATTCTTTTGCAAGTATAACATTCATATAAGGCGTTAGACCCTAAGCCCGGTATTTGTGTATTTCTTATAGTGTTAAGTATTCTCAGAGTGTCGGAGACGCTCGAACAGCTTTAAGTTAATAAGGTTACATTGTGTTGCATCTACACCCCACCATTACACTAAGGTTTTTTTTCCTGTATAATACATTGTTCATGGTTTACATGTAAAAGTTTAACATTGTGAGCGTCTGCGCCGCTGGTGACCTCCTCGTGGTCCCGAGCGTACGCTACGCTATAGCGAACCATAACGTTAGTCGGCAGCCAATAGCGGGCCTGCCTGTGATCTCTTGGCCGTGAGCGAACGTAACGCTTGAGCGTCTCGACTACGGCTAAGCGATTGTTACTCAACGTGCGTACCCTTACGGTACTCCAGACGTCAATAGCGTACAGTGGGGGTGATTCTGAGTTGATCGCAGCAGTATTTTTGTTAGCAGTTGGGCAAAACCATGTGCACTGCAGGGGAGGCAGATATAACATGTGCAGAGAGAGATATAGATTTGGGTGTGGTGAGTTCAATCTGCAATCTAAATTGCAGTGTAAAAATAAAGCAGCCAGTATTTATCCTGAACAGAAACAAAATAACCCACCCAAATCTAACTCTCTCTGCGAATGTTATATCTGCCCCCCCTGCAGTGCACATGGTTTTGCCCAACTGCTAAAAAATTTCCTGCTGTGATCAACTTGGAATTACCTCCAGTGTTCTTAGGCCTCTTAAAGGGTTTAAGTAAGATAAATATTTAGCTTTATCAATTGGCGGCTCGTCCGTCCTTCACATATCTGCACTAGGTAATTTCAGCAGACATTATCCATCAGCAAAGGGCGGGAGGTCATATTCCTCGTAGTGCTGTCTGGATAAGCGTCTGCTTCGCTTAGTAAAGGGTGCTGAGGGAATCCGGAACCGGAGGTAAGAACAACACGCTAGTGCCTTTTAAAACTGTTTATTTCTGTCTTGCGTACGCACGCACGCACGCACGCACATATCTGCATTTCTTTTCATCTTCGTGTATTTTCATATATCACTCTTCTGTTTGCCATTTTATAATTGATAAACGTGCTAAGAGAGATTTGCCGCTATTTCATAGTTAAAGAGTAAAAGTAATACATTAAGGTGTAAATTGAAAAGCACGCACGCAGCTCTACCTAAAGATACAAGGAGAGATCGGTGTGGTGCTCGGTAGATGATCGAGGATCATCTACATTGATAAACGTGTACATTGTGTTACGGTGGATATTTGCTTTGTGTACACGTGTCTCTAACAAAGGGTGAGACTCGCGTACGCAACTCAAAGGCCGACGCACGCAGCGTATATTACGCAACGGAGCGTCCGGGTACGCCCACGTAACTCAAATCACACGCTAGTGTTATTGTAACAGGCGAAAAGGTGGCAACGCGATAAATAGCGCAAATCTATTTTAGTGTCCGAAATTTAGACTAACAGATCCTCCTCCAAATTTACAACACATCTGTTCTAAAGGAAAGAAAATTTCTGCGCAGAAATAGAAATAGAAACAAAAGTGTACATGTGGTGAGTGAGTGTTTGCATATATAAGTTTATACAATTTTTGAGGTTTGAACCACAAGAAGTCGAGTTCTCGCAGGGTACATACATGTAAGTGACGTGCATGGTGGCAAGGGAGGCATCCTTTGTTAAACATAAAATCTGAGCATTAGAGTATAGCAGACCAGGAGGTCTATTGTAGCACAGACCAGGAGGTCCGGAATTGACCAGGAGGTCCAGGTACAGCAGACAAGGAAGTCCGCTATAAATAGAGAAAAGAGCACAACCCAGGGGGTTGGTGCAGAACCCATATAGGCCATTAAAGCTCATGCTGAAGGAATTTGCAGCCGCAATTTTCGATTCCACTGGTCGCTCTGCACATAAGATTAGTTGCTTATGTGCAGACTGATTGTACCGCACGTAATTGTGTGCATTAGTTAATCTGACCAGTACCATTTGTGTACGAAACAGGTCATAAACACTATTTGTACATTCTGACGTGATTTGTGTAATTTTTTATTTTCTGAAGGGAAGTTCGCTGGTCACTCAGGAATTATCCAACAACCAACAGTTACTGGAAAGGGTTAATGCTCTGCGGATCACACTCACATGTTCCAGTAAACGAAGGTTCATAGGGGCCCTGGGTCGAGTACGCCAGCACTAGGGCAGTATGTAGGTCGTATTGGTCGGCGTGGGCGAGTGAGTGGGGTACGCGGTAAACCGCCACCGTCAGCCTATCTTGAACATTTTGGTTTTTGTAAGGGTTCGCTGAAGACCCTGATTGAAGGTCAGAGGTGGTGAAAGCAACACCTGCAAGTTATGGGGGCCAATTGTTCAGGTAGGGGGCGATCAACCTCGGTTCGGGTTGATTCAGTAAACCGACCAATCGGGTCGGCAAGGTACGTAATGTGTGAAAAATACGGTTCACACACAGAGGTTCTATGTGATGAATGGGAGAGAATGACTGTACACGACGGGGAGAAGTTCCCAAGAGTAGGCAGCTTTAGCCCAGAAGTGTTACAAAATCTAAGGAGGAGGATATGTCTCAGTAAATCAACAAAGAGACGAATCAAACATTATGATTATTTGCAGTTATGGCAACAGGAGGGTGAAATACAGAGAGGATTGGCTCAGGCGGCGGGATCTAATCCTATCAGGAAACTGATAGCCACGGCCCCGCCGCCACCATACATATCAGGAGAGAAATTGGTTGCGGAGAATGACGCATTAGGGTGTAACAAACAAACACTTAGCAACTGTGTAAATGTTAATAAGTTAACCAATGCAAGTATTAACCCGTGCAAGTTGTACTCTGTTTTGAACTTTCCCCAGGAGTGTGATCAAGAGGACGAATCGGCAACAATATCGGCGCTCTCTCTAGCAGCCACCATATCAGAAACAACAGTAGGCACGGCCCAACCCTTAAGATTAGTAACAAAGGCCCCTAGCGGAGGGACAGGTGAGGTCGTATCTACGGGTAAGTACGGCACCATACACTATGCTGAAACCATTTCACCACAGGCTGTAGAATCTACACAGAATGATGTTATTAAACTTGCTCCCGTTAGGGTAATAGCAGTTCCAAATGGGAAAACGGACACTACAGGAGTCACTCCTATCAGGAACATTGCCATGTACAGCCCGTTTTCCCGAATGGAATTAAGAACCATAGTGTCTGAATTCCCTAATCCTAGAAAAGATCTAGTTGCTAGCCAGAAATACATCAGAGACCTAGGGAACACTTTAGAGCCCAATAACAAAGACTGGCAGGTATTGCTGAGGGCTTGTTTACCCTCCAATGTCGATTCGGCTCAATTTTTAGCTGACTGTGGATTGGATCAGGATGTACCTCTTACAGATGTGTACAACAAAGACAATGTAAAAAGGATAAGTTTACAGTTAAAGGAGTATTTTCCAGCTGTAGTTAAATGGAACAAGATTTTCTCCATTAAACAAAAAGAGTCAGAAACAGCTGCCGAGTATTTTCACAGGGCATTACTAGATATGGCAAAATACACAGGCATAGAGGACATTAAAACAAACATAAACCATCGAGAAGTAGCAGTATCTGTACTAATGGATGGTTTAAAAGAGGCATTAAAGACAAGGGTACAGACCACGCAACCATGTTGGCGAGGTCTGTCGGTGGCTACTTTGAGAGAGGCAGCTGTGGATCACGATCGGAATATCACCAGGCACAGGGAATTACAAGGTGATAAGTTAATGGCCGTAAGTATACAGGCCCTGACCACAAGGCAGCCTTTGTATAGATCACCAAACCCTGTGGGTAAGTCAAATGTGGTAACCTGTTATTTCTGTCATAGAGAGGGACACTTTGCACGAGACTGTAAATCGAGAAACATACAAAAGTCTTATCAACCCCCTAGACAACGACACGACACACGACATTGGGAGCAGGGTCCGCAGAAACGGAGTTATGAGCCACATGCAGGGGAAACAAAAAGATACCCCCCGAACAGAGACTGGCAAGCCTCTGGTAGTTCCCATTTAACCCCTTCACAAGTAGTTGCTGCCAGCGGGATTCAGGGAGGTCACCATACCCAATAGGGGTGTGGCCATACCTGTAATCTGCAGCCAGTAAAATTGATTGCAAGTCTTGGTAGTGAACCCGAAATTGCAATTAATGTAGCTGGTAAATCATTAAACTTTCTTGTAGATACGGGGTCGGCCAAATCAGTGATAAATTCGACAGTGGGCATGAGAACCACTGGTACGACAATTCCAGCCATGGGAGTAACGGGAGTAGTCCAGCATTACCCTGTTAGCAAACCAGCCGAGATTACAATAGGGCCTTTACATACCAAGCATTCCTTTTTACTGGCTGCATCGGCACCGACAAATCTCCTGGGAAGAGACTTATTGTGTAAAATGGGGTGCGTCATTTATTGTACTCCTGAGGGTGTATTCTTGGACATACCTGAGAATCACACTCAGGAAGTGCGAGACATGTTAGACTCCCCATCAAAATTAATGTCACATACCATTATGACAAATAGGACTCCATCCCAAGTAGAAGAAATGACATCCCAGATACCAGAGTCACTGTGGACTAAAGACGGACAAGACACTGGATTGATGGCAAACGTAGCTCCAGTAGTTGTGCAAGTAAAAGATGGTAGGATAGCTCCAAAAATCCCACAATACCCTCTGAAGCCAGAGGTGGAGTTAGGAGTATACCCAGTAATAGAGCGCTTGCTACAACAGGGCATCCTGGTAAGAACATCCAGCACAGCCAATAGTCCCATCTTCCCTGTGAAAAAGAGTGGGGGGAGGGGTTACAGGCTAGTGCAAGATCTAAGGGGGATTAACAAAATAGTTGAGAGTCAGTTCCCCGTAGTGCCAAATCCAGCTGTCATCCTTATGCAAATCCCTCCCACTGCGAAATTTTTCACTGTTATTGACCTCTGTTCCGCTTTCTTTTCGGTACCTCTGCACCCTGACAGCCAATATTTGTTTGCATTTACATACAGAGGAGTCCAATACACATGGACTCGATTACCACAAGGTTTCATAGACAGTCCAAGTATATTTTCCCAGGCTTTGCATGATTGTTTACAGTCTTTCCAACCAGAGAGTGGATCAATATTGATACAGTACGTGGATGATTTACTACTGTGTTCAGATTCATTGGAAGCATCCCTGAAGGATACGAAACAGCTCCTGTTTCATCTTTCAGACACAGGACACAAGGTTTCCAAAGACAAGTTGCAATTATGCCAAACTAAAGTAAAATATTTGGGACACTGTCTAACACAAGGACTGAGACACCTGACCGCTGATAGAATTCAAGCAATTAGAGACATGACTCTGCCTCAAACCCAGCAACAGATCAGAACATTTTTAGGAATGTGTGGGTATTGCCGTAACTGGATCCCAGGATTTTCCATTCTAGCATTACCTTTGCAGGAGATGGTTTCCTCAAACAAGCCTGATCGGATTTCGCACACAGACGAGTCCGAGATGGCATTTGAGAGACTTAAACAGTGCCTAACGCAGGCACCAGCATTAGGTATGCCAGACTATGGGAAACCCTTTGAGCTGTACGGAACAGAAAGTGCTGGTTGCGCAGCAGGCGTCCTAACCCAAAAGCACGGTGATGCCAGCAGGCCGGTAGCATACTACAGCGCTCAGCTAGATACGGTAGCGCGATCCCTCCCCACATGCTTGCGAAGCGTTGCTGCGATAGCATTGCTAGTAACGAAAAGCGAAGATGTAGTGCTAGGTCACAACCTCACAATTCATACACCACATGCAGTGTCAGCCTTGCTAAATTCTGCCCAAACCAGACACGTCTCACCAGCGCGGTTTACAAGATGGGAATTGGCACTAATGGCCCCCGTAAACATCACCATAAGGAGATGCAGCGCATTAAATCCTGCAACATATCTCCCAGGTGTGCCTGGACAGGCACAAAGGGTGGAGGATGAGAGTGGTGGGGAAGGAGAATTTAATACAAAGGAGGACACACATGATTGTATGGAATATTTGACCCAAAATTTTACCGCAAGGCCTGACATCAGTGACAACCCACTGGAAGATGTAGATCTTACCTTCTACACGGATGGTAGTTGTCACAGACAGTCGGACTCGGGAGACTTGTGTACTGGATACGCAGTCGTAGATGACCAAGGCACCATAGAAGCAGAACCGCTAGGCCCACCTCACTCAGCCCAGGTTGCTGAACTGGTCACCCTAACCAGAGCATGTGAATTGGCTAAGGGCAAATCAGCCAATATCTACACCGACTCTAGATACGCATTCGGGGTAGTCCATGATTTCGGAGCCCTATGGCGCCTCAGAAATTTCATGACGGCAGCTGGTACACCGGTAGCGCATGCAGCTCACATAAAAAGGCTTCTAACAGCGATACAGGAACCCGACAGAGTGGCTGTTATCAAGTGTAAAGCACACACATATAGCCAGGACCCAGTATCACTTGGTAACAGCCGAGCAGACGAAGCTGCTAAGTTAGCAGCTGGTACCCCCAGACAGACAGACACCACACAATTGATGGTATTTAATACCATCAACACACAGAAGCTGTGTGAAATGCAAAATTTGTGTTCCACACAGGAAAAGGCAGTCTGGCAGGCAAAGGGATATGGCCAGGAGTCCTCAGGACTCTGGACAGATGGACAGGGTAAACCAGTGGCCCCCAGAGCATATCTTCCATGTTTAGCTGAGGCAGCACACGGGCTGACTCATCTGGGCAAGGAAGGAATGTGTAAGTTGGTAAGAGCATATTGGTGCGCCCCAGGATTTTCATCTCATGCAGGTAAGAGAGCAATGTCATGCCTTACCTGTTTGAGAAAGAATATCGGAAAGGCAATACCAACAGAACCATCGCATATCCCACCTACAGGCGGCCCTTTTCAGGTAATACAGATTGACGTTATTCAATTACCCCCTTGTCGAAATTTGAAATATGTACTTGTTTGTATAGATGTATTCTCAAATTGGGTCGAAGCATTTCCTGCGGCCACAAATACCGCTATGTTCACTGCTAAGAAAATTGTGCAGGAATTTGTATGTAGATATGGTATCCCTAGAATTATCGAAAGTGATAGGGGTACCCATTTTACAGGTGATGTCTTCCAAGGAATGTGTAAGTTGATGGGAATTGATAGCAAGCTGCACACTCCATACCGTCCACAGGCGAGTGCGAAGGTGGAAAGAGTGAACAGCACTATTAAAAATAAACTGAGCAAAGTTATGGCAGAAACAGGATTGACATGACCAGAAGCTTTACCCATTGTACTATACAGCATCAGAACCACTCCCAGGTCCCCTCTTAATCTGTCTCCCTTTGAAATCTTGTTTGGTCGACAACCGCATGTTATGATTAACCCTCAGGATGATTTGAAGTGTAACAATGAAGTGACTGTAAAGTACCTGATTAACATGAGTAAACAGCTAAGGAATCAAAATGATAATTTGAAGTTAGTGATTCCTGATTTACCAGATAGTAATTGTCATGACATTGAACCTGGGGATTATGTAATGATACGGAATTTTCTACGCTCAGGTTGCCTTATTGACAGATGGGAAGGACCATACCAAGTCTTATTGACTAGCACTACAGCATTGAAGGTTGCAGAGAGAGAGACTTGGGTTCATTCGTCCCATTGTAAGAAGGTTGCTGATCCAGAGAGGTCCCGTGATAAGGAACAGACGGTAGAGGAAGTTGTATCACTGGAGTGTCTGTTCCAGGAGGACTGAGGCGGCACCTGAGCATTGAAAATCACAAGATCAAAAGCAGTTGTCGATTCCCTGTTCCCTTTTATTGTTTTTCTCCACTTCCCATCCCCTCTCCCTCAAATTATTTTTTCCCCCTTCTCATTCTTCTTCGTTTCCTCCTATAAGATGGACTTGCCCCAAGAGACTGTGATCCGGATTTTCCTGTTGACCATGATGTTGACCAGAGCAGTCTGTTCCGGCGAGAGTACCATAGAGGTCGAGAAGGGTTCAGGAATGGGTTCTGATGACAAAGATGGAGGCGTAGTTTTCCAAGAACAACTTAACCAACAAGTAAAGGCGAGTATCAGAAAACGATCCGATAGCATTGACAATAGAAGGAATTGTGAAGGATTGTTAGCTGAAGAAAACTGTATCTGTAGGCTCTGTGACAATGTAGTTGAGGATGGGTGCATCAAGAAATGCCAATCCAGTTTTAATATCCACATGGACCGGCACCCCTTGAGTGATTATCACTCCTTAGTGGGTAGTGTGTTAAATCAAACAGATTGTTGGGTATGCTCTCAAGTACCTCAAGGTCATAGCAAATCAGGACTAGTACCATTTCCTTTAACGGTAGGGGAGGTACTTGAGCTAAAGGGTGGGAGACCGGTGGACAGGAGGTTTAATATCTCCAGTCCTCCTAGTTTGAAGCTCCACCAATATCATGTGGATAGATCCCTAATATGTTTTAACATTTCCAATCCCCGAAAGCCGGGAAATTGGGAAGTGTCATGGAGTAACCAAACCATGACCTTTTCATATAGAGCAGATAGAATGCCGACAGATACAGAGCTTATACGCCACATAGCCAGTAGAGAAAAATCTTTCCGATATAGGTATACCATAGGAAGTAGGATTACGAGAGTTGGAGAGGTATCACCAGGATACTGTGCACATATCGTACAAACTGATACGTGTACCAGACAGATGGGAGAATTAGGGTTAGGAGATTTCACATGGAAGATGTGTAATATGGTTATGTCCTACTCCGTCCCATATGTTCTCCCCGATGATGCATATTTCAGATGCGGGAGGAAGGCGTATAAGTGGCTTGCCCCAAACTCTGAAGGATTGTGATATATTGGAAAAGTACTGCCTGAAGTAATGACTGTATCACATGCCAAAATGAAAGATATACACCGTGGTGCCCAAGCTCCTTATACTCACACTCATTACGAGCACGTAGTTAAACGGCACCTGATAGAAAGAACAGAGCATCCGGCCTCTGACATGATTCATGAATCCACCGGGATTCAGGTTCTACTCGCGTTAGACATCACTCGCACCGCCAGAGGAGTGTTGAATTATAAATACATATCCGCGCTCGCAAATTTGTTAGACAATATCACAGAAATGTATGATGACACATTTAGGTATACTGGAAGAGAACTTCAAGCTTATAAAACAGAACTGGTTCAGCATAGAATGGTTCTCAATTATCTCACGGCAGTGACAGGTGGATATTGTGTCACACTGGCAACGCAGTACGGCGTGAAATGCTGCACATATATAACGAATAGTACCGAGGATCCGGTCGAGGTCATAGACCAAAAGATGGACGACATTCTCCAATTAAAGTGGGAATTTCGCAGGAGACACAATCTCACCCTTGCTGCTGTGGGTAATGAGCTGACTGGTTGGGTGTCATGGTTGAACCCGCGAAATTGGTTCTCTGGTTTAGGAGAATGGGCTCAAGGAGTCATAATGGATGTAGGGAAGTTTCTCCTATGTATCTTAGGTGTTGTCATAACGATTTGCTTGATATTTAGATGCGGTCAGGCTTTAATGAAGTGCAAACGTAGTACCAGGGTAATGAGTCTAAGGAGTGAGGAAATTGTAATTCCAATGGATTTGATTTATGACCCAACTGTAGAAACAATGATGTGATGAAAATGCGATTATACGGTCCGTTTCTTTCACCTGTTTTTCCGGTTTTTCCAAGGTAAAAAGACCCACTTTTGACGAGGAATTTGATGACCCTGTATACAGACAACTGATGGATTAAAGAAGAAGTTTTGACAACCTTATACACAGATATTTGATGAACTATGCCATAGACCCCCAGTTTCCCTAGAAATTTAAAATTTACGCTAGCCCAACACTTTTGTAAGTCTATGGACATTGACAAAGCTTTTGCCCACACCTTTTGGCAAAAGCCCAAAGAAGACTGCATTCAACAGACACCAGACAAGACTTCAACCGACAAATGTTCATTAACCTGACATAGAATACCACTGCATTTACCATAATTGTTTCTTATCTTCATCTCTACAACCTTCAGGTAAAGCACACACATAGGCGATAGGGAATACCGGCACAGATATCAGCATTCACATATTCCCCCATTCATGTATCATCAACTAAAATGTGCTCCCCCATTTTGTTGCAACCAAAAGCCGAAGAGAGCTCGGTAAAGTTTGACAGCCCATCCACAGACCCGTACCACGGGATAAGAAGGAATTCGAATGTATACTTCGCAATACCTCGAAGCTTGATTTAAAACACGTACGGCACGATGATACATGACCCCCCAAACATGGATTCATACACACATGCTTCTGCTATCTCACTAGGTCATACCCTTTTCCTACCTTCTCCTCTCCTCCCCTACCCAACCATAGAAATATTTACACATGACATATATTTTTCTCTTTTTGAAATGTTTTAGGAAGTGGCAGTTATTGTTGACTGCCAAAGGGTGGACTGTCAAAGTCAGAAAAATATCACGCTACACACTGCCATATTTGCACCTCATGCGAGTGCCTGTTGCACGTTCATGAGCCCTGCCGTGCGTGCGCATACTCGCTGTTGCGTGCACCCGCGGGCGCACAGTGTGCGCATTTACGGTAAAGTTTATGTGCGTCTGGCGGGCGACTCGGTCGTAACATATTTTAACTATATAATGTATTTTGTAGATTATGGTCCCTTTGATAGATTCTGAAAGTTTAGTTAATATAGCATGTTCATGGACATAGAGATCCCTCTTTGTTTGATACGAAGGGTCAGACATGAGTCATACAGTGGTGTTTAGTATCCATCGGAAGAGTATTTAATTAGCAATATTCCGGTGTTGGTTTGGAGCAGATTAATCACTCGTGCGAATAGTTATGGACATAAGAAGTTTATGTACTTTTACTATTATTTGCACTTACTTATCCATGCGGCGGGAAACCTAGTTTCCCACCCACCTGAGCAGTTGGAAATAGTCACAGCCCACCTGTATGAACCAACCTATGACCTTTTGTTATAATGTGAAGACGAATTCCTGTGTCCAATGAACAATGAGATTGTAGGGACCATTGAATTGCATTGTGTGTGGGGCATAAATAGACAAGCCGATCCTATCCAGCTCTCACTCTTCAACGGTTCTCATTGCTGATAATCGGGAGCTGGATATCCAGAGGCGCATGCGATCGTTCCCCTTGTGCGTAAGTTTTCTCCGCAATCATATTGTCTTTATTGGTATTGTGGGCCATATCTCTCTCTCTCTCTCTCTTCTCTTTCTCTCATTTTTCCCTTAAACGTACTTGTATTGTATTGTATTTCCTGTGTAGTTATCTGGTTAGTTAGTCTATGTTATATTGGTAGTGTATGACTTGTATTGTATTATTCTTTTGCAAGTATAACATTCATATAAGGCGTTAGACCCTAAGCCCGGTATTTGTGTATTTCTTATAGTGTTAAGTATTCTCAGAGTGTCGGAGACGCTCGAACAGCTTTAAGTTAATAAGGTTACATTGTGTTGCATCTACACCCCACCATTACACTAAGGTTTTTTTTTCCTGTATAATACATTGTTCATGGTTTACATGTAAAGGTTTAACATTGTGAGCGTCTGCGCCGCTGGTGACCTCCTCGTGGTCCCGAGCGTACGCTACGCTATAGCGAACCATAACGTTAGTCGGCAGCCAATAGCGGGCCTGCCTGTGATCTCTTGGTCATGAGCGAACGTAACGCTTGAGCGTCTCGACTACGGCTAAGCGATTGTTACTCAACGTGCGTACCCTTACGGTACTCCAGACGTCAATAGCGTACAGTGTTCTTAGGCCTCTTAAAGGGTTTAAGTAAGATAAATATTTAGCTTTATCAGTGCCAATATGTGGTGGTAGACACGCCCATTAGGTGGTGTTAGACATACCCAATAGGCGGTGCTAAACACGCCCTTCTATTCGTGCACCCCCTAATAAAATGTCCTGCGCATGCCTATGATGATTGATCCAGACTACAGTGAAACATAGAGGTTAAAAATGACAAAGACTAACATATATGTGGATTAAGGAAATGAAAAGATGTGAATAAAGATTTAAAAAGCGTGTCCACGTGTGTGTTTCAATATAAAATCTCCTCAAATTGCTGTGAAGGCATATATATTGCCAATATCAATAGTTTTTTGTATTATCCCAAATGATCTATCCCCCACTGAGTCTCTGTTTTTGTATGTTCCTTATATACATATTCCCAGACCACAAACCGCTGGGAAAGAGATCCCCATCTGTCGGAGATATTTCATCTATTGAGGTTTATCTAAAATGAAAGTAGTGGTCCTGAAATTGAAATTATGGCCCTCATTCCGAGTTGATCGGTCGCAAGGCGAATTTAGCAGAGTTACACACGCTTAGTCTACGCCTACTGGGAGTGTATCTTAGCATCTTAAAAGTGCGAACGAAGTTTACGCAATATTGCGAACAAAAAAAACTTAGCAGTTTTAGAGTAGCTCCAGACTTACTCTGCCTGTGCGATCAGTTCAGTGCTTGTCGTTCCTGGTTTGACGTCACAAACACTCCCAGCGTTCGCCCAGACACTCCCCCGTTTCTCCGGCCACTCCTGCGTTTTTTCCGGAAACGGTAGCGTTTTCAGCCACACGCCCATAAAACGCCGTGTTTCCGCCCAGTAACACCCATTTCCTGTCAATCACACTACGTTCGCCGGTGCGATCAAAAAGTCGTGAGTAAAAATCCTTTCATCATAGCAGAATTACTTAGCGCAGTCGCAGTGCGAACATTGCGCATGCGCTCTAAGCTGATTTTCACTGCGATGCGAAAAAAAAGAACGAGCGAACGACTCGGAATGAGGGCCTATATTTTCTAATTTGAGCTGATTAGTAGAGTTGCTTTTAAGGAATATGGCAATTCCAATTTTCAAGTATCGCAGCCCACATTTATATTGGTGTTTAACCCGTATTCGGTCTGGCTGACAGTATAGAAAATATTTCTTTCATTAGGGGTATACCAACCCCAATTTTATTAGAAAGCCAACTGTCTATCAGCACAGTTTCAATCTTGTTCAAATAATTCAAATCAATTTCACTAAAGAGTAAATTCCGATATATCACAACATCACTTTCATTACTCACACCGTTAAAGGAGATAATCCTTATTTATTTTACAGTGTGATTTGACTACCATGTAGGGATATGAAAATCCTATTTTTTATATGTAAGGTAGTAATAATCTAGACTCAGTGGATAGTGATATAGATAAGATCATTTACTTGATGGCAACATATGCCCTCCCACTAATGTAGATGAGGGGAGTTTTTTTTAAATTATAAGGCCAGACAAATCCAGATCTATATATATTAAATACAACACAGTCATACATAGAGATGGATCTGATTTGTCAGGTGATGAGTTTATAATAAATAGATTAGAACATTACATAAAGTCAGAGTATTCCAAATATTGATGTCAATATACTATTGCAGCATATATATTTAACTGTGCTGTCTCACTGGTGGCTTTTACAATTGTTAATATGCTTCAGCTGCTGGCTGGCTTATAAATGTTGCCAGTGAATTTGTTACAATGTGCTTAGTTAAATATACCTGTGAGATATGTTGCTGCTTCCTAGCTCTCAGATATTACCAGTTATGCTTGTTACAATGTATAGTATTCCACTAGAGCATGAAGCTGCTCACATCTCACTGAATGTTATTAGTCTGTAACAGTTCAGTGATGTAAATATTGTAACTTTCACAGTGGATGTATATAGCTCCCTGACGAAGCTACCATAGCGCAGTTAAACACGCGTGTTGGGCACAGCGTGTGTGTGTGTGTGTGTGTGTGTGTGTGTGTGTGTGTGTGTGTGTGTACAAATGTTAGAGAATATATATCATTGTTAAAAGCTGATTCCACTTATGGGAGAGGCTTGGCTGCACAACATAATTGAATAGATGAGAGGGTCAGAGGCGGAACTACCGCCAGTGCAACCAGTGCGTTGCACTGGGGCCCGCCACTGTCCAGGGGCCCAAAGCTTGTAATGAGTCCAACTGACTCATTACATGTCGCTGAGTGCTGCGGGCAACCGCTGCCCGCAGCACACAGCCGCCCGGACAGGAGAGAAGAACAGCGCAGCGGCACGGAGAGGAGAAGGAGGAGGAGGGAGGTGGAGGAGGGAGCCGCAGCAGCGCTTTGTTACTGGTTGAGGCGCTGCTGCTGCTGTCCCTCTGCTTCACTATAGTCTGTCTTCCGAGAACAGCCTGTAGTGAAGCAGAGGGGCAGCAGCAGCAGCACCTCCACCAATAACACAGCGCTGCTGCGGCTCCCTCCTCCACCTCCCTCCTCCTCCTTCTCTCCTGCCCGGGAATTGTGACCAGAAGCTGCACCGAGGAGCCTGAGCCAGCGGAGAGGGTAAGTATAATTCATTCTTTCTTTCTTTCTTTCTTTCTTTCTTTCTTTCTTTCTTTCTTTCTTTCTTTCTTTCTTTCTTTCCATCTACAAAAAGGGGGACTGTCTGCCGCAATGTGTAAAAAGGGGTAATCTGCCTGCTGCAATGTGTAAAAGGGGTAATCTGCCTGCCACAATGTGTAAAAAGGGGTAATCTGCCTGCCGCAATGTGTAAAATGGGGGAATCTGCATGCCGCAATGTGTAAAAAGGGGGAATCTGCTTGCCGTAATGTGTAAAAAGGGGGAATTTGCCTGCCGCAATGTGTAAAAAGGGGGAATCTGCCTGCCGCAATGTGTAAAAAGGGGGAATCTGCCTGACGTAATGTGTAAAAAGGGAGAATCTGCCTGCCGTAATGTGTAAAAAGGGGAATCTGCCTGCCGCAATGTGTAAAAAGGGGGACGCTGTCTGCCGTATTGTGTAACAAGGACACGCTGGGGTATATTTACTAAGATTCGTATTTTCCCGTTTGAGGTCAAAGTTCAATCACGAATGACATCGAAAGTGTAAATATGCAACTTTTTGAATTGATTACGACTAATTTACTAAGCTGCCGTATTCTGCATTTTCGGGTTTTCCGATGTCGATGTCATTCGTTTTTTTTGGCAGTGTTTTATGTGAGTGACTTGTAAAACACTGCCGACTTTAATACAATGAATCTCGGCCGGATCTGAGAGATCCGTGCTGGGCTTCATTGTGCACCTTGTAAAAAAAAAAAAAATGTTTAAATGTAAAAAAAAATTTGCGTGGGGTCCCCCCTCCTAAGGCAAACCAGCCTCGGGCTCTTTGAGCCGATCCTGGTTGCAGAAATATGGGGAAAAAATGGACAGGGGTTCCACCATATTTAAACAACCAGCATCAGGCTCTGCGCCTGGTCCTGGTTCCAAAAATACGGGGGACAAAAAGCGTAGGGGTCCCCCGTATTTTTGAAACCAGCACCGGGCTCCACTAGCTGGACAGATAATGCCACAGCCGGGGGTCACTTTTATACAGTGCCTTGCGGCCGTGGCATCAAATATCCAACTAGTCACCCCTGGCCGGGGTACCCTGGGGGAGTGGGGACCCCTTCAATCAAGGGGTCCCCCCCCCAGCCACCCAAGGGCCAGGGGTGAAGCCCGAGGCTGTCCCCCCCATCCAATGGGCTGCGGATGGGGGGCTGATAGCCTTTGTTCAAAGTGAATGATATTGTTTTTAGTAGCAGTACTACAAGGCCCAGCAAGCCTCCCCGCAAGCTGGTACTTGGAGAACCACAAGTACCAGCATGTGGCGGAAAAATGGGCCCGCTGGTACCTGTAGTACTACTACTAAAAAAATACCCCAATAAAGACAACACACACACACCTTGAAAGTATAACTTTAATACATCCATCCACACCTCCATATACACATACTTACCTTATGTTCCCACGCAGGTCGGTCCTCTTCTCCAGTAGAATCCATGGTGTACCTGTTGAAAAAATTATACTCACATAATCCAGTGTTTTAGGCTCCTCGGTAAATCCTTTTGTAATCCACGTACTTGTAAAAATAAAAAACCGGATACCCGACCTCGCACTGAAAGGGGACCCATGTTTTCACATGGGTCCCCTTTCCCCGAATGCCTGGAACCCCCTCTGACTTAAGTCCAAGAAGGTTCCATCAGCCAATCAGGGAGCGCCACGTTGTGGCACCCTCCTGATCGGCTGTGTGCTCCTGTACTGTATGACAGGCGGCCCCATGCAGTGTTACAATGTAGCGCCTATGCGCTCCATTGTAACCAATGGTGGGAACTTTCAGGTCAGCGGTGAGGTCACTTTCGGTCAACCGCTGACCTGAAAGTTCCCACCATTGGTTACAATGGAGCGCATAGGCGCTACATTGTAACACTGCCGTGTGCCGCCTGTCATACAGTACAGGAGCACACAGCCGATCAGGAGGGTGCCAAACGTGGCGCTCCCTGATTGGCTGATGGAACCTTCTTGGACTTAAGTCAGAGGGGGTTCCAGGCATTCGGGGAAAGGGGTCCCATGTGAAAACATGGGTCCCCTTTCAGTTCGTGGTCGGGTGTCCCGTTTTTTTTATTTTTACAAGTACGTGGATTACAAATGGATTATCCGAGGAGCCCTCTACACTGGATTTGGTGAGTAGGATTTTTTCAACAGGTACACCATGGATTCTACTGGAGAAGAGGACCGAACCTCGTGTGAACATAAGGTAAGTATGTGTATATGGTGGTGTGTATGTATGTATTAAAGTTATACTTTCAAGGTGCGTGTGTATTGTCTTTATTGGGGTATTTTTTTAGTAGTAGTACTACAGGTACCAGCGGGCCTGGTTTTCCGCCGCATGCTGGTACTTGTGGTTCTCTAAGTACCAGCTTGCGGATGAGGCTTGCTGGGACTTGTAGTACTGCTACTAAAAACAATATCATTCACTTTGAACAAAGGCTATCAGCCCCCCATCCGCAGCCCATTGGATGGGGGGGGACAGCCTCGGGCTTCACCCCTGGCCCTTGGGTGGCTGGGGGGGGGACCCCTTGATTGAAGGGGTCCCCACTCCCCCAGGGTACCCCGGCCAGGGGTGACTAGTTGGATATTTGATGTCACGGCCGCAAGGCACTGTATAAAAGTGACCCCCGGCTGTGGCATTATCTGTCCAGCTAGTGGAGCCCGGTGCTGGTTTCAAAAATACGGGGGACCCCTACGCTTTTTGTCCCCCGTATTTTTGGAACCAGGACCAGGCGCAGAGCCCGGTGCTGGTTGCTTAAATATGGGGGAACCCCTGTCAATTTTTTTCCCCATATTTTTGCAACCAGGGCCGGCTCAAAGAGCCCGAGGCTGGTTTGGTTAAGGAGGGGGGACCCCACGCAATTTTTTTTGGAAAAATTATAACATTTCCCACCCCTTCCCACTGATAAACATGCACGGATCTCATGGATCCGTGCATGCCTATACAAACACGGGATAAAAAAGCAGGTCTGTTTTTTTTTAGCACTTTTTCACGATTTGTATTTTAGCACGGCAGTGTTTGGCTATTGTCGGCAGTATTTGTGTTTTGCACTTTTTAGTAAATGACCGATTTCTAGCAAATTGCAGGCGTATTTGACCGATGGTGTATTGATTCGTGATTTTTTCCTAGGACTTCCAAAATATTACGAATGCCCTCATCACTGCCGAGATTTTTGCTTAGTAAATTACCGAGATGACACTTTGAAGAAAAAACGGCATCTCGGTCAAAATCGGGACCATAGTAAATATACCCCGCTGTCTGCCGTAATGTGTAACAAGGGCACGCTGTCTGCCGTAATGTGTAAAAAGGGGACGCTGTCTGCCGTTATGTGTAAAAAGGGCACGCTGTCTGCCGTTATGTGTAAAAAGTGTACGCTGTCTGCCGCTATGTGTAACAAGGGCACGCTGTCTGCCGTTATGTGTAAAAAGTGTACGCTGTCTTCCGTTATGTGTAACAAGGGCACGCTGTCTGCCACTATGTTTAACAAAGGGCACGCTGTCTGCCGTTATTTGTAAAAAGTGTACGCTGTCTGCCGCTATGTGTAACAAGGGCACGCTGTCTGCCGTTATGTGTAAAAAGGGGACGCTGTCTGCCGTAATGTGTAAAAAGTGCACGCTGTCTGCCGCTATGTGTAAAAAGTGCACGCTGTCTGCCGCTATGTGTAAAAAGGGGGACGCTGTCTGCCGTGATGTGTAAAAAGGGGACGCTGTCTGCTGTAATGTGTAAAAAGAGGAATCTGTCCACCGTAAGGTGTAAAAGGGTCTCTACCTGGTGTAGTGGTGCTACTGTGCGGCGTAATTTGAATAATGGAGACTACTGTGCACCGTTTTATGAATTGGTATTATTTTGTGGCCACACCCCTTCCCCACGATGCCACGCCACTATGTATTTTTGCCCGCGCCTACGGCGCGCACTGCCCCTGTTTTGCATGCAGGGGTGGGGCTCCGATGCCGTTTCTTGCACACAGTGCTAAAATGTCTAGTTACGGCACTGTTGCTAGGTATCCATTTCTCTGGCCCTGAGCAGGTCCCCCTCACCAGATCCTCTCCAGGGGTGAGGGGGTGGACTTGGATGGGATGGGGGGCCCAAAGCATTTTGTCGCACCTGTGCCCACCGCTCGCTAGTTCTGCCACTGGAGAGGGTGTACAGTGATTATACCATGTACTATACATCAATAGTGTCAGTGGATAGTGGAGAGACCATTGGTCCTGTATACATCCACTGATACAGGAAGATGGAACACTCATATGAGCCCACTTACATTATGTTTATCTAGCAGAGCCTGACTAGACTTCATGTTATGTTTATCTAGCAGAGCCTGACTAGACTCCATGTTAAATACTAGGGAAGAAATGAGTGTACTGTGTATGCCATAATACTTTTGGATAGAACATATACATTAGGAAATAATTAAATATTATTACTGATAGCTGAAATGTGCTGTAAATGTTATAACATACTGGAATAATACCAGTTATTTAAGTACTGTAACTGTGAAAGTTACAATATTTACATCACTGAACTGTTACAGACTAATAACATTCAGTGAGATGTGAGCAGCTTCATGCTCTAGTGGAATACTATACATTGTAACAAGCATAACTGGTAATATCTGAGAGCTAGGAAGCAGCAACATATCTCACAGGTATATTTAACTCAGCACATTGTAACAAATTCACCGGCAACATTTATAAGCCAGCCAGCAGCTGAAGCATATTAACAATTGTAAAAGCCACCAGTGAGACAGCACAGTTAAATATATATGCCGCAATAGTATATTGACATCAATATTTGGAATACTCTGACTTTATGTAATGTTCTAATCTATTTATTAAAAACTCATCACCTGACAAATCAGATCCATCTCTATATATGACTGTGTTGCATTTAATATATATAGATCTGGATTTGTCTGGCCTTATAATTTAAAAAAAACTCCCCTCATCTACATTAGTGGGAGGGCATATGTTGCCATCAAGTAAATGATCTTATCTATATCACTAACCACTGAGTCTAGATTATTACTACCTTACATATAAAAAATAGGATTATCATATCCCTACATGGTAGTCAAATCACACTGTAAAGTAAATAAGGATTATCTCCTTTAACGGTGTGAGTAATGAAAGTGATGTTGTGATATATGGGAATTTACTCTTTAGTGAAATTGATTTGAATTATTTGAACAAGATTGAAACTGTGCTGATAGACAGTTGGCTTTCTAATAAAATTGGGGTTGGTATACCCCTAATGAAAGAAATATTTTCTATACTGTCAGCCAGACCGAATACGGGTTAAACACCAATATAAATGTGGGCTGCGATACTTGAAAATTGGAATTGCCATATTCCTTAAAAGCAACTCTACCTATCAGCTCAAATTAGAAAATATCATTTCAATTTCAGGACCACTACTTTCATTTTAGATAAACCTCAATAGATAAAATATCTCCGATAGATGGGGATCTCTTTCCCAGCGGTTTGTGGTCTGGGAATATGTATATAAGGAACATACAAAAATGAAAGACTCAGTGGGGGATAGATCATTTGGGATAATACAAAAAACTATTGATATTGGCAATATATACACACAGCAATTTGAGGAGATCTTATATTGAAACACACACGTGGACACGCTTTTCAAATCTTTATTCACATCTTTTCATTTCATTAATCCACATATATGTTAGTCTTTGTCATTTTTAACCTCTGTGTTTCACTGTAGTCTGGATCAATCATTCATAGTACATTTTTCATTTTTAATGAATATCTAATAAAGGTTATATTTTAATTAATCTATCTTTAGTTAGTGCGTCAACACTATGGATTCCTCTGTCTTTTTTCCTCTCCAAACTCTAGTGGCTTCTGAACTAGAAAAGATCTCTTTCCACTCATTTCATAGTGACTTGCTGCAGTCACTGCTGACTGCTGTCGAAGCTCAGAAACCTCCTTAAAAGACATCTACAGCTGAGGAGTATGGAATGTGTCTGATAACAGAACAAAGTGTGGACAATAAGCTGCAGCTCTGCTGCTGTGCTGTATATGAGGAAAGAAAGGAAAGCAGAAGTTGCTTTTAAGTAAATGCACTAATTATTTTAATAACACTTTTAAGGGGGTATTTCTCAGAGCTTGGAGAGAGATAAAATGGTGAGAGATAAACTACCAACCAATCCGCTCTTGTCATTTTTCAAACACAGCCTGTAAAATGTAAGGCAGAAGCTCACGGTCTGATACTTTATCGCTCACAATTTTATCTCTCTCTCTGAGCATAATAAAACCCCTCCTCAGTGCTCTATTAATTATCATTTGCAGCCAGCACCTGAAAATAAATATTCCTTATCGCCACAATTAGCTGCAATAAGGAATCTTTATTTTCCCAGATGTACCAGTGGCAAGTCGCTGGGACGTCAACACATGTGCAAGCTGGAACCACTGGGAGGGCACCACCTTCTATTTTGCATCCGGGCGCCTGACATGAACTTACGCCCCTGCATCTGCTGTTGCTATTTTACACATGGTTTAGGGTATTTTTTTCTTTGCTATTTTGATAATTACTACTATGTTTGAGCAATGATATTCCACATACGATTATCATTAAATTTCTGTGTTGGATTGTTGTCTATCAATAGTACTTGCGAGTTGGTTCAATTGGTTATTGCTAATACATTACTAATTTGTAAAACAATTTTAAACTGAAATAACTGCTGTGTGTTTGTGCCGCTTTCTGCTGCTTAGTTAAGCCAACCAGTCTTTGGCTTATGTTGGTGAACAATATTGTGAACTGTGAAGTGGTCAACATCTAGTAGAAATGACTGGAAATTAATGTTATTGAGGTTAATAATACTCTAGAAACATAAAAAGGCACAAATTACGTTAAGTAAATTTTGGGGGGGAAATACAAAACCAAAACCAGTCACAGCTGAAATCCCCCCCAAAAAAACGAACAAAGAATTAGCACCAAAACCAGCAAAAACGGTCTGGCGCACAGGTAAATTCGACCATTATCGTACGATATATTGTATAGCGTGTACCCAGCTAAAGGATGACAGGTAAGCACAATTTACATAATTTAATCACTTTTGGCCTAGCAAAAATGCTTATACTTTAAGGAGGGTACACACCTAGAGATGTGTGCTGAACGATCTATCACAAACAGCTCAGCACATATTTCTCCCCCACTCAGCAGCGAGGGAGGTGCTCACTCCACACATAGCTGAAGTGAGCGACCTGCTAGATTGAGCCTGCATGCAGGCTCAATCTAACACTGGTGATAGCGATGCGCGGGGCCGCACATCGCTATCGCTGTGGCGCATACACATGAGAGATCTGTGCTTAATTTCTTAGCAATCTAGTCAGACTGCTTAGACTTTAAGCATGGATCTCTCCGTGTGTACCCCCCTATAGGGCAGAGTTGTGAAGACGAAGCAATAGCTGTGAGATGCAGAGGCCTGATAAATGAGGAGAAGCAGTGTAGTGATAAAGAAATGCTGAGTCATAATATCAGGTCCTCCATCTGTTATTTTTCTCTTTCTCTATTTTCCTGTTTACACTTTGCCATTTTTCTTCCTTCCTCTCTACTTTCCCCCTCTTTTCATCCCTTTATAAGTGTTATTATTATCCTTTATAGGGTGCCACAAGGGTCCTCTCATTTCCTCCTGCTTTTTGCTTTCTGCACCTATCCCACCTCTCTGGTGCCTTTCCGTGCGTGCTTCCAGAAATGACTGTTTTTACTTCCATGTGGCCTACTTCTTAAAAAATGGGATTGCGTACAGATTGTGGCCATACGTGTAGAAGGATGGGCTGCTACTCCATTCCTAAATCCAAGTTACATTTTCCAGACAAGTGCCAGCCAGATAAATAACTGTAGTCTGGCTATATTTATACTCTTATATAGGAACAAGCCCTATAATGTTGGGATCCAGTCTATAGGTCGACTCCCATTAGGTCGACCACTATTGGTCAACATGCATTAGGTCAACATGGTCTATAGGACGACATGGTCGCTAGGTCAACATGGACAAGGTCAACTTGGAAAAAGATTGACATGAGTTTTCTTTAAAAAACGAGTTTTATGGTAAGAACTTACCTTTGTTAAAACTCTTTCTGCGAGGTACACTGGGCTCCACAAGGAAAGACATAGGGGTGTAGAGTAGGATCTTGATCCGAGGCACCAACAGGCTGAAAAGCTTTGACTGTTCCCAGAATGCATAGCGCCGCCTCCTCTATAACCCCGCCTCCCTGCACAGGAGCTTAGTTTTTAGTTAACCAGCACAATGCAGTAGCAGGAAAAGAGATGACAATGGTTAGTAGCCACATACACCACACTCTCACGACAGGAGAAGTGTCAGCGGCTAATGCCATACCAACCCTAAGAAGCTAAGTGCGTCAGGATGGGCGCCTTGTGGAGCCCAGTGTACCTCGCAGAAAGAGTTTTAACAAAGGTAAGTTCTTACCATAAAACTCATTTTCTGCTGCGGGGTGCACTGGGTTCCACAAGGAAAGACATAGCAGTTCCTTATGGGAGGGGATGCACTGTAGCGGGCACAAGAACCCGGCGTCTAAAGGAAGCATCCTAGGAAGCAGCAGTATCGAAGACATAGAACCTTATGAACGTGCTCACAGAAGACCACGTAGTCGCCTTGCACAATTGTTCAAGGGTCGCAACACGGCGGGCCGCCCAAGAAGGTCCAACAGACCGAGTAGAATGGGCCGTAATGTGAGCAGGAGCTGACAGACCAGCCCTCACATAAGCATGTGCAATCACCATTCTAATGCATCTGGCCAAAGTTTTCTTGTGAGCAGGCCAGCCCCGTTTGTGAAATCCAAACAGCACAAAGAGAGAATCAGATTTCCTAATAGAAGCAGTTCTCTTCACATAGATACGGAGAGCCCGTACCACATCCAAAGACCGCTCTTTGGGAGACAGATCAGGAGAAACAAGTCCCGGAAACCACAATCTTCTGGTTAAGGTTTAACGAAGAAACCACCTTAGGTAAATATCCGGGACAAGTCCTAAGAACCGCCCGGTCACGGTGAAATATCAGATATGGGGAACTACAAGACAAGGCACCCAAATCCGACACTCTTCTAGCTGAAGCAATAGCCAGCAGAAACACCACCTTAAGGGAAAGCCACTTAAGATCAGCTGAACCAAGAGGTTCAAACGGAGACTCTTGTAACGCCTCCAAAACCACCGACAAGTCCCAAGGAGCCACAGGCGGGACATAGGGAGGTTGTATACGCAACACCCCCTGAGTAAAGGTATGCACATCAGGTAAGGTCGCAATCTTTCTCTGAAACCACACCGACAAGGTAGATATTTGAACCTTGAGGGAGGCCAGACGCAGGCCTAAGTCCAGGCCCTGCTGAAGAAAAGCCAACAGCTTGGCTATACTAAACTTGGAAGCGTCATAATGGTTAGATGCGCACCAAACAAAGTAAGAATGCCAGACCCTATAGTAAATCCGAGCAGAAGCAGGTTTCCGGGCCCGCAACATAGTTTGAATGACCACCTCAGAAAACCCTTTAGCCCTCAAGACGGAAGCTTCAAGAGCCACGCCGTCAAAGACAGCCGGGCTAGGTCCCGGTAGACACGGGGGCCCTGAACGAGGAGGTCTGGGCGTTGTGGAAGTATAATTGGACGCTCTGACGATAGGCCTTGCAGGTCTGAGAACCAGTGCCGTCTGGGCCACGCTGGAGCTATGAGAAGCAGAATTCCTCTTTCTTGCTTGAACTTCCGAATTACTCTGGGCAGGAGTGACACCAGAGGGAACACGTACGGCAGCCGAAACCTCCATGGCACCGCCAGCGCATCCACGGATGTTGCTTGAGGATCCCTTGTCCTTGCTCCGAAGACCGGAACCTTGTGATTGTGTCGAGATGCCATCAGATCTACGTCTGGAAGGCCCCACTTTTCCACTAGGAGTTGAAACACTTCTGGATGGAGGCCCCACTCTCCGGCGTGTACGTCCTGACGACTGAGAAAGTCCGCTTCCCAATTCTGGACTCCCGGAATGAATATTGCCGATATGGCCGGTAGATGGTATTCCGCCCAATGTAGAATCCGTGAGACTTCCTTCATTGCCAAACGGCTTCGAGTGCCGCCTTGATGATTTATGTAAGCCACTGTGGTGGCATTGTCTGACTGTACTTGAACAGGATGGTTCTGAATTAAATGCTGGGCCAGGTTCAACGCATTGAAGACTGCCCGCAATTCCAGAATGTTGATCGAGAGGAGAGATTCCTCCTTGGTCCACCGACCATGAAGGGAGCGTTGCTCCAGCACCGCGCCCCCACCTCTTAGACTTTCATCTGTCGTCAACAGGACCCAGTCGGATATCCAGAAGGGACGGCCCCTGCACAATCGTTGGTCCTGGAGCCACCAGTGCAGCGACAGATGGACCTCCGGAGTCAATGAGATCATGTGAGACCTGATCCGGTGAGGCAGGCCATCCCACTTGGCTAGAATCAGCCTCTGGAGGGGGCGAGAATGGAATTGAGCATACTCCACCATGTCGAATGCTGACACCATGAGGCCCAGCACCTGCATCGCCGAATGTATCGACAATTGCGGACGAGAAAGGAAGCAACAAATCCTGTCCTGAAGCTTCAGGACTTTCTCCTGAGACAAGAACAACCGCTGGTTGTGAGTGTCCAATAGCGCTCCCAGGTGCCCCATGCTCTGAGCAGAGACCAGGGAGGATTTCTTCCAGTTGATGAGCCACCCGTGGGCTTGTAGAAACCAGACAGTCATATCCAGATGACGTAGGAGAAGTTCTGGGGAATTTGCCAGGATTAACAAGACGTCCAGATACAGCAGTATCCTGACCCCTTGACGGCGGAGTACCACCGTCATCACCACCATGACTTTGGTGAAGACTTGCGGAGCCGTAGTTAAACCAAAAGGTAACGCCCGAAACTGGTAATGGAGGTTGCCAATCGCAAACCTCAGGTATTGCTGATGTGACACTGCTATAGGAATATGCAGGTAAGCATCCTGTATGTCCAGGGAGACCATGTAGTCCCCGGGTTCCAAGGCCAGAACTATACAGCGAAGGGTTTCCATACGGAACTTGGAAATCTTCACAAACCTGTTCAATGCCTTGAGGTTGAGAATGGGCCGGGAGAATAGTACCCCCGGCCCCTTTGCGCAAGAGGCACCTGTACTACGACTCCTGTATCCAGGAGGGTCTGTACCACCGAATGTAGAGTATTTGCCTTTGGTCCAACGGGACGTCTGTCCGGCAAAGTCGATGAGGGGGTCGGTTTTTGAAGGCTATGGCGTAACCTCGAGTGACGACTTCACGTACCCAGGCATCTGAAGTGGTCTTCAACCATTCCTGGGTATACCCTAGAAGCTTGCCCCCCACCCTGGGATTCCCCAGGGGGAGGCCCGCCCCGTCATGCGGAAGGCTTATCGGCCTTGGAAGCTGGCTGACGGGCAGCCCAGGCTCTTTTGGGCTTCGGCTTACCAGGTTTGGAAGTGCGGGACTGCTTGTTGTACGCCTGACCTTTTGCTTTACCTGAAGGACGAAAGGGGCAAAAGGAAGTACCTTTAGCCTTCGTCACGGAAGGAGCGGTACTCGGCAGACAGGCAGTTTTGGCAGTAGCCAGGTCAGCCACTATCTTATTTAAGTCCTCCTCAAACAGAATATCTCCCTTGAAAGGGAGTACCTCAAGGGTTTTTCTAGAGTCCAGATCCACAGACCAGGATCTCAGCCACAATATCCGACGAGCCAGGACTGAAGTAGTAGAGGCCTTGGCTGCTAGGATCCCGGCATCAGAAGCCGCCTCTTTAATATAGTGAGAAGCTGTGACAATATATGACAAGCATTGTCTAGCATGGTCAGAAGAGATTTCAGCTTCTTGCTCTAGGGCCCATGCTTCAATAGCCTCTGCAGCCAATGTTGCTGCAATAGTGGGCCTTTGTGCAGCACCCGTGAGGGTGTAAATCGCTTTCAGACAACCCTCCACACGTTTATAAGTAGGCTCTTTTAGAGACGTAACGGTAGTGGCAGGTAGAGCTGAGAAAACCACCATCCTAGCCACATGTGAGTCTACTGGAGGAGGCGTTTCCCAATTTTTAGACAGCTCTGGCGCGAGGGGATAGCGAGCCAGCATCTTCTTTTGAGGCACAAACTTCTTTCCCGGATTTCCCCAGGGTTCCTGACGTATATCCACTAGGTGGTCAGAGTGAGATAAAACTTGTTTAACCACCTTCTGACGCTTGAACCTATCTGGTTTCTTAGGAGGGACGGATGGCTCGGGATCATCCGTAATCTGTAGAATTAACTTAATAGCCTCCAAAAGATCAGGAACATCCACATGTGAACTACCCTCCCCATCAGCAGTATCTGTGTCAGAATCTGTGAGGTCAGTGTAAGCGCAATCTTCATCAGACGAGGTGTCAGTGACAGCAGTGGATTCTGAGGAGATAAGAGCTCGCTTAGAGGACCCCTTGGTCTTAGGCGAGCGAGGGTCAGACTTTTTAGTAGTCAAGGACTGGTTCAACTTCTTCAATTGAGCAGACAAATTATCCGCCCATGGCGGGTTAGCTGCGGGGACCGCATACGGTTGCACCGGCATAGGGGGTCCCATACGGGGTGTTAGTTTAGTAACTAGCGTATGCAGAAGCGTGGAGAAAGTAGCCCACGGTGGGTCATTCTGTACCCCCGTTGCCACAGTCCCACTGGGGGGCAAGGAGCCCCCAGAACCAGAGCCAACAGCTGCTATATTCTCCTCATAGGGATCTGTGGCGTCAGCAACACCGGCAGTGTGTTCAGCCCCAGAACCGTTACCTTCAGAAGCAGACATGATATAACTTGCAGTATCAGGTAACACAGTACAATTGGCAGCAGCACAATACCTCTTACCCAAACCCCTGCGCAGTGTAGTCAGCACAAGCAGAGATATGGTGACTAAATTCACAGAGAAAAATACGTATTAGAGTATATCTTGTGAAAATCCTATATAATTATAAAACCTGACGCACCAAGCCCCCTCAGGTTATAGAATATAGGGATAGCAAGTTGAGTGAGAGACACGAAATGGAAACCACTCAGCAAGCTAATGCACACACATATAGTCACAGTTAAGCAATGCAGAGGTTATTACTAACAATAATACTGCACTCGACCAGCTTATATAGCTATGTAGTCAATAGATATAACACTGCACAGTAAGAACTGGATGTATATCACAGGGTACTTGTACCAGAGAACCCTGACTAAATGCACTCTTTCTTAACTAACACTGTCTAATTGACATGTAGAAAACTTAAGTGTCATGTAAAGTCACAGCGCTGACAACCAGGCGGCTTTACACAGGAGGATTTGCCCAAGCAGTCCCAGGAACAGTGTAGCTGAGAGAAATGGTGCCTAAACACTGACAGGGAGTGAGGGAGAGACAGATATGCAGCTCCAGGGTGGGAACATTTGCTGGAAATGGCGCCCTGGGGCTGGGGGAGGGGCTCCAGGTCTAAGCCTTATCCCCCTGCTGGCAAAACCACTGGGTACTGCGGGCTACTAGTAAAATGGTTTTACGGGAAAACCTGACCTGCACCCATGCCCTGGTGATCTAGTGGGATCGCATGTACTGCCACAGTGTCCACCGCCAGCGCGCGCGGCCCGCCTCCCACTTACCATGCTATATCCCGATAAAGCACGGGTCCCGCGAGTGGGACCCACTCACCACCTCCCGAAGTGCGGCCACGCGATCTCGGAGAGCCCCCGTCGTGTGTGCCTGACGTTAGAAGAAAACCGGAGCCTCCTGCTGTAGTCACCCGGCAACCAGGGCTCGGGAGTGTACAGCGCCGCTGGGGAGAGATGGAGCTGCAGCAGTGAATGTCACTAGACGTGTACACACTGCTGCAGCCCTTGAAGTCTTCACTTTTCTTCTCAAAAAGCTCTTCTTAGGGCTGCCCGGAGCTATCTGCGGCACAACTACAAAACTGAGTGAATAGTAACCCATGTCGAGCGCAGCAGTAGCGGAGCAAGTTACCTTGCCCTAAACAATTGGATCCCTCCCAGCAATCCATGTGGCGTGTGCGCCAGTCTGTGAATGCGCAGAAGGACTCCCGGGGCAGAATCACAGAAGTCCTTCTATTGCAGAGAACAGCTCTCATTGGGAGGGCAAATTTCTTTGTACTTACTGGCATTATTTACACTGGTATGTATGTGATATATAGGGGGATATACCGCATCGCTGTTTTTTTCTTGGGCAGGATGTATAGTCCTTAGGACTGATGTACAACTAAAATTAGAGGAGACTCTGGTTTGCAAGTCCAAGAACACAATCATGGAGGAGATCCCAAGTCTTCATGTTTGGGGTTATGCATAACCACAAGCCACAAGATCACAACTTAATTATTAAGAGAGGGGAAGTGATCCCCAACGTTGAGAAAAAGGAAAGCCCTTTCCTGTGAGAAGCACCATTCATTGTGATAGAGGAGGGGATAAGCTCTTGTGCTATGAAGCTGCTGCTGAAGCAACTGCAGGTTGAGACCCCTGCAGTGGAAAAAAGGGTGAGTACTGCCAACCACAGTGGAAGGTCAAAAGAGAGACCTCTTTTGAGGAAGAGACAAGAGATCCCCAGCTGTATAGCATAATTAATAGAAAAAGGTCATATGGAGCAGAGAAGCACCAGGGTAGTAAGTGATGTACAATGCCTTGCAGTAAGGGGATTCCTACCTTTAAGGATACCTCTGAAGAACAATACTAGTTGTGCTAGTTTGGTTAGAGGATGCCTAGTGGCTAGAACAGGGGGGGCAATGGGGCAGCTCGCTCCCCCCCAAAAAAAAAATATTTGAGAGGCGCCAGTCAAAGTACTGGTTTGCAGGGCACAGTATAGCGAATCATCTAGGATAAATATGGGCAGTTTCAGGATGGAGATGAAACCCTTTTTCGGCTGCTCCATCTCCTCCCTCCCCACAGCCCTTCACTGTCTGCCTCAAGGGCCCTCCACCCCCATGTACAGAGCTTTACAGTGGCCCTCATTCCGAGTTGTTCGCTCGCTGCTAATTTTAGCAGAATTGCTAATAGGCTAAAATCCGGCAGTTCTGCACATGCGTATGCATCTCAGGGCACACGCGCTAAGCAAATTTACACAAAACTATGCTATTTTACTCACAGGCGAACGAAGCTTTTCAATCGCTCTGCTGATTGACAGGAAGTGGGTGTTTCTGGGCGGAAACTGGCCGTTTTCAGGGAGTGTGCTAAAAAAACGCAGGCGTGCCAGGTAAAAACGCAGGAGTGGCTGGAGAAACGGAGGAGTGGCTGGTCGGACGCTGGGCGTGTTTGTGATGTCAAACCAGGAACTAAATGGACTGAGGTGATCGCAATCTAGGAGTAGGTCTGGAGCTACTCAGAAACTGCAAGGAAATTGCTTTTGTGAGCAATTCTGCTAATATTAGCAGAATTGCTAATCTTTTGTTAGCAATTGCTAATCTTTCGTTAGCAATTCTGCTATGCTAAGATACACTCCCAGAGGGCAGCGGCTTTGTGTTTGCATTTCTGCTAAAAGTAGCTAGCAAGCGAACAACTCGGAATGAGGGCCAGTGTGTGTCTAGTTGCTATGGGCTGGCCCCTCCTCTGGGACCAGCCCTGTGCCCTTCTCACCTTCCATATCTTATGTTTCTCACCTCTTTCCTTTTAATTGCCTTTTGTTCTCCCACCCCCTTCCCTAGCAGCACCCCCTGACCTTCCCCCAGCTGAAAATTAACCCTGTAAAGTCTCATTACTCTGTAAAGTCTCAGTCAGGGTGTGAGCTATGAGTGGATCCTGGGCTTAATTCAGACCTGATCGCTAGCAGGTGATTTTTGCACTGCTGCGATCAGATAGTCGCCGTCTACAGGGGGAGAGTGTTTTAGCTGTGCAAGTGTGCAAACGCATGTGTAACAGAGCTGTACAAACAGATCTTGTGCAGTTTCTGCGCAGCCCTGGACTTACTCAGCCGCTGCGATCACTTCAGCCTGTCCGGGACCGGAATTGACATCAGGAACCCACCCTGCAAACACATGGACACGCCTGCGTTTTTCCAAACACTCCCAGAAAATGGTCAATTGCCACCCACAAACGCCTTCTTCCTGTCAATCTCCTTGCGAACGCCCGTGCAAATGGATCATTCGCACAAACCCATCGCTGAGCTGCGATCCGTTTTGTACTTGTGCGGTGCATACGCATGCGCAGTTTAGAAACACAGCCTAGCGATCAGGTCTGAATTACCCCCCCTGTCTCTTTGTCTTCTACATAAAGTCACTCACAAGCAGGGGCGGATTGGGATGGAAAAGCAGCCCGGGAAACTTATGGAAGCAGCCCTAATGGGGGAGGAGCTTATTGAGGGGTGGGGTCTGTTGGGGGCGGGATCCTTCCTTACAGGGTCTGTTTCGGAGATGGACGCAGTTACCGGCCTCCTTGCTTCTTTTGCTGCAGTTGCGTCTGCGACTTCAGTGTAATACCGCTACAATTGGGGGCAGTAGTGGTGCAGAATGGGGGGGGCAGACTGGGGTAGTAGTGGTGGAGAGCAGGGCGGCAGGCTAGGAGTAATAGAAGGGGGAGCAGGGGGACAGGGTGAGAGAAGTGGTGGGAAGAAGTAGTTAAGATGGGAGTGAAAGGGACTAATTGAATGAGAATAAGTTAGATTAAGGAACAAGGATCTCACCTCTTCCTCCTTGCAGCTCCCAGGTCTCGGCCAGGAAGGACATTGTGTAAATAATAGGTCCCTCTTCTCCAGCAGCTCATCCATCTCTTTCCTGCATGGTCCAAAAGGGGTTTGGACACGGGGGTGGACACAGCCTGCTGTAAGGGAGATGGGGCCGCACCTCTGCAGCAAGAGGCAGGGGGTGGATGTCTGGTTGCGGCCAGCAGTAAGGGAGATGGGGCCGCACCTCCGCAGCAAGAGGCAGGGGGGTGGACGGCTGGATGCAGCCAGCAGTAAGGAGGACGGGGCCGCACCTGCGCAGCAAGAGGCAGGGGGTGGATGGCTGGATGCGGATAACGGTAAGAGGGACAGGCCCGCTCTCCACAGCGAGAGACATCTGAGCAGTGGTGCAAGTAGAAAAAATGTCTTACGGGTACTGTGTGCGCGCGCCGAAGGCGCGCGCGCAAAAAAATGGGTGTGGCCAAATGCCACATGGGGCGTGGCCAATGGAAATGGGGGCGTGATACACATATGGGGGAGGGGCAGATACACGTATGACCCCAATAGTGCCAGATACACGTTGCCCCACAGTGCCAGATATACATTGCCCCACAGTGCCAGATACACATTGCCCCACAGTGACAGATATACATTGCCCCACAGTGCCAGATACAGAAATGCCCCCAGAGTGCCAGATATACATTGCCTCGCAGTGTCAGATACACGTTGCCCCACAGTGCCAGATATACATTGCCCCACAGTGCCAGATATACATTGCCCCACAGTGCCAGATACACATTGCCCCACAGTGCCAGATACAGAAATGCCCCCAGAGTGCCAGATATACATTGCCTCGCAGTGTCAGATACACATTGCCCCACAGTGACAGATATACATTGCCCCACAGTGCCAGATACACATTGACTAACAGTGCCAGATACACATTGCCCCACAGTGCCAGATACAGAAATGCCCCCAGAGTGCCAGATATACGTTGCCTCGCAGTGTCAGATACACGTTGCCCCACAGTGCCAGATATACATTGCCCCACAGTGCCAGATATACATTGCCCCACAGTGCCAGATACACATTGCCCCACAGTGCCAGATACAGAAATGCCCCCAGAGTGCCAGATATACATTGCCTCGCAGTGTCAGATACACATTGCCCCACAGTGACAGATATACATTGCCCCACAGTGCCAGATACACATTGACTAACAGTGCCAGATACACATTGCCCCACAGTGCCAGATACAGAAATGCCCCCAGAGTGCCAGATATACGTTGCCTCGCAGTGTCAGATACACGTTGCCCCACAGTGCCAGATATACATTGCCCCACAGTGCCAGATACACATTGCCCCACAGTGCCAGATACACAAATGCCCCCACTGTGTCAGATATACATTGCCCCCCGTGCCAGATACAGAAATGCCCCTACAGTGCCAGATATGCCCCCAGTGCCAGATATCCCCCAGTGCCAGGTATACATGCCCCCCCAGTGCCAGATATCCCCCAGTGCCAGGTATACATGCCCCCCTGTGCCAGATATCCCCCAGTGCCAGGTATACATGCCCCCCTGTGCCAGATATCCCCCAGTGCCAGGTATACATGCCCCCCTGTGCCAGATATCCCCCAGTGCCAGGTATATATGCCCCCCAGTGCCAGGTATATATGCCCCCCAGTGCCAGGTATATATGCCCCCCAGTGCCAGATATCCCCCAGTGCCAGGCTTTATGCCTCCCAGTGCCAGATATCCCCCAGTGCCAGGTATATATGCCCCCCAGTGCCAGATATCCCCCAGTGCCAGGTATATATGCCCCCCAGTGCCAGATATCCCCCAGTGCCAGGTATATATGCCCCCCAGTGCCAGGTATATATGCCCCCCAGTGCCAGATATCCCCCAGTGCCAGGTATATATGCCTCCCAGTGCCAGATATCCCCCAGTGCCAGGTATATATGCCCCCCAGTGCCAGATATCCCCCAGTGCCAGGTATATATGCCCCCCAGTGCCAGATATCCCCCAGTGCCAGGTATATATGCCCCCCAGTGCCAGGTATATATGCCCCCCAGTGCCAGATATGTGAGAGGTGCGGCTGCTGTGCGTGTGGTGGTGCCTGCTGCCGTGCAGGTGTAGACTCTGTACTCACCAGGCGCCGCTCTCTCTCACCTTCAGGTACCGGAACCTTCAACGGACCTGGCAACTCTTCCGTCGGACCCGGACACGACGACCTAGGAGGAAAGAGATTGCTGAGTGCCGTCCTCCTACCTGTGGACCGAAACGCCCTCCGACCTCTAGAAAAATAGTGCTTTCGGGCTAGGTGGGGGTCATCATTGGCGTCCGCCTCAGAGCCCGAATTTCACCTATCGGCACTTTCGCACCAGGTGGAAATTCCGCCTTGCACAGCCGTGCAAGGCTCACCGTTGCCCTGAAGGAAGGGAGATAGAAAGGAACACAACCAAACACTCAGACCGTGGTTACTCACCGTCTTACACTCCGGTACTCCGATCTTCTCCAGTACAGGTCCCTGTAAGGAGGCAAAAGAAAGAAACAGCCGTGCAGGGCCTAACTAGACCTAGTGTCACACCCTATACTAACTATAACGGCAGAGCCCTCAAACTAGCTCTGTGGGTGTGGTGCGACATAACTATGCACAAACATTATAACAGCAATTCACCCTGCACGGTAACAACACACATCGGAAATACAATATAAAACAGTGCTGTCCCTTTTTAATCCCTACCTGCCGCTGGACGGGGGTGGGCACCGCACGGCCTACCCACCTCCTGTGCCTTCCCTCATGTGGGCCTCAGCTCTGCCTTCCTAAATACCTCGGGGTGGCCTGGGCCTAGTGCCCAGGGCCACCTGTACTCACCTCGGGGCTCTTATTCACTGGGCCTAGCGCCCCCTAACTGCACACAGGCCGCAGGCCTGACTTCGCCCACAGGCCTAGCGCCCGCCTAACTTGCTGCCCGTTGGGTGACCTGGGCCTTGTGCCCAAGGTCACCTTAATGTATCCCTAATTGGCCACAATTACACTAGGGCCTACTGCCCTCTAACGTCCCCACAGGCCTAATGCCTGAACTGCCCCCGGGCCTAGTGCCCGCCTACTGCGGCGCTTTGAGGTGGCTTGGGCCTAATGCCCAAACCCCCTATCAATGTGGTCGGGTCTGGGTACTTGGGCCACGGGCCGGGTGGAACCCCGGCTGCACGTGGCCTTGGACCCAGAGAGCCGACCACGCTTGTGCCCACGGGCCGGGAGGGCCCGACTGAATGCCCACAGGCCGAGAGGGCCTGACTCTGCCCACGGGCCTAATGCCCGAACACCCGGTGGTCTAGGGAGGAGAGAAGGGGGCACCTTAGAAGGGCCTACCTGCGGTGGAGAAGGCTGCAGTGGGGAACTGCACAGCTCAATTGCTTCCCACCACTGCAGCCTTCTCGGCCTGGATGCATTCTTCTGCCGCTGGCCCGTCCTGGCCAGCGGCGCCGCCGTCTCTTCGCCGCGTCCAGCCGCCGCTGGACATCTTCCCGGAGCCCGACGTCTTCCGGCCTCTTCAGCGGCCACCGGAGCTCTTCTTCCCACGGCCGTCGTCTTCTCCTCCGCGCCGGACTATCTTCTGCGCTCCTGCGCGCCGACGATCTCCGCTGCTCCCGCCCGTCTTCTTTCTTCGCGCTCTTCCGCGCGCGCGGTGCCTTCGGCTCCCGCCCGGCGTCTGACATCAGACGCCGGGGGCGGGGCCTATGACGCGGCGAGCGCCGATTGGCTCGCCGCGTCCCTCTCTGATTGGCTGCCGCTCCGGGAGCCGCGATTGGCTCCCGGAGGGCGCCAAGATTCAAAAGGGAAAAGGGAAAAGGGTAATCCCTGCACCGGACACCCGCCGCCACGCACCCAGCGCTGGGGACAGACAAGCTGCCCCAGCGCTGTCCCCAGCTAGGGACACCACCACAGATGTGCCCACAGGGCACATCTCTACATTTCCCCCCCCTTTTTCCTTTGTAGTCCCTACAAAGTTCCTCACGACGTCCATTGTCCGCGGGTCAGGGAATTCCGAGGTCCCTTCGGCGAGGTTGTGTTCGAGGGTCCAGCCCGGACAGGCTGTGACCCCACATCCTTCCACCTCCAGCTCCGGGTTCCTCTTACGTCCTGACCTCCATCGGCGGATCCTCTGGGGGAGTGGCATCTCCTCACGGTCGCTCGACGTTGGCCACCAAGGGGAATCTTCCACGGGGACAACAGTCACCCACTCTTGACCTCCGTTATCGTCTGTGGCTTTGTCCCTGTCTTCCGGGTGTGGTATCGACCACCACCCAACAGCGGAATCCTCCGGGGCATCCGTTTCCTCCCGGGCAACAGCCACCATATGTTGCATTTCCTCGTGGGGCATCTCCAAAGGTCCTGTGTCTTCCTCTGGAACGGGTCCTCCCACGGCATCACAGTCCTGTCCCCGTACGTCGGTCCATTTCGACACTCCTGGCAGGTATTCTTGCTCCAGGACTATCTCCTCCTCTTCACGGAGGGCATTCAACTGGGAGCATGACTCCACCCGATCCTGCCAGTCACTCTCGTCGGCGCTTCCGATGCCAGAGTCGTCCTCCATCTGTTCTGGGAGGGATTCGTCGGCGGACAGCTCACCGTAGTCCGAGTCCTCCTCCGATATCTGGCCTGGGGTATTACTTTCCTCCTCAGCGTACTTCTTCACTTCCGCTGGCACCTCTGCTTCCTCAGCGTACTCCTTCGCTTCCGCTGGCATCGTTACTTCCTCAGCGTACTCCTTCGCTTCCGCTGGCATCGTTACTTCCTCAGCGTACTCCTTTGCTTCCGCTGGCATCTCTTGGTACCCAGGACACTCCTGTTCCGCACGTCCTGGTCGTGGACGGTTCCATCGCGGGGAGATTCCGGACGTCTCAGTCACTGGGTCTTCACGCTTTTCTTCGCAGCGTGGCCTCTTCACCTCCCAGTCGTCCACCTCCGCCTCATGCGGGAAAGGATTCTGCCTTACTGGGGTCACTTTCTTGGGACAGAGTAGGTCCGCGGCATCTTCCCAGGGGCACTCACTGGCCGCATGTCCTGGTCGTCGACACTTCCAACAAGGGAGGGCCACTGCCACCTTCTCCAAAACGGGTTCCTGGTCCACCTCCTTCACTGGGGAATCTTCACCCATTGGTTCCGGCTCAGAGGAAATGGGCACCTGCGAACTAACTTCAAGCAAGGCCTTCCGCTCCATTTCCCTGGTTTCCCCCTCCCATCTCTGGGCGCGACCATCCGCAATCATCCGGTCTTCATTCCACGGACAATCGGGAAGCGCATGTCCTCTCGCCTCGCAGAGCGCACACACAGGCTCTGCAGCCACCCGGTCCCAAAGCTGCTGACGAGACTCCGTCAGCTGCTTCACCATGGCCTCGTAGTCCGTCCTGTCTTCCGTCCATGGACATTCCAGGAGCCGATGTCGGGGATCTCCACAGCCTTCACACCGGGAATCAACCTCGTCTTCGCTCAACTCTTCGTCCCAGGGACAACTGTTGTGCTCATGCCCGTAGTTTCCGCAGAGCAAACACCAGGACTCTTTCGCTTGGCCCTTCTGACGTCTTCGGTCCGCTTCCTGGACCACCTTCTTTGGGGACGTCTCTCGCCAAGTACACTCGTCGGCAAAGTGACCTGTTTGCCGACATTTCTTGCAGGGCGTCACAGCGGCCTTCTTGCGCCCCTTCTCCCGGCGCTCTTCTTTTCCACGCTGGACCGACCGCTGCACCATCTTCAGGATGTCTGCCCCAGACACCGTCACCCAGTCGCTCTGGTCCGCACACGTCCGGGGGTGAGTCTTCTCCGGAGCCGTCCGCAGGGAGGTCTTCTTGGTGGCGTTCCACATCGTGTCCGTGATCCGGTCTCTTTGATCCTGCCGACTACGCCAAGTGTGAGAGGTGCGGCTGCTGTGCGTGTGGTGGTGCCTGCTGCCGTGCAGGTGTAGACTCTGTACTCACCAGGCGCCGCTCTCTCTCACCTTCAGGTACCGGAACCTTCAACGGACCTGGCAACTCTTCCGTCGGACCCGGACACGACGACCTAGGAGGAAAGAGATTGCTGAGTGCCGTCCTCCTACCTGTGGACCGAAACGCCCTCCGACCTCTAGAAAAATAGTGCTTTCGGGCTAGGTGGGGGTCATCATTGGCGTCCGCCTCAGAGCCCGAATTTCACCTATCGGCACTTTCGCACCAGGTGGAAATTCCGCCTTGCACAGCCGTGCAAGGCTCACCGTTGCCCTGAAGGAAGGGAGATAGAAAGGAACACAACCAAACACTCAGACCGTGGTTACTCACCGTCTTACACTCCGGTACTCCGATCTTCTCCAGTACAGGTCCCTGTAAGGAGGCAAAAGAAAGAAACAGCCGTGCAGGGCCTAACTAGACCTAGTGTCACACCCTATACTAACTATAACGGCAGAGCCCTCAAACTAGCTCTGTGGGTGTGGTGCGACATAACTATGCACAAACATTATAACAGCAATTCACCCTGCACGGTAACAACACACATCGGAAATACAATATAAAACAGTGCTGTCCCTTTTTAATCCCTACCTGCCGCTGGACGGGGGTGGGCACCGCACGGCCTACCCACCTCCTGTGCCTTCCCTCATGTGGGCCTCAGCTCTGCCTTCCTAAATACCTCGGGGTGGCCTGGGCCTAGTGCCCAGGGCCACCTGTACTCACCTCGGGGCTCTTATTCACTGGGCCTAGCGCCCCCTAACTGCACACAGGCCGCAGGCCTGACTTCGCCCACAGGCCTAGCGCCCGCCTAACTTGCTGCCCGTTGGGTGACCTGGGCCTTGTGCCCAAGGTCACCTTAATGTATCCCTAATTGGCCACAATTACACTAGGGCCTACTGCCCTCTAACGTCCCCACAGGCCTAATGCCTGAACTGCCCCCGGGCCTAGTGCCCGCCTACTGCGGCGCTTTGAGGTGGCTTGGGCCTAATGCCCAAACCCCCTATCAATGTGGTCGGGTCTGGGTACTTGGGCCACGGGCCGGGTGGAACCCCGGCTGCACGTGGCCTTGGACCCAGAGAGCCGACCACGCTTGTGCCCACGGGCCGGGAGGGCCCGACTGAATGCCCACAGGCCGAGAGGGCCTGACTCTGCCCACGGGCCTAATGCCCGAACACCCGGTGGTCTAGGGAGGAGAGAAGGGGGCACCTTAGAAGGGCCTACCTGCGGTGGAGAAGGCTGCAGTGGGGAACTGCACAGCTCAATTGCTTCCCACCACTGCAGCCTTCTCGGCCTGGATGCATTCTTCTGCCGCTGGCCCGTCCTGGCCAGCGCCGCCGCCGTCTCTTCGCCGCGTCCAGCCGCCGCTGGACATCTTCCCGGAGCCCGACGTCTTCCGGCCTCTTCAGCGGCCACCGGAGCTCTTCTTCCCACGGCCGTCGTCTTCTCCTCCGCGCCGGACTATCTTCTGCGCTCCTGCGCGCCGACGATCTCCGCTGCTCCCGCCCGTCTTCTTTCTTCGTGCTCTTCCGCGCGCGCGGTGCCTTCGGCTCCCGCCCGGCGTCTGACATCAGACGCCGGGGGCGGGGCCTATGACGCGGCGAGCGCCGATTGGCTCGCCGCGTCCCTCTCTGATTGGCTGCCGCTCCGGGAGCCGCGATTGGCTCCCGGAGGGCGCCAAGATTCAAAAGCCTCTGGTCCGGTGCAGGGAAAAGGGTAATCCCTGCACCGGACACCCGCCGCCACGCACCCAGCGCTGGGGACAGACAAGCTGCCCCAGCGCTGTCCCCAGCTAGGGACACCACCACAGATGTGCCCACAGGGCACATCTCTACAAGATATCCCCCAGTGCCAGATAGAAATGCCCCCCCAGTGCCAGATATCCCCCAGTGCCAGGTATAACACCCCCCCCCCCCCTTCCCTGCTCACCGCTGCCGCTGCCGTCCTGTGTGAGGGAAGGAGAGCGCAGCCTGTGCCTCTCCTTCCCCTCAGTCTCCGGCGGGTGTCTCACAGTTTAATTCAGCGCCGATCCGTGAGCCAATCAGAGCTCGCACCGCGAGCTCTGATTGGCTCACGGATCGGCGCTGAATTAAACTATGACAGCCGCCGGAGACTGAGGGGAAGGAGAGGCACAGGCTGCGCTCTCCTTCCCTCACATCAGCGGCGGTGCGAGGAGCGGCGGCCCGTCGGTGTGGGTACGGCGTACCCACGGCTAAATTCTTACGGGTACGCCGTACCCACCCGTACCCGCCCACTTGCACCACTGCATCTGAGTCCCATTGAAGAAGCTGTCTCCCAACACTGCCTAATCGGAGCTGAGCTCCGATCGTGGCAGCGAGCCAGCCTGGTGAAAGGGAGAGTAAAGGCCAGTGAGGGGACGTCGATACCGGCCAAACGGGGACTTGTCCAGCGTACCAGCGTCCCAATACACACCTGCTCACATGTTACAGTTATGTTTTGGGGAAAGTATTACAGGGCTGCACTTTCACTGTTTTCCATTGCAATAGAAATGGTGTTAAGCTGGTTACACACTAGACAATAGTGTATACCCAGCTATATCATTTGGGGCAGTTCCCAGCCAGTGGTGCGAACGATGAACGACGGCGGGGGGGCACCATGCCACATTTGGCAGCATGGCCTTTGCTGGCGATATCACCCATTGGACATGCATGCATGGCCGACAGGCGATGCCGCTGATGACGTGCCTCATCAGCGACATAGTGCATACACACTAGATGATATCATGGACAATGTGTCGGAATCGGGCACATTGTCCACAATAGAGCACACTTGCCTACTTTAGAAAACTAGTTTCAGGGAGATTGCAGGTGTTAGCAGAATGCATCGTGCCATTGAGGAGGCATGTCATGTTCCACCCAAGGGTTGTATCTAGCCAGGCCCGGCGCTACCCGCTCAGCGAAGGGATGCAGTGCAGGGAGGCGCTGGGACGGATAGGCGCTTCCACTGCTCTGCATCCCTTCCCTGCTGCGCCGTCCTGTCCCCCCTGCTGCTGCTGCCACTGCTGTGTCTGTCACTGTATGACAGGCACTGGCAGCGGGCACCTGCAGCATGATACGCCTCCTCCCTCCCCTCACCTCATCTCATCTGTGTGACTGTGAGAGCGCCGAGTACGGGACAGAAGGGGGCGGAGCTACACGGGACGATAGGGGGCGTGGCTAAACGGACCATAAGGGGGTGGAGCTACACGGACCTGGCTGTTGTACAGAGGGAGACTGGATTAGGTAAGTGGAGGGTGAGAGAGAAGTGTGTGTGTGTGTGTGTGTGTGTGTGTGTGTGTGTGTGTGTGTGTGAGGTATGTCTGTGCGCGCGCTCTATGGACGCCACTACTGGGGGGGCATTACGTGTAAGGACGCTATTACTACAGGGGGGCATTACGTGTAACAACGCTACTACTGGGGGGGCCATTACGTGTAAGGACGCTAATACTACTGGGGGTGCACTACGTATAAGGACGCTACTACTATTGGGGGGTATTACGTATAAGGACGCATCTACTACTGGGGGTGCACTACGTATAAGGACGCTACTACTACTGTGGGTGCATTATGTATAAGAATGCTACTACTACTCGGGGGGCATTATGTATAAGGATGCTACTACTACTGGAGGGGCATTATGTATAAGGATGCTACTACTACTGGAGGGGCATTATGTATAAGGATGCTACTACTACTGGGGTGCATTACATATAAGGACGCTACTACTACGGGTGGGGCATTACGTATAAGATTAATAAGATTGTGCTACATTGTGGCGTAATTTTAAATGGGGGTACTACTTTGTGGCCATGCCCCTTACTTGTGAGACCATACCCCTTTTCCCGGCGTGCGCCAAAGGAATATGGGAGGGCGCAAATTTATAGTTTGCAGGGGGGCGCCGAACACCGTAGCACCGGCCCTGTATCTAGCTCCACTTATGGGCCTGTCTGCTGCCACTCAGGGGTGTGTTCTGCAGTGGCAGGTGAGAAAAACTATAGTACGAAGAGCAGCTTACCACCAGAGCAGGTTTATGTTATGTATTAAATTATGTCTCTGGTGGGTGCAGGAACCGAGGTTTCCTGCTTCTGCCAGCACACCAAGTACATTATACACATTACGCCTGCGGGGCCCTTATGGCTGTTCTGCTCAGATGTCGCCTGCCCACTCCTCCGTGGCATCATTTAATAATGTCACGGGCTCCTAAGGTGTTGTGACGTCATGACACAGCAGCGTAATTTAGCGAAACTCCGCCCAGCAAATGGAGTACTATGGATGGGACTCAGAGATGTGCAGCCATCACTCTGTTCCTGCACACATTTTTTACAGGACCTTGCCTGACCCCCTCTCCAGATTACAGGTAAACCCTGCTGTCACACATAATTACCAGCTTTTTTTAAGTAGTTCTCCAGGCACCTGAGCAGAGGAGTCACTAACCTCGGTGCAGCAGCAGCGGCTCCGGCAAAAAAGGAGGCGTGGCTTTGACTGGAGGGGGCATGGCTTTGCAACCCGACCCCGTTTCCATCACTCTGTGGGCCCTGGAGATGCGGGCTGGCACACCCGCTGACACTCCATGCACCCTGACGTCACCTGCTAGCGAGGGACTGCCAGCCAGGGAGACAGAGAAGGAGGAGGAGAGCTATGTCAGCAGCAGAGCACATGTACCACACGGGAGGACACACAGGGCACATGATGGCATTGGCAGAGGCTCGCAGGTAACCAGTCTCCCTGCACATGCCGGATTCTCATGGTGGCGTGGGAGGAAGGGGGTTGGGGAGTACAGTGGAAATCCGGGAGCTGTAGTTCTATTTGCGGGGCAGCAGGGGACTCAGGCAAAAACGGGAGACTCCTGGGAGGGTAGGCAAGTCTGCTATAGAGTCTAGTGTGTACCCAGCTTTAGCCATTGTAGTCTATGGGCTTCATATCACACAATTTACAGAGAAAGAGATTGTTTGGATCCCTCTCCGGTAACAGCTAGTGATGCATGTGCTGTCTAATTACCACACATGCACAGTAGGTCATACTTGACTACTCTCCCAGAATGGCCGGGAGGCTCCTGAAAATCGGGTGATCCTCCTGGCCCCCCAGAAGAGAAGGCAAGTCTCCCGATTTTTAATGTCACCCCCTGCCCAGCTGCCAACTTAGTGAGTAGAGTGGGCGGTCTGGGTAGTCGATGACGCGATTCCTGCTGAATTGCATCATCATAGTCATGCCCCCTGCTGTATAATGCCAGTAATCACGGCATTACAGAGCAGGGGGTGTAGCTTAAAGTATGTGCAGCGATAACCCCACCCCTGATCCACCTCTGCCCGCCCCTGTTCCACCTCCACCCCACCCCTATGATGTCATAGCCCTGCCCTGCCTCCCAGCTGAGCAGACCTGGCTGCTCTCTCCCAGAGAGAGCAGCCAGGATGTCAGCATGTATGCAGTAGGTTCACAGCTTAAAGTAAGATGATCCCTGTTGTGATCACTTTAGCTTACACATTGCTGGGTTGGGCTATAATTGGAGCGCCTGTCCCTGGATGTGTGTTTTAATATATCTTGGCAGAAATAAATTTCCTATTGCCTCAATAGCGGCAATAAGAAATTATATTTATCAAGTCTAGACCTCAATAAACAGTAAATGGGACCCTTAATGTTGTATAATTCTTCTAATACACTATTATCTGCATTCCCCATAATGTCCTCTATGCTGCTTTTTTTACATGTGTATCTGTCACTGGGGGCATTTCTGTATCTGGCACTGGGGGCATATCTGGCACTGGGAGCATATCTGGCACTGTGGGGGCATTTCTGTATCTGGCACTGAGGGCATATCTGGCACTGGGGGGCATCACTGTATCTGGCACTGGGAGCATATCTGGCACTGTGGGGGCATTTCTGTATCTGGCACTGGAGGAATATCTGGCACTGGGGGGACATGTGTATCTGGCTCTGGGGGCATTTCTGTATCTGGCACTGGGCGCATATCTGGCACTGGGGGCATATCTGGCACTGTGGGGGCATTTCTGTATCTGGAACTGGGGGCAATGTATATCTGACACAGTGGGGCCATTTGTGTATCTTGCACTGTGAGGCAATGTATATCTGGCACTCTGGGGGCATTTGTGTATCTGGCACTGTGGGGCAATGTGCATCTGGCACTGTGAGGCAATGTATATCTGGCACTCTGGGGGCATTTGTGCATCTGGCACTGTGGGGCAATGTGTATCTGGCACTGTGAGGCACTGTATATTGGGCACTCTGGGGGCATTTGTGTATCTGGCACAGTGAGGCAATGTGTATCTGGCACTGTGGGGCAATGTATATCTGGCACTGTGGGGCAACATGCATCTGGCACTATTGGGGTCATATGTGTATATGCCCCTCCCCCATATGTGTATTACGCCCCCATTTTCATTGGTCACGCCCCATGTGGCATTTGGCCACACCCATTTTTGGCGCGCGCGCATGCACACACAGTACCTATAAGACATTTTTTCTACTTTCACCACTGGAATGTCCTATTAGGTATGGCTGCCTGTTTTTGCAATGTTTGCCACTGCAACAAATCTAGTGTTCTGTAGGAGAGGAGTTTTATTTACTAAATTTTACTTTTCCTTCTATTTAATAAAATGTACATCTTGTTTTTATTAAGTGAAATGAGAGCTGCTAGTTTATAACCTATACTGCATCATGGGGGTCATTCTGAGTTGATCGCTCGCTAGCAGTTTTTAGCAGCCGTGCAAACGCATAGTCGCCGCCCACGGGCAGAGGTGGATTGGGATGGAAATCCAGCCCGGGAAATTTATGGAGACAGCCCTAGTGGCGGTGCGGTCTAATGAGGGGGTGGGGTCTGTTGATGGGGCGGGATCCCTCCTCATAGGACCTGAATGTATGCAATTGTGGCCTTCCTTGAGTTTTTTGCTGCAGTTGTGTCTGAGACTATGGGCGTATTGGGAACTAGAAGTGGCCCTGTAAAATTTTGTAGACGTGGCCTGACATGGGTAACACAAGAGGTGTAACATACCGTTTAGCCATGGTAACATCACTTGATGGCAGAGATGCTGTACTACAGAGATGGAATAACAGAACAAATGGGGACAATGCAGTGCACCTCAATGCGGTGGTCTGTCTGTCATGTGGAGGGTGGGGCCACATGGCAACACACAAAACAGGCCCCGCAGACACATCAGTCTACCAGGAATCTTCCTGGAGGTCCCTATGGCCAATCCGCCCCTGCCCACGGGTGAGTCTATTTTCGCTTTGCGAACGCCTGTGCAGCAGAGTGGCTGCAAACACAAAAAAAGACCAGCCGTGTAGTTACTTATCCTGTGCAATGATTGCTGCGACGAGTGACACGGTAATGACGTCAGATACCCACCCAGCAAACGCCCGGCCAAGCCTGCGTTTTTCCAAACACTCACAGAAAATGGTCAGTTGACACCCAGAAACGCCCTCTTCCTGTCAATCTCCATGCGATCGGCTGTGCGACTGAAAGCTTTGCTAGAACCTGTGCGAAACCACGATGCTCTTTGTACCCGTACGACGCGTGTGCGCATTGTGGTGCATACGCATGCGCAGATTAGCCATTTTTTTCACTGATCGCTACACAGCGAACAACGGCAGCTAGCGATCAACTCGGAATGACCCCTCATGTGTGAAACACCCAAGTATTTGGGTACCGCCTGGCATGGGCAGATTTAGGGGTCAGGCCACCCCTAGGCACATTATTTGCCACCACCCCTCTTCCTGACAACCCGGGACAATCCGGTTTGTCAGGGTATGTCCCCCTGTACCACCAGCGGGCTGCAGTGTTCGGCGTAAGGGGAGGGAGTGTTGGGAGGAAACACTGTGCACATCATCTATTCACAGTGAAGGGAGTGCTGGGCACACACCCACAGTGATGCAAACAGAGATATCACAAGGCATCTCTCATAACCTCCCTCATTATACAACCTAATCAAAAATCTACTACCACTTATCACATAACTGTTCCTATGGATGACATATAAGTACAACTTATTTAATTACATTTTCTTTTTCCTGAATTTCTCCATAAGAACCTATTGGCCAAGGGGTGAGGAGAAAAAATATTGTGATATTCTAGGGTTCCGTGATTATATAAAGTTTGGGAACCACTCAGTTATGGCTTGCCAAAGTTGTACTATGTATAATATAAATGCAAATTCATCAGCCACCACTAGAGGGCTATCTTGTACCATACTATGGGCCTAATTTAAAGCTGATCGTAGATGTGCTAAATTAAGCACATCTATGATCAGTTTCACAGACATGCGGGGGGATGCCCAGCACAGGGCTAGTCCGCCCCGCATGTCTGGCTCTGCCCCCCATCCCCACCCCTCTTCCCCCGGACATGTACAAAAGCAACACACGGCAGCGATGCTTTTGTACCTGACGAGTAGCTCCCTGCCAGCGCAGCTCCTGTGCGCTGGTAGGCCGCTACTCGCCACGTCCTGGCTCACAGCAGCTGAATGTGATGTCATGCAGCCACCGCGGCCCGCCCTCCCAATGGTCCAGACACGCCTCTGTTGTCCGGACCGCGCCCCGCCAACAGCGTTCTTACTTCGTTGGCACACTGCCTCCTGCCCCGCAACCGCCTCTGTCTGTCAATCAGGCAGAGGCAATCGCACCAGTGAGATGTTGATAGCATCTCACTGGGCTCCCAGGGTGCGCACGTGCAGTGCGGCCAAAAGTAATTCAGACTGCGATCGCTGCCGCTGCAGCAATGCAGTCTGAATTACCCCCTTTGGGCCTAATTCAGATCAGCAGCAAATTTGTTAGCTAATGGGCAAAACCATGTGCACTGCAGGTGGGGCAGATATAACATGTGAAGAGAGAGTTAGATTTGGGTGGGTTACATTGTTTCTGTGCAGAGTAAATACTGGCTGCTTTATTTTTACACTGCAATTTAGATTTCAGTTTGAACACACCCCACCCAAATCTAACTCTCTCTGCACATGTTATATCTGCCCCACCTGCAGTGCACATAGATTTGCCCATTAGCTAACAAATTTGCTGCTGCGATCAGATCTGAATTAGGCCCAAAATTGAACTCAGCACAGGGGTGAGAAGCACTCAGCAGCACATAAACTGCACCGTGGTTTTGCCAAGGTGCAAATTTGCTCCTTTGTAATTGTTTTTTGTTTTTTTGCTTCCAACTTTGAATCAACACCTGCTGTAAATATTTGCGTCAGCATTTGTTCCAAGTTCTTCATAAATGCTTTAATAAGGAGACTAGCAATGAAGCAAACTGAGATGCCTTTCCAGATATGGAACCAAACTGTTTATTACACAGCATGCTATATGCCATAAATCACATTGTTTTGTCTTGTGCACCATATAAGGCCAGAGTGACACGATAGGAATTAAGCTATGCATACTTTTATGGAAGTTAGGTGATTGCATGAAGCTTTAGGTGCATTTTAGGAAACTATGGGGTCAATTTATTAAAGTTGCAAAATATGCTTCTCTGTTCAAGGGAAAGATGGTGGGATAGAATTTACTGTGAGCAGTACTTGTACGCTACACAACGTGGAGTATTAACATAAAGTACAGATGTTCACAGACCCCCGTGTTTTGGTTTTGGTTCAAATTCATCATTGTGTTTTGGGTTTGACAAAGCCACCATCAAATGTTTTGGTTCGAATTCGAATCTTGGCTTGGTTTAAATCCATTAAAAAAATTAAAAACCATTCATTAAAATAAATATATATATATATATATACACTGTATGTATGTATATATATATATATATATATATAGTACTAGGAGAGAAGAGCAAGCGCCTTATGGTGCAGTAATTTTGTTAATAGTGTATTGCAGACACAACAAATGGAAAGGTCCGTACCAGATAACGACTTGTGTTAGGGCCTATCGATTCCTTATCCAGTAGGTGTTCTCCACCAGATAACAACTTGTGTTAGGGCCTATCGATTCCTTATCCAGTAGGTGTTCTCCACCTATATGTCAGGAAACATAGAGCATCGCCATATAGTGTAGTATCTTAACTATATCGTCTAGGAATCCCACCCCTATAAATCACGCGTACCAAATAAGATCTTTAAACAACACGTGTCAGATAAATCTCTATCCGATAGAACCACGCTGGTCCGTATGAAGCAATAGCATACTACCTTGTATCAAAATATAAAAATAATTTTTAATACATAGAAATAAAACATAAAAAGGCTTAGCTTAATGATACAGGTAGGTGGGTAGGTAGGTAGGTCGTTCAGTCAGGTCTCTCAATCTCAAATGGGTGTGCAACATTCATAAACCGAATGGTAATGTGGGTCCCCCCCCCCCCCCCCCGCAGTACCCTCTAATGCAAGGGGAGGTATGGTATTCATATATAACGTAAACATCCCATCTCCTGGTTTATTTAAAAGTACAAACAGAGGCACGTTTTATAGTAATGGACCAGGAATGTAAAAATAATCATAAAAACGGTGCAATCTCATATCCTTCGTTATGGCCAAATGGATGGAGGGTATTCAAAGTAAAGATCCAGTACATCTCCCGCTGAGATAGTTTTTTTTTAGGAGATCCCCTCCCCTTGGGCCTGGTTTAACATGTTCAATCGCTCTGTAAGTTAAGGTTTCTGTGCTGGAATTATGAACCTCAACGAAGTGTCTTGAGAGGGGATGGCTTTCTATTTTGTTTTTAATATTCCGGACATGTTCTTGAATCCGTAGTTTCAAGGTTCTTTTCGTCTTGCCCACGTATTTAAGTTGACAACCACATTCGATCACATAAATAACTGACGTAGTATTACAGTTTATAAAGTCCTTCATCTTGAATTCCTTTGTCTGGTCGTGGTTAAAGAAAGACTTTCTATTGGGATGAACAAATTTGCATATATTACAATGCCCACATTTATACATTCCTTTGCACTTCTGGAGATTTTGGACAGTATTCTTCGTATTCTTAATCATGCTTGGTGCCAAAATTTCCTTGAGGTTTTGTAATTTCCTAAAAATAATTTCCGGACGATCTGGGAGGATTTCCTTCAGAACCGGATCCATTTTCAAGATGTGCCAGTGTTTGGAGAATGACTTCTTAATTTTTGATTCATCACAACTGTATTTTGTAATAAATGGTGCAACCACAGGTTTCTTCGTCTCTTTCTTTTTCGGTTGGAGAAGGCTGGCTCGGTTCAATTTCTCACCCCGGTCGACTGCATCCTTGATGATTCTTTATATATATAAACAGCTAAAATCATGTAATTTCTACAATCCAAAACCCCAAATTTGTATTTAAATTCTGAACAAGAAAATTTGAACCAGGACCCAGTTCTGATTGGCTCTCCTCAGGGTATCTGTACCGGGTTTTGGTTCGGTTCAGAACCACAAAATTCAGGTGGATTCGGCTTTCTGGAGAACCGAACTGACACCTCTAACAGAAATTACACTTTCCCAATTAACCTTGAATAGTCTGTAAAAGTGTATCAGTTGGGTTCTTATGTGCATCATTTCATAGGACCACTTTTGTGGCTATAGCTTTTCAGGGAGCCGAAGGTTGAGAGCACCAGAATCGGGAAGCAGTCGTCTTCTTGTCGTTGCCGCCATCTTGCCGCCTGAACACTACCCTGCTGCTGAGAGGCCACCATCTTACTACCTTCTCCCATACCTGCAAACAGAAAGGTGGGGTGCTTCCCCCCCTCCCTTTGGTATCCTCCCAGCACACTGACTAATACTTGTAACAATACTTTAAACTATCTCTGATAACAGAATTTCAGAGACACAGTATTTGTTACATGAATTTACAAATACATGGGAAGCTGCTGAGCCACTTCACGGTTTTTCTGATATTGGCAGTCCTACACTACATAATAGAAGTGCACACATAGGGCCATGTATTTTGTCTGCAGCAGGGCAAATGCCCCACAGTGTCAGATACACAAATGCCCCCACAGTGCCAGATACACAAATGCCCCCACAGTGCCAGATATACAAATGCCCCCTCAGAACCAGATACACAAATTTCCCCACAGTGCCAGATATACAAATGCGCCCACGGTGCCAGATATACAAATGCCCCCACAGTGCCAGATACACAAATGCCCCCACAGTGCCAGATATACAAATGCCCCCACAGTGCCAGATACACAAATGCCCCCACAGTGCCAGATACACAAATGCCACCACAGTGCCAGATATACAAATGCCCCCACAGTGCCAGACTGCTCACCGCTGCTGCAGCTCTGTCCGGCGGCGGCGTGTCTCAGCTGTCGGGTCAGGGCAGAGAGCGCGGCTATGTCAGGCTGCGGCGGTGTATAGGACCTCAAACCAGCTGCCGGTTCGTGAGCCAATCAGAGCCTGATTGGATGCCGGTCCGTGAGCTCTGATTGGCTCATGAACCAGCGGCTGGTTTGAGATCCTACCCGCCGCTGCTGGACATAGTAGCTGTGCTCTCCTCCCTGCTCTAATAGCTGAGACACGCCGCCGCCGGACTGAGTGGCAGTATGTCTCACTGACAAATAAGTGGTTGGGCTGGAACAAACAGCTTTGCGGGCCGTATACGGCCCGCAGGCCGGAGGTTCCCCACCCCTGGTCTACAGTAAGGCCTCATGATAAAGGCTCATACAAAAATACATCCAGATTGAGGGCAAGCTTACCTGAGAGCCACCCCTAAGATCTTCCATTACATGTATTAGTCAGTGTGCTGGGGGTATAGCACCCCCCTTTCTATCTGCTGTGACCCCTACCCTTTTCTAGCACCTGATAAGTATCTCCAGAGTGATTGAGCTGCTACCACTGTTTGTTTACATGTGTGAGAAAGCATTGAATGGGAGTAGCATTTGGAAGGAATGCTAGTCCTTGTAGTGCTAATAGGAGATCTTAGGGGTGGCTCTCAGGTAAGTTAGCCCACAATCTGGATTTATTATTGTTTGAGCCCTTATCATGAGGCCTTACTGTAGACTAATCACATGGCCCTATGTAGTGTAGGACTGCTGATATCAGAGAAGCTGTGAAGTGGCTTCCAATGTATTTGCAAATTCATGTAATAAATAGCTTTGATATTCTATTTCCAGATAGGTTCAAGTATTGTTACAGGTATTAGTCAGTGTGCTGGGGGGGATACCAAGGGGAGAGGGGGTAGCACCCCACCTTTCTGTTTGCAAGTATGGGAGAGGGCAGTAAGATGGTGGCCTCTCAGCAGCAGCATACCTCCCAACATGCCCCTCTCCAGGAGGGACAGAATGCTCTGTTTCTGGACTTCCTTCTTAATTTATGATTGCCATCACCTATGCTGAAACACCTTTCTTATCCATTCACCTGTTCAAAACAGGTGCTGACAATCATAAATTAAGAGAAAAGTACAGAAGCAGAGCATTGTGTCCCTCCTGGAGAGGGTCATGTTGGGAGGTATGCAGCAGGGTAGTGTGCAGGCGGCAAGAATTCAAGGTTCAAGTATTGTTACAGGTATTAGTCAGTGTGCTGGGGGAATACAGGGAGGAAAAAGCACCATTTCTGTTTTCTGTTTTCTGTGACCTCTGCCCTTTTCTAGCACCTGATAAGTATCTCCAGAGTGATTGAGCTGCTACCACTGTTTGTTACTCTCCCATACCTACTCCTTTCCCTGCACTGTGGCTGCATAGTCTACCTGGACATCTCTTCATCTATAACCAGACACCCACCACCACCAGTACTGTGCAAGGACAAGTGTGACACTTGCAGTACGGCCTGTCAAGGCTCTGTGGCAGGATCGAATTTGCTTTCAAACCAGCAGCTTTTTTCCACTGGGTTGCAGCAGGCTTTTTCTTTTTCCATGTTTTATCCTTCTACTAACCACTTTTCCTTCATATCTGTTCCCACTGGTTAATTTGGACTTTTGTATTGCTGGACTCACTTTATGCTGCCCAATGTGTTTTGTACATGTGATTTGCTATTTTTCTTTATGCGATTTGCTCAATCTTCCATTTGCAACGTATTATTCTAGAACAAGCTTTTCTTGCTGTTGTATTCTTGATGCTATCTTTATGGGATCTCCTCAGTGCAGCATCATGAATGCCACCTCAGTTGCTCCTTTTCTTTTCTATGAAACTTCCCATCGCATGTTACAGCAGTGAATGGCTCAGGATGAAATCTTTGTAGTGTGCATTAGATAGAGATGAGCGGGTTCGGTTTCTCTGAATCCGAACCCGCACGAACTTCATGTTTTTTTTCACGGGTCCGAGCGACTCGGATCTTCCCGCCTTGCTCGGTTAACCCGAGCGCGCCCGAACGTCATCATGACGCTGTCGGATTCTCGCGAGACTCGGATTCTATATAAGGAGCCGCGCGTCGCCGCCATTTTCACACGTGCATTGAGATTGATAGGGAGAGGACGTGGCTGGCGTCCTCTCCATTTAGATTAGAAGAGAGAGAGAGAGAGATTGACCTGATTTACTGGAGCTTAGGAGTACTGTAGAAGTGTAGAGAGTGCAGAGTTTACTAGTGACTGACCACAGTGACCACCAGACAGTGCAGTTTTATTTAATATATCCGTTCTCTGCCTGAAAAAAACGATACACACAGTGACTCAGTCACATACCATATCTGTGTGCACTGCTCAGCCCAGTGTGCTGCATCATCTATGTATATATATCTGACTGTGCTCAGCTCACACAGCTTATAATTGTGGGGGAGACTGGGGAGCACTGCAGTGCCAGTTATAGGTTATAGCAGGAGCCAGGAGTACATATTATATTAAAATTAAACAGTGCACACTTTTGCTGCAGGAGTGCCACTGCCAGTGTGACTGACCAGTGACCTGACCACACTGACCACCAGTATAGTTAGTAGTATACTATATTGTGTGATTGCCTGAAAAAGTTAAACACTCGTCGTGTGACTTCACTTGTGTGGTGTTTTTTTTTTTATTCTATAAAAAACTCATTCTGCTGACAGACAGTGTCCAGCAGGTCCGTCATTATATAATATATATACCTGTCCGGCTGCAGTAGTGATATATATATATTTTTTATATCATTATTTATCATCCAGTCGCAGCAGACACAGTACGGTAGTTCACGGCTGTAGCTACCTCTGTGTCGGCACTCGGCAGTCCGTCCATAATTGTATACCACCTACCCGAGGTTTTTTTTTCTTTCTTCTTTATACATACATACTACTACATCTCTTTATCAACCAGTCTATATTAGCAGCAGACACAGTACGGTAGTTCACGGCTGTAGCTACCTCTGTGTCGGCACTCGGCAGTCCGTCCATAATTGTATACCACCTACCCGTGGTTTTTTTTTTCTTTCTTCTTTATACATACATACTACTACATCTCTTTATCAACCAGTCTATATTAGCAGCAGACACAGTACAGTACGGTAGTTCACGGCTGTAGCTACCTCTGTGTCGGCACTCGGCAGTCCGTCCATAATTGTATACCACCTACCCGTGGTTTTTTTTTTCTTTCTTCTTTATACATACTACATCTCATTATCATCCAGTCTATATTAGCAGCAGACACAGTACAGTACGGTAGTCCAAGGCTGTAGCTACCTCTGTGTCGGCACTCGGCAGTCCATCCATAATTGTATACCACCTACCCGTGGTTTTTTTTTCTTTCTTCTTTATACATACTACATCTCATTATCATCCAGTCTATATTAGCAGCAGACACAGTACAGTACGGTAGTCCACGGCTGTAGCTACCTCTGTGTCGGCACTCGGCAGTCCATCCATAATTGTATACCACCTACCCGTGGTTTTTTTTTCTTTCTTCTTTATACATACTACATCTCATTATCATCCAGTCTATATTAGCAGCAGACACAGTACAGTACGGTAGTCCACGGCTGTAGCTACCTCTGTGTCGGCACTCGGCAGTCCATCCATAATTGTATACCACCTACCCGTGGTTTTTTTTTCTTTCTTCTTTATACATACTACATCTCATTATCATCCAGTCTATATTAGCAGCAGACACAGTACAGTACGGTAGTCCACGGCTGTAGCTACCTCTGTGTCGGCACTCGGCAGTCCATCCATAATTGTATACCACCTAACCGTGGTTTTTTTTTCTTTCTTCTTTATACATACTACATCTCATTATCATCCAGTCTATATTAGCAGCAGACACAGTACAGTACGGTAGTCCACGGCTGTAGCTACCTCTGTGTCGGCACTCGGCAGTCCATCCATAATTGTATACCACCTACCCGAGGTTTTTTTTTCTTTCTTCTTTATACATACTACATCTCATTATCATCCAGTCTATATTAGCAGCAGACACAGTACAGTACGGTAGTCCACGGCTGTAGCTACCTCTGTGTCGGCACTCGGCAGTCCATCCATAATTGTATACCACCTACCCGTGGTTTTTTTTTCTTTCTTCTTTATACATACTACATCTCATTATCATCCAGTCTATATTAGCAGCAGACACAGTACAGTACGGTAGTCCACGGCTGTAGCTACCTCTGTGTCGGCACTCGGCAGTCCATCCATAATTGTATACTAGTATCCATCCATCTCCATTGTTTACCTGAGGTGCCTTTTAGTTGTGCCTATTAAAATATGGAGAACAAAAATGTTGAGGTTCCAAAATTAGGGAAAGATCAAGATCCACTTCCACCTCGTGCTGAAGCTGCTGCCACTAGTCATGGCCGAGACGATGAAATGCCAGCAACGTCGTCTGCCAAGGCCGATGCCCAATGTCATAGTACAGAGCATCTCAAATCCAAAACACCAAATATCAGTAAAAAAAGGACTCCAAAACCTAAAATAAAATTGTCGGAGTAGAAGCGTAAACTTGCCAATATGCCATTTACCACACGGAGTGGCAAGGAACGGCTGAGGCCCTGGCCTATGTTCATGGCTAGTGGTTCAGCTTCACATGAGGATGGAAGCACTCAGCCTCTCGCTAGAAAACTGAAAAGACTCAAGCTGGCAAAAGCACCGCAAAGAACTGTGCGTTCTTCGAAATCCCAAATCCACAAGGAGAGTCCAATTGTGTCGGTTGCGATGCCTGACCTTCCCAACACTGGACGTGAAGAGCATGCGCCTTCCACCATTTGCACGCCCCCTGCAAGTGCTGGAAGGAGCACCCGCAGTCCAGTTCCTGATAGTCAGATTGAAGATGTCAGTGTTGAAGTACACCAGGATGAGGAGGATATGGGTGTTGCTGGTGCTGGGGAGGAAATTGACCAGGAGGATTCTGATGGTGAGGTGGTTTGTTTAAGTCAGGCACCCGGGGAGACACCTGTTGTCCGTGGGAGGAATATGGCCGTTGACATGCCTGGTGAAAATACCAAAAAAATCAGCTCTTCGGTGTGGAGGTATTTCACCAGAAATGCGGACAACATTTGTCAAGCCGTGTGTTCCCTTTGTCAAGCTGTAATAAGTAGGGGTAAGGACGTTAACCACCTCGGAACATCCTCCCTTATACGTCACCTGTAGCGCATTCATAATAAGTCAGTGACAAGTTCAAAAACTTTGGGCGACAGCGGAAGCAGTCCACTGACCAGTAAATCCCTTCCTCTTGTAACCAAGCTCACGCAAACCACCCCACCAACTCCCTCAGTGTCAATTTCCTCCTTCCCCAGGAATGCCAATAGTCCTGCAGGCCATGTCACTGGCAATTCTGACGAGTCCTCTCCTGCCTGGGATTCCTCCGATGCATCCTTGCATGTAACGCCTACTGCTGCTGGCGCTGCTGTTGTTGCTGCTGGGAGTCGATGGTCATCCCAGAGGGGAAGTCGTAAGCCCACTTGTACTACTTCCAGTAAGCAATTGACTGTCCAACAGTCCTTTGCGAGGAAGATGAAATATCACAGCAGTCATCCTGCTGCAAAGTGGATAACTGAGGCCTTGACAACTATGTTGGTGTTAGACGTGCGTCCGGTATCCGCCGTTAGTTCACAGGGAACTAGACAATTTATTGAGGCAGTGTGCCCCCGTTACCAAATACCATCTAGGTTCCACTTCTGTAGGCAGGCGATACCGAGAATGTACACGGACGTCAGAAAAAGACTCACCAGTGTCCTAAAAAATGCAGTTGTACCCAATGTCCACTTAACCACGGACATGTGGACAAGTGGAGCAGGGCAGGGTCAGGACTATATGACTGTGACAGCCCACTGGGTAGATGTATGGACTCCCGCCGCAAGAACAGCAGCGGCGGCACCAGTAGCAGCATCTCGCAAACGCCAACTCTTTCCTAGGCAGGCTACGCTTTGTATCACCGCTTTCCAGAATACGCACACAGCTAAAAACCTCTTACGGCAACTGAGGAAGATCATCGCAGAATGGCTTACCCCAATTGGACTCTCCTGTGGATTTGTGGCATCGGACAACGCCAGCAATATTGTGTGTGCATTAAATATGGGCAAATTCCAGCACGTCCCATGTTTTGCACATACCTTGAATTTGGTGGTGCAGAATTTTTAAAAAAACGACAGGGGCGTGCAAGAGATGCTGTCGGTGGCCAGAAGAATTGCGGGACACTTTCGGCGTACAGGCACCACGTACAGAAGGCTGGAGCACCACCAAAAACTACTGAACCTGCCCTGCCATCATCTGAAGCAAGAAGTGGTAACGAGGTGGAATTCAACCCTCTATATGCTTCAGAGGTTGGAGGAGCAGCAAAAGGCCATTCAAGCCTATACAATTGAGCACGATATAGGAGGTGGAATGCACCTGTCTCAAGTGCAGTGGAGAATGATTTCAACGTTGTGCAAGGTTCTGATGCCCTTTGAACTTGCCACACGTGAAGTCAGTTCAGACACTGCCAGCCTGAGTCAGGTCATTCCCCTCATCAGGCTTTTGCAGAAGAAGCTGGAGACATTGAAGGAGGAGCTAACACGGAGCGATTCCGCTAGGCATGTGGGACTTGTGGATGGAGCCCTTAATTCGCTTAACAAGGATTCACGGGTGGTCAATCTGTTGAAATCAGAGCACTACATTTTGGCCACCGTGCTCGATCCTAGATTTAAAGCCTACCTTGGATCTCTCTTTCCGGCAGACACAAGTCTGCTGGGGTTGAAAGACCTGCTGGTGAGAAAATTGTCAAGTCAAGCGGAACGCGACCTGTCAACATCTCCTCCTTCACATTCTCCCGCAACTGGGGGTGCGAGGAAAAGGCTCAGAATTCCGAGCCCACCCGCTGGCGGTGATGCAGGGCAGTCTGGAGCGACTGCTGATGCTGACATCTGGTCCGGACTGAAGGACCTGACAACGATTACGGACATGTCGTCTACTGTCACTGCATATGATTCTCTCAACATTGAAAGAATGGTGGAGGATTATATGAGTGACCGCATCCAAGTAGGCACGTCACACAGTCCGTACTTATACTGGCAGGAAAAAGAGGCAATTTGGAGGCCCTTGCACAAACTGGCTTTATTCTACCTAAGTTGCCCTCCCACAAGTGTGTACTCCGAAAGAGTGTTTAGTGCCGCCGCTCACCTTGTCAGCAATCGGCGTACGAGGTTACATCCAGAAAATGTGGAGAAGATGATGTTCATTAAAATGAATTATAATCAATTCCTCCGCGGAGACATTTACCAGCAGCAATTGCCTCCACAAAGTACACAGGGAGCTGAGATGGTGGATTCCAGTGGGGACGAATTGATAATCTGTGAGGAGGGGGATGTACACGGTGATATATCGGAGGATGATGATGAGGTGGACATCTTGCCTCTGTAGAGCCAGTTTGTGCAAGGAGAGATTAATTGCTTCTTTTTTGGGGGGGGGGGTCCAAACCAACCCGTCATATCAGTCACAGTCGTGTTGCAGACCCTGTCACTGAAATGATGGGTTGGTTAAAGTGTGCATGTCCTGTTTATACAACATAAGGGTGGGTGGGAGGGCCCAAGGACAATTCCATCTTGCACCTCTTTTTTCTTTTATTTTTCTTTGCGTCATGTGCTGTTTGGGGAGGGTTTTTTGGAAGGGCCATCCTGCGTGACACTGCAGTGCCACTCCTAGATGGGCCCGGTGTTTGTGTCGGCCACTAGGGTCGCTTATCTTGCTCACACAGTCAGCTACCTCATTGCGCCTCTTTTTTTCTTTGCGTCATGTGCTGTTTGGGGAGGGTTTTTTGGAAGGGACATCCTGCGTGACACTGCAGTGCCACTCCTAGATGGGCCCGGTGTTTGTGTCGGCCACTAGGGTCGCTTATCTTACTCACACAGTCAGCTACCTCATTGCGCCTCTTTTTTCTTTGCGTCATGTGCTGTTTGGGGAGGGTTTTTTGGAAGGGACATCCTGCGTGACACTGCAGTGCCACTCCTAGATGGGCCCGGTGTTTGTGTCGGCCACTAGGGTCGCTTATCTTGCTCACACAGTCAGCTACCTCATTGCGCCTCTTTTTTTCTTTGCGTCATGTGCTGTTTGGGGAGGGTTTTTTGGAAGGGACATCCTGCGTGACACTGCAGTGCCACTCCTAGATGGGCCCGGTGTTTGTGTCGGCCACTAGGGTCGCTTATCTTACTCACACAGCGACCTCGGTGCAAATTTTAGGACTAAAAATAATATTGTGAGGTGTGAGGTATTCAGAATAGACTGAAAATGAGTGGAAATTATGGTTTTTGAGGTTAATAATACCTTGGGATCAAAATGACCCCCAAATTCTATGATTTAAGCTGTTTTTTAGGGTTTTTTGAAAAAAACACCCGAATCCAAAACACACCCGAATCCGACAAAAAAAATTCGGTGAGGTTTTGCCAAAACGCGGTCGAACCCAAAACACGGCCGCGGAACCGAACCCAAAACCAAAACACAAAACCCGAAAAATTTCCGGCGCTCATCTCTAGCATTAGATGACTGACTCGCCTGGTTCTTTCAAGGGCAGGATGAGCAACCCATGGAATTTTTCATGCAGGTGGCATCCTGTTAGTTCACTGTTCAATTTATCCATGTATGTCCTATTTCCATGTGATGCTTATTCACACGTTGTAATTAAGTGCTCCCAACATGGCTGACTCGTCTGGTACTTTGTGCAGAATGAAAAGTGTATGGTCAAACTTATGATGTACTTGCAAGGATCTCACAGGTATTTTATCTCTCCCGTTATGTGGCATCAGTTCCAAGCATTCCCTATTCTGTCCAGTGTAATACAATGTAGTGCACCTAAAACGGCTGCCTCACCTGGATTCTCTATGGGTAGGATGGAAAATCTCGCAACTGATGACCCAAAATGGCTGCCGCACCCGTTGTTATATATCCATGCTCTCTATTTTCCATGCAAAGCTAAACCTCTTTATTGTGTTTATGATTTCTGTACCATATTATGGGGCTAATTCAATAAGGATTGTAAATTCTACTAATTAGCAGAATTTGCAATCCTTTTGTTAGCATGCTGACTGTCGCCTCCCTCCCCTTTAACAAGCAGAAATTGCGATCGCATCGCAATTTCTGCTTGTTAGCAGAAATTAAGGATACCTCCTGCCAGGAGGCCCGCCGCCAAGTTCCCAATTACGGCAGCTGCATGACATAATGCAACCGATGCGTCCCCGTTTGCGCCACACCACCCCCGTTTACCGGCCTTCACCCCTGCAATGCTCCGTCTCCTCCCTAGAAATAGAGCGTTGCCAGTCCCTGCCCCACAACCGCCTCTGCCTGATTGACAGGCAGAGGCAAACACATTTTCTGCGCCCCCACGCCCCCATGGAAAATGCGGGCGCATGCGCATCTTTTTCTCATTTTTTACGGTTGGATCGCACACTGCGATCCAACCTGAATCAGCCCCTATGATTACTCTATTGGAGACAGAGCACTATATAAAAATAATAATTGGGTTTTGGTTATATTTATTTGCACCCCTTACCTTGCAACATTGTTTGTCCAAACGCAGTTACTTGCTCTTTGCTTGCTCTATTCCCACTCAGGCCTACAGTAACATCTATAATCCGTCCAGTACAGCTATTTATTTTTTTGGCCCTACACATTAAATTAGAGATGTGCACTTGAAATTTTTCGGGTTTTGTGTTTTGGTTTTGGGTTCGGTTCCGCGGCCGTGTTTTGGGTTCGACCGCGTTTTGGCAAAACCTCACCGAATTTTTTTTGTCGGATTCGGGTGTGTTTTGGATTCGGGTGTTTTTTTCAAAAAACACTAAAAAACAGCTTAAATCATAGAATTTGGGGGTCATTTTGATCCCAAAGTATTATTAACCTCAAAAACCATAATTTCCACTCATTTTCAGTCTATTCTGAATACCTCACACCTCACAATATTATTTTTAGTCCTAAAATTTGCACCGAGGTCGCTGGATGACTAAGCTAAGCGACCCTAGTGGCCGACACAAACACCTGGCCCATCTAGGAGTGGCACTGCAGTGTCACGCAGGATGGCCCTTCCAAAAAACACTCCCCAAACAGCACATGACGCAAAGAAGAAAAAAAGAGGCGCAATGAGGTAGCTGTGTGAATAAGCTAAGCGACCCTAGTGGCCGACACAAACACCTGGCCCATCTAGGAGTGGCACTGCAGTGTCACGCAGGATGGCCCTTCCAAAAAACACTCCCCAAACAGCACATGACGCAAAGAAGAAAAAAGAGGCGCAATGAGGTAGCTGTGTGAGTAAGATAAGCGACCCTAGTGGCCGACACAAACACCGGGCCCATCTAGGAGTGGCACTGCAGTGTCACGCAGGAAGGCCCTTCCAAAAAACACTCCCCAAACAGCACATGACGCAAAGAAGAAAAAAAGAGGCGCAATGAGGTAGCTGTGTGAGTAAGCTAAGCGACCCTAGTGGCCGACACAAACACTTGGCCCATCTAGGAGTGGCACTGCAGTGTCACGCAGGATGGCCCTTCCAAAAAACACTCCCCAAACAGCACATGACGCAAAGAAGAAAAAAAGAGGCGCAATGAGGTAGCTGTGTGAGTAAGATAAGCGACCCTAGTGGCCGACACAAACACCTGGCCCATCTAGGAGTGGCACTGCAGTGTCACGCAGGATGGCCCTTCCAAAAAACACTCCCCAAACAGCACATGACGCAAAGAAGAAAAAAAGAGGCGCAATGAGGTAGCTGTGTGAGTAAGCTAAGCGACCCTAGTGGCCGACACAAACACCTGGCCCATCTAGGAGTGGCACTGCAGTGTCACGCAGGATGGCCCTTCCAAAAAACACTCCCCAAACAGCACATGACGCAAAGAAGAAAAAAAGAGGCGCAATGAGGTAGCTGTGTGAGTAAGATAAGCGACCCTAGTGGCCGACACAAACACCTGGCCCATCTAGGAGTGGCACTGCAGTGTCACGCAGGATGGCCCTTCCAAAAAACACTCCCCAAACAGCACATGACGCAAAGAAGAAAAAAAGAGGCGCAATGAGGTAGCTGTGTGAGTAAGCTAAGCGACCCTAGTGGCCGACACAAACACCTGGCCCATCTAGGAGTGGCACTGCAGTGTCACGCAGGATGGCCCTTCCAAAAAACACTCCCCAAACAGCACATGACGCAAAGAAGAAAAAAAGAGGCGCAATGAGGTAGCTGTGTGAGTAAGCTAAGCGACCCTAGTGGCCGACACAAACACCTGGCCCATCTAGGAGTGGCACTGCAGTGTCACGCAGGATGGCCCTTCCAAAAAACACTCCCCAAACAGCACATGACGCAAAGAAGAAAAAAAGAGGCGCAATGAGGTAGCTGTGTGAGTAAGATAAGCGACCCTAGTGGCCGACACAAACACCTGGCCCATCTAGGAGTGGCACTGCAGTGTCACGCAGGATGGCCCTTCAAAAAAACACTCCCCAAACAGCACATGACGCAAATAAAAATGAAAGAAAAAAGAGGTGCAAGATGGAATTGTCCTTGGGCCCTCCCACCCACCCTTATGTTGTATAAACAGGACATGCACACTTTAACCAACCCATCATTTCAGTGACAGGGTCTGCCACACGACTGTGACTGAAATGACGGGTTGGTTTGGACCCCCACCGAAAAAGAAGCAATTAATCTCTCCTTGCACAAACTGGCTCTACAGAGGCAAGATGTCCACCTCATCATCATCCTCCGATATATCACCGTGTACATCCCGCTCCTCACAGATTATCAATTCGTCCCCACTGGAATCCACCATCTCAGCTCCCTGTGTACTTTGTGGAGGCAATTGCTGCTGGTCAATGTCTCCACGGAGGAATTGATTATAATTCATTTTAATGAACATCATCTTCTCCACATTTTCTGGAAGTAACCTCGTACGCCGATTGCTGACAAGGTGAGCGGCGGCACTAAACACTCTTTCGGAGTACACACTTGTGGGAGGGCAACTTAGGTAGAACAAAGCCAGTTTGTGCAAGGGCCTCCAAATTGCCTCTTTTTCCTGCCAGTATAAGTACTGACTGTCTGACGTGCCTACTTGGATGCGGTCACTCATATAATCCTCCACCATTCTTTCAATGGGGAGAGAATCATATGCAGTGACAGTAGACGACATGTCCGTAATTGTTGTCAGGTCCTTCAGTCCGGACCAGATGTCAGCATCAGCAGTCGCTCCAGACTGCCCTGCATCACCGCCAGCGGGTGGGCTCGGAATTCTGAGCCTTTTCCTCGCACCCCCAGTTGCGGGAGAATGTGAAGGAGGAGATGTTGACAGGTCGCGTTCCGCTTGACTTGACAATTTTCTCACCAGCAGGTCTTTCAACCCCAGCAGACTTGTGTCTGCCGGAAAGAGAGATCCAAGGTAGGTTTTAAATCTAGGATCAAGCATGGTGGCCAAAATGTAGTGCTCTGATTTCAACAGATTGACCACCCGTGAATCCTTGTTAAGCGAATTAAGGGCTCCATCCACAAGTCCCACATGCCTAGCGGAATCGCTCCCTTTTAGCTCCTCCTTCAATGCCTCCAGCTTCTTCTGCAAAAGCCTGATGAGGGGAATGACCTGACTCAGGCTGGCAGTGTCTGAACTGACTTCACGTGTGGCAAGTTCAAAAGGTTGCAGAACCTTGCACAACGTTGAAATCATTCTCCACTGCGCTTGAGACAGGTACATTCCACCTCCTATATCGTGCTCAATTGTATAGGCTTGAATGGCCTTTTGCTGCTCCTCCAACCTCTGAAGCATATATAGGGTTGAATTCCACCTCGTTACCACTTCTTTCTTCAGATGATGGCAGGACAGGTTCAGGCGTTTTTGGTGGTGCTCCAGTCTTCTGTACGTGGTGCCTGTACGCCGAAAGTGTCCCGCAATTCTTCTGGCCACCGACAGCATCTCTTGCATGCCCCTGTCGTTTTTTAAAAAATTCTGCACCACCAAATTCAAGGTATGTGCAAAACATGGGACGTGCTGGAATTTGCCCATATTTAATGCACACACAATATTGCTGGCGTTGTCCGATGCCACAAATCCACAGGAGAGTCCAATTGGGGTAAGCCATTCCGCGATGATCTTCCTCAGTTGCCGTAAGAGGTTTTCAGCTGTGTGCGTATTCTGGAAACCGGTGATACAAAGCGTAGCCTGCCTAGGAAAGAGTTGGCGTTTGCGAGATGCTGCTACTGGTGCCGCCGCTGCTGTTCTTGCGGCGGGAGTCCATACATCTACCCAGTGGGCTGTCACAGTCATATAGTCCTGACCCTGCCCTGCTCCACTTGTCCACATGTCCGTGGTTAAGTGGACATTGGGTACAACTGCATTTTTTAGGACACTGGTGAGTCTTTTTCTGACGTCCGTGTACATTCTCGGTATCGCCTGCCTAGAGAAGTGGAACCTAGATGGTATTTGGTAACGGGGGCACACTACCTCAAGAAATTGTCTAGTTCCCTGTGAACTAACGGCGGATACCGGACGCACGTCTAACACCAACATAGTTGTCAAGGCCTCAGTTATCCGCTTTGCAACAGGATGACTGCTGTGATATTTCATCTTCCTCGCAAAGGACTGTTGGACAGTCAATTGCTTGGTGGAAGTAGTAAAAGTGGGCTTACGACTTCCCCTCTGGGATGACCATCGACTCCCAGCAGCAACAACAGCAGCGCCAGCAGCAGTAGGCGTTACACGCAAGGATGCATCGGAGGAATCCCAGGCAGGAGAGGACTCGTCAGAATTGCCAGTGACATGGCCTGCAGGACTATTGGCATTCCTGGGGAAGGAGGAAATTGACACTGAGGGAGTTGGTGGGGTGGTTTGCGTGAGCTTGGTTACAAGAGGAAGGGATTTACTGGTCAGTGGACTGCTTCCGCTGTCGCCCAAAGTTTTTGAACTTGTCACTGACTTATTATGAATGCGCTGCAGGTGACGTATAAGGGAGGATGTTCCGAGGTGGTTAACGTCCTTACCCCTACTTATTACAGCTTGACAAAGGCAACACACGGCTTGACAAATGTTGTCCGCATTTCTGTTGAAATACTTCCACACCGAAGAGCTGATTTTTTTGGTATTTTCACCAGGCATGTCAACGGCCCTATTCCTCCCACGGACAACAGGTGTCTCCCCGGGTGCCTGACTTAAACAAACCACCTCACCATCAGAATCCTCCTTGTCAATTTCCTCCCCAGCGCCAGCAACACCCATATCCTCCTCATCATGGTGTACTTCAACACTGACATCTTCAATCTGACTATCAGGAACTGGACTGCGGGTGCTCCTTCCAGCACTTGCAGGGGGCGTGCAAATGGTGGAAGGCGCATGCTCTTCACGTCCAGTGTTGGGAAGGTCAGGCATCGCAACCGACAAAATTAGACTCTCCTTGTGGATTTGGGATTTGGAAGAACGCACAGTTCTTTGCGGTGCTTTTGCCAGCTTGAGTATTTTCATTTTTCTAGCGAGAGGCTGAGTGCTTCCATCCTCATGTGAAGCTGAACCACTAGCCATGAACATAGGCCAGGGCCTCAGCCGTTCCTTGCCACTCCGTGTGGTAATTGGCATATTGGCAAGTTTACGCTTCTCCTCCGACAATTTTATTTTAGATTTTGGAGTCCTTTTTTTACTGATATTTGGTGTTTTGGATTTTACATGCTCTGTACTATGACATTGGGCATCGGCCTTGGCAGACGACGTTGCTGGCATTTCATCGTCTCGGCCATGACTAGTGGCAGCAGCTTCAGCACGAGGTGGAAGTGGATCTTGATCTTTCCCTAATTTTGGAACCTCAACATTTTTGTTCTCCATATTTTAATAGGCACAACTAAAAGGCACCTCAGGTAAACAATGGAGATGGATGGATACTAGTATACTTATGGATGGACCAGCGACTGCCGACACAGAGGTAGCTACAGCCGTGGACTACCGTACTGTGTCTGCTGCTAATATAGAAGAAACTAAACAAGAGAGCGCAGGCAGACTTAACAAAATTTCACAATTTATTAAAACAGTGATCACAGAATATAATATTAATATTAAGATAATTATGAATTAATTCCCTACTACAACTCCATATATTCCACACATTCCAGTGCACTAGTATACTGGTATAATGACAATATGAAGTAATCCTAGAAATTTTAGGCAGCTGGTGTTTTAAGTGCTGAGAATCTGGATATTATCCATGTAACAGTCTCATACTTGTATTGATTTGTTCAAAGTAAAAGTCACATGTATGCAAAGTCAGTGCACTGTTGATTATGGATTAAATATCTGTGAGTTACCTCCAATGGACATAGCACCAGTTCCGTTTGATTTAGTATATCCTCATATAGGAAATTGACGCTTACCGCTTCCTTGATGTAAATCTAGCACTCCCGAGTACTCGGGTGTCTGCTTGTTCCAGCGGCTGTATCCACTGCTCTCTCCTTACTAGGTCGTGTCAGACTCCTGACTGCTCACCGCTCCTACGGATCATCTTACGGTGCTGTAATTAACCGAAGTGCCGTTGATCCAAGGAGATAAGCTGACAGCCACGGATCCTATAGCAGCCCTGACGCGTTTCTCGACCGGCACAGTTATAACCCTCTGAGGAAACGACCAGACTGTGCCGGTCGAGAAACGCGTCAGGGCTGCTATAGGATCCGACTACCTTTCATCCAACCACTTCCACCTCTCACGGATTTCATCTGTTCCAGCTCTACTCCACTGTCGGGTAAAAATCTGCCCGAGTTTAGCCTCCTGCACTGGTCCCTTTTGACACACGGGGACCGTGGCTGCTAGCTCACCTCCACTGTCGGGTCTAAATCTGCCCGAATAAAGCCACCTGCACTGGTCCCTTCTGCAAACACGGGGACCGTGGCTGTCAGCTTATCTCCTTGGATCAACGGCACTTCGGTTAATTACAGCACCGTAAGATGATCCGTAGGAGCGGTGAGCAGTCAGGAGTCTGACACGACCTAGTAAGGAGAGAGCAGTGGATACAGCCGCTGGAACAAGCAGACACCCGAGTACTTGGGAGTGCTAGATTTACATCAAGGAAGCGGTAAGCGTCAATTTCCTATATGAGGATATACTAAATCAAACGGAACTGGTGCTATGTCCATTGGAGGTAACTCACAGATATTTAATCCATAATCAACAGTGCACTGACTTTGCATACATGTGACTTTTACTTTGAACAAATCAATACAAGTATGAGACTGTTACATGGATAATATCCAGATTCTCAGCACTTAAAACACCAGCTGCCTAAAATTTCTAGGATTACTTCATATTGTCATTATACCAGTATACTAGTGCACTGGAATGTGTGGAATATATGGAGTTGTAGTACGGAATTAATTCATAATTATCTTAATATTAATATTATATTCTGTGATCACTGTTTTAATAAATTGTGAAATTTTGTTAAGTCTGCCTGCGCTCTCTTGTTTAGTTTCTTCTGTTTCCATTTGTTTAGGGATCGCTAATACCCTATTCCTTTGAGAGCAGCGGGCAGCGTTTCAACATAGGCTCAGGGAGGCGCCTTTCCCCCCCTTTTTTTTTGCTGCTAATATAGACTGGATGATAATGAGATGAAATTAATATATATATATATATATATATATATATAATATCACTAGTACTGCAGCCGGACAGGTATATATATTTATTATGTAATGACTGATGACGGACCTGCTGGACACTGTCAGCTCAGCAGCACCGCAGACTGCTACAGTAAGCTACTATAGTAGTATGTATCAAGAAGAAAGAGAAAAAAAAAAACCACGGGTAGGTGGTATACAATTATGGATGGACCAGCGACTGCCGACACAGAGGTAGCTACAGCCGTGGACTACCGTACTGTGTCTGCTGCTAATATAGACTGGATGATAATGAGATGAAATTAATATATATATATATATATATATATATATAATATCACTAGTACTGCAGCCGGACAGGTATATATATTTATTATGTAATGACTGATGACGGACCTGCTGGACACTGTCAGCTCAGCAGCACCGCAGACTGCTACAGTAAGCTACTATAGTAGTATGTATCAAGAAGAAAGAGAAAAAAAAAACCACGGGTAGGTGGTATACAATTATGGATGGACCAGCGACTGCCGACACAGAGGTAGCTACAGCCGTTGACTACCGTACTGTGTCTGCTGCTAATATAGACTGGATGATAATGAGATGAAATTAATATATATATATATATATATATATATAATATCACTAGTACTGCAGCCGGACAGGTATATATATTTATTATGTAATGACTGATGACGGACCTGCTGGACACTGTCAGCTCAGCAGCACTGCAGACTGCGACAGTAAGCTACTATAGTAGTATGTATCAAGAAGAAAGAGAAAAAAAAAACCACGGGTAGGTGGTATACAATTATGGATGGACCAGCGACTGCCGACACAGAGGTAGCTACAGCCGTGGACTACCGTACTGTGTCTGCTGCTAATATAGACTGGATGATAATGAGATGAAATTAATATATATATATAATATCACTAGTACTGCAGCCGGACAGGTATATATATTTATTATGTAATGACTGATGACGGACCTACTGGACACTGTCAGCTCAGCAGCACCGCAGACTGCTACAGTAAGCTACTATAGTAGTATGTATCAAGAAGAAAGAGAAAAAAAAAACCACGGGTAGGTGGTATACAATTATGGATGGACCAGCGACTGCCGACACAGAGGTAGCTACAGCCGTGGACTACCGTACTGTGTCTGCTGCTAATATAGACTGGATGATAATGAGATGAAATTAATATATATATATATATATAATATCACTAGTACTGCAGCCGGACAGGTATATATATTTATTATGTAATGACTGATGACGGACCTGCTGAACACTGTCAGCTCAGCAGCACCGCAGACTGCTACAGTAAGCTACTATAGTAGTATGTATCAAGAAGAAAGAGAGAAAAAAAAACCACGGGTAGGTGGTATACAATTATGGATGGACCAGCGACTGCCGACACAGAGGTAGCTACAGCCGTGGACTACCGTACTGTGTCTGCTGCTAATATAGACTGGATGATAATGAGATGAAATTAATATATATATATATATATATATATATATAATATCACTAGTACTGCAGCCGGACAGGTATATATATTTATTATGTAATGACTGATGACGGACCTGCTGGACACTGTCAGCTCAGCAGCACCGCAGACTGCTACAGTAAGCTACTATAGTAGTATGTATCAAGAAGAAAGAGAAAAAAAAAAACCACGGGTAGGTGGTATACAATTATGGATGGACCAGCGACTGCCGACACAGAGGTAGCTACAGCCGTGGACTACCGTACTGTGTCTGCTGCTAATATAGACTGGATGATAATGAGATGAAATTAATATATATATATATATATATATATATATATATATAATATCACTAGTACTGCAGCCGGACAGGTATATATATTTATTATGTAATGACTGATGACGGACCTGCTGGACACTGTCAGCTCAGCAGCACCGCAGACTGCTACAGTAAGCTACTATAGTAGTATGTATCAAGAAGAAAGAAAAAAAAAAAACACGGGTAGGTGGTATACATATACAATTATATATATATTATATACAATTATATATATATATATATATATATATATATATTAAACTGGTGGTGATTAATTAAACTGGTGGTCAGGTCACTGGTCACACTATCAGCAACTTGCAAGTAGTACTCCTAAGCAGACAATCACAATATATACTGGTGGTCAGTGTGGTCACAATGCCAGTGTGGCACTCTGGCAGCAGAGTGCCAGCAAAAGTGTGCACTGTACGTTAAAATATGTACTCCTGCTCTCAGACTCTAACTGCTCCCCACTGTCTCCCCCACAAGTCAGATATACAGTCACACTATCACTTCAGCAAGTAGTAGTACTCCTCCTAATGCTCCCCAAAATTACTAAAGTAAATAATACTGTGTCTCTCTCTACTCTAGTAGTCTCACTCTCTATAAACGGAGAGGACGCCAGCCACGTCCTCTCCCTATCAATCTCAATGCACGTGTGAAAATGGCGGCGACGCGCGGCTCCTTATATAGAATCCGAGTCTCGCGATAGAATCCGAGCCTCGCGAGAATCCGACAGCGGGATGATGACGTTCGGGCGCTCTCGGGTTAACCGAGCAAGGCGGGAAGATCCGAGTCGCTCGGACCCGTGTAAAAAAACCTGAAGTTCGGGCGGGTTCGGTTCCCGAGGAACCGAACCCGCTCATCTCTACATTAAATGGTTACATAATGGAATACTCAATGCTCTGGAACTAATTATTTCTCTTAAAAAAAAAATAGACATGCTGTTAGTGTGGAGTAGTAAGCGCATACTCAACCTCAGGTGAACCATTCTCACGTCATTGAACTGAACATGCAAGGAATACGTCATACAATTTTATTTTGGAATTTTAGAGTTGTACGATGTGTACTAATGTGTGTTTAAAAAAGCCATTTCTATATGTCTTAATGTTTAAATAAGTAACTTGTCTCTGATACATACCCCTCCCCTTTAGAATGTAAGCTCTTACGAGCAGGGCCCTCTTCCCTCATGTGCTTATCCTTTCTTACTTTAATAATCTTCAGCTGCACCACATCCAGCAGTCTTCTGCCACCTGATACTTATTCCAGTGTCATCTGCTGATGTAACCATGTTTATTTACCCTGTACTTGTCCTATACTGTCATCAACTGTAAGTTGCTGTTTTCCTGTTTGATTATTTGTTTATGTATTCTGTAATTGGGCGCTGCGGAACCCTTGTGGCGCCATATAAATAAAGGATAATAATAATAATAATAATAATACATGCAGCAATTAAAGGTGGTTTTGTCAATGGTTGGTGGAGGCCTAGCATTTGGCAGAGGAGTTAGATGTGCCCTCAGTATCATCACAAAGCATCTTGCATGCCTTTTTTTGGAGGGGGAGTGGCTATGTCCCAGTTAAGGATTATAAATTGTTAGGAGGTATGATTTACTAGGTATCAGCAGGCAGTGGCTTCACAAGGAATGGGGGGCGCTCCCAGGGTGTCACCCTTCCGCAGTGACAAGATCCGAGTGCTGCAGTGTGACAGTAACGATCCGAAATGAGGTAATGGGGAGCTTTATCTGTGAAGCCATGCCCCTTTAGTGATGTCAGCAGGGCAAACACAAAGCCACACCCCCTTTAAGCAAAGCCGTACCCTCTTTTTGGATGCACATGCAGGGGGTCTCTTGACCACACCGACTCCGGTGCTGCCACTATCAGCATGTGCTTGAATGGGATGGATTATCTAAAAAAAACACAAACTCAAAAATATGATTACATATGTGATTTCTGGATTTTATTTACAAATGAAAGGCAGGAGGTGCGGGCGGCTGGATGCGGCGATGATGCGGGCGGCGGCGGTGCGGGTTGCGGCGGCGGTGCGGCGGCGTAAATTACCTTTATCCTGCAGAGTTTGGCAGCGGAGCGGTTCCAGTTTCAAAAATGGCGCCTCAGCGTCATTTTTGAAATTCAAGATGGCCGCCGCGAGCCAATCACGGCTCGCCGCGTCATCGCCCCGCCCCCTCCGGCTGACTTATATAAGTCAACGCGAGGCGGAGGAGAGTCAGTCCGACGGCGGAGGAGGAGCTGTGAAGAGCTCCTGAAGAATGAAGACGCCGGAAGTCCTGGCTGGGCGGCGGCTATGCAAAAGAGCTTAGCAGCCGCCGCCCACCAGGTGAAGACGCTGGAAGCCCTGGGGAGGTGGCGCCCCCCCCAGGTGAAGACGCCGGAAGCCCTGGAAAGGCGGCGGCCACGCAAAAGAGCTTGAAGGCCGCCGCCCCCAGGTGAAGACCCAGTTTAATAAAGCTTATTTTCAAGACAGTGTGGTGTTTTTATTTTAATATTTTCTTTACAGGTGGACTACAGGTGCCAGCGGGCACTTTATGTCCGGGCATGCTGGCACTTGTGGTTCTCCAAGTGCCAGCATGCTGGGGCAGGCTTGCTGGGACCTGTAGGCTACCTGTAAAGAACAATATTACTATTCTTTGCAGGTGGACTACAGGTGCCAGCAGGCCCTTTGTGTCCGGGCATACTGGCACTTGTGGTTCTCCAAGTGCCAGCATGCTGGGGCAGGCTTGCTGGGACCTGTAGGCCACCTGTAAAGAACAATATTAACACACAATGAACCCCGCACCCACCGCCACCAGGGGTGCGGGGCATAGCACTGGGCTGGTTATTGCTCGGGAGGGGGGACCCCATTTTTATTTTTTGGGGTTCCCGCTTTCCGAGGAATTCCAACCCTGGGCTGTCTGGCTGGGGGGCAGATTAATGTTATGGCAGGGGGACCCCACACTGAGTGTCTCCCCTGCTATGGCATTACTCCCCCTGGCTGGTTCTGCCTAGTGCTGGTTTTCCTGATGTGTTGGGGGACCACACTTTTTTTTTTTTTTTTCTTCAGGGGGGGGGGGAGAGGGCTTGTTAGCTGCCAGTGCCTCCCCAACCAGTGACCTCACCGCATGTCACTGCTGGACCCAGGTGGAGCCATTTCCATTGACAAAAATCCTGGGATGTTGCACATTCATGTGCAGTATCCCAAGATTTTCAAGTCCGTGGAAAAGGGGTATTTCTTTCAGTGTCGTCAGAAGGGGGATGCGGACAGTGCGGCCCCCACCTGAGTGTCACTCTCAGAGGGGGTGACACCAAAATGCCGGCTTCTCCACAGTGACAGGAGCCAGGTGCTGCAGTGTAACATTCTCCTGATTCTTGTAGTAGTGGAGGAGCCGACACTGCATACAGGCCAGTCTTTGGGGACAGCCACCATCTCCAGTGATACTGGGCATGCCTCCCAGAGACATGAAATCAGGGGCTGCCTGTGAAGCCATGCTCCTTTCTAACTAGGTCATGCCCACTCCCCTTGATTTCTTGTGATGCCATGCCCCTCCGTGATAGGTCACCCCCCTTTTCAGGCGCATGGAGGGTGCCGTATCAGGTGTCACCAGTACCAGTGACGCCTCTGATTTGTTTATAGTTAGGACTGACCTATAACCAGAAGCATGGTAAAGCGGTGGGTGTATAATTATATACAGTATTTGCAAATGTGTGTAACTAAAACCTCTGCATTTTATTTTCATATATAAGGCAGTTTTATATAATATTTTTGCACTGGCTGAGAGCAGCCTGCTGGGTGATTTTTGTGTGGTTGGAGAGATTAGATGTAGCTGGGTGCAATTTTTTCTTCTTCTGTTGACCACAGTAATATAACTGCAACATAGATAGATGAATATACTGCTTACAAAACTATTATTTTTACTTCATGCTTTTCCTCTGCCTCTTCTGTAAATTTAAACTGCAGTTCTACAATCTGCAAAGTAAAGCACAGAGAACCTTGGTTAGTGTGTGTGCAGCCGCCCATGTGATAATCACTGTGCCCTTTATTCCATGAAGGGCATAATTCATGAGCAAAGGAAATAAGCTTAAATAGCTCCAAATCCATGATGCAGTATGTATAAACCAGCTTAAAGTGATAATGAGACAATTACTTCACGTGACATCTTTTTACTAGTGATGTGCATCGGAAATTTTTCGAGTTTTGTGTTTTGGTTCTGGATTCGGTTCCGCGGCCGTGTTTTGGATTCGGACGCGTTTTGGCAAAACCTCCCTGAAAATTTTTTGTCGGATTTGGGTGTGTTTTGGATTCGGGAGTTTTTTAACAAAAAACCCTCAAAAACAGATTAAATCATAGAATTTGGGGGTCATTTTGATCCCATAGTATTATTAACCTCAATAACCATAATTTCCACTCATTTCCAGTCTATTCTGAACACCTCACACCTCACAATATTATTTTTAGTCCTAAAATTTGCACCAAGGTCGCTGGATGACTAAGCTAAGCGACCCAAGTGGCCCACACAAACACATGGCCCATCTAGGAGTGGCACTGCAGTGTCAGACAGGATGGCAGATTTAAAAATAGTCCCCAAACAGCACATGATGCAAAGAAAAAAGGAGGTGCAATGAGGTAGCTGTGTGACTAAGCTAAGCGACCCAAGTGGCCGACACAAACACCTGGCCCATCTAGGAGTGGCACTTCAGTGTCAGACAGGATGGCAGATTTAAAAAATAGTCCCCAAACAGCACATGATGCAAAGAAAAAAAGAGGTGCAATGAGGTAGCTGTGTGACTAAGCTAAGCGACCCAAGTGGCCGACACAAACACCTGGCCCATCTGCAGTTTTGTAGCGAGAGGATGAGTGCTTCCATTCTCATGTGAATCTGAACCACTAGCCATGAACATAGGCCAGGGCCTCAGCCGTTCCTTGCCACTCCGTGTCGTAAATGGCATATTGGCAAGTTTACGCTTCTCATCAGACGCTTTTAATTTTGATTTTTGGGTCATTTTACTGAACTTTTGTAGTATACTTGACGACACAGAGGTAGAGCAGTGGACTACTGTACCGTACTGCTATATATATACTGGTGGTCACAGCAACATTCTGCACTGTGCCCTCCTACTATATACTGTGCACAACTAAAATGCAGCACAGGTATGGATGCATAGTATACTTGATGACACAGAGGTAGAGCAGTGGACTACTGTACCGTACTGCTATATATACTAGTGGTCACCGCAACATTCTGCACTGTCCCATCCTACTATATACTGCGCACAGCTAAAATGCAGCACAGGTATGGATGCATAGTATACTTGACGACACAGAGGTAGAGCAGTGGACTACTGTACCGTACTGCTATATATATATATACTGGTGGTCACAGCAACATTCTGCACTGTCCCCTCCTACTATATACTGCGCACAACTAAAATGCAGCACAGGTATGGATGCGTAGTATACTTGACGACACAGAGGAAGAGCAGTGAACTACTGTACTGTACTGCTATATATATACTGGTGGTCAGCAAAATTTTGCACTGTCCTCCTACTATATATACTGCGCACAACTAAAATGCAGCACAGGTATGGATGGATAGTATACTTGACGACACAGAGGTAGAGCAGTGGACTAATGTACTGTACTGCTATACTGGTGGTCAGCAAAATTCTGCACTGTCCTCCTACTATATACTACAATGCAGCACAGATATGGAGCATTTTTCAGGCAGAGAACGTAGATATTTTCAGCACACTGAGCACAGATATTTGCAGCACACTGAGAACAGATATTTGCAGCACACTGAACACAGAAACTGAGAGAACGCTGCACGTCCTCTCGCTATCATCTCCAATGCACGAGTGAAAATGGCGGTGACGCGTGGCTCCTTATATAGAACACGAATCTCGCGAGAATCCGACAGCGGGATGATGACGTTCGGGCGTGCTTGGGTTAACCGAGCAAGGCGGGAAGATCCAAGGCTGCCTCGGAACCGTGTAAAATGGGTGAAGTTCGGGGGGGTTCGGATCCCGAGGAACCGAACCCGCTCATCACTACTTTTTACAGATTAGCTAATCGACTTGCTGAATATTCCTATCAATGTGGTTGGACCTCCATTTATTTTGCACACACAATATGCGGAATATCGCTCCAGTAGCATTTTACATAATAGGATGTACTGTTATATTCCCATATCCAAAGTTTGCTCTCTCAATCTCAGGTTCCCCGCAGTATTGAGCCTCCTCTCACCAGCAGGTAAATGGAGTATAACAAAAAGGGAAGGAAAAGGCATATAGTATAATACCATTTAATATACTATTTAATATGCCACGACAAAACAGAAATAAAAACAAAAATTCTACAATTGGAATGGGAATGATCGATGGTTACAGGGGTGATAGTGATAGAACAGGGTAGGAGAGAATGCTAAAAGGGCTGTGGGGTTGTGAGGTATAAATTATTCAATCTTGTCTCTCAAGGAAAGGTCAAAATTTGTAAGGGGGCCCATAATTCATATGGTGACCCTGATGTTCGGCATAATTTATATATAGATATCTGAGTGTAAATGTGTATACACTACTGGGAGATGCAGTGGTATCTCCCAAATTAACAATCTCACCTTCAAGTGAGGAAGTAGAACTTTTCAAACAAGTTTGGGAATGGGATCTGGGGATCTAGGGCCCAATTCAGACCTGATCGCAACAGCAAACTTTTTCTCTGATGGGCAAAACCATGGGGGTCATTCCGAGTTGTTCGCTTGTTATATTTTTCTCGCAACGGAGCGATTAGTCGTTAATGCGCATGCGCAATGTCCGCAGTGCGACTGCGCCAAGTAAATTTGCTATGCAGTTAGGTATTTTACTCACGGCATTACGAGGTTTTTTCTTCGTTCTGGTGATCGTAATGTGATTGACAGGAAGTGGGTGTTTCTGGGCGGAAACTGGCCATTTTATGGGTGTGTGCGAAAAAACGCTACCGTTTCTGGGAAAAACGCGGGAGTGGCTGGAGAAACGGAGGAGTGTCTGGCCGAACGCTGGGAGTGTTTGTGACGTCAAACCAGGAACGAAACTGACTGAACTGATCGCAGTTGCCGAGTAAGTGTGGAGCTACTCAGAAACTGCTAAGAAGTGTCTATTCGCAATTTTGCTAATCTTTCGTTCGCAATTTTGGTAAGCTAAGATTCACTCCCAGAGGGCGGCGGCTTAGCGTGTGCAAAGCTGCTAAAAGCAGCTTGCGAGCGAACAACTCGGAATGAGGGCCCATGTGCAGTGCAGGTGGGGCAGATATAACATGCAGAGAGAGTTAAGGGTCCTACACAGTTGCCGATGTGTGCAGCCGATATGAACGATATCATTCAGTAATGAAGGATAAATCGTTCATATCGCTCAGTGTGTATGCACTAGAGATGTGCGGCGGGCACTTTTCGTGCTTTGGTTTTGTATCTGGATCCTCGCTTTTCTTTTGGATCTGGATTGGTTTTGCCAAAACCACCCTTTCGGGTTTTGGTTTTGGATCTGGATGATTTTTTAAAAAAACACAAAAACAGCTATAATCACAGAATTTGTGTGTAATTTTGATCTTACGGTATTATTAACCTCAATAACATTCATTTCCACTCATTTCCAGTCTATTCTGAATACCTAACACCTCACAATATTATTGTTAGGCCAAAAGGTTGCACCGAAGTATCTGGATGACTAAGCTAAGCAACACAAGTGGGCAGCCCAAACACCTGTCCCATCTAGTAGTGGCACTGCAGTGTCACACAAAATGCCAGTTTTAAAAACTATGCCTCAAATAGCACATAATGCAAAGAAAAAAAAGAGGTGCACCAAGGTTGCTGCATGACTAAGCTAAGCGACCAAGTGGGCGGCACAAACACCTGATCCGTCTAGGAGTGGCACTGCAGTGTCAGACAGTATGGCAATTTAAAAAAATAAGGCCCAAAAGAGCACATACTGCAAAGAAAAAAAACAGGTGCAAGATGGAATTGTCCTTGGGCCCTCCCACCCTCCCTTATGTTGTATAAACAGGACATGCACACTTTAACAAACCAATCTTTGCAGTGACTGGGTCTGCCACACGACTGTGGCTGAAATGATTGCTTTGTTTGGGCCCCCACCAAAAAAGAAGCAATTAATCTATCCTTGCACAAACTGGCTCTACAGTGGCAAGATGTCGTCCTCATCCTCAGATTCCCCCCCCCCTCCTTTCAGTGTTTACATCCTCACAGAGAAATAATATTCAAACAAAACCACATCATTTAGGTGTCAGTGGACTGCTTACACTATTACCTAAAGTTTCTGAACTTGACAATGACTTATGATGAATGCGCTGCAGGTGACGTATAAGGGTGGATGTTCCTAGGTGGTTAACGTCCTTACCCCTACTTATTATGGATTGACAAAGGCAACAGATGGGTTGACACCTGTTGTCCGTATTTGTGGAGAAATAATTCCACACCGAATAGGTGGCTTTTTTGGTATTTTGCCCAGGCATAACAATGGACTTTGTCATCCCATGCCCAACAACTGTCTCCACTAGTGCCTTATTCAAACAAACCACATCACCCTCAGAATCCTCATCGTCAACTTTCTCCGCAGCGCCAGCCATCCTGGTGTACTTCTACTGTGACATCCTCAATCTCAATATCAGCAACTGGACTGGCAGTGCTCCTACCAGCACTTGCAGGGGGCGTGAAAATGGTGGTAGGAGCCTCCTCTGATACAGTGTTGTGAATGTCAGGCCTAGACATCGCAACCGCAGACAGTTCCAGCACCCCTGTATTTTCACATCATACAAGACAGGGCTAGTGTACATTGATTTTCACTGCACCCAAGAATAATTACAGCATACAAGACAGGGCCAGTGTACATTGATTTTCACTGCACCCCTGAATTTTTATAGCATACCAGTGTAATGTTATTTGAACAGCAACACCCCTATATTTTACAGCATACAGCAGTGTGCTTTTCATTTTTAACAACTGCACCCCTGAATTTTTATAGTATACAGGGCCAGTGTAATGTTATTTAAACAGCAGCACCCCTATATTTTACATCATACAGTGTGCTTTAAATTTTAAACTACAGCACCTCTGAATTTTTACAACATACAGGGCCAGCAGCACCTCTATATTTTACAGCATACAGGAGCAGTGTGCTTTTAATTTTGCACCCCTGAATTTTTAAAACATACAGGGCCAGAAGCACCCTTATATTTTACAGCATACAGGAGGAGGACAGTGCCCCTGCACCCTGTACAATACAGTGACAGCCAGGACAGCAACACCCATGCACAGCTGCAGTACATGAAACACCAGTGACGGGTGGTCTTCAGTATGCCGGCGGTCGGGCTCCCGGCGACCAGCATACCAATGCCGGGAGCCCGACAGCCGGCATACCGACAGCCGGCATACCGACACTTATTCTCCCTCGTGGGGGTCCACGACCCCCCTGTAGGGAGAATAAAATAGTGTGGCGCGCGTAGCGTGGCGAGCGCAGAGAGCCTGCAAGGGGCTCATTTGCGCTCACCACACTGTCGGTAAGCCGGCGGTCGGGCTCCCGGCGCCGGTATGCTGGTCGCCGGGAGCCCGACCGCCGGCATATCGTAGTGAACCCCCAATGACAGCCAGGACAGCACCCCTAACACGGCACAGGTACACCACAGTGACTGCAGCAGCACCCCTACAGAGTGCACACTAACCCCACCTGACACCACCACCCACAGAGAGAGACAGAGTTCTGTCTCCCTCACTCCATGTCCGGAGTGAAAATGGCAGCGACACGTGGCTGTTTATATGGGATCCAAATACCGAAAGAATCCGACAGTGAGATGATGACGTTTTGACTCGTTCTGGTTTCCTAGTCTGGCAGGAAGTCCCGAGACGGACTAGGATCTGGGCTCGGGACATGATGTTCGGGGGGTTCGGTTCTCAGGGAACTGAACCAGTTCATCTCTAGTATGCATCAACGATGAACGATGCGTGTCGTTCATCATTGGTTTTCCCTTCGTCTATAGCAAGCCAATATGGACGATGGTCATTAATCGTTGAAATCGACCATCGTCCAAATCTGAAAAGTTGGCAAGTGTGTAGGGCCCATTAGATTTGGGTGAGGTGTGTTCAAACTGAAATCTAAATTGCAGTATACAAATAAAGAAGCCACTACTTACCCTGCACAGAAACAAAATAACCCACCCAAATCTAACTCTCTCTGCACATATTATATCTGCCCCACCTGCAGTGCACATGGTTTTGGCCATTAGACAAAGATTTTGCTTTTGCAATCAGGTCCTGAATTATGCCCCTAGTTGTATAGTGATAGATGAATGCTCATCAGTCAGAGGATTGCTTATTATGACAAAACACTTAGAAAATCTATAGTAGTTGCTAAATGGTCTTCACTAAGCTTCATACAATTAGCCATAGACTTCTGCTCTGTTGGAGGAACTGTGGTCATAGAGGTTTCTTGTATGGTGAGATTGCACTAATGTTCAAAGATTTTGAGATGTAGTACTAAACTGATATATGATGCTCCCCCCTCAACCGGCCCTTTGGACCGCCTCCCCTCCCATCTTCTCCGCTCCCTCTCCCCCACTGCCTGCTCCCACCTTGCTCACCTCTTTAACCTATTACTCTCTACCAGAATCTTTCCCTTACCATTTAAACATGCTCTGGTCTCACCTATTCTCAAAAAAACTAACCTTGAACCTTCATCACTCACTAGCTACTGCCCCATCTCTCTTCTCCCATTCGCCTCCAAACTACTTGAACGACTGGTCTACAGCTACAATCTACTGGTCTCACAAGCTACCTCTCTGACATCTCCATCCTTGATCCACTACAATCTGGCTTTCACCCACTCCATTCCACCGAGACTGCTCTGGTGAAAGTCACCAATGACCTGCTTTTCGGCCAAATCCAGGGACCACTTCTCTCTGCTCATCCTTCTGGACCTCTCTGCTGCCTTTGACACCATGGATCATCCTCTCCTCCTCCGCACACTCCAAAATGTTGGCCTCTCTAGCACTGTCCTTGACTGGTTTACCTCTTACTTCATTAACCGCTCCTTCTCTGTGTCTGCCTCTGGCACCACCTCACACCCTTCCATCCTTCTTGTTGGTGTCCCTAAGGGTTCTGTCCTAGGCCCCCTTCTGTTCTCCCTGTACACCTCTTCCCTGGGTGCGCTCATTAACTCCTTTGGCCTTCAATACCACCTCTATGCTGCTGACACACAATTCTACCTCTCCTCTCCTGATCTGTCCTCTCTCGGTCTCCAGCTGCCTCTCCGCCATCTCCTCCTGGATGACTGAGCGCTCTCTGAAGCTCAAGATGTACAACACTGAACTCATTATCTTTCCCCCAGCCATGGCAACACCCCCTACCAATATCTCTATCGCTGTTGACAACACCATCATCTGCCCCGTTCCCCAACTCCGCTGCTTGGTCATCACTCTTGACTCCTCCCTCTCCTTTGCACCCCACATCCAAGCTCTGGCCAATCCTGTCTGTTCCAGCTATGCAACATTGCTTGCATCAGGCTATTTCTCTCCCAGAGTGCAACTAAACATATCATCCACTCACTGGTCATCTCACGGCTCGACTACTGCAATGTTCTCCTCACTGGCTCTCATCTTGCTCCCCTCCAATCTGTCCTCAACTCTGCAGCTAGGCTTATCTTCCTCTCCCGTCACTCCACTTCTGCCACTCCCCTTCGACAAAATTTACACTGGCTCCCATTCCCCTACAGAATCCTCTTCAAACTCCTCACCCTGACATACAAGGCCATCTCTAATTCCACTGCTCCCTACATCTCCAACCTCCTCTACTTTCATACTCCCTCCCGCCCCCTACGGTTGGCCAATGACCGTCAACTCTCTTCTGCCCTGGTCACTGCTTCCCATGCTCGACTTCAAGATTTTGCCCGTGCTGCACCCCTTCAGTGGAACGCACTCCCCCGCTCTATTAGACTCTCCCCGACCTTTCAAAGCTTAAACGGGCACTGAAAACCCACCTATTCATCAAAGCATACCCTTCCGTTGCATAACCTAGTCCTGAGGCTTCTCCTCCATCCCCCTGCCTCATGCCTTGAACATCTCTGCTTTGTGTATATACTGCCATCAGGCTACCTCCCGCTTGCTTGCACTTCATGTCATCTGTCTGTCGCCCCTTGCCACTAGATTGTTAGCTCTTCAGTGCAGAGTCCTCTTTCCTCTTTATGTCTAAGCCCTCTTCTCGACACATTTCACTCGCAGCTCGCTCCTACATCAGCGACCATCTTTACCCACTTTTTCTCCTGCTGGTAAAGGCTCATCTCTATCTATGGCCACCAGCCCCAAGTAATACGATGATTACTCCCTTGCTACTTACATCTTAGCTGTATTATGTTTTGAGAATTGTGGTGCTCTTTGTTACCTGTACTCTATTTTTGTTATTTATTTACTGTAATGCTAAGTTTTGTCTCCCTGTACTGTCCTTTGTACGGCGCTGCGAAACACTTGTGGCGCCTTATAAATAAAATGTAATAATAATAATAATAATACCAATGTACAGATGTCCAAAGACCCCTTCAGTATTATTTTATTATGAAAGTCTATAGTTACCCACTGGTAAGTGTCTCTCCATTCTATGGTTTTCATCGCATTCAATACCATGGTAGTGTCTTTAAGATAGGATGATAATTTCTTAACATAAGGGTTCATAAATACATCCATGTATTTCGATAGATTTGATGTAAGTGAGTCTATCCCTGCAACAATAGGTCTCCCAGGTGGATTGGAGAGACACTTATGAATTTTAGGTAGGAAATATAAAATGGGGGTTATGGGGTTGGATTGCATTAAAAAAGAAAATTTGTCTTTAGTAATGACAGTACTCCTTAGACCCTGTACAAGGAGTGATCTTAGTTCATCTATATACATGTCTTTAGGATCATCTGATAACATAGTATAGGAATTAGAGTCTCCAGAAGTCTTTGAGCTTCTTTGACATATTTATCACGATCCATTACCACCAACCGCCCCCACCTTTGTCAGACGGTTTTATAACTATGCTAGTGTTTTTTTGGAGGTTATTTAGTGCTTCGATTTCTCTGTTTTGAAGATTCTTGGTTGCCACCGGTGCTAGTTCGGTCTCACAAAGATCTTTTTTTCACTAGATCATAGAAAATGTTCACATTGCTCCCTTTGGATTCTACTGGTTAGTATTTGGATTTCGGTTTGAGACCTGATTTGGATCTATCCTCATAGTTAGAAATGATTGCGTTTTCTTTTCTCAAGAAGTGTCTTTTAAGTGTTAATTTGCGCACAAATTTATTTAGGGCTATAAAAGTGTCAAATTTGTTCAGTCCTTCAGTGGGCGCGAAGGACAGGCCTTTACTGAGGAGGTTGTTCTGGATCAGTTAGAACATGTGATGATAAGTTAAATATTCCTTTATCCACTGTGTTTGTGGTCAAAGGTTTCTCTTTTTGTGTTCCTTCCCTACTGCCACCCCGTTTTGTTCTATTTCTGTGAACCATCTCTTTAACAGGGATGCATGTTTGACGTCTTCGCATAGTATGTTCCTGGATGTTTCTTTCGGTCGTGCTCTTTGTCTTGAGGATAAAAAAAATCTTGCTCATTGTTTGATCTCAGTCTATGTAATGTGGCGAACCTATTGGATGTCTTGATATATTGTGTGATGGTGAATCATCTCTCCATGCTGGTTTCGTTCTTTGTGATATAGTCTTCCACTGATAGCTTTGATCCGTTTTATGAGGTTTGTTGAGGGTCTTAAATCTACTCCAGTTCTTTGTGTTTCCTTGTCATAGTCTTTTTTGTCTCGAACAAACTTTTTTCTTTTCCCCGTATGACCTCCTCTTCGATATGTTCCAACTTTTTATTGAGAACGTTCTCATTAATTCTATAATCGTCTTTGGTTTTGACTAGTTCAGCTTCCTTATCTTTGATATCTTTCTCAAGTGCAACAACGCTCTTCCTTCTCTCACTGATTTAATAAAATCATTAATTAATAGAGCATGCGTGTAAAATGGAGTCACATTTTTCAATAAACTCAGGATCTGAGTTTCCAAAGGTGGGCTGCTTCAAGATTCTTAGTCCTCTCGGTATCCTATTGACTTCAATATAATGCTCCAGTCCTTTGATATCCCACCAAGTTTTAATCCCTTTAACTAGTAATCATTCCATTCCCCAAAATAGATAATCTAGATCAGCAGGTGCGAGAGTTGTATCAATCTGGGATTCTTCATTAAAAATCTTTTGACACCAATCATTACGTTTGTTGGTGTGTTCATTAATCCTGAACATTTTATAAATCTAAACACAATCAAGGCAGCCTCTTACAAGTTATACCAGAGAATATAAAGCAATAGACATACGGCGCCACAGGTGAGTATGAATAAATAAAAATAAATAGTTAATATTAACAAAAAACAAACACTCCCTTATTAATATAGGCATGGGTAAGATGCCTTTCAAGTTAAATAGGAATGGGGGAATAGGGGTATCAGCTACCAACAGTGTCTGCACAGATATAAATAAATATGAAGAAAAAAACAGGATACGTAGTGATGGGATAAGAATTTTTTTTTTACAATTATTTATTTTTAAAAATAGAGTAATAAGATACAAAAATGCGAGATGGGCTAAAATTTAGCAAAATGCTAGAATACAAGAGGCTAAAAACATTAAAAAAATAGAAATAAAAGATATACAATATAAAAGATAAAATATTTCTGCTAATCTTAATACGGAGAGTCATATGAGGAACACCCAACGCGTTTAGTCTATCTGACTTCATCAAGGGGCGAAGGACTACTGAGCAGATCTTCTATATATAGCAGGTATAATTAGGGGTAAGTGATTATGACATCATTTCCTGTTAGAATTGCATAACTCTATTTCTTAAACATATATTGATAAACATATATGTGGATTGTAGTAGAAAGGATGCATGACCCTGAGAGATAAGGTATATAAAAAAAACGAGCTTTAAAACCTCAGAAATAACAAGTTACAGTTCGGAACCATGTCCGGCATCACTTCCGCCACACTTCCTGTGTAACTAGCGCGGTAGTGCGCATGCGCCTCCTGCCCCACTTCCGGTGGACAGACTTCAGTCTGTGCTTGGCTTGCCAAACTTCCGGCTGGGTTTGCTCAATGTTCATGCCCCACTTCCGGTCGTGGCGGGACGCGGCGCCTCTCAGTTGGTTATAGGTGTATGTAGCAGTCACTCATTGCAGCGGCCATCTTTCCGGAGACCCATATTTGCAGACATTGTTAAAGAAGTGTATCCAGATACCGGAGCAGCTCATAAGGAAAAAATAAAACTTTTAGTATTGATGTTTAAACTTTCTGTACAGCGCTGTCTGATGGAATTCTAATACTAATATATTAATAGTTTTTCACTGATGCACTACAATTAGTGCTGGCACAAGAATAAACATATATAAATAAAAATAAAGATAAAAAAAATGAGGGTGGAACTAACACTAACCGTGGAACATATATAGGATTATAGGCTTTAGGTGAATAATATACCAGTATGGTTTGGGAGACACTATTTTATGCTAACCAATAAGTAGCATAAACATAGATAATTTATACATATTAATTAAGTAGTGTGGAGATGTGTCCTGTTCCCCAGGACACATCCCAGCTACAGCACGCAGGGGATCTGTGTCCCCTGCGGGAGGGCGTCTCTGACAGCGCTAGGACAGCTTGTCTGTCCCTAGCGCCTGTCAGTGTGCAGGTGCGGCGGGTGTCCGGTGCAGGGATTACACTTTTCCCTGCACCGGACCGGAGGCTGCGGAGGCTGCGGAGGCGTTCAAATGTTGACGCCCTCCGGGAGCCAATTGCGGCTCCAGGAGCGGCGGCCAATCAGAGACGGGCGCGGCGAGCCAATGGGCGCTCGCCGCGTCATAGGCCACGCGTCTGACGTCAGACGCCGGGCGGGAGCCGAAGACCGAGGGCGCGCGGAAGAGCGCGGAAGAAGACGGGCGGGAGAAGAGAGAAGACGCCGCCAGGAGAAGAGGACGGGAGGCCGCGCCGAAGAGCGGTGAAGAGCTCCGGTGGCCGTTGAAGAGGCCAGAAGACGTCGGGCTCCTGAAGGAAGATGTCCAGCGGCGGCTGGATGCGGAAGAGCGGAGGCGGCACCGCTGGCCAGGACGGGTCAGCGGCAGAAGAGGGCGCCGAAGACCCCCGGTGCAGGTGAGGCCTCAGTAGGCAACTTCCACCCCCCTCCCCTTTTCCTCCCTAGACCATCAGGGACGGGCATTAGGCGTGGGGCACAGTTCAGGCACTAGGCCTGTGGCGCAGATAGGAATTTGGGGGTCATCATTCGATTTGGTGGTTTGGGCGTTAGGCCCAAGCCACCTCAACAGCATGCTAGGCGGGCATTAGGCCCGAGGGGCACATCGGGCACTAGGCCTGTGGGGGCATTAGAGGGCATTAGGCCCTAGTGCATTGTGGCAGAGTAGGTACATATAAGGTGACCCTGGACACTAGGCCCAGGTCACCCAACGGGCGACAAGTTAGGTGGGCGCTAGGCCCGTGGGTGAAGTCAGGCCTCCGGCCTGTGTGCAGTCAGGGGGCACTAGGCCAAGTGAATAAGTGCCCCCCCAAGGTGAATAAAGGTAGCACTGGGCACTAGGCCCAGGCCACCCTGAAGTGTTTAGGTAGGCAGGTCCGCTTGACCTGAGCCCCATAGAAGGAAGTGTACAGGAGGTGGGCAGGCTGTGCGGCGCCCACCCCCCTTCCAGCGGTAGGTAGGGATTTAAAGGAACAACACCATTTGATGTTGTACTCTGGTATGTGTGTTGTTACCGTGCAGGGCAAAGTGTTGTTTTAGAGTTTGTGCATAGTTTGTGTTGCACCACCCACACTTGAGCCAGTTTGAGGGCTTTGTTTATGTAGCTAGTGTAGCGGATGCACACTAGGTTAGAGTTAGGCCCTGCACAGCTGTTTCTCTCTTTGCCTCCTTACAGGGACCTGTAAGTGGAGAAGATCGGAGTACAAGACGTAGGACGGTGAGTAACATCTGTCTGTGTGTTCCTTCCGTGTTTGTCCCTATCAGTCTCCCTTCCTTCAGGGCGAACGGTGAGCCTTGTACGCCGGTGCAAGGTAGAATTTCCACCTGGTGCGAGAGTGCCAATAGGTGAAATTCGGGCTCTGAGGCGTATGCCGGGGATGACCCTCACCTAGCCCGAGAGAGCCATTTTCCTCGGTTCCGGAGGGCGTTTTGGTCCACAGTCAGGAGGACGGCACTCAGCAATCTCCTTCCTCCTAGGTCATCGGGTCCGGGTCCGACCGAAGATCTTCCAGGTCCGTTGAAGGTTCCGGTACCTGAAGGTGAGAGAGTGCGGCGCCTGGTAAGTGGTGAACCTACACCTGCACGGCATCAGGCACTACACGCACAGCCACCACCCTCTTACAGTAGCACCTAGTGTATTATGTAAAAAAGGGGGTATTTTAGTTATCATTTAAGGCAAGATATAAAATATATGAAATAAATAAATATAAAGATAAAGATAAAAATTACCTAAGGACATATATGGAAAATGTACACAAATCTGTAAATCAGTTGTACGCTGATTTAGTTGGGGGACATTATTCCAGAGAGTAGTAGAAGTGCATTAGAGTGAATGATGGGATTTATCGATTAGATAACTCCCACTAGTTAATAGGCTTATAGTGTGAGGTGATGGGTACAATATATTTGAGCATATGAAAGAGGGGGTTAGCTACAGACTAGTGGTCAGTCACACTCTTAAAGATTTAAAATTGTGCTTATTAACCAAAATTAGGAATGACCGTAATGCTAGTGTGTGTGACTGGTAAATTATACTCGCCCAATATTTAAATCTTAGTGGTAATATAGTGAGGTGGTGAATAGTTATATCCCATTATGTTTGTTAGGTATGTAAATACTATGTATGAGCCTGTCTGGGCCACCTTGTACAGTACCCAATCTTCCCAAGAGGTTCCCCACTTGGTACTGGTAGAGCCCAACACTGCTTAGCTTCCTAGATCGAATGGAATTGGGCATATAACCAGTGTGGTATGACTGTATTTTACGGCAAAGAGACTCAATCCCAAAGTAAAATTTTTTTTATTATTTATTCTTGTGCCAATCATATAGGATGCCGCACATATAGAAGGTGATAATAAGGAAAACATTGAAAAAGGTACAGGGGTGATATAGGGTACACGTGAGTTAAAGGATCAGTGAAGGGTACTTGGGTCATGAGACTTCTTTCATGAGTGACTGCTACATACACCTATAACCAACTGAGAGATGCCGCGTCCCGCCGCGACCGGAAGTGGGGCATGAACGTTGAGCAAACCCAGCCAGAAGTGTGGCAAGCACTGTCCACCGGAAGAGGGGCAGGAGGCATATGCGCACTACTGCACTAGTGACACAGGAAGTATGGCGGAAGCGACGCCGGACATGGTTAGCTCTCAGGGTCATGCATCCTTTCTACTACAATCCACATATATTTTTATCAATATATGTTTAAGAAATAGAGTTATACAATTCTAACAGGAAATTATGTCATAATCACTTACCCCTAATTATACCTGCTATATATAGAAGATCTGCTCAGTAGTCCCTCACCCCTTGATGAAGTCAGATAGACGAAACGCGTTGGGTGTTCCTCATATGACTCTCCGTATTAAGATTAGCAGAAATATTTTATCTTTTATATTGTATATCTTTTATTTCTATTTTTTGAATGTTTTTAGCCTCTTGTATTCTAGCATTTTGCTATTCCTCTCCCTCTAAATTTTAGCCCATCTCGCATTTTTGTATCTTATTACTCTATTTTAAAAAAATAAATAATTGTAAAAAAAATGTCCTATCCCATCACTACGTACTGTATTCTGTTTTTTTCTTCATATTTATTTATATCTGTGCAGACACTGTTGGTCGCTGATACCCCTATTCCCCCATTTATATATACATATATATATATATATATATATATATATATATATACAGGAGACTTGCTAGAATGTGCTCTGCTACAAAAATCCACCGATGACCGACTCCATGCTTGTACAAAAACAACAAATACCTTTTATTCAGGTAGCTCAAAAACATAGATATACATAAAACAAAGATCACTGTCTTTAGTATAAACTACCAGGGAGGTTACTGCCTCTTACTACTAAATAAGGAACCCTTCAGGTCCCAGCATCCTGACACTAGTGCCCCAGTCTTCCGGATCCCACTGTCCCTAGCAGGCCTATCACTTGGGCACTAACTGCCTTCAGGAGCCCTGACTCATGGGAGATACTCTGCTTTAAACCCAGCACCCAGGTGCTGGCTGATGAAGCAGCTTCTTGGGCTAAGAAGCCTAGAAGACCTGGTCTGGGACAAATGGATGGGAACCCAGTACATCTACACTTCCCATCCACCCCCAGGACCCTGTGTGTAGCTTACAGGTGGCAAGGTACCTCTCCTGCCACAATATATATATATATATATACAGTAGAAGGTCCGGCTCTCCCTTCAAAAATGTTTGTGCGCCGGGTGCCTGCACGAGGAAGTGACAGCAACAGTAGAAGAATGGTACGGTCTGACCTGACGAAAGTGCTACAATAAAAGCACTGAAACGTTGTCTATCTTCATGCTGGTTTAAGACTGAATTATTTAAGACGTCTGGAGTGCCGTACCATTCTTCTACTATATATATATAGAAGAATGTGTACAGCAGACAATGCACAGGTCAACATATATATATATGTTGACCTGTGCATTGTCTGCTGTACACAGTCTATTGTGACCTGTGTATTGTCAAGCGGCATGTGCTGTTCAAAGTGTAGGGGTGGTTATCGAAATGCAATGGTTACAGACCATCAGTGTTTTTCTCTCAATGGCACTAATTTAACCGTTTGATGGCGGCATTCCGATGTTTGTCACCACTGAATGGTAATGATCTGATAGTGTTCCAATGGAAAACTTTTTATAGGGTGCAGTAACAAGGTACAGAAGAGCAGTGACAGGGCACAGAGGGGGCAGTGATGGAGCATAGAGGCAGGGCCGGTGCTAGGGTGTTCGGCGCCCCCCTGCAAACCATAAATTTTTGCCCTCCCATACTTTACAAAGGGACTATGTGCACCTTTGGTAAACACCAAAAAAAGGGTGCGGCCTTACAAGGAAGGGGCATAATGGTACCCCCATTTCAAATTACGCCACACAGTAGCACAATCTTATTTACATAACACCGCACGTAGTAGTGCCGCATATACTCATAATGCCCCCTGTAGGAGTGCTGCTTACACAAAATGCCCCCTGTAGTAGTGCTGCTTACACAAAATGCCCCCCTGTAGTAGTGCCACTTATACAAAATGCCCCCTGTGGTAGTGCCGCTTACACAAAATGCCCCCTGTGGTAGTGCCGCTTACACAAAATGCCCCATGTGGTAGTGCCGCTTACACAATGCCCCCTGTGGTAGTGCCGCTTACACAATGCCCCCTGTGGTTGTGCCGCTTACACACAATTCCAAGCTGAAATGCATGAAAAGTGGCCCATTTGGGCTTTTCTAGTTGTGCTCATTAGTTTGATCAGGTTTAGCCTCGTAAACCTCTGTGGGTGCGATTAGCACAATAAAAAAGATCAATTGAATATCGTCCCACAATCTCCCGTCACTTTAGATGGGAGATCGGGCACGATATAACAATTGAATTCCCCCTATGTTTGCTATAGATGTCAATGATGCATTTGACAACCATTCAGCTTCAATGATCAGTTTGCACAGGCTTGGGGGACATGTACTAAGCAGTGATAAAAGTGGAGAAGTGAGCCAGTGGAGAAGTTGCCCATGGCAACCAATCAAAATGTATAATTTGCATACTATAAACGTATACAAAGCAGTTGATTGGTTGCCATGGGCAACTTCTCCACTTGCTCACTTCTCCGCTTTTATCACTGCTTAGTACATGTCCCCCTTATCATACAGCCATTGAAGTAACAGCGTAGACCTAGATGGTTTCGGTATGAATGGTCAACTATGTTATGGTCGACAGTCATTAGGTCGACCACTATTGGTCGACATTGGCATGGTCGAAATGGACAAATGGTCAAAACATGAAAAGGTTGACATGTTTTGTTTTTTTACTTTTTTGGTGTCGTTTTCTGCGTAAAGTGACGGGGAACCCCAATTAGTGCACCGCGTCACCTTCGGGCAAGCTGCCTCACTGCGCTTGGCACAGATTACCATTCCCAATCGTAGTCCACGTGGATCGTAAAGTATGGAAAAGTTCCCCAAAAGGAAAAAAAATAGAAAAACTCTTGTTGACCTTTTCATGTGTCGACCTTTCATGTGTCCACCGTTTTCATGCGTCGACCATGTGTCCATGTTGACCATGTCAATATCGACCTAATGACTGTCGACCATAACATGGTCGACCATCCAAACGGATACCGACCTAGATATACAGGTGAGCCAGTGTGCAGATGCTTACCATAATTCTAGGGGTAAAATTTACTAAAGCTCCTAAAAATGAAAAATAGTGATGTTGCCCATAGCAAACTATCAGATTCTGTCTATCTGTGTATCATTTTCTAGGATGCCATAGAGAAATAATAGAATCTGATTGGTTGCTATGGGCAACATCGTCACTTTTCATTCGTTAGTAAATTTACTCCCTAGGTGTTTAAATCTACAACAATCAGATTTGGAACATTAAAAGTGCATACACATGGTGAGATATTGACTATCTCCGATTTTGAGTTTGCGATTTCCCCTGAACTCCCCGGAGCCCTGAACCACCAATACTATCTTTACCTGAGATTTTCACTATATGAGATTTTGACTAAGTGCAATTTTTAACTATACTATGTACTAGATTGTACACAATATAGTCAAGATTGACAGTCTATCTTTTCTTGCGATACCGACCCCATGGGAGCGTGCATCGGTATCGCAAGGTGTGTACACACGGTGTGATTACACTAACTTTCGTTTTATGATTTTGACTATATAGCCAAAATCGTAAGGTTACATCGTACCGTGTGTATCAGGAATGTGCAGGCAGGGGAGGCAGAGCCTCACCTGTCATGCTCCTTGTCAATACTACAGAGTTTTGACTATAAAAATTATTAGAATAATAATAATACGAAGAAGATACTTTTAATTTAGAAACATCTTCTTTGTAGTAAAGTAAACATTTGTATAGTTAAAACTGTCCAGTTTTGCAGATCAAAGTTGGGGTCTGCTGCAGCGCTGCCAGTAGAGCGAGGACGGGCTACCCAGAAACCAATCACACCACTTAAAAATGAGCCAAGGTAGGCATGCCTCACAGTGGCTTCAGCTATGATTGGAGACCTCGGATGTGTCATGTGAGCATCCAGGAAGAGACGGAAGAGACCGGAGCTCCGTTAGAACGAAGCACAATTGCCAAGGCTGCCTATTTTCTGCGTCCTGGACCCGCTGTGAGTGAGCGCACACCTTTCCCTGCACAGGAGATGAAGCCACCGATCACTGCGCCACCGGGCTCTGCATACCAGGAGAAGGTTGCGCACATATACCAGAGGAAGCCTGCCCATATCCCAGCAGAGAAGGGTGTAGAACCGAATCCCTTGTCCGCCGCCAGCTGCCGGGCTCAGTCTCTCTTTTTCCACATCAGAATTCAAACGGGTGAGTGACAGGAGAGCACACCATCACCGGCAGTGAAAGATGGGGGAAAGGAGTCCAGTAGGTACCCGATATATATATATATATATATATATATATATATATATTTACATTTACCATCCTTCATCTAGGCACCCCCGGGGAGGGTTAGGGTTAGGCTACGGGGGTGGGAGGGTTAGGTTTAGGATACAGGGAGGGAGGGTTAGAGTTAGGCACCACTGAGGGGGGTTTGGGGTTAGGCCGTGAGAAAGGTGGGTTAGGGAGTTTTGGGATCAGGGTTATCTTTTACAATTAGCCAGTGTCTATATTTGAAACATTGGGATGATGCTGTCAGTATTTTGACAGCCGGCATCCTGACCACCGGGATCTCGATACCAACGCATATATATATATATATATATATATATATATATAAATATATATAAGGTCAGTTAGCGGCACACCTTAGTGTGCAATATACACAAACTACTGAACGCCTGTGCCCTCCATTGGTGACCATGCAATCACCCATATAAAGCAAGTTCTCTGTAGGCGGCACTCACGGCTCCAAGAAAAAGAAGACAGGACACTGCCTGGCTCGTATCAACGTTTCAATGTTTCTAGTTGAACATTTTCATCAGGATAACAAGATAGCAGTGACAAACTTGCCTAAATACCCCTCATCCGTCCATGGCGCCGGAGGTCTGTCTGCCACGCTCAGTGAATAATGACGTCATCACGGGTCGATGTCTCCCGGCGTCACGGAGGGAACCCACCTGCACATTGATTACAATGATTCATTAAAGGAAAAGACACACAATACACAGTATCGATCCAAATTGCTTCTACAACGTTAGGCAAAATGGATCTTTTTACTTGACAGTTTGAGTCCAAACGGTCTTAATGAAAATAACGGCCTCAGTTGCTTCCTTTGATTGTGTTTGTATTTAGGGGGACGTGTACTAAGCAGTGATAAGAGTGGAGAAGTGAGACAGTGGAGAAGTTGCTCATGGCAACCAATCAGCATTGATGTAACATTTATAATATGCATAATATAAAAATATACAGAGCAGCTGATTGGTTGCCATGGGCAACTTCTCCACTTGCTCGCTTCTCCACTTTTATCACTGCTTAGTACATGTCCCTATTAGTTTCTTATTAACAAGTAAGTTGCAGATAAATGTATCTCCTTTAGCTAATTTGTATCTGTGTATGTTATAACTTGTCTGTATAGCTGCTTTATTGTATACTTGCTATAGTGATTGTTGTAGCTATACTGTACCTTGTATGTGTTATTTTAATGTTTTATTAATAATCTTGGTGATGGGTGCACTGGGTGACGTCATCACTGCTCACGCGGTTAGCCGGAAGAGATGCTACTGGCATGGACAACGTGGTGAGGGGGAGCACATAAAAATTGGTGAGTCTTTTGTACATGTTTGTAAGCCCTGCCGAAAATGCTGTTGCATTGAAACATTGGCTAAACACAGGCTGTTTTAGATGTCGTTCTTTACTCTGAGTGCCGCCGCATAGCAACACTATATATATTGGGGTATATTTACTAACATTCGTAATTCTCCCGATTTGGTGGGAGAATAATCACGAATGACATCGAAAGTGTAAAACTGCAACTTTTTGAATTTATTACGACTAATTTACTAAGCTGTCGTATTCTGCATTTTCTTTTGTTCCGATGTCGATGTCATTCGTGTTTTTTTTTTTGTTTTTTACGGCAGTGATTAGCAAAACACTGCCGACTTTTTCTAAATGAATCTCGGCCGGATCTGTGTGATCCGTGCTGGGGTTCTTTTTTTTTTCTTTTTTTTTAAATAAGCACTGTAAAACTGTAAAAAAAAATGGCGTGGGGTCCCCCCTCCTAAGCATAACCAGCCTCGGGCTCTTTGAGCCGATCCTGGTTGCAGAAATATGGGGAAAAAAATGACAGGGGTTCCCCCATATTTAAGCAACCAGCATCGGGCTCTGCTCAGCGGTGAGGTCACTTTCGGTCAACCGCTGAGCAGAAAGTTCCCACCATTGGTTACAATGGAGTGCATAGGCGCTACATTGTAACACTGCCGTGTACCGCCTGTCAGACAGTACAGGAGCACACAGCCGATCAGGAGGGTGCTACAACGTGGCGCTCCCTGATTGGCTGAAGAAACCCACTTAGACAGAAGTCAGAGTGGGTTTCTGGCATTCGGGGAAAGGGGGCCCATGTGAAAACATGGGTCCCCTTTCAGTGCGTGGCTCGGGTCTCCGTTTTATTTTTTTAATCAAGTACGTGGATTACAAAAGGATTATCCGAGGAGCCTGGTACCCTGGATCTGGTGAGTATAATTTATTCAACAGGTACCCCATGGATTCTACTGGACAAGAGGACCGACCTGCGTGTGAACATAAGGTAAGTATGTATGTATGTTTGTGTGGATGGATGTAATAAAACTTTACTTTCAAGGTGTGTGTGTGTATTGTCTTTTTTTGGGGTATTTTTTTAGTAGTAGTACTACAGGTACCAGCGGGCCCGTTTTTCCGCCGCATGCTGGTACTTGTGGTTCTCCAAGTACCAGCATGCGGGGGAGGCTTGCTGGGCCTTGTAGTACTGCTACTAAAAACAATATCTTACACTTTTACAAAAAGGCTATCAGCCCCCCATCCGCAGCCCATTGGATGGGGGGGACAGCCTCGGGCTTCACCCCTGGCCCTTGGGTGGCTGGGGGGACGGGACCCCTTGATTGAAGGGGTCCCTACTCCCCCAGGGTACCCCGGCCAGCGGTGACTAGTTGGATATTTGATGCCACGGCCGCAGGGCACTGTATAAAAGTGAACCCCGGCTGTGGCATTATCTGTCCAGCTAGTGGAGCCCGGTGCTGGTTTTAAAAATACGGGGGACCCCTACGCTTTTTGTCCCCCGTATTTTTGGAACCAGGACCAGGCGCAGAGCCCGATGCTGGTTGCTTAAATATGGGGGAACCCCTGTCATTTTCTTTCCCATATTTCTGCAACCAGGATCGGCTCAAAGAGCCCGAGGCTGGTTATGCTTAGGAGGGGGGACCCCACGCAATTTTTTACAAAAAAATTAACACTTTCCCACCCCTTCCCACTGATATACATGCACGGATCTCATGGATCCGTGCATGCCTATCCAATCACGGCTCAAAAAAGCAGGTCTGGTTTTTTTTAGCACTTTTTTACGAGTTGTATTTTTTCACGGCAGTGTTTTTTTTTTTTTTTTGCATTGCACTTCATAGTAAATGACCGAGATTCATACTTAAACAGCCGCGTTTTGACCGATGGTGTATTTATTCGTATTTTTTTTGTTGGACTTCAAAAAAAACACGAAAGCCCTCATCACTGCCGAGATTTGAGTTTAGTAAATGATCGAGATGACACTTTGAAGAAAAAACGGCATCTCAGTCAAAATCGGGACCTTAGTAAATATACCCCATTGTGTCAGAAACAGCATGTTTCCATGTGAAAGTAATGTGGAGGATCCAGGCCAGGTTTTGGAAGCAGTAGCAGAATCCCAGGTGTGTGATCAGCAGCACCTGGGATCTCCTAATACGGGTATAAGGGTTTCCAGGGCAGAGTCACTTTGCTCTTGACGGTGGAATAGCTACCCAAGTGATAGGCTCCAGTGGTCCCACACACCCCGGCCTATCAAGAGTCTGTTATGCTGAAAGTGCCTGTATGCTACTGCCTGTAATACTGACTGCATTTGGCTGTAACTTGCTATTTGCTGACCTGCTGTTCCAAATAAACACAGAAAATGGTCATCTGAGTCCCCGTGTGTGTGATCCTTGTCACAAGTGGTGGATAATGCGAGTAAGGACATGGTGTACAGCAGGAACTGTTGGTAAGCATACCGGTGTTTAAACTGCAAGTTTTCCCTTTTGCTTTTCTTCCTGTCTGGTTATCTGGTTATGCAGTACAAGTGGCAGCCTTAAAGGGCCATAGCATTATAGGCAGACTGTTTGCTGTTATGTGTTAAATAGCCAGCAAAACAGGCGGTGTTGGCTTGGACTGTTTGATAAGCCTGGCACATTATATTAAACCTCCTAGATTTGTCCTTAAAGGGGCCACGCAGGGCAAAATAGAGGAGTTACTAAAACACTTCGCTGAACTTGCAGCTGGGAAACAAACCCAGATTCAAATGTTACATGAGGGGCAACAAACCCAGATTCAGATGTTACATGAGAAACAGCAAACTCAAATTCAAATGTTGTGCGATGAGTTAAAAGCGTTTATAAATTCTGAGCCAGAGCGGGAAAGGCTACTAAAGCTCACCACAGTGGATGATATAGAGGCATTCCTTTGCACGTTTGAGTGCATGGCCACACGGTTGGGATGGCCTGTGGAGGAATGGTCTGACAGGCTGGCTCCCTGTTTAACAGGGGAGGCACAGTGGGCGTATGTGGACATGACTGTGGCTGAGGCATGCTCCTATCATAGTAACATAGTATCTAAGGTTGAAAAAAGACAATTGTCCATCGAGTTCAACTTATTTGTGGTCTCCTATGCAGGATTATTTGGTATAAAATTTTGACTGATGCTGATGTCTGCCGTTATGTTTTATCCCTCTTTTTTATAATAACTATAGTGCGTGACTATGCACCATAACCCTGGATATCCTTATCCATTAGGAATTTATCTAATCCATTCTTAAAGGTGTTGACTGAGTCCGCCATTACAACTCCCTCAGGCAGGGAATTCCAAACACGTATTGTCCTTACCGTGAAAAAGGCCTTTACGCCGTATTGTGCGGAATCTCCTCTCCTCTAACCTGAGCGAGTGTCCACAAGTTCTCTGTGTTGATCTAACCAAAAACAGGTCCTGCAGTACAGATTGTGGAAGTAGTCGCACTGGACCAGGCTAAGCGGATGTTAGACCGCTCAGTGCAGCAGTGGGCCCTTCTGACTGACCCCCAGACATTTGAGGAGTTGGCAGTGGTGATTGAGCGGCATCTGACGCTGAGAAAGCTGAATAAAGCCAGGTCAGGATACGGGCCAACACCTAAACCCAGAACTCAGGTCCCAGTAGTTAAACCAAAGGCTCCACCTCCCTTGGTGTGCTTTGAGTGTGGCAAGCCTGGTCATGTGCGGTGGGACTGCCCGAAACTGGGTGAGCCGATGGGTTGCAGCGCGTGGAAAACGGCTCAGCCATTGGTCAGCATGGCGGCGGCGTGGGTATCCCAAGCAGAGTCCTCCCTGTTCCGGGTGCAGGAACAGATGGAAAACCAGGAGATTTTGGTCCTGGTAGATACCGGCAGTGAGCTCACCATTGTCGTGGCCAGCGTGGTTCCTCCGGGAGCAGACAAGGTCCAGCCTCCTGTCAGGGTGTTGTGCGTCCATGGCGAGGTCGGTCATTAAAGGTGGTAGCGGCGGTGACCTTCAGACCCCCGCATCCACTGATCCTGGGCTGGGACTTTTTGTTGCAACAGGAGCTGGTTACCTGGCATGCTACCAACAAACCGTCAACCACCGAAACAACTCAGATTCAAGAGACCAGAGACTACCAAAGTTAAGCGTCCGGGAGAAAGGCTGCCGGTCCCAAACCACCCCAAGAGACTGAGTATGAGGCCCTTTGGAACCCAGTTGGTGAGAAGATATCACTGCAGGACTTTGGGAGAGATCAACGCGATGACAGCAATTTGGTACACGTCTTTGAGACTGTTAAAGTAGTTAACGGCAGGGTAGTTGATGCTTTACCATCAGAGGGTGTACCACATTTTGTTTTGAAAAATGATTTGCTATATCGTGTCGCTACTTTACAAGGGAAAAGGGTAGATCAGCTCTTGTTTCCCCGAAAACTGGAGCGGTTGGTGTAAGAAGCTGCCCATACACATTTGTGGGGTGGCCATCTAGCGGAGGAGAAAGCACTCCAACGCATCCAGTTAAGGTTCTTTTGGCCTGACATCTATGCTTCCGTTAAGAGATATTGTCAAGAATGTCCAGTCTGCCAGAGGACAGCCCCACGGCCAGAGTTTAGAGCTCCACTGGTATCCCTGCCTATCATTTCCGTACCTTTTGAGCGGATTGGTATAGATCTGATAGGGCCAGTGTAAAAATCCACTCGAGGGCACCAATACATATTGGTGGTAGTTGATTATGCCACCAGGTACCCAGAGGCTATACCCCTGTGCAATATGAAATCTGGCATTATTGCCAGAGAACTACTAACCATGTATACCCGGTTAGGAATGCCGAAAGAGGTCTTAACGGATCAAGGTACACCTTTCGTGTCTAAACTCATGAAAGATTTGTTGGTTGCTAAACGTAGACAGGATTACTACCTCGGTGTACCACCCGCAGACAGATGGCCTGGTAGAAAGATCTAATAAAACCCTTAAGGAAATGATAAGGAGGGCATTGTCACAAGAAAAACGGGATTGGGATCCGCTCCTACCTTACTTGATGTTTGCGGTCAGAGAGGTAGCCCAATCCTCTACAGGGTTTAGTCCCTTTGAGCTCCTCTATGGGAGACAGCCCAGAGGAATTCTAGATCTCTTAAAAGAAGGGTGGGAAGAACAACCATGCCAGGACCCTAACGTCGTTCAGTTTGTGGCCCAATTATACGGCCGTTTAATGCAGATTGCACCACTACTGAACGAACACATGGAAAGGGCCCAACAACATCAGAAACAGAGGTATGACATCACCTCAGTTAACCGGTCCTTTAAACCGTGAGATAAAGTGTTAGTGCTGGTGCCCACCACAGAAAGCAAGATGTATGCACAATGGCGGGGCCCCTATGAGATCATCGAGGCAGTAGGACCGGTCAATTACAGGGTCCGACAGGAGGGTAGAAGGAGGGAGGTGCAAGTCTACCATGTAAACCTGTTAAAACCCTGCAAGGAAACTGACAATCGGCCCACTTTGGTAGCTATACAGATTTCAGAATGCCAGGTACCCATGGAAGGCATGCTTACTCCTGAACAGAAACAGGAAGTGGTGAACTTGACAAAACGCTACCAAGATGTGTTTTCTGCCATTCTGGGAAAGACACAGATCATCCAACATGATGTTGTGACTCCACCCGGGGTGGTCATTAAACAGAGGCCATAACGCATACTCGAAGCGAAGCTGGCAGCGGTAAAGCAGGAGGTGGAAGAGATGTTACGCCTAGGGGTTATAGAGGAATACAACAGTGAGTGGAATAATCCAATTGTCCTGGTGCCAAAACCTTCAGGTGCCTTACGGTTCTGCAATGACTTTCGTAAATTAAATCAAGTGTCCCGGTTGGAGTCTTACCCTATGCCCTGGGTTGATGAGTTGGTAGAAAATTTAGCCAATAGTTAATATCTCACTACACTTAATTTGACAAAAGGTTATTGGCAGATTCCGTTAACAGAAGCTGCTTAGGCGAAAACAGCCTTCTCTACCCCTGAAGGCTTATTCCAATATAAAATGCTCCCATTTGGTTTACATGGTGCCCCAGCAACCTTCCAGAGAGATATGAATAAGTTTCTGTGGCCCCACAGGGAATATGCAACTGCTTATTTAGATGACATTGTTATTTTCAGCTCTGACTGGGAGTCACACCTACCAAAGGTAGAAGCCGTTTTACAATCTCTACGGGCACACGGGTTTACCGCCAACCCTGAGAAATGTGCCATTGGTATGATTGAGGCCAAGTATTTGGGGTACATTGTGGGCAGAGGACAGGTTAAACCTCAGCCTAGTAAGGCAGAAGCAGTCCTCACCTGGTCTAGACCTAAATGTAAATCACAACTTAGGACATTTCTCGGTTTGGTAGGATATTATCGCAGGTTCATTCGAGATTTCGCTGCTAGAGCGGCTCCACTAACCGAATGTCTTATAAAACAGTTCCCAGACAAGATAACGTGGTCTAGACCAGTAGAAACTGCTTGTCAGGATTTAAGATGAGCTTTTTGTACTGAGCTTGTCTTGCAAGCTCCTGACTTTAAAAAGCAATTTGTCTTACAAACAGATGCCTCTGGGACAGGATTAGGAGGTAGATGGAGAGAAGAAGCCCATCCTCTACCTTAACTGTAAATTATTGCCCAGGGAGCGCAGGTACTCAACTGTAGAGTAGGAGTGCTTGGCCATTAAATGGGCAGTTGAGTCATTAAGGTATTATTTATTGGGACAAGAGTTTTTGTCGGTCACAGACCATGCACCCTTACAGTGTATACAAACAAAGAGGTAAATGCTCGTGTGACCCGTTAGTTTTTGGCTTTGCAGCCATTTAAGTTTGAGGTGAGGCATTATCTGGGGAAACAGCACCTCAATGCCGATGCCCTTTCCAGGAGGGTTGTAGGTCCTGTTCCTCCAAGCAATCCTATAGTGGAACTAGGGGAGGAGGAAGAAGGCGAGGTGGGTGACCTCTGGAAGGTGGTGGAAGGCTGTGTACCTGGGCGGATGACACAGGTGGGGGTGGGCGAGGCAGAGAGCTTGTCTGAAAATAGTGTAGCACCAGGGTGGTTGAAGCTAAGGGGGGAGGAGTGTGGCAGAGACAGCATGTTTCCATGTGAAAGTAATGTGGAGGATCCAGACCAGGTTTTGGAAGCAGCAGCAGAATCCCAGGTGTGTGATCAGCAGCACCTGGGATTTCCTAATATAAGAGTTTCCAGGGCAGAGCCACCTTGCTCTTGATGGTGGAATAGCTGCCCAAATGATAGGCCGGGGTGTGTGGATTATACTAGGGACCACTGGAGTCTATCAAGAGTCTGCTATGCTGAAAGTGCCTGTATGCTACTGTCTGTAATACCGACTGCATATGGACCTGCTGTTCCAAATAAACACCAAAACTGGTCATCTGACTCCCCGTGTGTGTGATCCTTGTCACAATATATATATATATATATTTGTATAATGTGTGTAAATGTGGCTATGATTCTAGCCAGTGCCCCCCTCAAGCCCCCCCAATCCCCCCCAGCCATTAAGCCATTAACCTCACCGCACATCACTGGACTGTATGCATCTTAAGTAGGATCAGAAGAGCAAACACAACATTTGGCTGACAGACAACATTTCACAGGCTATAGCCAACCCTGGGGAATAAATGGGTCTTCTCTAGACATCTAGCTTAGCAGTATTGCATTATTATTATTATTAATATTATTATTATTATCCTTTATTTATATGGCGCCACAAGGGTTCCGCAGCGCCCAATTACAGAGTACATAAACAAATAATCAAACAGGAAAACAGCAACTTACAGTTGATGACAGTATAGGACAAGTACAGGGTAAATGAACATAGTTACATCAGCAGATGACACTGGAATAAGTATCAGGTGGCAGAAGACTGCTGGATTTGGTGCAGTTGAAGATTATTAAAGTAAGAAAGGATAAGCACATGAGGGAAAAGGGCCCGGCTCGTGAGAGCTTACATTCTAAAGGGGAGGGGTAGACAGACAGGGGTGACACAGATGGGGTACATAGAGAGCGTAGAACAGAGGGTTAGGATGAGATTTGGCTGGGTTTGGTGAAGAAGTGGGTCTTGAGAGCCAGTTTGAAGTTTTGTAGAGAGGTGGAGAGTCTGAGGGGGAGAGGTAGGGAATTCCAGAGAAGTGGTGCAGCACGTGAAAAATCTTGGAGGTAGGAGTGGGAGGAAGTAATCCGTAGGCAGGAGAGTCGGCATGTATTAGCAGAGCGAAGAGGACGGGTGGGAGTGTAAAGGGAGATAAGGTCTGAGGTGTAGATGGGAGAGGAGTGGGTGAGGGCTTTGTAAGCGAGTGTGAGAAGCTTAAAATTGATTCTGAAAGGGAAGGGGAGCCAGTGAAGGTCTAGTAAGAGAGGAGAGGTGGACGTAGTGCGTTTGGTGAGGAAGATGAGCCGGTCAGCAGCATTGAGGATAGATTGGAGTGGAGAGAGGTATTTGTCAGGAATGCCAGTCAGGAGGAGATTACAGTAGTCCAGTCTGGAGATGACCAGTGAGTGAGAGTCTTAGTAGCATCCTGGGTCAGAAAGGGTCTGATCCTGGAAATATTTTTTAGATGAAAACGGCAGGTTTGTGAGAGGTGCTGAATGTGTGGTTTGAATGAGAGGGAGGAGTCAAGGATTACTCCAAGACAGCGCACTTGAGGGCTAGAGGAGATAGTAGTGCCATCAATAGATAATGAGATTGTAGGAGGTGAGGTTATGCGAGAGGGATGGAAGATGATCAGCTCGGTCTTAGACATGTTAAGTTTAAGAAAGCGCTGGGACATCCAGAAAGAGGTAGCAGAGAGACAGTTGGAGATACGAGTGAGGAGAGCAGGGGAGAGGTCTGGAGAGGAAAGATAGATTTGGTTGTCATCAGCATAGAGATGATATTGGAAACCAAAAGAACTAATGAGCTTACCTAGTGAGGACGTATAAAGAGAGAAGAGAAGAGGACCAAGGACAGAACCTTGGGGTACCCCTACAGTTAGTGGAAGTGAGGGGGAGGTGGAGTCATGAGAGGAGACAGAGAATGAACGGTCAGAAAGGTAGGAGAACAGCCACGAGAGGGCAGTGTCACGCAGACCAATGGAGCGAAGGATTTGCAGTAGGAGAGGATGGTCCACAGTAAGTAGAATAAGTAGAGAGTAGTGTCCCTTAGATTTAGCAGCATGGAGGTCATTGCATACTTTTGTAAGGGCAGTTTCAGTGGAGTGGAGAGGACAGAAGCCAGACTGGAAAGGGTCAAGCAGTGAGTGTGAGGAAAGAAAGGAAGTAAGGCAGTTGTAGACAATACGCTCAAGCAGTTTGGAGGCAAAAGGGAGGAGAGAGATGGGTCGGTAGTTGGAGAGAGTGTTTGGATCAAGGGTAGGTTTTTTAAGAATAGGAGAGATGAGTACATGCTTGAAGGCAGAGGGGACAGTGCCTGATGAGAGGGAGAGATTGAGAGGGTGGGAAAGATGGGAACAAGCAGAAGGAGAGAGGTAGCGGAGGAGGCGGGAGGGGATACGGTCAAGTAGGGAGGTGGTGAGGGGACAGGAACGAATGAGGGCCATGACTTCCTCTCCAGATGCATGGGAGAAAGATGTCAGAGTAGGTGCGAGGGATGGGGAGGGTTGGTAAGGGATGGGAGAAGGCTGGTTACTGATGGACTGGTGTGATGTGATGTCCTGACATATGGAGTCAATTTTGGATGTGAAGTAAGTGGTAAAGTCAAGAGCAGAGAGTGAGGAAGGGAGACGAGGTGGAGGTGGGCAGAGGAGTGAGTTGAGAGTGGCAAAGAGGCGCCGGGGGTTGGAAGACTGGGAGGAGATGAGGTTCTTGAAGTATGACTGTTTAGCAAGAGAAAGGGCAGCACTGAAGGATGAGAGAATAAGTTTGAAATGGAGGAAGTCTGCCTTAGAGCGTGATTTCCTCCAGTGTCGCTCAGAAGTACGTGAGCATCTTTGCAGATATCTGGTGCATGTGGTGTGCCAGGGTTGAGGTGTTAATTTGCGAGAGTGAATAATGGTTGGTGGAGCAACAGAGTCATGAGCAGAAGTAAGGGATGCATTGTATGTGGAAGTGGCTTGTTCAGGGCATGAGAGAGAGAGAATAGGAGAGAGAAGTGAGTCAAACAGGGAGGAAAGGAATGTGGTGTCAATAGCTTCAATGTTACGCTTAGTGATGGTAGCCTTAGGAGGTAGAGATGGGGAAGTCGAGAGAGATAGGTTAACGGAGAGCAGGTGGTGGTCAGAGAGGGGAAATGGAAATGAAATGGGGAGTTGGAAAAATCAGAAATATCACAGCGGTGAGTGAAGACCAGATCCAGTGAGCTCCCATTCACATGGGAGGGTGAGGAGGTCCACTGGGAGAGACCAAGTGAAGAGGTGAGGTTAAGGAGTTTAGAGGCAGGGGATTGTGTGGGGATGTCAATAGGGATGTTGAAATCGCCTAGGATAATGGAGGGAATGTCAGAAGAGAGGAAGCCAGGAAGCAAAGTTGTCGATGAATTTGGAAGCAGTGCCAGGGAGGGCGGTAAATGACAGCTACTCTAAGATGGACTGGTTGGAAGAGGCGTATGGCATGGACCTCAAATGTAGAGAATGTATGGGACGGTTCTGGTGGTATGAGTTGGTAGGAGTAACTAGAAGGTAAAAGGACCCCAACACCACCCCCATGGCGACCCCCAGGTCGGGGTGTGTGTTTGAATGTGAGGCCCCCAGCAGAGAAAGCAGCAGGAGAAGTAGTGTCAGAGGGCGTAATCCAAGTTTCAGTAATGGCTAGTAGGTGTAGGGAGTTGGAAATGAATAGGTCATGAGTGGGGACCAGTTTGTTACAAACAGATCTGGCATTCCAGAGGGCACAGGATAGGGGGTATGAGTTTGTGGGAGAGATGTGAATGAGATTATCAGGGTTGCTGTAGCGATGAGGTGAGATTAACTTTGAGGGCAGGGATGATGAGAGAGTAGTGATGGTACGGGAGCCTGAGCTAGGATGGGAAACTGCAGGAGGTGGGCAGGGAGGGAGGTCAGTGTGATGTGGATGGGGGTGTGGGGAGGTAACAGGGAAGGGAGAGAGGGAGCGGGGCTGAGTTGTGGGTGAGCAGAACCATGGGGCAGAGGTAAATGAAAGTGGGGTAACAGGAAAGGAGGGGGAAGGAAACAGAGGGATGGAGGGGAGACAGAGGAGGAGGTGTAGGAGACTAGGGTGGAAGGATAAGATACATTATTAGGTAGACACTGAGTGATGTGGGGAGTATAAGAAAACCTTGACATAGTGTTAAGTAGGTAAATAGGTTGAGGGAAAGTGGAAGTAGGAGAGGAGACTGTAAGGGAATCCGAGCAGAAGAATTGCAGAAATGCAGGTGAGAAAAGCAGTGTAGGCTCAATGGGTGTAGATTTAGTATGAAATGAGTCAAAAGTGTAGATAAAGTGGGTGCAGAAATGTATTTGAGCTGTAAGAAATTAAAGGATTGTGAGAGGGTTAAGAAGCAATGGTAATTCTGTTTGATTTTTTTAAGTGTTTGTAGATGAGAAGATGAACTCACAATTGTCCCAAAGAAGATCTTTGTGATCCTGATTATGGATGGAAACTTGATCTTACATATGTTTCTTTCTGCGTATGGGTTGCATAGTGTTCACAGAGTGAAAGTTTGAGGGTGATAAATTTTCATATACAGTTGATATTGATAAGTAGTTCATCTGTTGTTGTTTGTGTTGTTTGAGGTTTTCTTTCAGTTTTTCGTCCAGTTGAAGTCCAGGCTAAGTCCAGGCTTTGATATTAAAATTATATATCTGCTCCCTTCGAGTCCTACACCCTGGATCAATCAGCCAGGCTTAATCAGCCAAGTATACTCTAATATGAACTAACATTAACATGTGTAAGGTATAGGTTCACCGATTAAGACCCCACCCATTGCCCAACACCCACTGATGGGCAATAAAAGCTAAAACAAACAGATAATGATATGGGAGGAGGACAACCCAAAATTCCCCAAATATCTAACAATTAAACAGCATAAATTCTGCATATAACAATAACTACAGATTACCTAAACAAAACAGACACTGCAGGCTATAGTATCCTAGTTCACTGTGCAGCTGTTGAGAGTTGTAGTAATTGTTTTGATTACCTAAACAAAATTACATAACTGCTATATGAAAATAAGAGTTTGCGCTATATAAAAATAACAAGAGTTTGTAATGATGTTTGTAACGTGGATTTTAATAAAACGTGCTTGCAAGTAAAAAAAAAAAATTGCCCCCCTGGGTATCATACATTTAATGGTAATTCTATAACAGTCCTGTAATCAGTAAATGGTTTTTACTGTATGAGAAAGACAAAGTTAATAAAAATACATTTGAAACATGATGACTGTCATCTAGCCATTATGTTCCCCAAATGGAAACTATATATAAAACCTTTGAAGGGGTTAAAGGTGCATACAAAGCAGCCTTACCTCCAGGCAGCACATGTGGTAACCCTTCTCCCTGCCAAGTACTGACTTGTCCTTGAAATTCCTAATTTACTTGAGCACATGAGATATTTACCAGGAGGGTTTCTCCAACACTGTTTCTCTGCTTCCTCAAACTCTGCTTTTCATGGGTTAATCTTTCTTCTTCCAAATAAAGGCCTGTATTAACTGACAAGCCATTGCCAAGATTTCCCTAAAATGATGGTGACCAGTACTCGATAGTCAATATGTTGTCTCTAGTCAAGCCTACACATTCTTACATTACACAATTAGACAAATACAACCACATTTTTGTCTAAGTCAGATTTGTCCTTCAACAGAAGCACATAAAGCAAGCTATTTAGGTCCGTTATGGGACACAGCACACTGCTAGGAGCACTGAAGCATTACACAATAAGTGATACATTATACTATGCTTCACACATGCCATGATAACTCATCTTGAAGTAGCAAATAATAGAAAACTTGTAAACATTGTTTATTGGTATCGTTATTTTTTTTAAGCAACTTCTTTTGTAGCTATTGGGCTATTTATACGAATAAAACTCCAGACACAAAAATTATACCTACTGCACAAAGGGTCCATTACAGAGGTGGACACTCTTTCAGTGTGGTTGCAAATGGTGGATTTTCTGTTGTGCACATGAGCCGGAGCCCCAGTGCGCATACTGTATGTCGTGGTGTCGTAGAGGCTCTGCTCACAGTGCTGTGTAAGCCGCAGCTTGACTGACCAGCTGCAGGTGTTTAGGGGTGATGATTGGGTAAATTTTTTCAAAGTGGAGGCATGTCTGCCTGTTTCTGTGTTGTAACAAAGCCAACGACTGCGTCCAAGGACGCAGATTCTCCGGCCATAGCTGCTAAGTTGTGGGGGACATTCTGAACAACCTCAGGGTTAATGGTCACACTGTTTCTCCGATGCTGCATCTTCGGATGCAAGCAGCGGATCTGAGAAGCCGCCTTTCACAAAAGATGACTCATGCAGCATTTGCGTAATGAAGACACTTCACCGAACCAATTTGCGTCCACCTCTGAATCAGGCCCACAATTCCTTAGGTCATCTTTGCTACAGCTTAAATGCTATCATATAACACATGATCTATTGACATTTCTGTAAATAATATTTGTAAAATCGACATATTCTGAATTCAGAACATGACAATTCCAGTATATACTTAGTCTTCATTTACCTTTTTCAGACATGGCGTTGAACGCTTTCCCTTATGCTCCCTTCATAGCCTTAGCAGTTCCGGAACCACAGTCTGCCTGTGTCTCAATGTGAGCCTGTATGTAAGTCCCTGTCCCTGTGAGTCCACCTTGGTTAGACCAGAGTACGGCAGTTCATGGCTACCCACCACTCCAAGGACTAGCCTCTGTGAACAAGAGGTGCCCCAGGTGTGTGAAGTGGAAAAACCTCCAGAGGCACCCTCAACAATAATGTAAACATAATATCAAAGTCTAAACCCTCTACCAATTCAGCACTTTAACAGTAACAGCTCTGTTTGTATTTTTCTTTTAATGTATTGCTTGCTTATTTATAAAATAAATGATGAGAGTGAGGCAGGTGATCATGTTTTTATATTTTTTAATTTTCAGTTTAACAAGGGGAAGTCTTGTGTGTCTGCAGATTTTTGCTCCATCATTGCTGAAGGGGGGTACACACGGAGCGATAATCTAAGCAATCTGACTAGATTGCTTAGATTTTAAGGCCAATCTAGCAGGTCACTCTCCCCCCCCCCCCCCCCCCCCGTCTTTCCCCACACACTCAGCACACATCGCGCTGTGCTGAGCGGTGGGAGATATGTGCTCAGCACACATCTCTCCCACATCGGCCCGTGAATACGGGCCTTTAGTGCATTGGAGATTAGAAGTGCAAGATGGAGGCACAAAATAAGTCCCATTAATAATACAGAATGAGACCTATAGATGTGTCCATGTTGCCTCAATACACCATGCACCACGAGTGAGCCGGCAGTTCTTGTACAGCTCTGCTAACGTTAGGAATCTTTTTTTGCAGAAAATGTGTCTTATTTACATCACTATGCGAATAAGGCGCACAAGCAGATTCTGCTAATTGATCATTTATATGATAAAATGATATGCGGCTTGCCTATATTCTGTGTGTATCTGCATACGTTCTGCAAGGATGTAGGAGGACACATCTGTAAAACACATTACCACTGAGCTGGTGCAAATGATATTTTGCAGTGTGACCGTGGCAGTACCCCCCTCAGCACAATAATAAACATCAATGTTTTGCTTTGCAAAAGGAAATCTTTCTACATTGTAATGAAAAATTAGGCCCTTCTCTGTACTTTGCAAGGAACGCCTTCACTCTAGACACAAACGGCGGCAAATGAGTCTAAAAAAACTCCTCTGTGTTAAAGCTACAGTAGTTTGTGCATAAATGTCAGTCCTTGACAATGTGGATATGTGTGTTAAAGAACAGATTTTTGTTTGTTTCTTCTTTTTTTTTTATAATTTAGTTTTCTTGTTAAAATGTGTGTATTGCAAGCAGTAATCTACTCTCTTCTTTACATTATTATGGTTAGAGTCACATGAAAGGGTGTAAAACTGGTGCCACCACCCAGGGAGCAAGGCTGTCATGAAATCACATGTTCTGGGGCAGTGATGCTGCAAGGGCCAACACAGGGTGTGGAAGTGCCCCACCTTGACCCTGATTCTGGATATTAGATGTCACCACAGAGATTTGTGCCATGTATAAATATATATAAATAAATATGGTACAGCACTCCTTTACGGCTTCTGATACCAATAATTCAAAGTAAAGTAGCTGTTTTCCCATATATATGCTCAAGTTCAAGATGTAAAACAATTTGGCAGCTTCATTTTAACACAACTTTTAAATGATAAGTCTATTTTATATAGTGAAGAAAAATGATGTTGTACGGTTCTGGTAATACTTATTTATAAAATAAATCATGTATGTTGATTAGTATGCTGTGACCATTTTCTCATCTTAACTGGAAGTTCTCTGCAATGACCCATAGATAACCTAGAGGTCCAAGCATACCAGCAGCTATTCATAGGAGCAATGACCCAGAAAGTAATTTCATTATCTTGTGACTGCCAATATTTTCTCCAGGAATCTGAGTGAAAAGTCACAACTATTAAAAAACAAAAAAACGGAACTATTCATAAGCAGGTCTTAGTAAGTATAAAGCATATATAATACCACTTTAGACAGAAATGTCTGAAAGTCCCGGCTTTTACCCAGCATTTCAATGCCGGGTTGTTTTGCCAGCCCCTGCCTGACCCCCCTTTCACACAGACAAGCAAATTACTGGGTCAAGAATTCAACCCGGTAATTTGTGGATCAACACGGGTATTTTGTCTGTGTGAAAGGGTCAACCCAGGCTGAAATTCTGGGGTCTCCGATCCCGGTAAATTCCAGGGTCAAAGTCCCGGGAATTTCAACCCGGGGTCATCCTTTCACACAGTAAAAGGAAGGACCCGTGTTAATTGTCAAATTACCGGGTGGAACTTCTTCACCCAGTAGTTTTATATTCTGTGTGAACAGGGTATTAGTAAAGTAATATTCTCCACATAGGCTGCTGGTGGACTGCATCTCCTGTAGCACCCTCATCTCTTTCACCTACTACTTCCCAATCCTATAGAAGCTCATGGCATCTATTTTGCCTTGGCCTGTCTACAATAGCCCTTTTACATCAAAATCCTGGGTCCAACATGGGTTATTGAACATAGTTTCAAACCGCGTCACAGCGGCTGAAACCCCATTCACACCGCAGGTTAGACCCGGGATACTGCCGGGAAGACCCCTTTCTGACAGCACCCATGTGCAGTCTGTCTGATCTGCCGGCGCTTGGAGATTATGTCATCTCCAAGAGTCGGCAGATGATTGATTACACAAGGGAGAACTTGTTGTTACTCCTGAACTTCTGCCACTCTAGATTCTAGGCCTATGTGACCTTTCTACAACTTGTTGCCTGTATGAATACTTATAAAGAAAAAATATACTATAATTTAGTGGAAATCAATGTGATGAAAGCACATTCCACCAAATACCACATTCTGGGCTTAATTCACTAATAATTCCCTAGCGCAGTATACCAATTGGCGGGAAACTACATATGCAATGCTCTTTTGCATTTTGTGGTTCATAAATTACCCATTATAATACTTACTAAAGGGCCTGATGATGATGATGATGTGTCTGTTGCTGTTCATTTATATATGAATTGTACGGCACTGCAAAATAGGGGGGAATTCAGACTACATTGCTGCAGCGGCAGCATAGCTCGCGCAGCGTGCGCACCCCGGGAGCCCAGTGAGATGCTATCAGCATCTCAGGGCTGCGCTCGCCTCTGCCTGATTGACAGGCAGAGGCGGTCGAGGGGCGGGAGGGGGCGCGGTCCGGACAACGGAGGCGTGTCTGGACCATTGGGAGGCGGACCGAGGCAGCTGCGTGATGTCACACGCAGCAGCTGTGACCCGGGCTGTGGTGGGTAGCTCCCTGCCTGTGCGCAGGAGCTGGGCAGGTAGGGAGCTACTTGCACGGTACAAAAGCATCGCCGATGTGCGATGCTTTTGTACCTGTGCAGGGAGGGGTAGGGCCTGACATGCGGGGCGGACTAGGCCTGTGCTGGGCGTCCCCCCACATGTCAGAGTAAATGATCGTTAGATGTGCTAAATTAGGCCCATTGTCTCCTACATAATAAAACCGTATCTGTGGTCCCTCTCATAGGAGAACCTCAGAGCAGGAGAACATTTCCTTAATGAGCTTATTCATTTCCTCATTGCAGCTTACTATTACGTCAGCATACAATGAAACCAAAACATTCCTGTTTCAACATTTTAATAGAATTCAAAAAATAGATAATATAACTATGACATAAAATTCAGAATCAGATTCTATAAAATACAGCACTTTTGGTCTGAATTTCGAAAAGTTCCGTCATTTACCTAGATATAACTGTACCCCTCTCCAAGTTGGTGTATTATACTGACCTAAAGGGGACATCATTTCACCATCTCCGAATATGTCTAATTACACAGTGGAATTATCTTACAGAACATTTACTACACACAAATCAGAACACCTACCTATCACCTCATACACTGTTGTGTCCAGTCTGTAACCTGCAGGCTGATCCAGCATACTAGCACACCTACTGTGATTGTTTTCATGGCAAACATTTTAGCACTGCATAAAGAAATGTCTGCAATTGTGTCATTTAGACTGCAATTGTGTCATTTAGAAATAGGTGATTCCACTCACTCCTTCAGTTTCACATCACTTCATATCACAGGAATAGCACTAATTGTTTGGAACCGTTGTTACTGTTTGGCCAGATAGGTCTCACTAACCATTCTGCAGTCAAGGAGACCCAGACTTCAACTGCAGGGAGCATCTACATACATGCCTTAGACTTTCCGCCACTTGGGCAATAAGTGGCCCTCCAGCTGCTGTGGGACTACATATACCAGCCTGCCTTGACACAGTTTTAGCATGCCCTGGCAGCAAAACTGTGGCATGGCATGCTGGGATGTGTAATTGCATAGCAGCTGGAGGGCCGCTTATTGCCCACCTTAGAGTGTGGAGAGTAGTAGTGGGGCTGTAATGAGGTAGATGACAGAAAGTTTTAGGTGCAACAAAATGCATTGTGTGAAGAAAATAAAAAAAAATTCTGTGGACAAACTTGACATCCCTCCATACCAAGTAAGTTGGACAGCACTGGCTCCAGTACACATATCTCTCATTTCCTTTTAGTACACACTGTGTACTACACAGACATCACAACACATCTCTCAATGCCAAATATACACAGTTTTTAAATCACATACTTGCCAACCTCTCAAAATACATGGCAATCAAAGACTGTAAAGTCTCATCTTCAATCATATTAGGATATATTCCTCTCAATCTAGATTAATGGCCAGACATCAAGACATCAACATCTATATTGTGGCTAATAGGTATTTGGACAGCCACGTCTCATCCTAATACCCATTAGGGTACATAACTTTCTATATAGAGAACTTGCTATACCTCCACTTAGGAGGTTATTCAGAGTTGTTAGTAAACCAAAAAAGTTAGCAATTGGGCAAAACCTTGTTGTACTGCAGGTAGGGCATATTTACCATGTGCAGAGAGAGTTAGATTTGGAGGGGGGGTTATATTGTTCCTGTGCATGGTAAATACTGGCTGCTTTATTTTTACACTGCAATTAAGATTTCAGTTTGAACACGCCCCACCCAAATCTAACTCTCTCTGCACATATTACATCTGCACCCATTATAAAAAAAAATTCCATACACAACAGAGAAAAGGGTTCTTCACAGTAAGAACAGTAAGGATTTGGAATTCTCTGCCAGAGAATGTATTAATGGTGGACTCAATCAATAAGTTTAAAAATGGATTAGATAAATTCCTAGCGGAAATAAATATCCAGGAATACAGCATTTAATTAATATAAAAAAAATAATAAAAAAAAAAAAAATTATAATACAGGTTGAACTCGATGGACATTTGTCTTTTTTCAACCTCAACACTTATGTAATTACAGTATGTAACTATCGGCCCCACCTGCATTGCAACATGGTTTTGCCCAATTGCTAATATTTTTGGTTTGCTTACAACTCTGAATAACCCCCTTAATTCATAAATATTCAGAAACTTATCCCCAACTCACATTAAATAAAAAGTCCAATCTCCCACTTCCCTATCACACAAGTGCAAAGACAGACATATCTAGAGATGAGCAGAATTTCACCCAAAGTAAATATCGCAGCAGAACAGGTAAATTCACAGAGGTCTAATCTTTGAATTACACATTTGCTATGCAGTTCCACAGAATGTCTTACCATACTGTATTTATACCTCCCAATTATCCCAGTTTATATGGAACAGCCCCAATTCATGGGTCTCAAAAAGTGGATCTGTATGGGTGAATCTGGGAATGATTTATATGGCTCTAGGTGAGGTTTGATGAAATTTTAGATCTATATTTATATTTGTCCCACACCAACTGCAGTGCTGCACAAATCTCCGGGAAAGTGGCCTGGTTGCCATTTTTCCGGCAATTTGTGTAAGCCATTTCACCAGAGACATGCGGGAGGGGTGTTTTAAAAGAGGAGGGGGCCCGTATGCAGCCTCCTCCATCCGAGCCCCCTCATCCCTGCCAGCAACACTGTAGAGTCTGAGCTCCAGAGGGCTCAGACTCTAATGCGCATGCGCAGATATCCAGAAAATGGCACGACGGACATTTTCCCAGCTATTTCTCTACTGCACATGCGCATAATGCCAGGAAAATGGCAGCATCACTATTTTCCCGGTGATTTCTGCTGCTGCCATCGGCGGGACTCTGAAGTGATCAAGTATTCAAGAAATGTGTGCAGTGTGGGCCCCCCTGGCCTCAGGGGCCCGTGTACACTGCATACACTGCACCCATTATAAATACGCCAGTGACATGCGCAGTAGACTTTGGCATAGCACCAGAGTCTACTAGTGCGCAGTAATGCACTGCCGGCTAGAGCGGAGGGGGCTCAGACATGACCGCACATGGCCCTCTTCTCTATTAATACATCCCTGATGTCTGGGAAGTTCGAACACTCACAGCCAAACTTGGAATGATAGGAATATTTTGCAGAAATGGTGTGAAATTTTGCTCATCGATTCATGCCTCTTTTCACTTAATACCCAATGACTGCGACGCAGACCATCCCCCTTTAGCACAAGAGACAGATATTGTGATGACACACATACATACATACATACATATCTACAGCTACATATACAGGGCTAATACTGCAGTGGCTTGTACATAAAAGAAATACATCAGCACTTTAACTGGAGTTTAGAAAAACATCACTTCCTGCCTTTTCCCGTGTGGCAGCGTTTAATGTTAATGTGGAATGTTCTTTTATCCTTGGGGGAGAGTCAGGAATGAGACTTAAAGCACCAGTGTTCCCACACTGTGGGGGAACAAGAAGAAAAACAGATGTTTTTAAACCAAGAGGCCAGAAAGTCCTGTAATAAACTGCAGGCTGTTAACCCTGTGTGCAGCAGCAGGCCTGCCATAGATTTGTAAGCAAGGAACAGACATATACATATAAGGCAATTGCATGTCACCTGAATGCATTTATATCCAGTCCTGCAAAATCCAGCATGTTTGTGGTTAATCCAGAATGCAGCAACCTCGCCCTAGTTATAGCTGACATCACAAGGCTGGCCACATCATAAATCCAGGAACAGACAGATTTGGGAGTTTTCTCTATAACTTCAGTGTACAGTACACTATATAATGGATGCTGCAGATTTCTTTTTGAAGAGATGCTCATGTTTGCATGTATACAAACATTTAGAAGTTATGCATGCCTCATATTTATTTATTGCTTAGCTTGCATACATTTCCATAGCATGTATAGTATGCTAAAGCCTGTAGCAACATCCATATGATGTGTACCTGCACGTTAATCTGAATATTGCACACATATTGGAATGGGGTAGGAAGACAGCAGTTTTGTTGTAATTAACAATTGTATCTCTCATGCACCCCGAGGTGGAAGTAATAACGAGAATACACAACCATTTCTTGGGGGAACACTCATCCTAGGTAACGTTTTGTTGTTCCAGTTTAAGCAATGAAAATTCGATGATCTTCACTCAGAGATTGGTCTCAGAAATCATGGCTTAATGGGTGAAGAAGAATCGAGCTGCTTTTTCCTTTGTGTGGCTGTCAAGAGCCACAAATTGGTACCTGCACTGGCACTGGAGATCAGTGAACCTCCAAGTGGTGGCGTTATAATCAGCAGAGACCATATTATTATTCACTGAGGTATAAAGGTAGCCTCTTCATTATTGCTTCGGCGGTAATAAAAGCATCTGCCAAACGAACTACTGACACCCATATTATCAGTGAGTACATCAAAGTGCCAGGATTCTGACTGCTATATCCAGCACATCTTGCTACTGATCTATTGATGTAAATATATACAGTGTCTGTAGGGCCAGCTGCAGTAACCAGGGCATCAGATTTGTGCACTGAAAATTCCTGGTGAAAAGTTAGTTGCTTGTAACATGAAATTCTCCCCTGTGACTACTAATAGTAATGTACACGACCTATTGTGCCCGCTCCTGTACCCAGAATATCAGGCTGGCCATTTCGCCATATCTCTCGAATTATACGCTCGCGTTCCTCCAATCTCTGGGCTCTCTCCAGCTCTTCTGCTGATGTGAATACATTTACTGTCAGTGTACCATCCATTGTCGGCTGATTTCCCAGTGATGTGTCCGTCACAGGAGTCAAGATGAAAGTTTCCTCATTGTCGTCACTGTCTGGATCTTCCTCATCCCTCAGCACAGACAGAGGTTCCTTCACACAGTCTTTAGGAGGACTGTTCTTTGGCTTGGTAGGAAGACTTGGAGTCCGAGGTTTACAAGAGATACGGATCACCAGCATGCAGAGTGTTAAAATCAGTCCAAAGCATACCCCAAGGACAAAATAGAGTCCGAATGACTCCGGATTATCTGAAGGAGAAACAACAACAATATCAACAACAACAAATTACTAATAAAAAAGTATACACTATCTAGCTAGGATTAGTAAAAGCAGAGCTACATAACTGCGAAGTAGCAGAATGACCATGGTAAGGCCTGTCACATGACACTTGTTGTTTCTAGTCAAATTTCACACTACTAGGCCTGATCCAGAGATATACTGTATGCAAACCCGATGGGTAACGTTCACATCTTTGTCTGCGATGACAGGGGGTAGGGGCAACGACAGCCAGCATTCCAGTAAATAGGGGAGTGCCGGCTTTGTTCTCTGAGCTTGTGGAGGCCACTGGCCTGCAGCCTTACTGCCTCCGACAACTTGAAATCACTGGTCATTCTGAGTAACCTGAGAGTTGCTCCGATGACCACTGGTCATGCAGATGTTCCAATGCTGCGGCCTCAGATACATTAGCACAGGGGTGTCAAACTCAAATTCATCGGGGGCCGCATCAGCAGTTTGGTCCCCATCAAAGGGCCGGTTGTATCTGTAGGTCTATCCAAAATTTACCGCTCCACCTGCCTTATATGTGCCCAGCCATCTGCCCCCTTTTAAAGTGCCCAGCCATGTGCCCCCTTTTATAGTGCCCAGCCATGTGCCCCCTTTTATAGTGCACAGGTCCCCATTTTACACATTGCGGCAGGCACAGGTCCCCATTTTACACATTGCGGCAGGCACAGGTCCCCATTTTACACATAGCGGCAGGTACAGGTCCCCATTTTACACATTGTGGCAGGCACAGGTCCCCATTTTACACATAGCGGCAGGTACAGGTCCCCATTTTACACATTGTGGCAGGCACAGGTCCCCATTTTACACATTGTGGCAGGCACAGGTCCCCATTTTACACATTGTGGCAGGCACAGGTCCCCATTTTACACATTGTGGCAGGCACAGGTCCCCATTTTACACATAGCGGCAGGTACAGGTCCCCATTTTACACATTGTGGCAGGCACAGGTCCCCATTTTACACATAGCGGCAGGTACAGGTCCCCATTTTACACATTGTGGCAGGCACAGGTCCCCATTTTACACATTGTGGCAGGCACAGGTCCCCATTTTACACATTGTGGCAGGCACAGGTCCCCATTTTACACATAGCGGCAGGTACAGGTCCCCATTTTACACATTGTGGCAGGCACAGGTCCCCATTTTACACATTGTGGCAGGCACAGGTCCCCATTTTACACATTGTGGCAGGCACAGGTCCCCATTTTACACATTGTGGCAGGCACAGGTCCCCATTTTACACATTGTGGCAGGCACAGGTCCCCATTTTACACATAGCGGCAGGTACAGGTCCCCATTTTACACATAGCGGCAGGTACAGGTCCCCATTTTACACATTGCGGCAGGTGGTGGAAGGAGGGAGAGAGAGAGAAAGAGAGGAAGGGAGAGGGGCTGACTTACATTTGAAGCGGTTCTCGCCGCTCTTCAGCCGCCTCTCCCTCCTCGTCTGCGCGGCTCCCTTCTCCCTCCTCCGACGGGGTTTCGTTGAATGACGCGTTTGCGCCGTGACGTCACGACGCAATCGCGTCATTCCGCGAAACCCCGCCCCCCCGAGCTGGGCACTCGGGAGAAGGGGGTTTCATGGCGGCGGCACCGCGGGCCATCAGACGAGGTCTGGCGGGCCGGATTTGGCCCGCGGGCCTTGTCTTTGACACCCCTGCATTAGCAGATCAGTGCAACTAGCAAAAGGCAAGGGCGTAGCTACCATAGGTGCAAGTAGTGCAGCTGGGGTCTGGGACTGAGGGTCGACAGCACAAAGGTCGACACACCTTAGGTCGACGCCAATTGGTTGACACACCTTAGGTCGACATGGACAAAAGGTCGACAGGAACAAGGTAGACATGGAAAAAGGTCAACATGAGTTTTTTATGTTTTTTTGGTGTCGTTTTCTTCGTAGAGTGACCGGGAACCCCAATTAGTGCACCGCGTCCCCTCGCATGGCTCGCTTCGCTCGCCATGCTTCGGGCATGGTGCCTTCGCTTCGCTCGGCACACTTTACCGTTCCAATCGTTGTCCACGTGGATCGTTAAGTATGAAAAGGTTCAAAAAAAGAAAAAAATCGTGAAAAACTCATGTCGACCTTTTTCCATGTTGACCTTGTTCCTGTCGACCTTTTGTCCATGTCGACCTAAGGTGTGTCGACCAATTGGTGTCGACCTAAGGTGTGTCGACCTTTGTGCTGTCGACCTGGAGTCCGGATACCGTGCAGCTGCTATGGGGCCCAGAGCTGAGAGGGACCTACCCTGTCACAGTTACATGTGTTATATAAATTATTTGCTATTGGGTGGTACGTAGGGGTCCTTTCAAACTTTTTCATTGGAGCCTGCAATATATCTAGGTACCTGCTCATTGTAGTGTGGTATAAAAGTAACTGTAGGGCATTTTAATGTTATATATTATGAACCGGGGCACTGTAATGAGGCACAATATGAACGGGGAGCACTATATATCATAACGTGAATTGGGGATACTGTGCGGCATAATGTGTACTAGCAGCTCGGAAATGTGACATACGGTGAACTTGAGCACTACTGCGATTCATAAAAGAAACTAGGGCACTACTATGGGGCATAACATTAAATAAGGCTCTACTATGGTTCAGAAAATAAACTATGGCACTATTATTGGGCATAAAATTAACAACTGCTGCAGAGAAGTGTCCCTCTAGAAGCTTTGGGACCCCTTCAAAATGTTGCTATGGGGCCCACAAAGTTCTGGCTACGCCCCTGGCAAGAGGCGTTTATTTATACAAGATACCTCATGCGCCATTCGCATAGTATCGCACAGCTGCTGTGTTAATAAACATCAAACAATTGTCAGCTCTGAATACTGTACCTCTAATGTGAGCATATGCTGCTATGCTATTACTCAGGAACTCCATCTCCTTCTTGCCCGTATCCATTGTATAAGATTCAAGACCTAGCAAGAAGAAAGTAAAATGTTTTTATGTTTTTTACTGTAGTGCTCTACAGTGTTTTTTTCCTTTGCAATGAACCTGCTAACCCCAATTAGTAAAGCACACACACCATTCCTGGGGAACTCATGCCAGCTCTTGATGAGCCAGGGCTCAAGGCTGAAGTTTACTTTAAACCACAGCTGACTTGATAATAAGCTTTATAGACATGGAAAACCTCCATCTACAGCTTTTTTTTACTTTGAAATGTCAGGCTGTGAGCCATGGAGCATCATGGGATACAGATGTCCAAGAGCATCATGGAACTGCAGATGCTTCAGGAATTCCTGCTCTGCCAGTTGTATTAATTCAGAAAATAAAAAAAGTGTCATGGAGTGCTATTTTTAATTACATTTGATAAAGTACCTGATAGAGGAGAGATGTATCAAACTTTGGAGAGAGATAAAGTGTAAAGAGAATGGGTTTGAAAATGACAGGAGCTGATTGGTTGGTACTTTATCTATCTACATTTTATCTCTCTCCAAGGTTTGATACATCTCCCCCTATGTCTGTAAATATCTACATACAGTAATCCCTATATTTACATGTGCACCACCACTCTATCAGCCTCAGCATTATATTGGTATTATATTGTATATTAGTATTAAGTATTGTGTTGCCCCATAATTAGTTTTTGCCCTAGTTTACTAAACTATTTTATGCTATTTGTAGCAATAATAGCTTATGTCCGAATGATCTACTGCATGAGTTTAGCCACATTGTTGGAGAAGTTTAAACATGCATGGGATAAACATAAAGATCTCCTTACAAAGAAATAAGGATATTTGCACTGGGGGTATACCGAACAGGTTATAAATATAGTAATCAATCTTATAAATACCAAGATACAATGATGGTAGTACAGAAAATGATTTTTCTATTCCATGCTAGTTTTGGCAGTGTACCCTGAGCCAGTATTGGATAATATGAACAACAAAGGAGAAGAAAAAGATTATTTTGTAGGTGCACTCTTGACAGATCATAAGAATGATCAGAAAAAATTCTAAAATGAATTACATTTTTATTAACTTCATAATAAAATGATAAATAGTTTGGTGTATTCATAACAATAACAATCATAGACACAAAATATAACAAATGACCATAACGGTCATAAACATAAATAAGACATATAAGCAATCTGAGATGAGTCGAGGTGGTTCCGATTATTATCCTAATGGGATAATCATCGGAACCACCTCGACTCATCTCAGATTGCTTATATGTCTCATTTATGTTTATGACCGTTATGGTCATTTGTTATATTTTGTGTCTATGATTGTTATTGTTATGAATACACCAAACTATTTATCATTTTATTATGAAGTTAATAAAATTTAATTAACTTTAGAATTTTTTCTGATCGTTCTTATGATCTGTCAAGAGTGCACCCACAAAAGAGTCTTTTTCTTCTCCTTTGTTGTTCAAAGAAATAAGGATCAAATAGGATTTGAGGTAACGATATGGTTAAAAAAGTGGCATATTAGTTGGACCAAGTGGTTCTTATCTCCTATAACTAGACATCATTGTGATCTTATAGATTTATCTTTGTTTTACCTATTTACCAACTATTATTGCAACCCTTATTTACCCAGTAAAAACAAAAAACACACTGGTTTTGTTGTCCTCCTCCGGCCTGCATTGTTGCTGTGCTATTACAGATGAGACAAGCAGATGTTCTTCTGAGTTGATCCCTGACAGGTGAAGAATACATCCGCCTCCTATTGTCAGCTCAGCACACCCCACAGCTTTCAATATTATATACCCCCTGCCAACTGCCTGCCCCAGAGCTACAAAGAAAAGATATAGAAGCTTGTAATTGTGTACTAGTAATATAGCTATGGGAAAATTATACTGAACCCATAGCTACACAGCAGACTATAGCAAATAGTGACAAACTGGGTATCTGTACTAAGAAGATGTAGCTTTATTTCTTGGAGTCACCTTTCAAATTATGGGGTCTGTTCAAGAAGCAGTGAAAAGAGTGGCGAAATGAGCCTGTGGAGAAGCCATGACAACCAATCAGCTGCTCTGTACAATTGTATAGTATGCAAATTATAAATGTTACTTAAATGCTGATTGGTTGCCAAACCCCAACCCCAAAGTCACATTCAGAGATGTTATCTTTCAAAAAATGTAACTTCATAAATGCATTAGTTAATACCCTATGACATTTCATAGCCTCTTTTTTAATATAAAAGCAATAGGCTGTTCTTTCCTAAAATATTATATAATTTTATAAAAATATACATTACTAACATTAGCTATGTTTTTCCTGTGTATGCAACAAAGACATTGGTTGGTCAGTAATAGGAGTCAGCAGTGGAACGGTGTCATTTGCTTGTAACATCGGGATTAGTGAATCACATCCCCACCAGCAGTGACCTGGTTTCCTGCATGTCCTAAAATACAACTCAGTAACTTCCTTCCAAGTTTGAGATATTGGCTGACACTCCCATAAACAATACAGATTCCCTGCTGCCTCTGCAATACACATACATCTGCTTTCATGCTCTGCTCATTGTGTGCACATCCCCTATACATTAGAGATGAGCGGGTTCGGTTTCTCTGAATCCGAACCCGCCAGAACTTCATGTTTTTTTTCACGGGTCCGAGCGACTCGGATCTTCCCGCCTTGCTCGGTTAACCCGAGCGCGCCCGAACGTCATCATGACGCTGTCGGATTCTCGCGAGGCTCGGATTCTATCGCGAGACTCGGATTCTATATAAGGAGCCGCGCGTCGCCGCCATTTTCACACGTGCATTGAGATTGATAGGGAGAGGACGTGGCTGGCGTCCTCTCCGTTTAGAATTAGAATAGATTAGAGAGACACTTGATTTACTAATTTTGGGGAGCATTAGGAGTACTCAGTAGTGTACAGTGCAGAGTTTTGCTGATAGTGACCAGTGACCACCACTTTTATTTATAATCCGTTCTCTGCCTGAAAAAAGCGATACACAGCACACAGTGACTCAGTCACATACCATATCTGTGTGCACTGCTCAGGCTCAGGCCAGTGTGCTGCATCATCTATTATCTATATATAATATTATATATATCTGTCTGACTGCTCAGCTCACACAGCTTATAATTGTGGGGGAGACTGGGGAGCACTACTGCAGTGCCAGTTATAGTTTATAGCAGGAGCCAGGAGTACATAATATAATCCGTTCTCTGCCTGAAAAAAGCGATACACAGCACACAGTGACTCAGTCACATACCATATCTGTGTGCACTGCTCAGGCTCAGGCCAGTGTGCTGCATCATCTATTATCTATATATAATATTATATATATCTGTCTGACTGCTCAGCTCACACAGCTTATAATTGTGGGGGAGACTGGGGAGCACTACTGCAGTGCCAGTTATAGGTTATAGCAGGAGCCAGGAGTACATAATATATTATATAGTGAGTGACCACCAGACACACAGTGCAGTTTATTTAATATATCCGTTCTCTGCCTGAAAAAAGCGATACACACAGTGACTCAGTCAGTCACATACCATATCTGTGTGCACTGCTCAGGCTCAGGCCAGTGTGCTGCATCATCTATATATATTATATATCTGTCTGACTGCTCAGCTCACACAGCTTATAATTGTGGGTTATAATTGTGGGGGAGACTGGGGAGCACTACTGCAGTGCCAGTTATAGGTTATAGCAGGAGCCAGGAGTACATAATATTATATTAAAATTAAACAGTGCACACTTTTGCTGCAGGAGTGCCACTGCCAGTGTGACTAGTGACCAGTGACCTGACCACCAGTATATAATATTAGTAGTATACTATCTCTTTATCAACCAGTCTATATTAGCAGCAGACACAGTACAGTGCGGTAGTTCACGGCTGTGGCTACCTCTGTGTCGGCACTCGGCAGCCCGTCCATAATTGTATATACCACCTAACCGTGGTTTTTTTTTCTTTCTTTATACATACATACTAGTTACGAGTATACTATCTCTTTATCAACCAGTCTATATATTAGCAGCAGACACAGTACAGTGCGGTAGTTCACGGCTGTGGCTACCTCTGTGTCGGCACTCGGCAGCCCGTCCATAATTGTATATACCACCTAACCGTGGTTTTTTTTTTTCTTTATACATACATACTAGTTACGAGTATACTATCTCTTTATCAACCAGTCTATATTAGCAGCAGACACAGTACAGTGCGGTAGTTCACGGCTGTGGCTACCTCTGTGTCGGCACTCGGCAGCCCGTCCATAATTGTATACTAGTATCCAATCCATCCATCTCCATTGTTTACCTGAGGTGCCTTTTAGTTGTGCCTATTAAAATATGGAGAACAAAAATGTTGAGGTTCCAAAATTAGGGAAAGATCAAGATCCACTTCCACCTCGTGCTGAAGCTGCTGCCACTAGTCATGGCCGAGACGATGAAATGCCAGCAACGTCGTCTGCCAAGGCCGATGCCCAATGGCATAGTACAGAGCATGTCAAAACCAAAACACCAAATATCAGTAAAAAAAGGACTCCAAAACCTAAAATAAAATTGTCGGAGGAGAAGCGTAAACTTGCCAATATGCCATTTACCACACGGAGTGGCAAGGAACGGCTGAGGCCCTGGCCTATGTTCATGGCTAGTGGTTCAGCTTCACATGAGGATGGAAGCACTCAGCCTCTCGCTAGAAAACTGAAAAGACTCAAGCTGGCAAAAGCACCGCAAAGAACTGTGCGTTCTTTGAAATCCCAAATCCACAAGGAGAGTCCAATTGTGTCGGTTGCGATGCCTGACCTTCCCAACACTGGACGTGAAGAGCATGCGCCTTCCACCATTTGCACGCCCCCTGCAAGTGCTGGAAGGAGCACCCGCAGTCCAGTTCCTGATAGTCAGATTGAAGATGTCAGTGTTGAAGTACACCAGGATGAGGAGGATATGGGTGTTGCTGGCGCTGGGGAGGAAATTGACCAGGAGGATTCTGATGGTGAGGTGGTTTGTTTAAGTCAGGCACCCGGGGAGACACCTGTTGTCCGTGGGAGGAATATGGCCGTTGACATGCCAGGTGAAAATACCAAAAAAATCAGCTCTTCGGTGTGGAGGTATTTCACCAGAAATGCGGACAACAGGTGTCAAGCCGTGTGTTCCCTTTGTCAAGCTGTAATAAGTAGGGGTAAGGACGTTAACCACATCGGAACATCCTCCCTTATACGTCACCTGCAGCGCATTCATAATAAGTCAGTGACAAGTTCAAAAACTTTGGGTGACAGCGGAAGCAGTCCACTGACCAGTAAATCCCTTCCTCTTGTAACCAAGCTCACGCAAACCACCCCACCAACTCCCTCAGTGTCAATTTCCTCCTTCCCCAGGAATGCCAATAGTCCTGCAGGCCATGTCACTGGCAATTCAACCGAGTCCTCTCCTGCCTGGGATTCCTCCGATGCATCCTTGCGTGTAACGCCTACTGCTGCTGGCGCTGCTGTTGTTGCCGCTGGGAGTCGATGGTCATCCCAGAGGGGAAGTCGTAAGCCCACTTGTACTACTTCCAGTAAGCAATTGACTGTTCAACAGTCCTTTGCGAGGAAGATGAAATATCACAGCAGTCATCCTACTGCAAAGCGGATAACTGAGGCCTTGGCATCCTGGGTGGTGAGAAACGTGGTTCCGGTATCCATCATTACTGCAGAGCCAACTAGAGACTTGTTGGAGGTACTGTGTCCCCGGTACCAAATACCATCTAGGTTCCATTTCTCTAGGCAGGCGATACCGAAAATGTACACAGACCTCAGAAAAAGAGTCACCAGTGTCCTAAAAAATGCAGCTGTACCCAATGTCCACTTAACCACGGACATGTGGACAAGTGGAGCAGGGCAGGGTCAGGACTATATGACTGTGACAGCCCACTGGGTAGATGTATGGACTCCCGCCGCAAGAACAGCAGCGGCGGCACCAGTAGCAGCATCTCGCAAACGCCAACTCTTTCCTAGGCAGGCTACGCTTTGTATCACCGCTTTCCAGAATACGCACACAGCTGAAAACCTCTTACGGCAACTGAGGAAGATCATCGCGGAATGGCTTACCCCAATTGGACTCTCCTGTGGATTTGTGGCATCGGACAACGCCAGCAATATTGTGTGTGCATTAAATCTGGGCCAATTCCAGCACGTCCCATGTTTTGCACATACCTTGAATTTGGTGGTGCAGAATTTTTTAAAAAACGACAGGGGCGTGCAAGAGATGCTGTCGGTGGCCAGAAGAATTGCGGGACACTTTCGGCGTACAGGCACCACGTACAGAAAACTGGAGCACCACCAAAAACTACTGAACCTGCCCTGCCATCATCTGAAGCAAGAAGTGGTAACGAGGTGGAATTCAACCCTCTATATGCTTCAGAGGTTGGAGGAGCAGCAAAAGGCCATTCAAGCCTATACAATTGAGCACGATATAGTAGGTGGAATGCACCTGTCTCAAGTGCAGTGGAGAATGATTTCAACGTTGTGCAAGGTTCTGATGCCCTTTGAACTTGCCACACGTGAAGTCAGTTCAGACACTGCCAGCCTGAGTCAGGTCATTCCCCTCATCAGGCTTTTGCAGAAGAAGCTGGAGGCATTGAAGAAGGAGCTAAAAGGGAGCGATTCCGCTAGGCATGTGGGACTTGTGGATGCAGCCCTTAATTCGCTTAACAAGGATTCACGGGTGGTCAATCTGTTGAAATCAGAGCACTACATTTTGGCCACCGTGCTCGATCCTAGATTTAAAGCCTACCTTGGATCTCTCTTTCCGGCAGACACAGGTCTGCTGGGGTTGAAAGACCTGCTGGTGACAAAATTGTCAAGTCAAGCGGAACGCGACCTGTCAACATCTCCTCCTTCACATTCTCCCGCAACTGGGGGTGCGAGGAAAAGGCTCAGAATTCCGAGCCCACCCGCTGGCGGTGATGCAGGGCAGTCTGGAGCGACTGCTGATGCTGACATCTGGTCCGGACTGAAGGACCTGACAACGATTACGGACATGTCGTCTACTGTCACTGCATATGATTCTCTCAACATTGATAGAATGGTGGAGGATTATATGAGTGACCGCATCCAAGTAGGCACGTCACACAGTCCGTACTTATACTGGCAGGAAAAAGAGGCAATTTGGAGGCCCTTGCACAAACTGGCTTTATTCTACCTAAGTTGCCCTCCCACAAGTGTGTACTCCGAAAGAGTGTTTAGTGCCGCCGCTCACCTTGTCAGCAATCGGCGTACGAGGTTACATCCAGAAAATGTGGAGAAGATGATGTTCATTAAAATGAATTATAATCAATTCCTCCGCGGAGACATTGACCAGCAGCAATTGCCTCCACAAAGTACACAGGGAGCTGAGATGGTGGATTCCAGTGGGGACGAATTGATAATCTGTGAGGAGGGGGATGTACACGGTGATATATCGGAGGGTGAAGATGAGGTGGACATCTTGCCTCTGTAGAGCCAGTTTGTGCAAGGAGAGATTAATTGCTTCTTTTTTGGGGGGGGTCCAAACCAACCCGTCATATCAGTCACAGTCGTGTGGCAGACCCTGTCACTGAAATGATGGGTTGGTTAAAGTGTGCATGTCCTATTTTGTTTATACAACATAAGGGTGGGTGGGAGGGCCCAAGGACAATTCCATCTTGCACCTCTTTTTTCTTTTCTTTTTCTTTGCATCATGTGCTGATTGGGGAGGGTTTTTTGGAAGGGACATCCTGCGTGACACTGCAGTGCCACTCCTAGATGGGCCCGGTGTTTGTGTCGGCCACTAGGGTCGCTAATCTTACTCACACAGTCAGCTACCTCATTGCGCCTCTTTTTTTCTTTGCGTCATGTGCTGTTTGGGGAGGGTTTTTTGGAAGGGACATCCTGCGTGACACTGCAGTGCCACTCCTAGATGGGCCCGGTGTTTGTGTCGGCCACTAGGGTCGCTAATCTTACTCACACAGCTACCTCATTGCGCCTCTTTTTTTCTTTGCGTCATGTGCTGTTTGGGGAGGGTTTTTTGGAAGGGACATCCTGCGTGACACTGCAGTGCCACTCCTAGATGGGCCCGGTGTTTGTGTCGGCCACTAGGGTCGCTAATCTTACTCACACAGCTACCTCATTGCGCCTCTTTTTTTCTTTGCGTCATGTGCTGTTTGGGGAGGGTTTTTTGGAAGGGACATCCTGCGTGACACTGCAGTGCCACTCCTAGATGGGCCCGGTGTTTGTGTCGGCCACTAGGATCGCTAATCTTACTCACACAGTCAGCTACCTCATTGCGCCTCTTTTTTTCTTTGCGTCATGTGCTGTTTGGGGAGGGTTTTTTGGAAGGGCCATCCTGCGTGACACTGCAGTGCCACTCCTAGATGGGCCCGGTGTTTGTGTCGGCCACTAGGGTCGCTAATCTTACTCACACAGCTACCTCATTGCGCCTCTTTTTTTCTTTGCGTCATGTGCTGTTTGGGGAGGGTTTTTTGGAAGGGCCATCCTGCGTGACACTGCAGTGCCACTCCTAGATGGGCCCGGTGTTTGTGTCGGCCACTAGGGTCGCTAATCTTACTCACACAGCTACCTCATTGCGCCTCTTTTTTTCTTTGCGTCATGTGCTGTTTGGGGAGGGTTTTTTGGAAGGGACATCCTGCGTGACACTGCAGTGCCACTCCTAGATGGGCCCGGTGTTTGTGTCGGCCACTAGGGTCGCTTATCTTACTCACACAGCGACCTCGGTGCAAATTTTAGGACTAAAAATAATATTGTGAGGTGTGAGGTATTCAGAATAGACTGAAAATGAGTGTAAATTATGGTTTTTGAGGTTAATAATACTTTGGGATCAAAATGACCCCCAAATTCTATGATTTAAGCTGTTTTTTAGTGTTTTTGGAAAAAAACACCCGAATCCAAAACACACCCGAATCCGACAAAAAAAATTCGGTGAGGTTTTGCCAAAACGCGTTCGAACCCAAAACACGGCCGCGGAACCGAACCCAAAACCAAAACACAAAACCCGAAAAATTTCAGGCGCTCATCTCTACTATACATACATGCATCATTTCATTCCAGACCCAGCACTATCATTAGATTTCTTTGGCATTGTGTTGTCTATAGAAAAGATGGATAGTAGAGGGCACTTATGTACTATGGGCCTGATAAATGTTTGTAAGTAAAGCAAAAAGAGGAATTAAAACTTGTGTCTGGAACAAAGCATGTAGAAATGCAAGGGGAGCAAATAAATTTTTATTGTTTCTGTGCAGGGTAAATACTGGCTAATTTTACATGTAGCCCACAAATATTTGTAAATACTTGCTGTATGTGCATGTAGCCCACCAGTGTTATAGACAGTTTTATTGTTACACTGCAATTTAGATTTCAGTTTGAACTCACCCTATCCAAATCCAACTCTCTCTGCACATGATATATCTGCATAGACTTACCATACTATCCCTTTAAACCGGGGCACTCATGAATTACACAGGTTCTGTGGCTGGCTGATTTCAAGCCTGCATTTCTCCTGGTTTTAATCAGCCACAGAACCTGTGTAATTCTAGTGATGAGCGGGTTCGGATCCTCGGGATTCGAACCCCCCCGAACTTCACCCATTTTACACGGGTCCAAGGCAGATTCGGATCCTCACACCTTGCTCGATTAACCCGAGCGCGCCCGAACGTCATCATCCCGCGGTCGGATTCTCGCGAGATTCGTATTCTAATTAAGGAGACGCGCATCGCCACCATTTTTCACTAGTGCATTGAGGATGATCGTGAGAGGACGTGGCTGGCGTCCTCTCAGTTTCTATGTTCAGTGGGCTGCAAATTGTGCTGCAAATATCTGTGTTCAGTGTGCTGCAAATATCTGTGCTCATTGTGCTGCAAGTGCAAATATCTACGCTCTCTGCCTGAAAAACGCTCCATATCTGACTGTGCTCAGTGTGCTGCAAATATCTGTGCTCAGTGTGCTAATTGCTTTATTGAGGGGACTGGGGACCAGCAGTATTATATACTGTAGTAGGAGGACAGTGCAGAGTTTTGCTGACCAGTGACCACCAGTATTATACGTTCTCTGCCTGAAAAACGCTCCATATCTGTGCTGCATTGTAGTATATAGTAGGAGGACAGTGCAGAATTTTGCTGACCACCAGTATAACTATATATATAGCAGTACGGTACAGAAGGCCACTGCTCTACCTACCTCTGTGTCGTCAAGTATACTATCCATCCATACCTGTGGTGCATTTCAGTTTTGCACAGTTTGCTGACCACCAGTATAACTATATATATAGCAGTACGGTACAGTAGTCCACTGCTCTACCTACCTCTGTGTCGTCAAGTATACTATTCATCCATACCTGTGGTGCATTTCAGTTTTGCACAGTTTGCTGACCACCAGTATATACTATATAGCAGTACGGTACAGAAGGCCACTGCTCTACCTACCTCTATGTCGTCAAGTATACTATCCATCCATACCGGTGGTGCATTTCAGTTTTGCACAGTTTGCTGACCACCAGTATATAATATATAGCAGTACGGTACAGAAGGCCACTGCTCTACCTACCTCTGTGTCGTCAAGTATACTATCCATCCATACCTGTGGTGCATTTCAGTTTTGCACACTTTGCTGACCACCAGTATAAACTATATAGCAGTACGGTACAGTAGGCCACTGCTCTACCTACCTCTGTGTCGTCAAGTATACTATCCATCCATACCTGTGGTGCATTTCAGTTTTGCACAGTTTGCTGACCAGTGACCACCAGTATATACTATATAGCAGTACGGTACAGTAGGCCACTGCTCTACCTACCTCTGTATCGTCAAGTATACTATCCATCCATACCTGTGGTGCATTTCAGTTTTGCACAGTTTGCTAACCACCAGTATATAATATATAGCAGTTATAGCAGAATAGCAGTATATAGTTATAGCAGTACGGTACAGTAGGCCACTGCTCTACCTACCTCTGTGTCGTCAAGTATACTATTTATCCATACCTGTGGTGCATTTCAGTTTTGCACAGTTTGCTGACCACCAGTATATACTATATAGCAGTACGGTACAGTAGGCCACTGCTCTACCTCTGTGTCGTCAAGTATACTATCCATCCATACCTGTGGTGCATTTCAGTTTTGCACAGTTTGCTGACCACCAGTATATAATATATAGCAGTACGGTACAGTAGGCCACTGCTCTACCTACCTCTGTGTCGTCAAGTATACTATCCATCCATACCTGTGGTGCATTTCAGTTGTGCGCAGTATATATAGTAGTAGGCCATTGCTATTGATATATTATTGGCATATAATTCCACACATTAAAAAATGGAGAAGAAAAATGTGGAGCGTAAAATAGGGAAAGATCAAGATCCACTTCCACCTCGTGCTGAAGCTGCTGCCATTAGTCATGGCCGAGACGATGAAATGCCATCAACGTCATCTGCCAAGGCCGATGCCCAATGTCATAGTAGAGAGCATGTAAAATCCAAAAAAATAAAGCTCAGTAAAATGACCCAAAAATCTAAATCAAAATAGTCTGAGGAGAAGCGTAAACTTGCCAATGTGCCATTTACGACACGGAGTGGCAAGGAACGGCTGAGGGCCTGGCCTATGTTCAAGGCTAGTGGTTCAGCTTCACATGAGGATGGAAGCACTCATCCTCCTGCTAGAAAACTTAAAAGAGTTAAGATGGCAAAAGCACAGCAAAGAACTGTGCGTTCTTCTAAATCACAAATCCCCAAGGAGAGTCCAATTGTGTCGGTTGCGATGCCTGCACCTCTTTTTTCTTTCATTTTTCTTTGCACCATGTGCTGTTTGGGGACTATTTTTTTGAAGTGCCATCCTGTCTGACACTGCAGTGCCACTCCTAGATGGGCCAGGTGTTTGTGTCGGCCACTTGTCGCTTAGCTTAGTCACACAGCTACCTCATTACGCCTCTTTTTTTTCTTTGCATCATGTGCTGTTTGGGGACTATTTTTTTGAAGTGCCATCCTGTCTGACACTGCAGTGCCACTCCTAGATGGGTCAGGTGTTTGTGTCGGCCACTTGGGTTGCTTAGCTTAGTCACACAGCTACTTCATTGCGCCTCTTTTTTTCTTTGCATCATGTGCTGTTTGGGGACTATTTTTTAAATCTGCCATCCTGTCTGACACTGCAGTGCCACTCATAGATGGGCCAGGTGTTTGTGTCGGCCACCTGGTTCGCTTAGCTTAGCCAACCAGCGACCTTGGTGCACCTCTTTTTTTCTTTGCAACATGTGCTGTTTGGGGACTATTTTTTAAATCTGCCATCCTGTCTGACACTGCAGTGCCACTCCTAGATGGGCCAGGTGTTTGTGTCGGCCACTTGGGTCGCTTAGCTTAGCCATCCAGCGACCTAGGTGCACCTCTTTTTTTCTTTGAATCATGTGCTGTTTGGGGACTATTTTTTAAATCTGCCATCCTGTCTGACACTGCAGTGCCACTCCTAGATGGGCCAGGTGTTTGTGTCGGCCAATTGGGTCGCTTAGCTTAGTCACACAGCTACCTCATTGCGCCTCTTTTTTTCTTTGCATCATGTGCTGTTTGGGGACTATTTTTTTGAAGTGCCATCCTGTCTGACACTGCAGTGCCACTCCTAGATGGGCCAGGTGTTTGTGTCGGCCACTTGGGTCGCTTAGCTTAGTCACACAGCTACCTCATTGCGCCTCTTTTTTTCTTTGCATCATGTGCTGTTTGGGGACTATTTTTTTGAAGTGCCATCCTGTCTGACACTGCAATGCCACTCCTAGATGGGCCAGGTGTTTGTGTCGGCCACTTGGGTCGCTTAGCTTAGTCATCCAGCGACTTCGGTGCAAATTTTAGGACTAAAAATAATATTGTGAGGTGTGAGGTGTTCAGAATAGACTGAAAATGAGTGGAAATTATGGTTATTAAGGTTAGTAATACTATGGGATCAAAACGACCCCCAAATTCTATGATTTAAGCTGTTTTTGAGGGTTTTTTGTAAAAAAACACCCGAATCCAAAACACACCCGAATCCGACAAAAAATTTTCAGGAAGGTTTTGCCAAAACGTGTCCGAATTCAAAACACGGCCACGGAGCCGAATCCAAAACCAAAACACAAAACCCGAAAAATTTCCGGTGCACATCACTATGTAATTCAGGAGTGTCCCGGTATAAAGGGATAGTATGGTGAGATGAAGATGAAGCTAAGATGAAGCTCCAGGCCTGCTTTGACTGCACGGACTGCACGGAATGGGGGGACTTTACTTTCAGGGATGATTTCTATAGGCAATGATGGGAGAAATACTAGCAAGACCTCTATTTTTGATCTTCATGGATTCGGTTAAATCGGGTATGGTTCCCAAGGACTGGTGTATAGCGGAGGTAGTGCCGATATTTAAAAAGGGGAGCAAAGCTGAACTAGGTAATTATAGACCAGTTAGTCTTACATCTATAGTGGGGAAAGTATTGGAAGGTATTCTAAGGGACAGTATTCAAAAGTTCCTTGAAGCTAATAAGGTAATTAAAAGGAACCAACATGGATTTGTGAAGGACAGATCATGTCAGATCAACTTACTTGGCTTTTATGAAACAGTAAGTGCGAACCTGGATCAGGGTAAGGAGGTGGATATAATCTTTTTAGACTTTGGCAAAGCTTTCGACACTGTACCACACATGCGTCTTATCTATAAGCTGCAAGAAATAGGGCTAGGGAGCACAATATGCACTTGGGTCAGTAATTCGTTAGATAATAGGGAGCAGCGCATTGTGGTCAATGGATCATTTTCAAATTGGACCAAAGAACTAAGTGGTGTGCCACAAGGATCTGTACTTGGACCACTTTTGTTCAACATTTTCATCAACGACCTAACAGTAGGTCTAGAGAGCATGGTGTAAATTTTCGCAGACGATACCAAATTGTAACAAGGGGAGGCTTACAGAGAAGACAAAAGATGACCCTGGTAGGGAGCACTCTTCTCTGAGGTAACACAAAAATTAATTTAAATAGAACAATCATAAAATCTCACAATTTTTATTGATATGCCTTAAAAATACTAATTCATTAAATAAATGTGTGATCGTGAGCGAAAATATTTTTGAAAAATGTATATATATTTTTTTGAAAATTGGCCTCAGCCAGAATCATTAAATATATTAAGGTCCGTCTTGTGTGGTGATTCCCCTACTACAATGATTTGGGGATCGAAGTATTAAAAATTGAAAGGTGTGACCATCATCTAATCATTTGTATAGCCCATACATAAATTTCATAGGGCGATTGGTTTGAATCATGGGTCACTGGAAGTTACTTCGATTGGGTCACCTGTACAACAGTACAAGTCCTTAAAGTCAGCAAAAATTATCTGTGGAGCTGAACATGGTGGGCATAAATGAATTATCCACCCACCAGGTGATGTTTCCACCTGTGTGAAAAGAATTTGTTATATATGGTGGTTATTCACATGTATTGATAGCAGAGGTTAGTGACTCTAATGTTGAACAGAGACTTAATAACAGCACATCAATTCAATAGGATTGTTCACAAAGATTAATTAATAATTGTTCACAAAGATTATTCACAAGAATTATGAGGGCGGAGCCTATGAATCCGTAATGTACATATACCTTTCAGTAATTCTCTTATAACTGTACATAATCTCCTAGACAATTGTAGTGCTTGTGGCTAATTTTTAAGCACATAGACCACGTGATTAACAAAATTCCATATACTGAATTGTGAGGTGTGAGGCATAAATACCTCAGTTAATCACTGGTTTGTCAGACAGTACTGATAACAATTTTTAGGCACTAAGTAGAGATGTATACAGTGGCCAGGATACAGGTATGACTGCCCTTCTGCTGTTCTCCCGTCTTGCCAAGAGGTATAGGACGAGGAATGAGAGAGGGCAAGTGCACCCAACTTGGCCAGAAGAAAGAGAGAGGAGGTATCAAGCAGAGTGACCTTCGGTAGGTGCTCCCTGATGCCCTTTTAACAAGCAGTGCAGAGAATATTTAACCTACACTTAGGTCTCTAGTGCGGTACTCTCCTGAAAGTTATAGATTATACTGTGAGTGCTCGGGTAGACCAAGTGTGTCCACCAATTTTGACAATAAATGTCTGAGTTTAATTAATGTGCTTATGAAAGAGCTGCATTTCTTATTTGATTTTCACCAGACAAAATATAGCACATAAAACTTGCACTTAGTCTCTCTAGCAGTGCACTCATAGATGTTTACTATTTATAGTCACAGATATATATGACACACGAGATGCAACAAATTGCTCAATAGTTGTTGAATTTTAAAGCTCAAAATTTTTTAGCATTGAGCAAACATTTGGCAAATGCTGAGATCCTAGTACAATGATTTGAAACAATCTTATTGGGATTAACTGATATTCATGAGCAGCTGATCCTCCTTGTGCAAATGCATCCATCAGCAACAAGAGTGGCAGTTTAATAAATAATGTTACTCCTGCCGTGATTACACATGATACAATGTGATCTTGTGCAGATACCTTAATCAACAACCAATTGACACTTTAGCTGATAAGGTTAATCCTGCTACAATTTATGCATGATGCCATATGAGGAGATGAAGATATTACCAGCAGTCTGATAGCAATTATAGTAATTGTTAATCCTATTATGCTTGTAAGAAATGCAGTATAACAATTTCAGATTCACAAAGTGGTCCACTCTGTATTATTAAATTCTAATAAAGTGAAAGAAAGTGTGCTAAATTTGTCTCATATATCATGTACAATTAGCAGCATGCAGGAGAATCTGTATAGTTAGTCATACGGTTACCACTCCTGACGCTGGCCTCGGAGGGGAGGGGAAATGCTGCCCCAGAATTCCGTACAAGAGTGTCCTCCAAAAACGGGTGCTTTCTCCCGCTTGCTGGCCGCACAGAGACTCGCCTGCCTGAGCTGCTCTTATCAGCGGCAGATAGCCGCTTCCTCCGCTGATAAGAGCAGCTCAGGCAGGCGAGTCTCTGTGCGGCCAGCAAGCGGGAGAAAGCACCCGTTTTTGGAGGACACTCTTGTACGGAATTCTGGGGCAGCATTTCCCCTCCCCTCCGAGGCCAGCGTCAGGAGTGGTAACCGTATGACTAACTATACAGATTCTCCTGCATGCCGCTAATTGTACATGATATATGAGACAAATTTAGCACACTTTCTTTCACTTTATTAGAATTTAATAATACAGAGTGGACCACTTTGTGAATCTGAAATTGTTATACTGCATTTCTTACAAGCATAATAGGATTAACAATTACTATAATTGCTATCAGACTGCTGGTAATATCTTCATCTCCTCATATGGCATCATGCATAAATTGTAGCAGGATTAACCTTATCAGCTAAAGTGTCAATTGGTTGTTGATTAAGGTATCTGCACAAGATCACATTGTATCATGTGTAATCACGGCAGGAGTAACATTATTTATTAAACTGCCACTCTTGTTGCTGATGGATGCATTTGCACAAGGAGGATCAGCTGCTCATGAATATCAGTTAATCCCAATAAGATTGTTTCAAATCATTGTACTAGGATCTCAGCATTTGCCAAATGTTTGCTCAATGCTAAAAAATTTTGAGCTTTAAAATTCAACAACTATTGAGCAATTTGTTGCATCTCGTGTGTCATATATATCTGTGACTATAAATAGTAAACATCTATGAGTGCACTGCTAGAGAGACTAAGTGCAAGTTTTATGTGCTATATTTTGTCTGGTGAAAATCAAATAAGAAATGCAGCTCTTTCATAAGCACATTAATTAAACTCAGACATTTATTGTCAAAATTGGTGGACACACTTGGTCTACCCGAGCACTCACAGTATAATCTATAACTTTCAGGAGAGTACCGCACTAGAGACCTAAGTGTAGGTTAAATATTCTCTGCACTGCTTGTTAAAAGGGCATCAGGGAGCACCTACCGAAGGTCACTCTGCTTGATACCTCCTCTCTCTTTCTTCTGGCCAAGTTGGGTGCACTTGCCCTCTCTCATTCCTCGTCCTATACCTCTTGGCAAGACGGGAGAACAGCAGAAGGGCAGTCATACCTGTATCCTGGCCACTGTATACATCTCTACTTAGTGCCTAAAAATTGTTATCAGTACTGTCTGACAAACCAGTGATTAACTGAGGTATTTATGCCTCACACCTCACAATTCAGTATATGGAATTTTGTTAATCACGTGGTCTATGTGCTTAAAAATTAGCCACAAGCACTACAATTGTCTAGGAGATTATGTACAGTTATAAGAGAATTACTGAAAGGTATATGTACATTACGGATTCATAGGCTCCGCCCTCATAATTCTTGTGAATAATCTTTGTGAACAATTATTAATTAATCTTTGTGAACAATCCTATTGAATTGATGTGCTGTTATTAAGTCTCTGTTCAACATTAGAGTCACTAACCTCTGCTATCAATACATGTGAATAACCACCATATATAACAAATTCTTTTCACACAGGTGGAAACATCACCTGGTGGGTGGATAATTCATTTATGCCCACCATGTTCAGCTCCACAGATAATTTTTGCTGACTTTAAGGACTTGTACTGTTGTACAGGTGACCCAATCGAAGTAACTTCCAGTGACCCATGATTCAAACCAATCGCCCTATGAAATTTATGTATGGGCTATACAAATGATTAGATGATGGTCACACCTTTCAATTTTTAATACTTCGATCCCCAAATCATTGTAGTAGGGGAATCACCACACAAGACGGACCTTAATATATTTAATGATTCTGGCTGAGGCCAATTTTCAAAAAAATATATATACATTTTTCAAAAATATTTTCGCTCACGATCACACATTTATTTAATGAATTAGTATTTTTAAGGCATATCAATAAAAATTGTGAGATTTTATGATTGTTCTATTTAAATTAATTTTTGTGTTACCTCAGAGAAGAGTGCTCCCTACCAGGGTCATCTTTTGTCTTCTCTGTAAGCCTCCCCTTGTTCCGATACATGTTTCTATACCCTTGGGAGCACCACTGACCGTCAAAATTCGAGTTACCAACATACCAATTGGTGTAGGTATACGATTGACTAATTAAGGGAAAGAATATCCCGAGAGTGTCAGTTCTTTCTGAGGTTACAATATAATTTACAGTTTTTTCCTGTGCGGCCGTCCACAAACCTTCCTCCTTTACCACGATACCAAATTGTGTAAGGTTATAAATACGGAGGGGGATGCTGAGTCTCTTCAGAACGACTTAATTAAACTGGAAGCATGGGCGGCAAAATGGAGAATGAGATTCAACACAGACAAGTGTAAGGTAATGCACTGTGGGCCGGGGGAAAGACCAAAAATTACACCTACATGCTAAATGGGGTAATATTAGGGGATTCTGTACTGGAAAAAGACTTAGGGGTTCACATAGATAACAAATTAAGCAGCAGTACCCAAAGTAGGAGTGTAGCAAAGAAGGCTAATAATATATTAGCATGCATAAAACGGGGAATTGATGCAAGGGACGAGAGTATTATACTCCCATTATATAAATCACTAGTGAGGCCACATCTTGAATACTGTGTGCAATTTTGGGCACCATATTACAAAAGGATATCATGGAGCTAGAAAAGGTTCAGAGGCGGGCGACTAACTAATCAAGGGCATGGAGACGCTGGAATACGGGGAAAGGCTTGCAGGGCAAGGCATGTTTACATTGGAAAAGAGGAGACTAAGAGGGGAAATTATCAACATCTACAAATATATAAGGGGTCAATACACAGAGCTTGGGAGAGACCTGTTTTCTATAAGATCAGCACAGAGAACACGTGGTCACTCGCTTAGGTTAGAGGAGAGGAGTTTCCGCACATTGAGGCGAAAAGGTTTTTTCACAGTAAGGACAATACGTGTTTGGAATTCCCTGCCTGAGAGATTAGTAACTGCGGACTCAGTCAACACCTTTAAGAATGGGTTAGATAAATTCCTATTGGATAAAGATATTCAGGGTTATGGTGCGTAGCCACGCATTATAGTTAATTTAACTAGTCCTAACATAAAACTAACTAGTCCTATAATAAGACTGCATAGGAGACCACAAATAGGTTGAACTCGATGGACAATTGTCCTTTTTCAACCTTAGTTACTATGTTACTATGTCTTTGAAGCCTCTGCAACCGACCTGACAGACACTGTCACATCCTACATCAGCTACTGTGAGGACATGTGTGTACCTACCAAGACTTACCGCATTTACAACAACAATAAGCCCTGGTTCAACGCCCAGCTCAGGCAACTTTGTTGGGCCAAAGAGGAGGCCTATAGCAGCGGTGACAGAGCACTATACAACCGTACTAGGAACTCTCTGACTAAAGGAATCAGGCTAGCAAAAAAGCGGTTCTCGGACAAGCTGACAAACGATCTCTCCACCAATGACCCCGTATCTGTATGGAAAGGAATGCAATCCATAACCAACTATAGGAAAACATCGAAGTCCACCACCATGCACCAAGACCTAGCAGACGAACTGAACAAACTTTTATTGCAGGTTCGCAAAAGAAGTCCCCTGCAACCCAAACAATCACCTCTACGATGCCCCGAACAATGGTGACCAACCCCAGGCACTGCAAGTCGCCCAAGAAGAGGTGGAGGCATTGTTCAAAACGGCCAAACCCAGGAAAGCTCCGGGTCCTGACGGAGTGTCACCATCTGCCCTAGGAGCATGTGCGGGTCAGCTCGCCCCCATATTCACCAAGATCTTCAACAAATCGCTGGAGCTACAGAAAGTCCCTTCCTGCCTCAAAAGGTCTACTATCGTCCCGGTCCCCAAGAAACCCCCTATCACGAACCTGAACGACTACAGGCCGATAGCACTGACGTCTGTGGTCATGAAAACGTTCGAGCGTCTGGTTTTGAATCACCTGAAAACTGTGACTGGCCCCCAACTGGACCCCTGCAGTTCGCCTATCGATCGAATCGGTGTGTAGAGGATGCAGTCAACCTGGGCCTGCACTACATTCTACAGCACCTAGACATTCCCGATACCTACGCGAGGGTCCTGTTTGTCGATTTCAGCTCGGCCTCCAATACAATCCTCCACCCCAAATTACTTCGCCTAGGGGTCCCAGAAGCTACCTGTTCCTAGATAGTAAACTTCCTGACAGATAGGACACAGGTGGTGAAAGCAGGGGAATTCACCTCTCAAGCGAGGTCCATTAGTACAGGGGCCCCTCAGGGCTGTGTCCTCTCACCCCTGCTTTTCTCCCTGTACACAAATGACTGCACCTCAGAGGCGCAATCAGTAAAGATCATCAAATTCACCAATGACACCACCGTCATCGGCCTCATCAAGGACAGGGACGAATCGGCCTATAGACGGGAAGTAGACCGGTTGGCCCAGTGGTGCATCCACAACAACCTTGAGCTCAACCCCCTCAAAACTGTCGAGATGATAGTGGACTTCAGGAAGAAGTCATCTAGTGCACCTCCGCTAACGATTGCTGACAGTGTGGTATCGCTAGTGGACTCCTTCAATTTTCTAGGGACCACAATCTCCCGGGACCTTAAATAGGGGTCCAACACTGACGCCACTGTTGGGAAAGCGCAGCAGAGGTTGTTCTTCCTCAGGCACTAAGGAAGTTCAACATCCCACAGTAGCTTCTGCTCCTCTTCTACTCCGCGATTGTGAAGTCAGTACTGTGCTCCTCGATACTGGTTTGGTACAGCTCCGCCAGCGCGAGGGACAGATGCAGGCTCCAAAAGGTGGTCAGAACCGCAAGAAGATCATCGGGGCCGACCTTCCCTCAGTCCAGGACCTGTACCTGTCCAGAGCTAAAAAGCGGGCAACGAAGATAGTAAAAGACCAGCTACACCCCGGCCACAGCATGTTTAACTTGTTTCCTTCAGGCAGGCGTTACAGGGCCTTCCCCGCCAGGTCCACCAGAAGCCTGAAAAGTTTCTTTCCCCAAGCGGTCTGCCTGCTGAACTCCTGAACATTGACTGACTAGACGTACGTGTAACTCACTTGTGTCCCTACGGTATACCTATCTGTGTGACTTTACTTGCCCCCCCCCCCCACCCCACCCCACCTGCTTATCTGTTACCTGCTTGGCTGTTGTATAGCTAACCGAAGACAAATTCCTAGTATACGCAAGTATACCTGGCCAATAAAGCTGATTCTGATTCTGACTACATCAGCCCCACCTGCAGTGCAGCATGGTTTTGCCTAGTTGTTTGTGTTTTTGCTTTACTTACAAACATGAATCAGGCCTTATATAAAGAGTCATTAACATGCCTCCGGCTCCCAGTATGATAATTTTTTATATATAACCTTTTATGCAGCCTGTTTTATATTGTATTGGTTTAGAAATTGTAAAACACATCAATCTGCTTACTGAACAGTGTTAAATTGCTTATTAAAAGATGGCGGCCAGTGTGAACAATTACCATTTTATTCACCTGGAAAACTGGTGAGCAGTACAGTACTGATACCGAGTCACATGTAAGTCAGATACAGATGCGGCAGCATTCCGTGCTGGGAAATAAATGCAGACTTATTGCCTGTTTTCAGAGTAGGCTGCATCAATGCCCCCACACTGCCCCTATCCAAACCCTTGTGGAAGTACCCATCATCACTATCAGCACACATTTTAACCAGCCCTATACCTGGATCAAGATGCCTGCATTATTGAGAGATATTATCATAGGTAAACTAGCATAATCAATATTCATGCAATTAATTTACAAAGAAAAAAATTTGGAGATCACATTTGCACCCAGATTTATCAAACCTTGGAGAATGATAAATAACACTGTGATAAAGTACCAACTAATCAGCTCTTAACTGTAATTTTGCAAACACAGCCTGTAACATGGCAGTTAGGAGCTGGTTGGTTGGCACTATATCAGCGTGCAATTTATCACTCTCCAAGGCTTGATAAATCCGGGCCATGGTTGGCTGTAAATAATACAAGTCATTCTTCTAGATTCCCCCACTTCTTATCTGTGTCCGCACCCCGCCCTATCTCACATGTCTCCCTTGTGGCCAATCATCTTTCCCATGTCCCTAGATCTCTCTCATACCTCCCTTGTCACTTCTCAAGCAACTACTGATTTGCTACTAAGTCTTCTGCCCAGTTGAACCATAGGCCAAAGAATGGCTATACAGGTTGAGTATCCCATATCCAAATACTCAGAAATACGGAATATTCCGAAATACAGAATTTTTTGAGTGAGAGTGAGATAGTGAAATCTTTGTTTTCTGTGGCTCAATGTACACAAACTTTGTTTAATACACAAAGTTATTAAAAATATTGTATTAAATGACCTTCAGGCTGTGTGTATAAGGTGTATATGAAACATAAATGAATTGTGTGAATGTACACACACTTTGTTTAATGCACAAAGTTATTAAAAATATTGGCTAAAATTACCTTCGGGCTGTGTGTATAAGGTGTATATGTAACATAAATGCATTCTGTGCTTAGACTTGGGTCCCATCTCCATGATATCTCATTATGGTATGCAATTATTCCAAAATACGGAAAAATCCGATATCCAAAATACCTCTGGTCCCAAGCTTTTTGGATAAGGGATACTCAACCTGTAATACCATCGCTGTACAGTACATCTGCATTGTTGTTCCTCAAATGCAATATAGAGGTTTTTGCATGGTCCTCTGAAGGTCAGCTCATATACTTAGAGTAATGCTCCTGTGATTGATATAACAAGAGTCTCCTTTTGTAAAAAGCAGGTATAAAACACCATGGGCCAAATGTAACAGCAAATTTTTGAAAGTGCCAACATTTTGTCAAGTTATCAGTGAGATTTAAAGCCTAAATGTTCTAAGCAGGTTGCTTTACCCATAGTAAACATTAATGTTTTCAATTTGACTCGGCACTTTCAAAGCCCTCTGTACCTAAAGGCAAACTTTAACATAACATTGGATTAGTGGGACAACTGAAAATGACAATTGTGACCAGGGCTGTTGAGACATGAGAAGGGCCCTGCGCTACAGAGGGGGGGTGACCAATAATGGAGGTGTGGCCATGCCCCCTTGGAACACTGTGCATTGTTAAGAATGAGCACACAAAAATGGGGGCATTGCACCATCTCTCTGAATGACCTGGGCCAGCTTTGGGTCCCCCAGGCATTGCCTGGACCCGGGTAAACTGTACCAACCATCCTGCTGTTGGCACCTCTGACTGAGACTTAAAACCAGGCTACCAAAAATGAAACTAGAAGAAATGCAAACTGCACATATACAATAGGTGCCTATTAAATAATGAGACTGATGCTATAATTTAAGTACATTTTCATACCTCCCAACATTCAAGTTCAGGAAGGAGGGACATCTTGGCGTGCGTAGCGCGCCCGCGCCCGAAAAGGGGGCGTGGTCTGTGTGTAAGGGGCGTGGCTTCGCGGGAGGGTCCGCGATTGCGAGCCACGCCCCGTTTTCGTCACTGAGGGGGCATGGCCAGCGCTCTGTGAGCTGCTGGCATGCCCCCTCTCCCTCTAACTCCCTGGAATAGACGCTGTGTCTATTCACCGCTGCTCTGCTCTCAATTGAGCAGAGCAGTGAGTGATCAGTAGCCTCCCAACTGCCCCCCCCCCCCCCCTGCGGGACACTGCGGCCCGCGGGAGAGACAGCGGGACAGACCCAAAAAAACGGGACTGTCCCGCGAAAATCGGGACAGTTGGGAGGTATGCATTTTAACTCTGTTCACTTTCTATGTATGCTGTGCTGTAGCTCGTCTATCAGCTGTCTCAACAGCTCCGTCGTTTCTTCTTTACTTCAGTAACTGTTGCAAAACGGGTTCTCATGAGTGCATATTTAATTTTAGAGAGAAGAAAGGTCACACGGTGCTAGGTCTGGCAAGTTTGGGTGGTTGCTTCACAGAGAGAGCTGTGTGGGATGGTGTATTGTGCTAATGGAGGATGAAACCATTTCTCCACAATTCTGGCTATTCTGATTCTTTCTTGCAAAGTTGCTAGAACATTTTTGGAGTAATGCTGATTCACTGTTGCTCCTTCTGGTACCCAGTCTGCCAAAATAACACCCTTCATATCAAAGAAAACAACATGGTTTTGAATTTGCTTTGATTGGCTTTCTTCATTCTTGGTGAAGATCATGTTTTCCAGTGCATGGACTGGCGATTTGTCTCAGGATCGTACTGGAAGATCCATGTTTCATCACAGGAAATAACTTCATCTAAAAAAATTGAATCTGCTTGAATTTGCTCTAAATTGTCTGTACACATTTGCTTTACATTTTTCTCCCGCTCAGCAGTGAGAAGCCTTATAGTGCCCATACACTTATGCAAGGCGCCACGCCGTGCCATCGTGGGGCATCGCACCGGCAGTTCAGGTGCAATGAAATCGCACCTGAACTGCCAAAGTGATTACCATGCGATCATGCGATAGATCGCATGGTAATCATGTGATGGGCACGTCACCGCCGAGTGGGAGCGGCCTCTGCCCGCTCCCGGCGGGTGCCCATCGCACATCGCAGTGCGATATATAGCATGTGTTTCTAGAAACACATGCGATCGCACTGCGATTAGATAAATATTATGTGCAGCACATACTATCTTGAGACGTAAGATTCGACCGCCGTGCCCGCACATAGCGTCGAAAGGTACCTAAAATGTGCATACATTCCTTCAATTTCACAGATGCTGTCAAAATCGAAGGTTAGCACCGATTATCTCACAAGTGTATGGGCACTATTAGAAACATTTTAGCACAAATTTTTGGCATGTTAAGATCTTCATGCAAAATTTGCTTAACTTTTTTTTTCCTCGCTATTTGCTATTTGTACTATCATTCGGATGCTAAGTTGATGGTCAATTCGATCAGTTTTGTAAATTTTTTCCACATTTTAATTTTTTTAATGTGCAAGGCCTTTTTGTACGTTAATCATCTTCGATATCCTTACGGCCATCACTAAAGGTCCATACACAGTCACACTGGGCGTTTTTGCCCAGAGTGTATGAACAGCGATGATCGCTGACATCGCTGGGCCGAAAAGTGCTCAGTGCATACACACTGAGCGCTTTTCCCCACTGCCCAGCGATGTCCAGCGATGTCAGCAGGGGTGAGCGGCTTTCCATATCAGGACGCTATGGAAAGCCACTCACCCCGCCGTTCATCTACTGGTAATACCAGTAGATGAACGGCGGCTGCCAGTGATGAAGCGATGGATTCCAGCGATGCAGCGATGAAGAGAGAGCACGCATCAGCGCTCACCGCTCATCGCTTGTCCATACACACTGGGCGGCTTTGAGCTGAAAGCAGCTCAAAACTCCAAAAGTGACCTGCTTTCAGATCAAAATCGCCCAGTGTGTATGGGCCTTAAATCTTTTGTGCCACTCAAACACACATGCACGTGACATACAATCTGCCCTGTAAGCCTCGGAAAGATTCGGTGGGCGTTTTGTTAAATTTAACAAAAAAATGTAAGTTAACACTTTGCTCTACTTTTGAACTAAGCATTTTTACGATGCATGGGAAAAGCACACCTTCTTTGAATGCTGTGTGACAGCAAACTATCTGTGCGAGAGGGGTGGAACTTGCAAAACCATTTTGGGATAGTCCAAGGTCAATGTTCCGCTAGTCCTTTTTAACTGAACTTTTACAAGTACAGTCTCGTTATTTAATAGCCACACATATGGGCAGCATGAATGGTGTACTGGTCAGCATTGCAGCAGTGAGGTCAAAGGTTAGATTCCAACCATTGCCCTGTGTGGAGTTTGTATATTCTCCCCGTACTTGCATGGGTTTCCTCGGGTACTCATTTTTCGGATTTTTCCTACCACAATCTAACAATATAGTGGTAGGTTAATTGGCTCCCAACAAAATTAACCCTAGAATGTAAGTGTGTGTGTGTGTGTGTGTGTGTGTGTGTGTGTGTGTGTGTGTGTGTACATGGGCAGACTAGATGGGTTACAAGGTTCTTATCTGCTGTCAAATTCTGTGGGGGGTATTCAATTGCTTGAAAAGTCATTTGGGAGTCTGTTTTTTCCTATCTAATCGACAGGAAAAAACAGACACCCAACCGACTTTTCAAACAATTGAATTCAACCCTATATGTGTCTATGGGGGCTATTCATAAAGCAGAGAAAAGCCCTGGTCAGCGGAAAACAGGGCTTTTCTATGCTTTGGGCTATTCACAAGGCGGATTACTGTGGAGAAGTTCCTGACTTCTCCATTGGCATCCCCGCTTCATGTCTGAATCGCATCACCATACTTTAGTATTGTGAGTGCGATTCATGAAAGGACAGAAAGCTTTCCGCTTCTCCAGAGAGTTCAGATTCGCCATCTCTATATGGCGTAATCTGAATTGCAGTGCAAAACAGAGGGAAGCTCAATGCCTCCCTACTCTCTGCCCGGCACCCGGTGCTAGCTCCACTCCCTGAACTCCCAGCAGCCCCTGCAGCCTCCTAGGATCTCAGTCACCAGCACATGCCCGGAAGAACCAGCCGATTGACTCCAAGCACCGCAGAGGGGACCGCAGGAGAAGAGAGCATGGCTGGAGCTCAGGATACTGGAATGCATCGCAGGAAAGGTGAGTATACATGAATTACTACTTATCTGCGATATGTAATGATAAGTAATCATTTATTTTTTGTTATGTATGTAAATAGATCCCCTATGTATGTTACTTTCTAAATGATCACATGATTTGCAGTGCAAAGGCACACATCTATTCTGGGGGCACTACGCTGATGCTGCATTGCTGCTGTCAGTTTACATGTTACACGTACACTTTTAAACATGGGTATAGAAATATTTAACATTTAAGATTTAGGGGGAGATGTACTAAGCAGTGAATAGAGTGGAAGTCTGAGCCAGTGGAGAAGTTGCCCATGGCAACCAATCAGCATTGAAGTAACATTTATAATTTGCATACTATAAAATTATACAGAGCAGATGATTGTTTGCCATGGGCAACTTCTCAACTGGATCACTGCTCCACTCTTTTCACTGCTTAGTACATCTCCCCCTTAAACTAAAGTCAAACATGTACTCAAAGTCAAGTCAAACATGTACAACCTCTCTGTAAGACAGTACAAATACAGGAGAACCCAGCAGGGCGTTCGACTTAGTTCTCACTGTATGCATTACAATCTCATATGGTACTGCCTAACACATCTCTGTCGTCCTAGCAACAACTTTCAGCAATAGGAGGTATTCCACTGTGGGAAGAATCCTTAAATATTGTGGTGCCCACTGCAGTCCCCATAATGACAAGTTTGGTCAGATCATACTTAATACATTTGATTTTCTAAAGCTCAGAGTGTAAGAATGAATGGTAAAAATTGTACTCAACATACAAAATAAGAAATGTTATTGTGCTGTTTGTCAATGTTGTAAAACCAGGCCATTCCCAGGGTCAAAAATAATCCAAGGACATATCTTTACAGCCTGTAAATAACCCTGGGGGAGATAAATCTGGGGGAGATTTATCAAACCATGGAGAGAGATAAAGTACAAACCAATCGGCTTCTAACTGCCATTTTTCAGACACAGCCTGTAAAATTGCAGTTATTAGCTGATTAGTTGCTACTTTCTCTCTCTCCAATGTTTGATGCACCTCCCCCACTGGATGGAGATAAGTAATACAGGTAAACAATTAATACCCCTTTCAGACCACCTGAAACGGGTCACACCCTGGAGCCTATCACGGAAGCTCCCAGTATGCGACCCGCCTGAGGCGCCCTGCTGCCGCTGTCTGCAACCCGGCATACTGCCGGGTTGGTGACGTCAGCGGTGACACGGTGGGGGTGGCGCTTGGAGATCACATGATGTCCAAGCGCTGCCTGTACACACACAGTGAACGGGAAATGGGTCGCATCGACCTGGCTCCCATTCACACCGCACAGTGAGCCGGGTTGAACACGAGTTCAACCCTGCTCGCGACCAGGGTTGAAATACCCTTCCACCTTTCAGACCGCACCTGAATACAAGTTAAGCGCGCTCATGTGCCAATAACACGTGTTCATAGGTGGCAGACTGAAGTCTTGTGTTTTTTGTAGTACGTAGTTTATAGTACCGTAGTTTACGGGTGGTCTTCAGTATGCCGGCTGTCGGGATCCCGGCGCACAGTATACCGGCGCCGGAATCCCGACAGCCGGCATACCCACACTTATTCTCCCTCGTGGGGGTCCACGACCCCCCTGGAGGAAGAATAAAATAGCGTGTTAGTGCGCCACCGTGCCCGCAGCGTGGCGAGCGCAGCAAACCTGCAAGGGGCTCATTTGCACTTGCCACACTGTCGGTATGCCGGCGGTCGGGCTCCCGGTGCCGGTATGCTGGTCGCCGGGAGCCTGACCGCCGGCATACCATACTACACCCGTAGTTTACAGTATAGCTCCAACTATCTTATAAACCCCAATATTACAACTGTTCTAAAGAAACTTTCCTTCTCTGATTGAACATAATCATGTGATCTCCTGATAATGAGAACAGTGTATGAATGATTACACTCATGCAGAGTGGTGTAGATGAATGAACATTTTTCATCCACACATGAATGACATTGGCGATATGCCCACTGCCAGGTAGCTATCTAAATGTCACTGGAGCATAAGTGCGAAACTTACTGGCACACTGTGTAGGTAAATATAATAGACAATCAGTCTCTTGGCTCAGAGAAACATTGTCCTTGCCAAACATAATCATACAGTGTACCTGATTTGAATGCAGTACCTCTAATGAGGGGTGACTCAGTGGTCAAAACAAAATTGGGCACTCAGCTCTGTCTGAGCTCCGAAAAGACTAGCAACAAATATGTAATATTCTTGACCGTCTACACTTTACCAGTAGTGCACTTCCTACACATTACTTGAAATATCAGTTTTTCATCTTTGATAATACATTATACCTTACGCATTTAACAATATTAATCCATTTTTTCTTTAACAACCCCACCTAAGGCCCCAAGTCATCTGAGGCCCTAGCTAGTAATACGTACTACTTTCCTCTCCTACACACAGCACTGCTATGTGGTGACTGTGTCCATTGTTTAGCCATAAGTCTCATAGTTCATATCCCAGTAATAGTGCCATACCGGAAATAAGTCTTTTCACCACTAGAACAGCACAGCATCTCTTCCTCTTTTCCATTATGTAACTTATGTAACACAATATACAGTGTTTTTGTTTCATTAAATATTTAAGTTCTGTGGATGGGTTATCTCACAACAGAAAATTAAAAATACTATTTTTATTTTTTTATAATTGCAAAATATAGAAGTAAGCACTAAACTATAAGAAAGTGGCAGTTTTAGTCTGTTTATGAATTGGCTGATCACCTGTGTGTGAGACAGTGCTGCATGTGACAATTGTTTTTCCACTCCTTGCAGCTGTCTGGAAATCCTATGTTCACATATGTCAGAAAGGACTCTGACAGCTGGGAGTGTCCACTTTTCCCCCTTCCTGGCACATTACAGCTGTTAGTTGCCACAAACCAGGTGTTAGAAAACGTTTCCAGTACCAGTGGCAGAATTTTATGAAGAAACAGATAAACACACCATACTCAGTTGCAATACAAGATTTACAGTTCCTACAGTATATTGTGATGAAAGGTACAGGTTAACAATAAGTGCTGAGATTCGATAATAATACATTAGAGCTCCCTTATATAGGTGCTGATAAAATGGGTAAAAGCCCTCGAACATTGTGTGGTTTATTTATGTGTTTTTAAAATTTTTATTTCATACACTTTTTATGCATTACACTTTTACTCCTATACAAGCTATTTTACTGTGGGTATTTACAAATGATAAACCGTTTGTTATAAAAACTCTTCTAAATTTGTAGTTACAGTAAATGCGGTAAAAAAATACTTCCTGTATGTTACAAAATGTACCACATTTGTAAATTAAGTATCTGTTATCATCATGTTGCTGATCCTCATCACAGCAAAAGGTCATGTGACTGCCCTATCCAATTCTTTATGAAGTTTAAGTACTTCTTACAATCTGTGTTAACTAGCTTGTATAAGTACAATACAGAAACCAAAGTTCATGCAGCTTATCCCATACAGCACAAGGAAAGGGTCTGCACAGCTTTATACATCTATCTCATTTGCAGAAATCCTGCAATTATTATATTTAATGAATATAATTTTACATGTAATTGTTTCATAGAACAGATGCAACATACCATATATTCAGTGTCAAGTATTTATGTACACAGAGCTGTTAAAAACTAAAAAAAAGTGTAAGCTCTAATGACAAGTTCTCCACATATTTGTTATTTTGTATTAATGTGTAATTGTTGTCATTATTTGCTGCCCAATTGCATAATTCTGTCCAATTAAAGTAACCTCTCCATACACTAAATGGCAGGAAGTTTAATTGGGATCAGGAACCATTGATATCTGACCCCTGATGTTTAACAGTAAATGAAGACACCCAATACCGGCTCATGGGTTTAATTGGGTTATGTTCCAGGCTTCTCAATACATTCAGTGCATCTGCATGCTTTCTTTCACACATGGGGTTAAAGATTAAACACCTAATCTTTTTAGGTCTAAAGTTAGTTTTTAGAAGTAAAGAATCACAGCATAAACAATCCCCTATCTGATTTCCATACACTTACCATTCAAATGTGCTGTTCTTGTTTTATAGTTTCCCAGCCAGGATGTCACTTCTTGGATTCCTATTATATGGTGGAGTTATGTGTAATAACTTATTCTACTCCATGCTGTGCTGAGTATTATCTTCCAGCTGGCTCTTCTTATCAGGTACAGCTGCAATGAAAACTTTATCTTCTGTGCTGTGTTACACAGGAACCTTCTTTTCAAGTTGTGGGTAACATAGTGATGTATTGCTGTTTGCGTTGTGATGAGGGCAGACTGGGAATTACAGTGAATCCCTCCTCTGTTCCCTCCCTCTGTCCAGATGTAATTTGCTCAGCCACAAACTACTTCTCTGCTCAGAGGAACTAAATGAACACAGCCCAGCCTACTGGCCAACTAACTAACCCTTTCCAAACCACACACACCAACTATCGCTTGCCAAATACATGCCAAGCCAGAGACTAACAACAAATCTCTCATGAGTGTTATTAAATAATTGCTAACTTTACAGTAATAGCAAAGTATCCATTTCCCCACCAGATATTGGTGCCACTGACCAATTTAATTTCTTATAGGAATTGTATTTCTTATAGGTTTGTCCATGCACAGAGAAAGAATTTCCAACTGATTCATTTACCATAGGCATATAACTCCACTTACATGGCTTTGCATAGTTACATTAGTAAGGGGCGATTCAACTGTGAGGCACGGCTCCTGCTTGGCGTTTATACGAATGGGAGCTTATCAGAGCTATTCAATTGTTGCTCTGATCAGACGCCCATTAGCTGTAGCACTATTTTTCCACAGCCTCCGGTGGTGCGTGAAAAAATGTGTGTGAAGTCTGTAGTTAGGGCGCCCAATCCTGGACTTTAAACGCCCAAACGAGAATTTTAGACAGGTTTAGCTGATTTGCGCGGCTAATCCCGGAGCTGTCTGGCGCATGCTAATGGGCGTATGATCGGAGCAACAACTTAATAGCTCAGATAGATGCCCATTCATATAGATGCCCAGCAGGGGAATTGAATCGCCCCACGTAAGGTTTATTTACAGGAAGCAAGCTTTTTATGCATCTTAGGCAGGTTATAAAATGTATGAAAATTACACAGAATTTCATTTTTATGATTTATTACACAACAGTTGAATTTTTTTTTTTTTTTAGAAATTGTTACTAACAACAGTAGATTCTTGGGGCATGAAAATCATGCAGAAATGGTAGTAATTCAGAGATAGTGCCTGCTTTAGTTTAAAGAGAAATAATTCATAGTTCCACACAGAACTATATTCTTAAAAGAAGAAGCTTTGATCAGATATATTTATCAGTCCCCTTGTCTCTTTATCTTCCCTTATTCAGGGATTTATAATTTACTGTCTCTAATATCTCTCCAGTTAGTATTACTATAATATATGCTTAAAGAGAAGTGATGCTACCTGTCTCACCATATACTGTATAGATTAAATTAAAGCGACTAGAAAAAAGGGGTGAGAACTACTGGTGCACTCCAAGGACATTTAACTGCTTAGCTTTGCTAATATACATATTCTTTTTTAACTGTATAAAACATAACTTTTATTCCTTCTATTAAAGGTTTGATTAGTATTTTTATTCTGTGTTTTCAATAAAGCAAAATGAAAATGATTCAAATACTAGTTTTGAAGAAAGTGAATATAGTAAAGAAATAGTTATTTAAAAAAAATGTTTCAAATGTTTTTAAATCACTTTATTTCTTTACTATATTTAATTTCTTCAAAACGAATTCTAATCATTTTCATTTTGCTTTATTGAAAAACACAGAATGAAAATACTAATCAAACTATTATTAGAAGGAATAAAAGTTATGTTTTATACAATTAAAAAAATAGGATTTTAATAGCTACCGGTAAATCCTTTTCTCCTAGTCCGTAGAGGATGCTGGGGTCCACTTCGGTACCATGGGGTATAGATGGTTCCGCAGGAGCCATGGGCACTTTAAGACTTTTCAAGGGTGTGAACTGGCTCCTCCCTCTATGCCCCTCCTCTAGACCTCAGTTATAGGAACTGTGCCCAGGGAGACGGACATTCGAGGAAAGGATTTACTTTTATACTAATGGTGAGATTCATACCAGCTCACACCTCAACAATGCCGCACAACATGGCATTCAACATGACACACGCCAACAGGCATGAACCATTTACAGCAACATGCTGAAAACAAATAAAACACAACATGTGTAACTATAAAGAACAAACTGCAGGTAAAGTACGCACTGGGTCGGGTGCCCAGCATCCTCTATGGACTAGGAGAAAAGGATTTACTGGTAGGTATTAAAATCCTATTTTCTCATACGTCCTAGAGGATGCTGGGGTCCACTTCAGTATCATGGGGTTATACCAAAGCTCCAGTATGGGCGGGAGAGTGCGAATGACCCTGCAGCACCGATTGACCTAACTTGAGGTCCTCATCGGCCAAAGTGTCAAACTTATAAAATTTAGCAAATGTGTTTGACCCTGACCAAGTAGCTGCTTGGCAAAGTTGTAATGCCGAGACCCCCCAGGCAGCCGCCCAGGATGAGCCCACCTTCCTAGTAGAATTGGCCTTCACGACTTCGGTATCGGCAATCCTGCCGTAGAATGAGCGTGCTGGATCGTACCTCTGATCCAGAGCGCAATGGTCTGCTTAGAAGCAGGACACCCAATCTTGTTGGGAGCATACAGGACAAACAGAGCCTCTGTTATCTGTATCCGAGCTGTTCTTGCGACATAAATCTTCAAAGCTCTAACCACATCTAGAGACTTTGACTCAGTGAAAGTGTCAGTAGCCACTGGCACCACAATAGGTTGGTTTATGTGGAAAGATGAAACCACCTTTGGAAGAAAATAAGAAAATGTTGGCGAGTTCTCAACTCTGCCCTATCTTCATGGAAGATCAGGTAAGGGCTCTTGTGAGACAAGGCCCCCAACTCAGACACCCGCCTTGCGGATGCCAAGGCCAAAAGCATCACCACTTTCCAAGTGAGAAACTTCAATTCTATCTCCTGGAGAGGTTCAAACCAATCCGATTGAAGGAATTGCAACACCACATTAAGGTTCCATGGTGCCACTGGAGGCACAAATGGAGGCTGGATGTGCAGAACCCCTTTCACGAAGGTCTGAACTTATGGAAAGGAGGCCAATTGTTTTTGAAAGAAAACTGATAAGGCCGAAATATGGACCTTGATTGACCCCAATCTAAGGCCCGCATCCACACCAGCTTGCAGAAAATGGAGAAAACGTCCCAACTCAAACTCTACCGTAGGAGCCTTCTTGGATTCACACCAAGTCACATATTTTCTCCAAATACGGTGGTAATGTTTAGACGTTACTACTTTCCTGGCCTGAATAAGAGTGGGGATGACTTCCTTGGGAATACCCTTTTGGGCTAGGATCCGGCGCTCAACAGCCATGCCGTCAAACGTAGCCGCGGTAAGTCTTGATACATGCACGGCCCCTGCTGCAGCAGGTCCTCGCGAGGAGGAAGAGGCCGAGGATCTTCTATGAGCAACTTCTGAAGATCTGGATACCAAGCCCTCCTTGGCCAGTCTGGGGCAATGAAGATTGCGCGAACTCTTGTTCTTCTTATTATCTTGAGAACTTTTGGAATCAGTGGAAGCGGAGGGAAAACATATACCGACCGAAACACCCACTGGGTCACCAGTGCATCCACTGCTATTGCTTGAGGGTCTCTCGACTTGGAACAATATCTCTGAAGCTTCTTGTTTAGACGAGATGCCATCATGTCTACTTGAGGAACTCCCCATAGACTTGTCACCTCTGCGAAGACTTCTTGGTGGAGGCCCCACTCTCCTGGATGGAGATCGTGTCTGCTGAGGAAGTCTGCTTCCCAGTTGTCCACTCCCGGAATGAAAATTGCTGACAGAGCTCTTACATGTTTTTCTACCCAGAGGAGAATCCTTGTCACCTCTGCCATTGCCGCTCTGCTTTTCGTTCCGCCTTGCCTGTTTATGTACGCGACTGCTGTTACATTGTCCGACTGGATCAGCATGGAATGATCTTGAAGAAGATGTACCCCTTGTAGAAGGCCATTGTAAATGGCTTTCAATGCCAGAACATTTATGTGAAGGCAGGCTTCCTGACTTGACCATTTTCCTTGGAAGTTTTCCCCCTGTGTGACAGCTCCCCAGCCTCGGAGACTTGCATCCGTGGTTACCAGGACCCAGTCCTGAATCCCGAACCTGCGTCCCTCTAGTAGGTGAGAACTGTGTAGCCACCACAGTAGTGAAATCCTGGCTTTGGAGGACAGGATTATCTTCCGGTGCATGTGTAGGTGGGATCTGGACCACTTGTCCAACAGGTCCCACTGGAATACTCTGGCATGAAATCGGCCAAACTGTATGGCCTCGTAGGCCGCTACCATTTTCCCCAACAACCGAATGCATTGATGGATCGACACGCTTGTTGGTTTCAATATTTGTTTGACCATTTTCTGGATTTCCAGAGCCTTTTCCACTGGAAGAAATACTCTCTGTACTTCTGTGTCAAGAATCATCCCTAAAAAGGACAATCTTTTCGTTGGTTCCAACTGCCACTTTGGAAAATTCATGATCCAACCATGTTGTTGGAGCATTGACAGGGAGAGTGCGATGTTCTGCACCAACTATTCCCTTGATCTCGCTTTTATCAGGAGATCGTCCAGATAAGGAATTATGTTGACTCCTTTTTGACGAAGGAGGACCATCATCTCCGCCAACACCTTGGTGAATACCCTCAGTGCCGTGGAAAGACCGAATGGCAATGTCTATACTGGTAATGGCAATCCTGTACTGCGAATCTCAGATAAGCTTGGTGAGTAGGATAAATGGGAACAAGCAAGTAAGCATCCTTTATGTCTACTGACACCACGAAGTCCCTCTCCTCCAGACTGGAAATCACTGCCCTCAGGGATTCCATCTTGAACTTGAACCTTTTCAGGTAAAGATTCAGATTTTTCAGGTTTAAAATCGGTCTGACTGAGCCATCCGGCTTCGGAACTACAAAGAGGCTTGAATTAAAACCTTCTCCTTGTTGTGACAAGGGTACCAGGACAATGACCTGATCCTGACATAATTTTTGAATTGCCGTTGTTACTGCCTCTCTTTCTGGAAAAGAAGCTGGCAAGGTCGATTTGAAAAATCGGCATGGGGGGATGTCTTGAAACTCCAGTTTCTACCCATGGGACACTATTTGTAAGACCCATGGGTCCAGGCCAGATTGAATCCAACTTTGACTGAAAAGCTTCAGACATGCTCCTACCCGAGCGGACTCCCGCAAGGGAGCCCCAGCGTCATGCTACAGATTTGGCAGAAGTAGGGGTTGACTTCTGCTCCTGGTATCCTGGAGACACTGCGGATTTCTTTTCTTTTCCTCTCCCCCTACCTGCAAAGAAGGGGGAACCTTTGGCCTTTTTGTATTTGTTGGGCCGAAAGGACTGCATGTGAGAGTGATGTGTCTTTTTCGCCGGTGCAGGAGCATAGGGCAAGAATGTCGAATTACCTGCGGTAGCCGCCGAAACTAACGCATCCAGCCCATCACCAAATAAGGCCTCACCTTTATACAGGAGAGCCTCCATATTTCTTTTGGAATCTGCATCAGCATTCCACTGGCGAATCCACAACGCTCTCCGAGCCGATACTGCCATGGTAGCGGCTGTTGAACCCAAGAGTCCAATATCCTTCATAGCTTCCAGCATGTATGCCGCAGCGTCTTTGATATTGCCTAACGTTAGGAGTATCTTGTCTCTATCAATCGTGTCAATCTCCGATGACAAGTTATCTGACCATTTTTCAATAGCACGACTCACCCACGCGCAAGCAATGGCGGGCCTGAGCAGCGTACCATTGGCCACATAAATAGATTTTAACGTAGTCTCCATTTTGTGGTTTGCCGGCTCCTTTAGTGAAGCCGTCCCAGGTGCAGGGAGAATCACCTTTTTTGTTAACCTTGACAGTGCACTGTCTAACACCGGGGATGACCCCCATCTTTTCCTGTCCTTTAAAGGAAAAGGATAAGCAATCTGAATCCTTTTGGGAATATGAAATTTCTTTTCAGGATTCACCCATACTCCCTCAAAAAGAGTATTTAGCTCGTGGGAAGGAGGGAAAGTTACCTTACATTTATTTTCCTTATAGAAATAAGCCTTCTCCTGAGGTACAGAAGGGGCTTCCGTAACTTCTAATACCTCCTTTATAGCAACAATCATATATTGTATGTTTTTTGCCAATTTATGATCTATCTCCCTAGAGTCACTATCGTCGACACAAGAATCAGAGTCTGTGTCGGTATCAGCATGTACAATGTTTGCAAACGGTCTCTTATGTGACCCAGAGGGCTCGCCTGCGGATGAGACAGCAGAACCCTGAAAAATCACATCTTCAACTGATTTTCTTCAGCTTTCTGCATGAGACTCAGACTTATCTAATCTCCTACTGATATGATTCACACTATCACGTATTTCTTTCACCCATTCAGGCTCGTGGTGTGCCGGCAGCGCCACCACATTACAACTCTGTGTCCCTAAAATGGCTCCCTCACGGGAAGAACACCCTGCCTTAGACATGTCACACACGTGCACAAACACACCACAGACACTCTGGGACTTATAGGGGACAGACCCACAGTAAAATCTGTCAGAAGGACACAGATAGGAGCAGCCAGTTCACAAACTCAGCGCCAGTAACACAATGCCTGTGAAACATAAAATGCCCACTGACACAGCGCTTTTTTATAATGTAAACACACAATGTAAAGCACCAAATTCACTGTGCCCCCCCCCCCCCCCCCCTGTTTTGCACCCTGATACTTGTGTTCAGTAGTGGAGGAGGACCAGCGTTGTCTCTGCAGCCTGAGGAGAGTGAGAAAATGGCGCTGAGCAGTGTGCTGGCTGACTGAGGAGGAAGCTCCGCCCCCGCAATGGCACGTTTCTCCTCAGAGATTCCGACAATATTATTTATACTGGCGGGGGTAGGACTGAGCCTCGGCATCTTATGCCCCCTTTTCACCAGTTTTATAAGGTTTCATGCTGCCCAGGACGCCCCCCCCCCCCCCGCACCGTGCACCCTGCAGTGCCTGTGTTGTGTGGGCAGTATGGCGCGCTGCGCTCCCGCCAGCCGCGCGGTACCTTTAGCCGTCACCTTGATTGAAGATCTGTCTTCTAACACTCACCTATCTTCTGACTTCTGGCTCTGCAAGGGGGGTGACGGCATGCTGTGGGAGTGAACATCTAGGCGCAGCTAGCGTTCAGTACCCTTCAGGAGCTAATGGTGTCCTGTCAGCCAGAAGCAGAGCCATGAAACTCTTTAGGAAGTTGGTTCCTACTTCTGCCCCCTCAGTTCCACGAAGCAGGGAGTCTGATGCCAGCAGATCTCCCTGAAAATAAAAAACCTAACATAAGTCTTTTCAGAGAAACTCAGTAGAGCATCCAGTCTGCCTGGGCACATTTCTAAAACTGAGGTCTGGAGGAAGGGCATAGAGGGAGGAGCCAGTTCACACCCTTGAAAAGTCTTAAAGTGCCCATGACTCCTGCGGAACCGTCTATACCCCATGGTACTGAAGTGGACCCCAGCATCCTCTAGGACGTATGAGAAAAAAGAATATGTATATTAGCAGAGGCGACCATGTAAAAGTTCCTGGCGTACAACAACAGCTCTCCCCCCTTTTTTTTCTATTCGCTTTAACAGTCTGGCCCAGTTTGCCAAGGTGCCAAAAGCTTAGCTTTTCAGAGCTTGGCACCATTGGCTAGAGTTATTACATTCAGAATGTCCTATCCATTGTATTCTATTGGCTACAGTATTGCTTCAGAGGGATTTTCTGATCACTATCCAGAAGCTGCAAGCATCAAGAAAGTGAAGTGTTCTCCTGAAAGATTTCCCAATGTGAAAGGGATTCACCAGGACAGCCAAAAGCATTGTCTTGACAGGGAAGCCTAAATCAGACAATAACAATATAAAATGAACTGTTGTTTATTGGGGAAAAACCCTGATAAATAATAATGACCACTAAATATAAAAGCTAAAAATGTATAATAAAGTTACTAAAAACAAACTGCCATTGCCAACATCACAAGCTTGCAAATATGGCTGTAGTACTGCATATATTTGTTTCATAATTTCAACATGAGAATATCTATATGCTATGTACACATGGACCTCATTGACATTCATCATTCTGACAGTGAAAAAGTGTTGACATGATTAGAATATTGTCAAAACATTCCTGGTGGTCTATTGGGAATTTAGCTGCTTTGACGGATGCAGCCGTGTCTTTTGGGTCAGAAGTTGATGTCCTGATAACTTCCATCAGATCTTACATTGCTTCCAGAGGTGAGTATATTCAGGGCCGGTGCAAGATTTGTAGACACCCTAGGTAAAGCTACACAATACCGCCCCTGCTCCCCCCATTACCCTTTGCCCAGCCACTCACATAATTGACTTCTTTAAATATAATATTCATTTTTAGATTTCTGAACAATATAAATATAAAAATAATAACACTATGAAAAGTAATAACAATAACATTATCACTGTCTGCAGGGCCATCATGTAATACTAAGAGCATTTTAGTAACCGCCAGACAATACAGAGAGCATTTTAGTCACCACCAGACAATACGGAGAGCATTTTAGTGATCACCAGGCAATAGGAGAGCTTTTTTGTGACCACCAGACAATACAGAGAACATTTTAGCGACCAAATATATAATCTCATCATTAAGTAGCAAGGACCGGGTGCACAAGCAGCGTTGGCTGCATCACAGCACTTGTCAGTACTGTGTGGCCAGCTTACCCTGGACCTGACAAAGCAGATCTGCATGGGTAAAGTGTGAGACTAGCATTAGCTGCGTCTAGAAAGAGCAGCAGCCGCCACCAACATCAGAAGTTAGGCAATGAAGCGCTGTATAGTGAGACAGCAATTAAAACCAACATATGCCCAGCAGCTGCAATTAGTGTAGACACACAAGCATATGCACACAATATCTTGCTAGAAGACAGATAGCTAAAAGTTTATTGGTTACTATGGACAACTTCTCCACTTTATCCTCTTGAAGATTTTATTCATGTCCCCTAAAACCACTTACATTTGAAGGAACCCATGGGGATAGAAGACAAGTGTTAAATAAGCACAGGTTTACAAGCAGTGAGATACAGTAGATTAAAATAATAATTTTTTATTAGTTAAGCTTTTCACAATATAGACAAATGTTTTTGGAAGCTCAACTTTAGCATCTGCATATCCAATGTGTCTACATCATTATTCCATATCACCTTACCTGACCTTTGCTTATAGACAAGAGCTGCCACCCCCAGGCACTTCTACCATGTGACATACACCAACAAAATCCATCTGACACAACCCATTTCTCCACCCAGTATATCTCCAAATACAGCCCTCCAGGCACAGATTATAATTAAGAAAATGTATACAAGAAGAAGAAAGAAAACTAGCATGCAATGAGAAGAAATGCAAAAAATATTTTCTAAGGTACAGAGATCTGGCACAAGAGTATGCATTACCACTAGGTGAACCTAGGTAGTCATCATAGGTACCAGGGAGTGTCCAGGGAAATCTAAAACACATACAGACCCATTTATTATTAATCCCTTCTGGGCTATATAGTGCCCAGAATCGCATTGCAGAACGATATCACAGCAGCGGGACGTATTAAGAAACTCCTGCAAGAGCACATCCCTGCAATGTGCTCAGTGTGGCAGCAGGGCTACTGTGCATGCATGGTCCGATGAGGGAGGGGGAACCCTCTGCTGGCTGAATCCGCAATGTGCAGCCCAAATGGCTTGGCATTATAGAAATTGGTAAATCTGGCATAGAAACATATGGGGATGCAGCTGTTGGCAGGAATGGAGGGATAGCAGCAGGTATATCTGCGGTGGCCCCTCCTACATACATTTAGGTAACACTAAATATTTGCAGCTAACCCCTGAACAAGCTGCAAATATTTTTGGATAAATGGACCCCTGAATGAGTGAAATAATGAATGTTCAACTTATGCCAGACAGTAATATGATTTTGTGGCACCCCACAGCTGTGGAACTACATGTCCCAGCATGTCCGTGACTGGAAGTCACTGGAGATATGCAGCCCACAGTACACAGACTTTGCCACACAAGCTGCAGGGACAATAGAGGTTAAACAAGCAAGGGGATAATACATTGTTGCCAGTTACAAGCTCCATACCTGCACCTGATTGGTTGTTACAAGAGCAGGAATCCCTGGGAATGGAATGTTGCCAAGGATCCAGAAAAGAGTAAATATACCCTGCACAGGATAGGTAGCTGTGAAGTGCCGAGTGGCAGTACAGAGAAAGTGTCACCATGAGGCATGGAGAGAGTCAGTGAGGAGTGTCAGAGTTAAGAGAGCCAGAGTGGCTGCCGTGGAAGGTAGAGAGTGCTGTCCAGCTCAAAAGGGACACAGGTCCCATCAGCCTGGCGTGTGTGGAGACCCCAGCCAGGAGTAAGTAGTGGGTATGTGTGGGGACAGCCAGCGGGAGCCATGACAGTAGCAGCCTGGCCCGTGTGGAGGCAGCCCAGCATCGGCAGAGACTCGGAGTGTCTGATCGGCCAAAGCTTACGGGTGAAGAAGCCGCAGGAGGTACCGCAGGGTCAGGGAGTGGGCCCAGCAGCAGCAGCCAGAAGAATGGTGGGGTAAGCAAACAATGCCCTATGATAGGAGCTCACAGTGTCCTGTACCCCAGTCAGCCCTAAGTCTGTTTACAGCCACCCCGTCTCTGACAGATAACAGCCAGCAAGGTCCCGTTACACTAACAGGGATAAGAGTGCCACAACTAAGTAGAGACTATTCTCTGTATGGTCTGTGAGCCCACACCAGGGCTAATCACCCGCCACAGTGTCTCCACAGACATTTAGAGAGACCAAGGGCATGGAAGTACTAGAGATGAGCGGGTTCGGTTTCTCTGAATCCGAACCCGCCAGAACTTCATGTTTTTTTTCACGGGTCCGAGCGACTCGGATCTTCCCGCCTTGCTCGGTTAACCCGAGCGCGCCCGAACGTCATCATGACGCTGTCGGATTCTCGCGAGGCTCGGATTCTATCGCGAGACTCGGATTCTATATAAGGAGCCGCGCGTCGCCGCCATTTTCACACGTGCATTGAGATTGATAGGGAGAGGACGTGGCTGGCGTCCTCTCCGTTTAGACACTTGATTTACTAATTTTGGGGAGCATTAGGAGTACTCAGTAGTGTACAGTGCAGAGTTTTGCTGATAGTGACCAGTGACCACCACTTTTATTTATAATCCGTTCTCTGCCTGAAAAAAGCGATACACAGCACACAGTGACTCAGTCACATACCATATCTGTGTGCACTGCTCAGGCTCAGGCCAGTGTGCTGCATCATCTATTATCTATATATAATATTATATATCTGTCTGACTGCTCAGCTCACACAGCTTATAATTGTGGGGGAGACTGGGGAGCACTACTGCAGTGCCAGTTATAGGTTATAGCAGGAGCCAGGAGTACATAATATATTATATAGTGAGTGACCACCAGACACACAGTGCAGTTTATTTAATATATCCGTTCTCTGCCTGAAAAAAGCGATACACACAGTGACTCAGTCAGTCACATACCATATCTGTGTGCACTGCTCAGGCTCAGGCCAGTGTGCTGCATCATCTATATATATTATATATCTGTCTGACTGCTCAGCTCACACAGCTTATAATTGTGGGGGAGACTGGGGAGCACTACTGCAGTGCCAGTTATAGGTTATAGCAGGAGCCAGGAGTACATAATATTATATTAAAATTAAACAGTGCACACTTTTGCTGCAGGAGTGCCACTGCCAGTGTGACTAGTGACCAGTGACCTGACCACCAGTATATAATATTAGTAGTATACTATCTCTTTATCAACCAGTCTATATTAGCAGCAGACACAGTACAGTGCGGTAGTTCACGGCTGTGGCTACCTCTGTGTCGGCACTCGGCAGCCCGTCCATAATTGTATATACCACCTAACCGTGGTTTTTTTTTCTTTCTTTATACATACATACTAGTTACGAGTATACTATCTCTTTATCAACCAGTCTATATATTAGCAGCAGACACAGTACAGTGCGGTAGTTCACGGCTGTGGCTACCTCTGTGTCGGCACTCGGCAGCCCGTCCATAATTGTATATACCACCTAACCGTGGTTTTTTTTTCTTTCTTTATACATACATACTAGTTACGAGTATACTATCTCTTTATCAACCAGTCTATATTAGCAGCAGACACAGTACAGTGCGGTAGTTCACGGCTGTGGCTACCTCTGTGTCGGCACTCGGCAGCCCGTCCATAATTGTATATACCACCTAACCGTGGTTTTTTTTTCTTTCTTTATACATACATACTAGTTACGAGTATACTATCTCTTTATCAACCAGTCTATATATTAGCAGCAGACACAGTACAGTGCGATAGTTCACGGCTGTGGCTACCTCTGTGTCGGCACTCGGCAGCCCGTCCATAATTGTATATACCACCTAACCGTGGTTTTTTTTTCTTTCTTTATACATACATACTAGTTACGAGTATACTATCTCTTTATCAACCAGTCTATATTAGCAGCAGACACAGTACAGTGCGGTAGTTCACGGCTGTGGCTACCTCTGTGTCGGCACTCGGCAGCCCGTCCATAATTGTATATACCACCTAACCGTGGTTTTTTTTTCTTTCTTTATAGTCATACTAGTTACGAGTATACTATCTCTTTATCAACCAGTCTATATTAGCAGCAGACACAGTACAGTGCGGTAGTTCACGGCTGTGGCTACCTCTGTGTCGGCACTCGGCAGCCCGTCCATAATTGTATATACCACCTAACCGTGGTTTTTTTTTTCTTTCTTTATACATACATACTAGTTACGAGTATACTATCTCTTTATCAACCAGTCTATATTAGCAGCAGACACAGTACAGTGCGGTAGTTCACGGCTGTGGCTACCTCTGTGTCGGCACTCGGCAGCCCGTCCATAATTGTATATACCACCTAACCGTGGTTTTTTTTTCTTTCTTTATACATACATACTAGTTACGAGTATACTATCTCTTTATCAACCAGTCTATATATTAGCAGCAGACACAGTACAGTGCGGTAGTTCACGGCTGTGGCTACCTCTGTGTCGGCACTCGGCAGCCCGTCCATAATTGTATATACCACCTAACCGTGGTTTTTTTTTCTTTCTTTATACATACATACTAGTTACGAGTATACTATCTCTTTATCAACCAGTCTATATATTAGCAGCAGACACAGTACAGTGCGGTAGTTCAAGGCTGTGGCTACCTCTGTGTCGGCACTCGGCAGCCCGTCCATAATTGTATATACCACCTAACCGTGGTTTTTTTTTCTTTCTTTATACATACATACTAGTTACGAGTATACTATCTCTTTATCAACCAGTCTATATATTAGCAGCAGACACAGTACAGTGCGGTAGTTCACGGCTGTGGCTACCTCTGTGTCGGCACTCGGCAGCCCGTCCATAATTGTATATACCACCTAACCGTGGTTTTTTTTTCTTTCTTTATACATACATACTAGTTACGAGTATACTATCTCTTTATCAACCAGTCTATATATTAGCAGCAGACACAGTACAGTGCGGTAGTTCACGGCTGTGGCTACCTCTGTGTCGGCACTCGGCAGCCCGTCCATAATTGTATATACCACCTAACCGTGGTTTTTTTTTCTTTCTTTATACATACATACTAGTTACGAGTATACTATCTCTTTATCAACCAGTCTATATATTAGCAGCAGACACAGTACAGTGCGGTAGTTCACGGCTGTGGCTACCTCTGTGTCGGCACTCGGCAGCCCGTCCATAATTGTATACTAGTATCCAATCCATCCATCTCCATTGTTTACCTGAGGTGCCTTTTAGTTGTGCCTATTAAAATATGGAGAACAAAAATGTTGAGGTTCCAAAATTAGGGAAAGATCAAGATCCACTTCCACCTCGTGCTGAAGCTGCTGCCACTAGTCATGGCCGAGACGATGAAATGCCAGCAACGTCGTCTGCCAAGGCCGATGCCCAATGGCATATTACAGAGCATGTCAAAACCAAAACACCAAATATCAGTAAAAAAAGGACTCCAAAACCTAAAATAAAATTGTCGGAGGAGAAGCGTAAACTTGCCAATATGCCATTTACCACACGGAGTGGCAAGGAACGGCTGAGGCCCTGGCCTATGTTCATGGCTAGTGGTTCAGCTTCACATGAGGATGGAAGCACTCAGCCTCTCGCTAGAAAACTGAAAAGACTCAAGCTGGCAAAAGCACCGCAAAGAACTGTGCGTTCTTTGAAATCCCAAATCCACAAGGAGAGTCCAATTGTGTCGGTTGCGATGCCTGACCTTCCCAACATTGGACGTGAAGAGCATGCGCCTTCCACCATTTGCACGCCCCCTGCAAGTGCTGGAAGGAGCACCCGCAGTCCAGTTCCTGATAGTCAGATTGAAGATGTCAGTGTTGAAGTACACCAGGATGAGGAGGATATGGGTGTTGCTGGCGCTGGGGAGGAAATTGACCAGGAGGATTCTGATGGTGAGGTGGTTTGTTTAAGTCAGGCACCCGGGGAGACACCTGTTGTCCGTGGGAGGAATATGGCCGTGGACATGCCAGGTGAAAATACCAAAAAAATCAGCTCTTCGGTGTGGAGGTATTTCACCAGAAATGCGGACAACAGGTGTCAAGCCGTGTGTTCCCTTTGTCAAGCTGTAATAAGTAGGGGTAAGGACGTTAACCACCTCGGAACATCCTCCCTTATACGTCACCTGCAGCGCATTCATAATAAGTCAGTGACAAGTTCAAAAACTTTGGGTGACAGCGGAAGCAGTCCACTGACCAGTAAATCCCTTCCTCTTGTAACCAAGCTCACGCAAACCACCCCACCAACTCCCTCAGTGTCAATTTCCTCCTTCCCCAGGAATGCCAATAGTCCTGCAGGCCATGTCACTGGCAAGTCTGACGAGTCCTCTCCTGCCTGGGATTCCTCCGATGCATCCTTGCGTGTAACGCCTACTGCTGCTGGCGCTGCTGTTGTTGCCGCTGGGAGTCGATGGTCATCCCAGAGGGGAAGTCGTAAGCCCACTTGTACTACTTCCAGTAAGCAATTGACTGTTCAACAGTCCTTTGCGAGGAAGATGAAATATCACAGCAGTCATCCTACTGCAAAGCGGATAACTGAGTCCTTGACAACTATGTTGGTGTTAGACGTGCGTCCGGTATCCGCCGTTAGTTCACAGGGAACTAGACAATTTATTGAGGCAGTGTGCCCCCGTTACCAAATACCATCTAGGTTCCACTTCTCTAGGCAGGCGATACCGAGAATGTACACGGACGTCAGAAAAAAACTCACCAGTCTCCTAAAAAATGCAGTTGTACCCAATGTCCACTTAACCACGGACATGTGGACAAGTGGAGCAGGGCAGGGTCAGGACTATATGACTGTGACAGCCCACTGGGTAGATGTATGGACTCCCGCCGCAAGAACAGCAGCGGCGGCACCAGTAGCAGCATCTCGCAAACGCCAACTCTTTCCTAGGCAGGCTACGCTTTGTATCACCGCTTTCCAGAATACGCACACAGCTGAAAACCTCTTACGGCAACTGAGGAAGATCATCGCGGAATGGCTTACCCCAATTGGACTCTCCTGTGGATTTGTGGCATCGGACAACGCCAGCAATATTGTGTGTGCATTAAATATGGGCAAATTCCAGCACGTCCCATGTTTTGCACATACCTTGAATTTGGTGGTGCAGAATTTTTTAAAAAACGACAGGGGCGTGCAAGAGATGCTGTCGGTGGCTGGAAAAATTGCGGGACACTTTCGGCGTACAGGCACCACGTACAGAAGACTGGAGCACCACCAAAAACTACTGAACCTGCCCTGCCATCATCTGAAGCAAGAAGTGGTAACGAGGTGGAATTCAACCCTCTATATGCTTCAGAGGTTGGAGGAGCAGCAAAAGGCCATTCAAGCCTATACAATTGAGCACGATATAGGAGATGGAATGCACCTGTCTCAAGTGCAGTGGAGAATGATTTCAACGTTGTGCAAGGTTCTGATGCCCTTTGAACTTGCCACACGTGAAGTCAGTTCAGACACTGCCAGCCTGAGTCAGGTCATTCCCCTCATCAGGCTTTTGCAGAAGAAGCTGGAGGCATTGAAGAAGGAGCTAAAAGGGAGCGATTCCGCTAGGCATGTGGGACTTGTGGATGCAGCCCTTAATTCGCTTAACAAGGATTCACGGGTGGTCAATCTGTTGAAATCAGAGCACTACATTTTGGCCACCGTGCTCGATCCTAGATTTAAAGCCTACCTTGGATCTCTCTTTCCGGCAGACACAGGTCTGCTGGGGTTGAAAGACCTGCTGGTGACAAAATTGTCAAGTCAAGCGGAACGCGACCTGTCAACATCTCCTCCTTCACATTCTCCCGCAACTGGGGGTGCGAGGAAAAGGCTCAGAATTCCGAGCCCACCCGCTGGCGGTGATGCAGGGCAGTCTGGAGCGACTGCTGATGCTGACATCTGGTCCGGACTGAAGGACCTGACAACGATTACGGACATGTCGTCTACTGTCACTGCATATGATTCTCTCAACATTGATAGAATGGTGGAGGATTATATGAGTGACCGCATCCAAGTAGGCACGTCACACAGTCCGTACTTATACTGGCAGGAAAAAGAGGCAATTTGGAGGCCCTTGCACAAACTGGCTTTATTCTACCTAAGTTGCCCTCCCACAAGTGTGTACTCCGAAAGAGTGTTTAGTGCCGCCGCTCACCTTGTCAGCAATCGGCGTACGAGGTTACATCCAGAAAATGTGGAGAAGATGATGTTCATTAAAATGAATTATAATCAATTCCTCCGCGGAGACATTGACCAGCAGCAATTGCCTCCACAAAGTACACAGGGAGCTGAGATGGTGGATTCCAGTGGGGACGAATTGATAATCTGTGAGGAGGGGGATGTACACGGTGATATATCGGAGGGTGAAGATGAGGTGGACATCTTGCCTCTGTAGAGCCAGTTTGTGCAAGGAGAGATTAATTGCTTCTTTTTTGGGGGGGGTCCAAACCAACCCGTCATATCAGTCACAGTCGTGTGGCAGACCCTGTCACTGAAATGATGGGTTGGTTAAAGTGTGCATGTCCTGTTTTGTTTATACAACATAAGGGTGGGTGGGAGGGCCCAAGGACAATTCCATCTTGCACCTCTTTTTTCTTTTCTTTTTCTTTGCATCATGTGCTGATTGGGGAGGTTTTTTTTGGAAGGGACATCCTGCGTGACACTGCAGTGCCACTCCTAGATGGGCCCGGTGTTTGTGTCGGCCACTAGGGTCGCTAATCTTACTCACACAGTCAGCTACCTCATTGCGCCTCTTTTTTTCTTTGCGTCATGTGCTGTTTGGGGAGGGTTTTTTGGAAGGGACATCCTGCGTGACACTGCAGTGCCACTCCTAGATGGGCCCGGTGTTTGTGTCGGCCACTAGGGTCGCTAATCTTACTCACACAGCTACCTCATTGCGCCTCTTTTTTTCTTTGCGTCATGTGCTGTTTGGGGAGGGTTTTTTGGAAGGGACATCCTGCGTGACACTGCAGTGCCACTCCTAGATGGGCCCGGTGTTTGTGTCGGCCACTAGGGTCGCTAATCTTACTCACACAGCTACCTCATTGCGCCTCTTTTTTTCTTTGCGTCATGTGCTGTTTGGGGAGGGTTTTTTGGAAGGGACATCCTGCGTGACACTGCAGTGCCACTCCTAGATGGGCCCGGTGTTTGTGTCGGCCACTAGGGTCGCTAATCTTACTCACACAGCTACCTCATTGCGCCTCTTTTTTTCTTTGCGTCATGTGCTGTTTGGGGAGGGTTTTTTGGAAGGGACATCCTGCGTGACACTGCAGTGCCACTCCTAGATGGGCCCGGTGTTTGTGTCGGCCACTAGGGTCGCTTATCTTACTCACACAGCGACCTCGGTGCAAATTTTAGGACTAAAAATAATATTGTGAGGTGTGAGGTATTCAGAATAGACTGAAAATGAGTGTAAATTATGGTTTTTGAGGTTAATAATACTTTGGGATCAAAATGACCCCCAAATTCTATGATTTAAGCTGTTTTTTAGTGTTTTTTGAAAAAAACACCCGAATCCAAAACACACCCGAATCCGACAAAAAAAATTCGGTGAGGTTTTGCCAAAACGCGTTCGAACCCAAAACACGGCCGCGGAACCGAACCCAAAACCAAAACACAAAACCCGAAAAATTTCAGGCGCTCATCTCTAGGAAGTACTAACTTCACCAGGACCTAGTCTACACATTTCCAGTTAAGAGCAGCGGTGCAAGTATGCGGGTACGCTCGGGTACGGAGTACCCTTAAGTATTTGGCAGCGGGTACGCAGTACCACCTGCCACACACATTTTGCCATTACCTCAATTATAATGTACCTCAAAGCAACAAGATCATGGTGCTTGGCAGCATGATGGCTCCTCCCACTTTGCTAGGGTTACTGAGAGTGCGACAGTGGCTGTATTTTCTTGTTATAATGGAGGCATTACTATATAGTGTTATTACATTGGGGGCATTACTATATATTTCTATTATAGTGGAGGTATCACTATATATTTCTATTATACTGGAGGCATTACTATATATTTTTAGCCTCGCTTCCAGATTCCCCCCAAAAAGGGACTGTGTCGTGTGGCCACGATGCTAGTGTCATGTAGTCACTCCCACTAGCAGCATGTGACCACGCCCCCTCACAACACATGACCACGCCCATTTTTGGCACTCAGTACCACTAGGAAAATATTTCTACTTGCACCACTAGTTAACAGGGACCTTTACTACCCAAACTGTGTCCAATGCTAATTGGCCAACACTGATAGTGTTAAAGGGAGCAACACCTTCTGCTGTTCAGAAGTACATGCACTTGTTCATTTAAGGGACCAAGTACAGGTCCGAGGGTTTTATGTATATGCATATACTGTACATCCCTGCTTACATTGGGATCCTAAACCCTGAGCTCAGGTACCCTGAAACTATCTTCCAGGAACATTGCTACCGTGAACTGTGTTAGAATTATATTATACATTACTTATTGCAAACATATTGATTTTTGCCAGTACGTTAGAAAATGATCTCTTTATTACATAGAGTAATTGAAAGTGCTTTATATCGTGAATAGTTGAGAATATTTAAAGGTATCTGATGCAATTACAGATATTAGTAGGACGTGATCTGTGATGTATATTTAAAGACAATTTATATAGTCAGAATATTGTTGAAGTGATTACTGTTGATCTTGACTAATTTGCATAGTAGGTGTTTGCATTGCCTAATATTGTGTTGGTCCCATCCTGCGGGCAGTGTTTCCGTTGCTTAGCCTTAACCTCGTTAGTTTAATAAAACAACCTCACTGAGGTTTTGCACGACATCCCAGAGACTGGTCCAGTATTGTCATCTCTCCGAAATCGCCCGTGAACCTGTAGCAGAAGCAACTCGGCTGAAGAATTTACTGAGGTTAGTGAAATTTGCATACACTGTGAATTATCCCTACAGGGTATTACAATTTGCTAATTTGTGGCAATTTTTACAGGTGCACTACAGATCCTAGAGGATTCTGAAAGCCAGGACATGCTGTCACTTGTGCCAGCTTGCCATGACAACCATTAGGATGGGTATGTCATAGATTGCTGGGACCTGTAGTGTGTCATTTAAATAAGATTTTGTTTTACTTTTTGACCATGAATATTGCCCCAACATCCACAGCCTTGGGTGTTTGGATGAGCCCTAGTGCCAGTCCGTAGCAACCCAAGCTGAAGCTTTTGTACTAGCGTTAAATGAGGGAGGACCCCATTTTTTTTTTATTATAATAATAATTATTATTATTTATTTAATTATTTTTTACACACACTGCCAGGCAAGATAGATGTAACTTGCCAGCCGCAGGTACTTTTGTTTGGTGCTTTTTTTCTGGCTCATTTCTGGCAACTTGCAAAATTGCTGCCTGCTTTGTTTAACATAAAAAACAAATGGAAATGGAACTTTGCCTGGTATGTTTCAATGTTTCACTATGTCTGGTTGCTGGCGACTTTGAGGCCATGTGCATTCTGTTACATGTGGAAACTTGCAATTCACTGGAAAATCACCAGAATCATGTCACTTCCACAGAACGAAGACTATTTCATCCCGTCCTAAGTCTCATTTAGATCTTATAACTGATAATGTATTTGTAGCATGCATCATGTGTTTTTCCTACATTGGACACAGTATGCCTATTAATGCCCCATTATACCATAGGCAATACACAGGGAAGAAGTAATATTCAGCCCAGTAAAAGTGTGGGTAGGGCTTGGTTTAACTCTCTCAGAGGATATCCAAAAACAAATTCCCAAGTCAGTTGATAAATTACTACCCACTTCCCTTCACACCACCTATAATGCGCCCTCTCCGCCCTCATTAGTAAGGCTGGGACACACCTGAAACATGTCTGCACTGTTTTGCCAATATGATATCTTGCATGATTTAATACTGCTACACTTTACCTTACATGAATAATTTATTTTTAATTAACCATTAGGTTGAATAAAGAATTAAGCTTCTTTCTAACACTTGTTCTTTATAGTCTGTTTTTTTGAAGTCTGTGGTTTACTTTTTTTCACATGAATAAATAAAAAATATTCCAACATTTATGGGGGTATCCAATTACCGGCGATAGTGCCGCGCCTACAAAAAACAGGTGTTTTTCGCCTTTTTCTATCACCCCTATACAATTAGGTCCCGCCAAAAACACCTGTTTTCATGTGAAAATAGATAAGTACCACAAAAAGCCACAGTAACGGCAGTTATTGCGGGTCTAGGGGGCACTTATCGCGGATTATGCTTTGGGTGCCTAAGACACGCAAAGCATAATCCCCAATAAGTGCCGGCATCGGGGATAATTGGATAGCCCCCGACGAACCAATTAGCCATGGTAAATTTCCGCGGCTAAATGGATACCCCCCTTAATTTTGTCACTATTTAAAATAACATATTGTAACATGTTTTAAAGTCAGTTTCATTGATTTAACTTTATTAAGCAAACAGACAAGCAAAAGCATTCAGTGTAGGAAGCAAGTGTTGATAAAACAGTTATAGAACACAAATAAAACCTACAAATAATAGCACTGCAATAACACAGCAATTAAATTATAAAAGGTAAATAGATTTTGAATGAAAATAACCCTTATTCATAGTAATACTCAAGACAATCAAACCCAGCTCTTAAAATGTAGTTTCTATTAGAAATAATGTGTGCACAATAATTCTAAAAGTTCAGTTAATCAAAACATTTACAAATCTGTATTTATTTATTTTTTACAGGTTACTTTATTTTACTGGAGGAATTTGTTTGATAGTATTCTTCAAATTACATTTACAGTTTTGGGGGCTTTTGCTATATCAGCCAACTCTTTTCTGAAACTAAAAACATTTTTTAAGGTTGAGTCATTTCTTTTAGGCAAGTAGTTTATGTTTGCTTTGCCCCCCCCAGGTTGAAGTTTGCCCCGCAGGGAAGTAGAGGTTATCCACATGAAATAGTTCAGAACCAGGGCATAACTATAACCATAGCAGTCCATGCAACTGATTTGCTGGCCAGTAGTGCACTGGGTCATGTCAAAGAGGAGAATATATATATAATCAGTGCTCTTTTTGTATATTCAACTGTGGATAATGATGGCAAAGTGCTCTTGCAGGGGCATTGGAATGCCAACAATGGTATACCATATCACCCCCTATATGCCTCCATTTCAACCTGAAAACACATTATGTTTGCATCCCTGTTTTGGAACACATTAAAATACACAATCTTGGGCCCAAGATTGCTGGCATGGTCAGTAGGGCCCATAATTGAATCGACCCCGAAGTTGCGGATGGACCAGACATTGTGGTGGGTCTCTATGATGGCGAGTAAAGGGCTGCATCAATATTTTGCTATTTGGGTCAAGTATTTATAGAGTATTTATATAAACATGTACAGTTAGGGGAATTGATGATTAAAGGGCACTACACACTGGACAACAATATATCATTCATATCGTTCAGTGTGGAGGCACCGTTTTCGGGGGGTTTACCTTATTTTCCTATGTACTATCCCCCAGCTGCCGGGTTTTCGATGCGGAGGCGCATAGAAGCCTATAGGCTTCCTTCTGCACCCATCCTGAGGGATCCAATCGGATCCCCTCCTCGCCACCTTGTGTACCTCTGGCCGCCGGCGAGATGTCCTGTCCCAGCCGCTGCCTGCACGACGGGGCCGGAGGAGGAGGGCGACAGCGGCATCCAGTCAATGCCGCAGCAGTGCCATACAAATAATAGCACTGCAATAACACAGCAATTATTCCTCTCCCGGCCCCAGGCTGTGCTGATTTGTGCAGGCTGTGCTGATTTGTGCAGCCTGTGCTGATTTGTGCAGCCTGTGCTGACAGCAGTGGAGGAGGAGCGGTGTCTCTGTCCCTCCTTCCCACGGAGTGCAGGTAAACAGCCGGCGTCCTTCCTCACCCGCCAGTACAGCAACATCCGGCATCGCATAGGACAGCTCATATCGGGGAGAGCTGTTCTTTGCTATACTGATCTCATATGTTAGTACATATGCAATCTGTATGTAGGTGAAGTGTGGTGGAATACTCTGCCACACGTTAGTACATCCCACCCAGTCACAGAAAGTGAATGAATCTATTGTTTTTGTTGGGTAAGCTCTAATGGTTGATCTAAAGCTGGGTACACACTGGCCGATATATCGGCCGTTCTGTTGAGCGTCCAATATATTGCTGGCCCATCGGCTAGTGTGTACCAACGATATGTCTGTGAACGTCGTCGTTCACAAACATATTGTGTCAGCCCTGTGGGACACACACGATAACCGATATATCTACAGATATATTGGTGCATCATTGTGTGTGTACGGGTGGTCAGCCGACCGCCCATACACATGCTGCAAAAGCCGTCTGTGATTGACGGCTCAACTGGGCAGGCGCATGTAAGTGCCTGTCCAGTTTGTGATGTCAGTCACAATTAATTGGGCAGTGTGCATGCAAAACACACTGCCCGATCCGCCTATAGATATATCTGCACATCCATTGATCTGCAGATATATCCATCAGTGTGTACACAGCATGACAGTAGATACATTGGCAGGCAGATTCGCATTACTAACAAAACGTCTTGCTGATTTTCTTTGACATTTTCTGTTCGAGTCTAAATTGGATCAAATAATCTCAAACAATGTTGTGGTCATATATACAGTACGTGTCTACCTTAAATCAGAAGACCTGTGTCTAAATCTTAGTTTGTGGACTCAAAAAATATAGCTAATAGGCATAAAGGTTTTAATATATCTATGCCTAGTTTGTTATGTGTCTACACCAATATACACTCTCTATCAGTGTGCATGTAAAGATACCTGTATCTCCTTTCATTGGACAGACATATTGCATACAGTCATGTAACATAGTAACATAGTATCTGAGGTTGAAAAAAGACAATTGTCCATCAAGTTCAACCTATTTGTGGTCTCCTATGCACGGTGATTTGTCTAAAATTGTGACTGATGCTGATTTCAGCTGTTGCATTTTATCCCTTTTTATAGTAACTATAGTGCGTGACTATGCACCATAACCCTGGACATCCTTATCCATGAGGAATTTATCTAACCCAATCTTAAAGGTGTTGACAGAGTCCGCAATTACAACTCCCTCAGGCAGGGAATTCCAAACATGTATTGTCCTTACCGTGAAAAAGCCTTTACGACGTATTGTGCGGAATCTCCTCTCTTCTAATCTGAGCGGGTGTCCACAAGTCCTTTGTGCTGATCTGGCCAAAAACAGGTCCCGCGATAGCTCTGTGTATTGTCCCCTTATATATTTGTAGATGTTGATCATGTCCCCTCTTAGTCTGCTCTTTTCCAATGTAAACATTCCTAGTCTTTCAAGCCTTTCATTGTATTCCATCCTCTCCATGCCCTTAATTAGTTTGGTTGCCCTCCTCTGAACCTTTTCTAGCTCCAGGATATCCTTTTTGTAGTACGGTGCCCAGAATTGTACACAGTATTCAAGATGTGGCCTCACTAGTGATTTATATAATGGGAGTATAATACTCTTGTCCCTTGCATCAATTCCCCGTTTTATGCATGCTAATATCTTATTAGCCTTCTTTGCTGCCATCCTACTTTGGGAACTGCTGCTTAGTTTGCTATCTATGAGAACACCTAAGTCTTTTTCCAGTACAGTATCCCCTAATTTTACCCCATTCAGTATGTAGGTGTTATTTTTGTTCTTGCTAAATTAGAAGCATGGGCAGCCAAATTGAGAATGCGCTTCAACACAGACAAGTGTAAGGTAATGCACTGTGCATTACCTTACACTTGTCTGTGTTGAAGCGCTTTCTCAATTTGGCTGCCCATGCTTCTAATTTAACTAAGTCATTCTGAAGAGACTTAGCATCCTCCTCTGTATTTATAGCCTCACACAATTTGGTATCATCTGCAAAAATTGACACCATGCTCTCTAGACCTTCTGTTAGGTCGTTAATGAAAATGTTGAACAATAGCGGTCCTAATACAGAGCCTTGTGGCACACCACTTAACACTTCAGTCCAATTTGAAAGAGATCCATTAACCACAACGTGCTGCTCTCTATTAACTAACCAATTCTTGATCCAAGTGCATATAGAGCTTCCTAGCCCTATTTCTTGTAGCTTGTAGATAAGCCACATGTGTGGTACTGTGTCGAAAGCTTTGGTAAAATCAAAAAAGATTACATCCACCTCTTTACCCTGATCGAGGTTTGCACTTACTGTTTCATAAAAACCAAGTAAGTTGGTTTGACAGGATCTGTCCTTCACGAATCCATGTTGATTCTTTTTAATGATTTTATTGGCTTCAAGGAACTTCTGAATACTATCCCTTAGAATACCTTCCAGTACTTTCCCCACTATAGATGTAAGACTAACTGGTCTATAGTTTCCCGGTTCAGCTTTACTTCCCTTTTTGAATATAGGCACTACTTCCGCTATACGCCAGTCTTTGGGAACCATACCTGATATAACTGAATCCTTAAAGATCAAAAATAGTGGTCTTGCAAGTTCAGAGTAAAGCTCCATTAGAACCCTTGGGTGAATTCCATCAGGCCCCGGTGACTTATTAATCTTTAAATGTTTTAATCAGTTACAGACTACCTCCTCACTTAAATAAGTACCTATCAGTGTAATATTCTCATTATTGAGGTTGTGTGTTAGTCCCATAATTGGGTCCTCTCTAGTAAATACTGTTGAAAAAAATTCATTAAGTATGTCCGCTATGTCATTATCATTTTTGATTAAGACTCCCGACTTGTCTTTTACAGGGCCTTTAGTCTCCTTCTTTAATCTCTTGCTATTAATGTATTTAAAGAATTTTTTGGGATTCGCTTTGCTTTCCTTTGCTACTAGTTTTTCTGTTTCTACTTTAGCCGCTCTTATTTCTTTTTTGCATATTTTGTTACAGTCCTTATAGTGCTGAAATGATTCCGCATTCCCATCACATTTGTATTTTTTAAATGCTCGCCTTTTCTTGCCCATAAGTTCCTTTATTTTTTTATTAAGCCACATTGGTTTATTATTTTGAATCCTTTTTTTGCTGCTCGTAGGAATAAATTTGAGAGTATTTTTAGCTAGTAGTGATTTTAATACATCCCATTTCTCTGTAGTATTTTTTCCTAGAAACAAACCTTCCCAATCAATATCCCTTAGCGTTTCCCTCATCATTTCAAAGTTGGCTTTACTAAAGTTTAGAGTCCTCGTTGAGCCAGTATAGGACTCTTTATGAAAACTTACACTGAATGTGACCTTATTGTGGTCGCTGTTTCCTATGGGCTCCCCCACTTCAATATCTGATACCAATTCCCCATTGTTTGTTAATACCAGGTCTAAGATTGCATGTACCCTATGCTTGTGCATGTGCCATTTGCCTAATGTCAGCAGGTTGGAAATCCTTGGCATGTATAGCCCATTATTCTCACAGCAGGCAAATATTGGCAATACCATTAACATCTGATACAATGTTTGGGCTACTGCAGTGCAGTGAATATAATGCATTTGCTTTGTGAGATGCATTGTGTAGTCTCAGCTGCTGTCCACTCTGTAAGCAATTTTCTCTGCTGAAGGAGGAGATAGCTAAACTGTATGCTGAGATATGTAGTATGTCTGTGTCCTTGAGGCCATCACTGCCTCAGATAGCCACCAGAAGACAATCTGCCTGGACTAGTGTTGGCTCTCAAAGGCAGAGATTTCCGAGACACTTCCCACAAGCTGTGACACTGCAAAACTCATATGCTTCTCTTGCAAGGCTGGAAAATACAACTAACAGAGGCACTACAGAACAAGAGGATATGGGGACATTTACTAACTATAGGAATAGGAAAAGGAATAGAAACAGGAACGTTGCATCTCAAAAAGGAGTGTACTTCTCTTGGGAGATTCCATTATTAGAGGAATAGATCTGGTAAATGTAAATTAAGTAGAGAAACAAGTAAAGGTGCTTACCTAGAGTCATAGCTCCAAGGGATAAAGAGTGCATGCCGCTGTAAGAATTGTGAAGGTAGAAAGAAAAGATGGGGAGGTGGATGCTATTGTCCACCTAGGGACAAATGACCTGGCTAATGCTGAAATCATGGCTATAAAAGATGAATTTAGGAAGTTAAGGACTGGTCTGAAACATGTTTAAACACTTTAATCTTCCTGATGTAAACTGGGAGGAGTCTGTTGCTAGTTCCACTAGAAGTAGGGACATTATGAATTCCTTGCAAGGAGCATCCCTCCACCAACTGGTGAGGGAAGCTCACTCGGAAAGATGCAATATTAGACTTAATACTTACAAATGGAGACAGATATTTTACGTAAAAGTGAGTGAAAACCTGGGATCCAGTGATCATCAAGCAGTATGGTTCAGCATAAAGACAGAGACTGACTCATCCCATACAAAAACAAAGGTGTTTGATTTTAGGAGGCTGATTTTGTAGGTATAGGAAAATGTGTAAGCATTTTTTTGGCAGAGTGGATAAACTTGGAAGGAGTGCAGGAGAGGTGAGAGACATTAAAAAAAGGCAATATTAAAGGCAACAGACATTTGTAGCAAAGTGTTAGGAAAAACACAAGGAAAAGGAAGCCAGTGTGGTTTGTGAAAGAAGTAGCAAGTATTGTGAAAGCAAAAATTATGGCTTTTAGGAAAGATAAGCAGACACAAAATAATGAAGACAAAGATATATCTTGTTAGACAGAAGGAGACTAAGAAGGTAATCAGATATGCAAAAGCACAAGCTGAGGAGAAAATGTCCAAGTCAGTGGGTAATGGAGGCAAAAACGTTTTGTAGGTATATAAGTGAAAGGAGAAAAACAAAAGACGTAATAATAAGACAAAAGACAGAGACTATGGGGGTCATTCTGACCCGATCGCACGCTGCCGTTTATCACGGCAGCGTGATCGGGTCAGAACTGCGCCGCAGTGCGCCGGCGCATGCCTGACAGCCGAAGACCATCGCTGTGCTACGATCACCTCTGTCTGTTTGACAGGCAGAGGTGGTCGCTGGGCGGGGGGATGAACGGCGGCATTTGGCCGCTGTTTTGTGGGCGCGGTCCAGCCAATGCATGCGTGGCCGGACCATGTGGGGGGCGGGCCGCAGTGGCTGCGTGACATCACACGCAGCCGCTGCAGGCCGAGGAGCGACGAGTTGCTCCCGGCCAGCACGCTAAAGCTGCGCTGACTGGGAGCTACTCCTAAAGTGCAAAAGCATCGCCGCTGTGCGATGCTTTTGTACTTCTGCGGGGGAACCGACACTGTCATGCGGGGCGGAATAGCCCTGTGCTGGGCGTCCCTCCACATGTCTATGGACATGATCGTAGCCCTGCAAAATTTTGCAGGGTTACGATCAACTCAGAATCACCACCTATGGGCCAAATGTAATAGAGTGAGAGTTTCAAAACGTGAGAGATTTGGTAAGGTTTTACAGTTTTTTTTAAAGCGGCAATAATTTACACAGCAAGATCAACCTGGTTTTGCAGTGTAAATGATTGCCACTTTAAAAAAAACCTGAAAAACATTACAAAATCTCTCACTTTCTGAAACTCTCTCTCTCTATTACATTTGGCCCTGGGAGTCTTGTTGCGGGAGACAATGTAATAGCAGATCATCTTAATAATAATTTTTGTTCAGTATTCACTACTACACAGTTAAGTTGTGGATAAATCAATGGGGCTAGAAGGGATAAATCCAGAGATACTAAAAAAAACTTAAAGGGGTGATGGTAGCACCATTAACAGAATTATTCAGCCAGTCATTAGCTACAGGAGTAATTCCAGAGGACTGGAAAAGAGTGAACATAGTCCCACTGCACAAAAGTGGAAGCAAAGAAGAGGCAAGCAACTACCAACCAGTGAGCCTTACATCAGTAGTAGGAACTTTGATGGAAACACTCTTAAAATAAAGAGTTGTAGTTTATCTCAAATCCAGCAATTTACAAGATCCCAAACAGCATGGATTCACTGGGGGGAGATCATGTCAAACAAACCTTATTGACTTTTTTGACTGTGTGACTAAAATAATAGATAAAGATGGGGCCATAGATATAGCTTATTTAGCTTTAGTAAGGCTTTTGACACTGTCCCACATTGCAGACTGCTAAATAAACTTGAAAGCATGGGATTGGAGACTTATAGGTATATGCAATTCCGGGCGAATTGCGGCACTTTTTCGCCCGTTTTTAAATTCGACACAATTCGACTGACGAATTCCGGCAGGTGGGTGTCGGAATTCGACATATTCAATAAAAAACGGATTCGACAGTCCCGCTGTCGAAAAACGGCTGAATTGACGGATTTTTATTCGATTTTTAAAAATGTTAAAAAAACGGTAAAAAACCCTAAAAAAATTTGCGTGGGGTCCCCCCTCCTAAGCATAACCAGCCTCGGGCTCTTTGAGCCGGTCCTGGTTGCCAAAATACGGGGGGAAAAATGATAGGGGATCCCCCGTATTTTAACAACCAGCACCGGGCTCTGCGCCTGGTCCTGGTGCAAAAAATACGGGGGACAAAAAGAGTAGGGGTCCCCCGTATTTTTTGTACCAGCACCGGGCTCCACTAGCTGGACAGATAATGCCGCAGCCGGGGGACACTTTTATACCACTCCCTGCGGCCGTGGCATTAAATACCCAACTAGTCACCCCTGGCACCAGCACCGGGCTCCACTAGCTGGGGAAATAATGCCACAGCCGGGGGACACTTTGATATCGGTCCCTGCGGCCGTGCCATTAAAACCCCAACTAGTCACCCCTGGCCGGGGTACCCTGAAGGAGTGGGGACCCCTTCAATCAAGGGGTCCCCCCCAGCCACCCAAGGGCCAGGGGTGAAGCCCGAGGCTGTCCCCCCCATCCAAGGGCTGCGGATGGGAGGCTGATAGTCAAGTGTAAAAATGAAAGAATATTGTTTTTTGCAGAAGAACTACAAGTCCCAGCAAGCCTCCCCCGCAAGCCTGGTACTTGGAGAACCACAAGTAGCAGCATGCGGGGGGAAACGGGCCCGCTGGTACCTGTAGTTCTTCTGCAAAAAAAAATACCCAAATAAAAACAGGACACACACCTTGAAAGTAAAACTTTATTACATACATGCCGACACATACATACTTACCTATGTTGACATGCCGACTCTGGCGACGTCTCCGTCTGTCGACGTCCGTGGTACCTGAAAATAAAATTATATACTCACCTGATCCAGTGTCCGGTTCTTTTATTGTAATCCTCGTACTTGGCAAAAAAACAACAACGCATAGCCGATCCAGACGGACTGAAAGGGGTCCCATGTTTACACATTTGACCCCTTTCCCCGAATGCAGAGACCCCCCGTGACTGCTGTCACAGAAGGTCCCTTCAGCCAATCAGGGAGCGCCACGTCGTGGCACTCTCCTGATTGGCTGTATGCGCGTCGGAGCTGTCAGACGCGCATCGCACAGCCCCCTCCATTATCTTCAATGGTGGGAACTTTGCGGTCAGCGGTGAGGTAACCCCACCGCTGACCGCAAAGTTCCCACCATTGAAACTAATGGAGGTGCTGTGCGATGCACTGTCTGCCAGCTCAGACGCGCATAGGGAATCAGGAGAGTGCCAGGACGTGGCGCTACCTGATTGCCTGAAGAGACCTTCTGTGACAGGAGTCACAGGGGGTCTCAGCATTCGGGGAAAGGGGTCCCATGTGTAAACATGGGACCCCTTTCAGTCCGTGTGGATCGGGTAAATGCGTTTTTTTATTTTGCCAAGTACGAGGATTGCAAATATTACTGGACACTGGATTTAGGTGAGTATAATTTTATTTTCAGGTACACCCCGTGGATTCTACTTGGACAAGTGGACCGAACGTCTTGTCAACATAGGTAAGTATGTGTGTGTGTTGACATGTATGTAATAAAGTTGTACTTTCAAGGTGTGCGTGTCCTGTTTTTATTTGGGTATTTTTTTTGCAGTAGAAGTACAGGTACCAGCGGGCCCGTTTCCCCCCCGCATGCTGGTACTTGTGGTTCTCCAAGTACCAGCTTGCGGGGGAGGCTTGCTGGGACTTGTAGTTCTTCTGCAAAAAACAATATTCTTTAATTTTTACACTTGGCTATCAGCCTCCCATCCGCAGCCCTTGGATGGGGGGGACAGCCTCTGGCTTTACCCCTGGCCCTTGGGTGGCTGGAGGGGGGGGACCCCTTGATTGAAGGGGTCCCCACTCCTCCAGGGTACCCCGGCCAGGGGTGACTAGTTGGGGTTTTAATGGCACGGCCGCAGGGACCGATATCAAAGTGTCCCCCGGCTGTGGCATTATCTCCCCAGCTAGTGGAGCCCGGTGCTGGTTCTAAAAATACGGGGGACCCCTACGCTTTTTGTCCCCCGTATTTTTGGCACCAGGATCGGACGCAGAGCCCGGTGCTGGTTCTAAAAAAACGGGGGATCCCCTGTCATTTTTTCCCCCGTATTTTTACAACCAGGACCGGCTCAAATAGCCCGAGGCTGGTTATGCTTAGGAAGGGGGGCCCCACGCATTTTTTTTTCCTGATTTTTAACCAATTCCATAAAAAAATATATATAAAAAAAATACTTGTGCCTCCTAAATAGACAAACCAAGTACCTAATCCCTTCTAATATAAATAGATATGCTATTACCAATAAAGAAAAACACAAAAAACATGTTTTTAAATTTTTTTATTAGATTCCGCCAGCAAAGTGATGCGGATTGAAAATGACGAATTTACTGTCTAAAAGCACTGTTGTCGAATTTACAATCTTCAATTGAATATACTTTTGTCGAAATGCTGCATTTGTACCATTGCAGAAATGTCGAATTTGTCAAATGTCGAATTTCAAAAATTCGAATTTGGAAAGTCCGTTTTTTTGACGAAAAGTACTGAATTGCATTGTCGATTTTTTGGGGGGGCGAAAATGTCCCGTTTTTCGACATTTTCAGGAATTCGACCGCAATTGCATATACCCCTTAGATGGTTGAATGGATAAGATCTTGGTTGCAGGATAGAAACCAGAGAGTTGTAGCAAATGGAGTGAAATGTTACCAGTGAAGTACCCCAGGGATATGTACTTGGACCAGTGTTTTTTAATATCTTTATTGGTGACATTGCAAATGGCATAAAAGGGAAAGCATGCCTTTTTGCAGATGACACAAAGGTATGCAACAGGGTAGACACACCAGGAGGGGCACAAAAATGGATGATGATCTAGAGGAATGGTCATGTGTGGCAATTGCAGTTTAATGCCAAAAAATGTTAAATCATGCACTTGGGTCTCAAAAATCCAAAGGCTAAATATAGTATTAATGGCACTATACTGAAAACTGGAGGAAGAACGGAATCTAGGAGTCAAAATTGACTTAAAGGTGACTTAAATGCAGGTAAGCAGTGAACCAAAGCAATGAGAAGGGCTAGTCAGATGCTTGGTTGCATAGGGAGTGGAATCAGCAGCAGAAAGAAGTAATAATGCCACTGTGTAGGTCAGTGGTACGGCCTCATCTAGAAAAATATGTTCATTTCTGGAGGCCATATCTTCAGAAGGATATTAATACATTACAGACTATACAAAGAAGGACAACTAAAATGGTGCATGGCCTACATCACAAAACATACCCAGAAATTCTAAACAATCTCAATGTGTATAGTTTGGAGCAGAGAAGGGAAAGGGGGGACACGATATAAAGTCTCAAATATATCAAGGATTTTAACAAAGTCCAGGAGGAAAACATTTTTCAAATGAAGACATGTATTAGAACACGAGGACATACTCTGAAACTGGAGGGAGGGAGGTTCAGGGGAAATTTGAGGAAAAATCACTTCACAGAAAGGGTGTTGGACAAGTGGAATAGCCCCCTATCAGAGGTGGTATAGGCTAAGACAGTACAACAATTTAAACATGCATGGGCTAGACATAAAGATATCCTTACAAATAAGGATCAAATAAGGGTTGAGGTAAACATATTGTAAATATGGTAAAAATGGGCCAAGTGGTTCTTATCTGCCGTCAAATTCTGTGATGCAGCAGTTTGGGCTAGACATATTTGAAAACTGCTGATGATCACCTGTTTAAAGACAAAAATGTGTTTACTGTAGATAATTTTTTCCTGCAGGTACAATGGAATTCTATAACAGTGCTGCTATTTTTATTGTTCTGCATATAGAGGTTACTGCATTAAGGGTAAGCATTAGGCTAGTCTACCTGTCTGTGTACTCATACAGGTCTACTTAGCAAGCATGAAGTCACATAAATCATGCGAAAACTAAAGTTTCAACTTTCTACATGATTTAAGTATCACAGCTATGTAGGTGAAAGTTAAACAGAGACAAAACGCAATTATCTTTTCCGTTGATGGCAAACTCCTGCAACTTCGCATTGTAGAGAGCAAATAATTGCTCTCTACAGCACCTAACAGGGGCTGACGGGCAAAGTTTAGCCTGGGGGCATGCACAAAGCACTTGCTCATGAGTGGCAGCCAACCCTCAAAGTAACCCCTTGCGGAATACCTCATTTATAACTATCAAGGTGGTACTCTCTGTACTGGTAAAATAAAAAATGCTTGATTCTTGGACTAAAGCATTTGTAATGTAACACCAAGGGCCAAATGTAATAGAGTACAGAAAGTGAAAGATTTGGTAAGGTTTTTCAGGGTTTTTTTAAAGTGGCAATCATTTACACTGCAAAACCAGGTTGATCTTGCTGTGTAAATGATTGCCACTTTTAAAAAAAACCTGCAAAACCTTACCAAATCTCTCACTTTCTGAAACTCTCACTCTATTACATTTGGCCCCATACCTCCTAACATGATTATCCTCACCAGAGGCAGAACTCTGGGAGGCAACGGAGTCATCTGCCGCCGGGCTCCTGCTCTGAAGGGGGGCACCTCTCCTCCCATTCTGTGGCACCATTGAATTAAGTTAATTGATACCTGTTGCTGTCTTTTCAGTGGCCGACTTCCTCACTGGTCCCTGCACCTTACAAATCACACCCTCTTTATTATACTGAATATACACATTTTACAAGTGTCACTCCCAGGATTAGAAACCACAACCTATTACACTGGAAGCAGACACCTTACTGATGAAGCTATTTGCTCCTGTATAGGAAATATGAGCATTTTAACTATATGAAGATACTTCTCTGACAATTACACGTAACTTCATATAGTTAGAATTCTCATGCTTCCTCTACAGGAGCAAATAGCTCCATCAGAAAGGTGTCTGCTGTTAGTGTAACAGGTCATGGGTTCTAATCCTGGGTATGACTGCTGAGAAATATGTGATTTAAAATATAAAACAATTAAATATATAAATACGGTATATACATTTTTTTCAGAATACCACACACACACGCACGCACGCACGCACACACCCACCCACACACATCTTAATATAGGAAATAGGGGGCACCAATACTTATCTTGCCTCCGGGCAACTGGGACGAACTTACGCCACTGATCCTCACTATTTATTAAATGTAACTCTCATTGACAGCCAGGGACGTGCAGTCAGGGGAGGCAGGGGAGGCAGTGCCTCCCCTGTCATTAATGATTAAGATAATACAAAGAAGATGCATATGACACATATTCTGTGTCATATGTATCTTCTTAATATTATTCTGATCATTGCTCCCCTCCTTATGTGTTTGGGAGGCACCGATCGTGGTGCCTCCCGTTATCTCTGGGGATAATATGGGGAGCGGGGGGCGGACACGGGCGGGGACTAGCCATGGGCTGTAAAAGCCCATTGAAAATGTATGGGAAAGCGGCACCATTAGTGGTGCCGCTTTCCTACAGGGACGTGCTTTCAACCTATGAAAGCACGTCCCTGTCAGTGAGGCTACAGTGATTGGCCAGCGGATCCGTCACTGGATCCGCTGTCAATCACTGTGCGGGCGGCTGAATGCGGCGATTGTGCGGGCGGCGGGATGCGGCGGCGGTGGTGCGGGCGGCGGTGGAGCAAGCGGCGGGTTGCGGCGGCTGTGCGGCGGCGGAAAATTACCTTTATCTGCAGAGTTTGGCAGCGGAGCGGTTCCAGTTTCAAAAATGGCGCCTCAGCGTCATTTTTGAAATTCAAGATGGCCGCCGCGAGCCAATCACGGCTCGCCGCGTCATCGCTCCGCCCCCTCCGGCTGACTTATATAAGTCAGCGCGAGGCGGAGGAGAGTCAGTCCGACGGCGGAGGAGGAGCTGTGAAGAGCTCCTGAAGAAAGAAGACGGCTGGAAGTCCTGGCTGGGCGGCGGCTATGCAAAAGAGCTTAGCAGCCGCCGCCCACCAGGTGAAGACGCTGGAAGCCCTGGGGGGGTGGCGCCCCTTAGGTGAAGACGCCGGAAGCCCTGGGAAGGCGGCGGCCACGCAAAAGAGCTTAACGGCCGCCGCCCCCAGGTGAAGACCCAGTTAAATAAAGCTTCTTTTCAAGACGTGTGGCGTTTTATTTTAATATTTTCTTTACAGGTGGACTATAGGTGCCAGCGGGCCCTTTATGTCCGGGCATGCTGGCACTTGTGGTTCTCCAAGTGCCAGCATGCTGGGGCAGGCTTGCTGGGACCTGTAGGCCACCTGTAAAGAACAATATTACTATTCTTTGCAGGTGGACTACAGGTGCCAGCAGGCCCTTTATGTCCGGGCATGCTGGCACTTGTGGTTCTCCAAGTGCCAGCATGCTGGGGCAGGCTTGCTGGGACCTGTAGGCCACCTGTAAAGAACAATATTAACACACAATGAACCCCGCACCCACCGCCACCAGGGGTGCGGGGCATAGCACTGGGCTATCAGCCCAGTGCTGGTTATTGCTCGGGAGGGGGGACCCCATTTTTATTTTTTGGGGTTCCCACTTTCCGAGGAATTCCAACCCTGGGCTGACTGGCTGGGGGGCAGATTAATGTTATGGCAGGGGGACCCCACACTGAGTGTCTCCCCTGCTATGGCATTACTCCCCCTGGCTGGTTCTGCCTAGTGCTGGTTTTCCTGATGTGTTGGGGGACCACACTTTTTTTTTTTCGGGGGGGGGGGGGCTTGTTAGCTGCCAGTGCCTCCCCAACCTGTGATCCCACCGCACGTCACTGTTGACAGCAGTAGTGATAACCACTGTTCCTGTGAGTTACACCCATCTACAGGGCCGGATTAAGGTCTGTGGTGGCCCCTGGGCAACAAATTTGTAGGGCCCCCACACACTGTCCTCACAACTGCAAAAAAACATTGGAGTAGGTGTACAGCATTTTCCTGTCTCCTCTCCGCCTTCCTCGGTAGCTGAGCTGTTCCTTTACTGCTGCGGCCACCGAGGAGCTTCACTCACAGAAGTGTGAAGTCTCGCGAGATAATGTCAAATATCGCGAGACTTCTCTGCGGCCGCAGCTGTAATGGAACGTCTCAGCTGCTGAGGAGGACGTAGAGAAGACAGGTAAATGCTGTACTCCTACTCCGAGTTTTTTTTGCAGTTGTGAGGACAGTGTGTGGGGGCCCCACTTGTGTGGGGGCCCCGGGAAGACCGTCCCTTCCGCCCCACTGTTAATCTGTCTCTGCCCATCTACAACATCTAGCTTCTGCATAGTAAGTGTGTGTGCATGTGTGTATGTACATTACTGTGCAAAAGTTTTAGGCAGGTGTGGAAAAATGCTATACACAAAAGAAAATAGATCCACACAGGCTTTATTTATTGTTTTGGAAGAATAATCAGATAAACCAATATATAGGCCTGTCTCTTGAGTAACATTCTGACTGCACTCTCATTTGCCAATACGTTGAGATCATCTCTGCAGTGCTTGTTTAGTAACAGGGATTACCAACTGTATGGTGCAAAAAGCAAAGGTATCCATCTAATCTTCCTTCATCCAGGCTAATGCACTAACCACACCCTCATCAGTGGCTCTGATGCTTAGCAAAGCCTCTGACAGCAGAAGTTGTAATGTTCTATGAAGAATTTATTATAAACCAGCATTGCAACTAATATTGTAGATGTGGCATGTTGAATACTGGTTACACTTAAACCCAATGGTATAACAAAGGGTTTTATATTTGACAATTTTTGATACTGCCTCCATCTTAAACTCGAATTATAATTACTGTGAATATAGAATGTCCTCATATGCATTTGTGCAAATATTAATAGAGAATTAATTGTTCCCACAAAATAAGGAACATTTTTCATTATTTAAAGTCTTGTGTACCTGAACATCTTGAAACTTTTTAATACTGAATGGTACTATTCAGCTAGCAGCTATATAAAATATTTAATCCTGAATTCTAATCAGCATATGCCTCAATGCTATCAGATTAATTGCTCATCGGAATTAATGATGAGTACGGACTGATACCCCTTTTTCACTTCTGTAGCACGGGCAGCAGCCGTGTCGCCTGACACGGCTGCGACCCGTGCTACAGCCCCCTTCCCACAGCGCTCACAACCCGGCATATTGCCGGGTTGGTGACGCTGCTTCTGATGCGGCAGGGGCGGCGCTGGGAGATCACATGATCTGGAAAAAATGGGTTTAGAAGGGAACCGCACCAGTTCAAACAATAATGTATAAACAATTAGTAACCTCTGAAAAACTGAATTTAAATAGAATTTTTTCTGTATATGGCAAGTAAAGGTGTAGTAGGAATTGTTCTCAACACCAAAGTTGCTTTCAGTGGTGCTCCCTAGAGTCAGAAAGTATCAAGTACCAAAAAATAACCAAAGAAGGTTCAAAGGAAAGGACTCTTTTGTGGGAGCACTCTTGATTCAGAGGAAAATGTTAATAAATTTTCAAAATGACAAATTAATTAGCATGAGTCAAATCCTAGGAGTAACTGTGTGTGAAATACATAGCTATGCGAATTATTGATAATGAATATTCGTGATATTAAATTCACGATTACTAAATTGCCGGAGAGTAGAATTCTGTGATGCCTATGCCGAAAAGGAATCTGCATTTATTGAGATAAATGACCATCATTCATACTGCTAATATCCATTAAGGATTATATAGGTGCAGAAAATAAAATCATTGGTCATGCAAATCCCAATATGACATAAAGTTGAGTGCCACTGTGTCCAATAGTCAACGTTTTTTTGCAGTACCAGAGTGTTCAAAGGAGGTCTCCCTTCCTTGTACTAACCCGGCCTTTCACTGCTTAGCTTCCAAGTTCGGAAGAGATTGGGCATCTCCAGTGAAGTATGACCGCAAATGTTGGACTTCCTAGGTCACTCCAAATATATGTCAATTAGTAGCTGTATGTCAGGAATGGAAATAGCAAGTGATTTGTAACAATTATGTTACAAAGGAAAATTACATGCAATCAGCTAAATCACCAGCACATGACACGGTGGTCACAAGGATTAATTACATCTGAATGACACGGCGGTCATGAGAATACATATATATGATTATAAATAATCAGCAGATGCAAATAAGAAAAGTCACAGACAGGGGAGGAAACAATTAACGTATGCAATTATCCTAATAATCACCAGCTGGTTAATCAGCATAAGACACAATGGTCATAGACAGAGATAATTGTACATACACCTCCTAGTTAAGTGACTGAGTTACGCTGATTGGCCTGTAATTAGCTGAAAAGACAAATATATGGCACGGCGGCCATATAGAAAAATTATATGCATGTAATGATACAATCGTCATCTAATTAATTGGTATATGACACAATGGTCACCAAAAAGATGAGTATGAGTATTATTCCTTCATTATACAGCATGTGATATTGAAATCACAGAAGACATTGTACTAAGGATAATGAGTGTGGGAAATTCACAGATGCTACATTTGATTACTAAATAATTATCCTTATATAATTTCTTGGCTCAGAGCAAATAATATCTGACAGACGGGCGGTGTAAAAACGAGCAAAATAAATGAAACAGCGGGTTATAATTTCACCCGCAATGTCTGTAAATTAATTTTGCAGAAAAAAGGGGGAAAAAAATAATAACAAATAAAGAAAAAATAACTGAAAATATCAGATATAAAGTGTTGCAGTTAGGTACTGAAGCGGTAATGAGATATTTCTCCGTGTCGTATATACGATACCAGTACTGTGTGAGGCTGTGTGGAAGCTCCAGGGATTGCAGCGGCGTGTATCCGTGTCGGAGTTCCGGGTGAGCGGTGGTTAGGTGCCGTTGCTATGGGGATGCTTCTAAAGTCTCTGCCGCGTCTGTCCGTGGTCTCTCCAAGGAGAGCGATAGCTGAGGCCGTTGCCTAGCAAGGTCTGAGCACTCCGGCTGGCGCGGTCACGTGTGCGCGTCACGTGATCGCTATTCCTCCTGACGTACGTTTCGCAAGAAAAGCTTGGTCACAGGACGTCCTGTGACCAAGCTTTTCTTGCGAAACGTACGTCAGGAGGAATAGCGATCACGTGACGCGCACACGTGACCGCGCCAGCCGGAGTGCTCAGACCTTGCTAGGCAACGGCCTCAGCTATCGCTCTCCTTGGAGAGACCACGGACAGACGCGGCAGAGACTTTAGAAGCATCCCCATAGCAACGGCACCTAACCACCGCTCACCCGGAACTCCGACACGGATACACGCCGCTGCAATCCCTGGAGCTTCCACACAGCCTCACACAGTACTGGTATCGTATATACGACACGGAGAAATATCTCATTACCGCTTCAGTACCTAACTGCAACACTTTATATCTGATATTTTCAGTTATTTTTTCTTTATTTGTTATTATTTTTTTCCCCCTTTTTTCTGCAAAATTAATTTACAGACATTGCGGGTGAAATTATAACCCGCTGTTTCATTTATTTTGCTCGTTTTTACACCGCCCGTCTGTCAGATATTATTTGCTCTGAGCCAAGAAATTATATAAGGATAATTATTTAGTAATCAAATGTAGCATCTGTGAATTTCCCACACTCATTATCCTTAGTACAATGTCTTCTGTGATTTCAATATCACATGCTGTATAATGAAGGAATAATACTCATACTCATCTTTTTGGTGACCATTGTGTCATATACCAATTAATTAGATGACGATTGTATCATTACATGCATATAATTTTTCTATATGGCCGCCGTGCCATATATTTGTCTTTTCAGCTAATTACAGGCCAATCAGCGTAACTCAGTCACTTAACTAGGAGGTGTATGTACAATTATCTCTGTCTATGACCATTGTGTCTTATGCTGATTAACCAGCTGGTGATTATTAGGATAATTGCATACGTTAATTGTTTCCTCCCCTGTCTGTGACTTTTCTTATTTGCATCTGCTGATTATTTATAATCATATATATGTATTCTCATGACCGCCGTGTCATTCAGATGTAATTAATCCTTGTGACCACCGTGTCATGTGCTGGTGATTTAGCTGATTGCATGTAATTTTCCTTTGTAACATAATTGTTACAAATCACTTGCTATTTCCATTCCTGACATACAGCTACTAATTGACATATATTTGGAGTGACCTAGGAAGTCCAACATTTGCGGTCATACTTCACTGGAGATGCCCAATCTCTTCCGAACTTGGAAGCTAAGCAGTGAAAGGCCGGGTTAGTACAAGGAAGGGAGACCTCCTTTGAACACTCTGGTACTGCAAAAAAACGTTGACTATTGGACACAGTGGCACTCAACTTTATGTCATATTGGGATTTGCATGACCAATGATTTTATTTTCTGCACCTATATAATCCTTAATGGATATTAGCAGTATGAATGATGGTCATTTATCTCAATAAATGCAGATTCCTTTTCGGCATAGGCATCACAGAATTCTACTCTCCGGCAATTTAGTAATCGTGAATTTAATATCACGAATATTCATTATCAATAATTCGCATAGCTATGTATTTCACACACAGTTACTCCTAGGATTTGACTCATGCTAATTAATTTGTCATTTTGAAAATTTATTAACATTTTCCTCTGAATCAAGAGTGCTCCCACAAAAGAGTCCTTTCCTTTGAACCTTCTTTGGTTATTTTTTGGTACTAGATCACATGATCTCACAGCACCGCCCTCCCATACACAGTGAACGGGAGCCGTGTCGTCTCGACACGGCTCCCGTTCACACTAGACAGCTAGCCGGGTTGAACACGTGTTCAACCCGGCTAGCTACCCGGGTAGGATTCCCATATCACTTGATCCGGGAATTTGCCGGGGAACCCTTTTCCACTAGGGAAAAACACTGGTAAATGCGCGCCCCCGCGCATTTATTTACCCGTGTTTAAAAAAGCTAGTGGAAAAGGGGTATAAGGGATACAGTCACTCTCTTGTTAGATCACACCTGCCTAAGGTAATCTAACCAACAATGGGGGTCATTCTGAGTTGTTTGCTCGCAAGCTGCTTTTAGCAGCTTTGCACACGCTAAGCCGCCGCCTACTGGGAGTGAATCTTAGCTTATCAAAATTGCGAACGAAAGATTAGCAGAATTGCGAATAGACACTTCTTAGCAGTTTCTGAGTAGCTCCAGACTTACTCGGCATCTGCGATCAGTTCAGTCAGTGTCATTCCTGGTTTGACGTCACAAACACACCCAGCGTTCGCCCAGACACTCCTCCGTTTCTCCAGCCACTCCCGCGTTTTTCCCAGAAACGGTAGCGTTTTTTCACACACACCCATAAAACGGCCAGTTTCCGCCCAGAAACACCCACTTCCTGTCAATCACATTACGATCACCAGAACGAAGAAAAAACCTTGTAATGCCGTGAGTAAAATTCCTAACTGCATAGCAAATTTGCTTGGCGCAGTCGCACTGCGGACATTGCGCATGCGCATTAGCGACTAATCGCTCCGTTGCGAGAAAAAAATAACGAGCGACCAACTCGGAATAACCCCCCATATTCTCCAATTCAGGGAGAGAGGTATCATTTTAATATATTTTCGCCTGATGCAATTGCATTTTTATGTTGTGATGATCACATTTAATGCTAATTCTTCTAGGTACACTTGCACAAAGTTAGGGATTTTGTAGCATTATAGTCAGGTGTATGATTAACCAGTCATACTAAACAGGTGAAAATGATCATGATTTTTATATGCAGGTTAAAACACAGTCTTTTACTTAAACAGAAACAGCTGTGCAGGAGGCTTACAACTGGAGGTGAGCAAAAATAGGATTTTGATAACCTACCGGTAAATCCTTTTCTCCTAGTCCGTAGAGGATGCTGGGGACAACAGCAAGACCATGGGGTATAGACGGGATCCGCAGGAGACATGGGCACTCTAAAGACTTTTCATTGGGTGTGAACTGGCTCCTCCCTCTATGCTCCTCCTCCAGACCTCAGTTGTAGGAACTGTGCCCAGGGAAACTGACATTTCGAGAAAGGAATTACTTAACTAGTGGTGAGATATCTACCAACTCACACCCTCAACCATGCCGCACACATGGCATTCAACATAACACACGCCAACAGGCATGAACTAATTGCAGCAACATGCTGAAACCAAGATAACACAACTTGTGTAACTGTAATAACTAAACTGCAAGTACAGTACGCACTGGGACGGGCACCCAGCATCCTCTACGGACTAGGAGAAAATGATTTACCGGTAGGTTATCAAAATCCTATTTTCTCATACGTCCTAGAGGATGCTGGGGACGACATCAAGACCATGGGGTCTATACCAAAGCCCCAGTACGGGCGGGAGAGTGCGGATGACCCTGCAGCACCGATTGACCCAACTTTATGTCCTCATCGGCCAAGGTGTCAAACTTGTTGAACTTAGCAAATGTGTTTGACCCTGACCAAGTAGCTGCTCGGCAAAGTTGTAATGCCGAGACCCCCCGGGCAGCCGCCCAGGATGAGCCCACCTTCCTAGTGGAGTGGGCCTTTACCGACGTCGGTAACGGCAATCCAGCCGTAGTATGAGCTTGCTGAATCGTATTTCTAATCCAACCTGCAATAATAAGATTTTACTTACCGGTAAATCTATTTCTCGTAGTCCGTAGAGGATGCTGGGGACTCCGTAAGGACCATGGGGAATAGACGGGCTCCGCAGGAGATAGGGCACTTTAAGAAAGCTTTGGATTCTGGGTGTGCACTGGCTCCTCCCTCTATGTCCCTCCTCCAGACCTCAGTTAGAGAAACTGTGCCCAGAGGAGATGAACAGTACGAGGAATGGATTTTTGTAAATCTAAGGGCAAGATTCATACCAGCCACACCAATCACACCGTATAACTTGTGATAAACTACCCAGTTAACAGTATGAACAATAACATAGCCTCGGTTCAAACCCGATCAACTATAACATAACCCTTATGTACAAAGGAGAAAAAATGGTGAACCGAGTGTCACTGGCGCTGAATCCGTATGAATGTGTAAAGGACCCCAACACGGGATCCTAACACCCCTGGAATGGGGCAATGCCCTATGGGGTGGTGTACAAACTGGCTGAATAGCAATAGGTATAAAATCACAAATACATATTTATTAATAAAAACATACAATACATGATGACTGCAAGTGCAATGTGAACTTATGAATTCCAAAGGTGACTTGTGCTTTTTTTTTAAAACCAGCAAAGAAGCTCTCACCCTCTCTCTGTGTTGCGGTGGGCTAGCTTATAAATAAGCTGATGTGGTCCTGGGCTGAAGTAGCCAAGCACCACCGCAGACGGATTATCAGCATAAATTCACGTCCAGTTCACATGTGTTTGTCCTCAGTCCAAAGCAACGCGTTTCGGTTCCACAGAACCTTTCTCAAGAATTGGATCCTTGTGTAAGCAATAACTATATACAAGTCTTGCAGAAGAAGTCCGCACTTGGGACGGGCGCCCAGCATCCTCTACGGACTACGAGAAATAGATTTACCGGTAAGTAAAAACTTATTTTCTCTAACGTCCTAGAGGATGCTGGGGACTCCGTAAGGACCATGGGGATTATACCAAAGCTCCCAAACGGGCGGGAGAGTACGGATGACTCTGCAGCACCGATTGAGCAAACAGGAGGTCCTCCTCAGCCAGTGTATCAAACTTATAGAACTTTGCAAAGGTGTTTGAGCCCGACCAAGTAGCAGCTCGGCACAGTTGCAGTGCCGAGACCCCTCGGGCAGCCGCCCAAGAAGAGCCCACCTTCCTAGTGGAATGGGCCTTAACCGATTTAGGCAATGGCAATCCTGCCGAAGAATGCGCCTGCTGAATCGTGTTACAGATCCAGCGAGCAATAGTCTGCTTTGAAGCAGGAGCGCCAACCTTGTTGGCCGCATACAGAACAAACAGAGCTTCGGTCTTCCTGATCCTAGCCGTTCTGGTCACATAAATCTTCAAAGCCCTGACCACATCCAGGGACTCGGAATCCTCCAAGTCCCGTGTAGCCACAGGCACGACAATAGGTTGGTTCATATGAAAAGATGAGACCACCTTGGCCAGAAATTGAGGACGAGTCCTCAACTCTGCCCTATCCACGTGAAAAATCAGGTATGGGCTTTTATATGATAAAGCCGCCAATTCCGAAACCCGCCTTGCAGAAGCTAAGGCCAACAACATGACCACTTTCCAAGTGAGGTATTTCAACTCTACTGTTTTGAGTGGTTCAAACCAAGGTGACTTGAGGAAACTTAATACCACGTTAAGGTCCCAAGGCGCCACCGGAGGTACAAAGGGAGGCTGAATATGCAGCACGCCCTTCACAAAAGTCTGTACTTCAGGAAGAGAAGCCAATTCTCTTTGAAAGAAAATGGATAAGGCCGAAATTTGAACCTTTATGGACCCTAATTTTAGGCCCAAATTCACTCCCGTTTGAAGGAAGTGAAGCAGACGGCCCAACTGGAACTCCTCCGTAGGAGCAGTTCTGGCCTTACACCAAGAAACATATTTTCGCCATATACGGTGATAATGTTTCGACGTCACGTCCTTCCTAGCCTTGATCAGGGTAGGAATGACCGGAATCCCTTTTTCCGCTAGGATCCGGCGTTCAACCACCATGCCGTCAAACGCAGCCGCGGTAAGTCTTGGAACAGACAGGGCCCCTGCTGAAGCAGGTCCTGCCTTAGAGGAAGAGGCCACGGATCTTCTGTGAGCAACTCTTGCAGATCCGGATACCAAGTCCTCCTTGGCCAATCTGGAACAATGAGGATTGTTCTGACCCTTCTTATTCTTATTATCCTCAACACCTTGGGTATGAGAGGTAGAGGAGGAAACACATAGACCGATCTGAACACCCAAGGTGTCACCAGAGCGTCTACCGCAACCGCCTGAGGGTCTCTTGACCTGGCGCAATACCTCTTTAGCTTTTTGTTGAGGCGGGACGCCATCATGTCTATCTGAGGCAGTCCCCACCGATCCGTGATCTTTGTGAAGACTTCTTGATGAAGTCCCCACTCTCCCGGATGCAGGTCGTGCCTGCTGAGAAAGTCCGCCTCCCAGTTGTCCACCCCCGGGATGAACACTGCTGATAGTGCGCTTAGATGGCCTTCCGCCCAGCGTAGAATCCTGGTCGCCTCTGCCATGGCCACTCTGCTCCTTGTGCCACCTTGACGGTTTACATGAGCCACTGCCGTGACATTGTCTGACTGAATCAGAACCGGTTTGTTCCGAAGCCATTCCTCCGCTTGGCGTAGGGCGTTGTATATGGCCCTCAACTCCAGGACATTGATGTGGAGACCAGTCTCTAGGCTTGACCAGAGACCCTGGAAATTTCTTCCTAGTGCGACAGCTCCCCAACCTCGGAGGCTCGCGTCTGTGGTCACCAGGACCCAGTTCTGAATGCCGAACCTGCGACCCTCCAGGAGGTGAGCACTGCGCAGCCACCACATGAGAGACACCGTGGCCCTGGGAGACAGGGTGATCCGTTTTTGTATGTGTAGATGGGACCCGGACCATTTGTCCAATAGGTCCCATAGAAAGGTCCTTGCATGGAAACTGCCGAAGGGGATGGCCTCGTAAGAAGCCACCATCTTCCCCAGACCCCTCGTGCAATGATGCACTGAAACCTTTTTTGGCTACAATAGGTTCCTGACCAGAGCTACGAGCTCCTGAGCCTTCTCCACTGGAAGAAAAACTCTTTTTTGGTCTGTGTCTAGAATCAGGGCCAAAAAGGGCAGACGCGTTGCAGGGACTAGCTGGGATTTCGGTAAATTGAGAATCCAGCCGTGCCTCTGCAACGTCTTCACGGACAGAGACACACTGTCCAGCAACTTCTCCCGAGATCTCGCCTTTATGAGGAGATCGTCCAAGTACGGGATAATTGTGACGCCCTGCCTGCGCAGGAGCACCATCATTTCCGCCATTACCTTGGTGAAAATTACGGCAACGTCTGAAATTGGTAGTGACAGTCCTGTACTGCAAATCTCAGGAACGCCTGGTGAGGAGGGAAAATCGGAACATGAAGGTACGCATCCTTTATGTCCAGGGACACCATCCAATCCCCTCCCTCCAGGCTGGCGATGACCGCTCTGAGCGACTCCATTTTGAACTTGAACCTCTTCAAGTACAGGTTCAGGGATTTCAGATTTAAAATGGGTCTGACCGAACAGTCCGGTTTCGGTACCACAAACAGGGATGAATAATAACCCTCTCCTTGCTGGAGATGAGGAACTTTGACTATCACATGTTGAATGTACAATTTGTGAATTGCAGCTAACACCAGCTCCCTCTCCGACGGGGAAGCCGGCAGAGCCGATTTGAAAAACCGGCAAGGAGGCATGTCTTCGAATTCCAGTCTGTATCCCTGGGAAACAATCTCTATTGCCCAGGGATCCACCTGTGAGAGAACCCAGACGTGGCTGAACAGACGAAGACGTGCCCCCACTTGATCTGACCCCCCCACCGGAAAGCCCCAGCGTCATTCGGTGGACTTTGCGGAAGTAGGGGAGGACTTCTGCTCTTGGGAACTAGCCGAGTGCAGCTTTTTTCCCTTGCCTTTACCTCTGGCAACAAAGGACGATCCTCGTACCTTCTTGCTTTTATTGGAACGAAAGGACTGCATTTGTTAATGCGGTACCTTCTTAGCATGCTGCGGGGGAACATAAGGTAAAAAATTCGATTTACCGGCCATAGCAGTAGAGACAAGGTCCGAGAGGCCTTCTCCAAACAACTCCTCCCCCTTGTAAGGCAATGACTCCATATGCCGCTTTGAGTCGGCGTCTCCCGTCCACCGTCGGGTCCACAAGAGTCGCCTAGCAGAAATAGACATAGCGTTTATTCTGGAGCTTAGTAAACAAATGTCTCTCTGAGCATCCCTCATATACAAGGCAGCATCTCTGATATGCTCAATGGTCATTAGAATGGTATCCCTATCTAAGGTGTCAATCTCCGTAGATAAGGAGTCTGCCCATGCCATGACAGCACTACAAACCCAGGCCGACGCCATGGCCGGTCTAACGATAGTTCCTGAATGTGTGTAAATGTGCTTCATGGTAATTTCCTGCTTGCGATCAGCAGGATCCTTGAGGGAAGCAGTATCCGGAGAAGGCAGTGCCACCTTCTTGGATAAGCGTGTCAGTGCCTTGTCTACTTTAGGTGAAGATTCCCATCGTATCCTATCCTTCTGTGGAAAAGGATACGCCATAAGAATCCTTTTGGGAACATGTAGTCTCCTATCCGGAGACTCCCAAGCCTTTTCGCACAATTCGCTTAGCTCAAATGAGGACGGAAACGTGACCTCAGGCTTTTTCCCTTTATACATGTGAACCCTCGTGTCAGGGACAGGGGGTTCCTCAGTGATATGCAAAACCTCTTTTATGGCAATAATCATGTATCTAATACCCTTTTCCACCTTCGGCTGTAATTTTGCATCCTCATAGTCGACACTAGAGTCAGTATCTGTGTCGGTATCTGTGTCAGCGACCTGGGATATGGGGCGCTTTTGAGACCCTGAAGGTCCTGGCGCCACAGGGACAGGCACGGTCTGGCTACCTGACTGATCCCTAGCCTCAGCCTTGTCTAACCTTTTATGCAGGAGATTCACATTTGCATTTAAGACATTCAGCATATCCACCCAGTCCGGTGTCGGTGCTGCCGACGGCGACCTGACATTCAAACACTCCCCCTCCACATTAAGCGACCCTTCCTCGTCAAAAATGTCGACACACACGTACCGACACACTTCATACACACAGGGAAACTCTTTTCTGAAGACAGTATCCCCTTTAAGGCCCTTTGGAGAGACAGAGAGAGAGTATGCCAGCACACACCCCAGCGCAATGACCCTGGAGACCAACACAAAATGTTATTCCCCAGCAGCGCTGTATAATATCTTATCCGCCAATTATGTGCCCCCCCCCCCTCTCTTTTAAACACCCCTTCACCATGTGTAAAGCAGGGGAGAGTCCGGGGAGCTTCCTCTCAGCGTTCTGTGGAGAGAAAAATGGCGCTGGTGAGTGCTGAGGGAGAAGCCCCGCCCCCTCGGCGGCGGGCTTAGGTCCCGCTCAAATTTGTGTAAAAATGGCGGGGGCTCTTTTATATACATGTACAGTGCCCAGCTGTACATGTATATACCTTTTTGCCATGTTTTGAGGTGTTATTATTGCTGCCCAGGGCGCCCCCCCTGCGCCCTGCACCCATACAGTGACCGGAGTGTGTGAGGTGTGTGGAGCAATGATGCACAGCTGCGGTGCTGTGCGTTACCTCAGTGAAGCCGCTTAGGGCTTCTGCCGCCTGAGACGTCTTCTTGCTTCTGTTCTACTGGCTCTGTGAGGAGAACGACGGCGTGGCTCCGGGGGTGGACGCCCAGGACGAACCTGTGTTCACCCTCTCTGGAGCTAATGGTTTCCAGTTGCCGAGGAAGCAGATCCTATCATTTAAGTAGGTCTGCTCCTCTCTCCCCAGTCCCTCGATGCAGGGAGCCTGTTGCCAGCAGTGCTCCCTGTAAAAATAGAAAAATCCAAACAAAAATGCTTTCTAATGCAAAGAACTCAGGAGAGCTCCCTGCAGTGCGCCCATCTTCCTCTGGGCACAGTGTAAAACTGAGGTCTGGAAGAGGGACATAGAGGGAGGAGCCAGTGCACACCCAGAATCCAAAGCTTTCTTAAAGTGCCCTATCTCCTGCAGAGCCCGTCTATTCCCCATGGTCCTTACGGAGTCCCCAGCATCCTCTATGACGTTAGTGAAAGTCTGTTTGTAAGCAGGACAGCCAATCTTGTTGTTATCATACAGGACAAACAGAGCCTCTGTTTTCAGTATACAAGCTGTTCTAGCAACATAGATTTCCAAAGCTCTAACCACATCTAGAGACTTTGAATCAGTGAATGTGTCAGTAACTACTGGCACCACAATAGGTTGGTTTATGTGAAAAGCAGAAACCCCCTTTGGAAGAAAATGTTGGCAAGTTCGCAACTCTGCCCTATCTTCATGGAAAATCAGGTAAGGGCTCTTGTGAGACAAGGCCCCCAATTCAGACACCCGCCTTGCGGATGCCAATGCCAAAAGCATCACCACTTTCCAAGTGAGAAACTTCAACTCTATTTTTTGTAGAGGCTCAAACCAATCCGATTGAAGGAACTGCAATACCACGTTAAGGTCCCATGGTGCCACTGGAGGCACGAATGGAGGCTGGATGTGCAGAACCCCTTTCACGAAGGTCTGAACCTCTGGAAGAGAGGCCAATTGTTTTTGGAAGAACTCTGACAAGGCCGAAATCTGGACCTTGATCGATCCCAATCGTAGGCCCGTCTCCACACCATCCTGCAAAAAATGGAGAAAACGTCTTAAGTGAATCTCTTCCATAGGGGCTTTCTTGGATTCACACCAAGACACATATTTTCTCCAAATACGGTGGTAATGTTTTGACGTTACTCCCTTTCTGGCCTGAATAAGGGTGGGGATGACCTCCTTAGGAATACCCTTCCTGGCTAGGATACGGCGCTCAACAGCCATGCCGTCAAACGTAGCCGCGGTAAGTCTTGGTACACACAGGGCCCTTGCTGCAGCAGGTCCACCCGAGGAGGAAGAGGCCGAGGATCTCCTATGAGTAACTGCTGAAGATCTGGGTACCAAGCCCTTCTTGGCCAGTCTGGGGCAATGAAGATTGTTTGAACCCTTGTCTTTCTTATGATCCTCAATACTTTTGGGATCAGTGGAAGTGGAGGGAAGATATACACTGACGGAAACACCCACTGGGTCACCAGTGCATCCACTGCTACTGCTTGAGGGTCTCTCGACTTGGAACAGTATCTCTGAAGCTTCTTGTTGATACGAGACGCCATCATGTCTATTTGAGGAACTCCGCAAAGACTTGTCACCTCTGCGAAGACTTCTTGGTGGAGGCCCCACTCTCCTGGATGGAGATCGTGTCTGCTGAGGAAGTCTGCTTCCCAGTTGTCTACTCCCGGAATGAATATTGCCGAAAGACCTTGTAGATGTTTTTCTGCCCAGCGGAGGATTTTTGTCGCCTCTGCCATTGCCATTCTGCTTTTAGTTCCGCCCTGCCTGTTTATGTATGCGACTGCTGTTACATTGTCCGCCTGGATCTGCACGGGACGGTCTTGAAGAAGTTGTACCACTTGTTGAAGGCCGTTGTAAATGGCTCTTAGCTCCAGAACGTTTATGTGAAGGCAGGCTTCCTGTTGTGACCAACGTCCCTGGAAGTTTTCTCCCTGAGAGACTGCTCGCCAGCCTTGGAGACTTGCATCCGTGGTTACTAGGACCCAGTCCTGAATCCCGAACCTGCGTCCCTCTAGCAGGTGAGAGCTGTGCAACCACCACAGGAGCGAAATCCTGGTTTTTGATGACAGGATTATCTTTCTGTGCATGTGTAGGTGTGACCCCGACCATTTGTCCAACAGGTCCCACTGGAATACTCTGGCATGGAACCTGACAAACTGTATGGCCTCGTAGGCTGCCACCATCTTCCCCAACAACCGAATGCACTGATGGATCGACACACTTGATGGTTTCAATATCTGTTTTACCATTTTCTGGATTTCCAGAGCCTTTTCCCGCGGAAGAAATACTCTCTGAACTTCTGTGTCCAGAATCATCCCGAGGAAAGACAACCTTGTCGTCGGTTCCAACTGTGACTTTGGGTAATTTATGATCCACTCATTTTGTTGGAGTATTGACTGGGAGAGGGATATGTTTTGTAATAACTGCTCCCTGGATCTCGCCTTTATCAGGAGGTCATCCAAATAAGGGATTATACTGACTCCTTTCTGACGAAGGAGGACCATCATCTCCGCCATCACCCTGGTGAATACCCTCGGCGCCGTGGAGAGACCGAAAGGTAACGTCTGGAATTGGTAATGGCAATCCTGAATCACGAATCTCAGATAAGCCTGGTCAGGAGGATTAATGGGAAAATTCAGGTAAGCATCCTTTATGTCCACCGACACTAAATAGTCCCCCTCCTCCAGACTGGCAATCACCACCCGAAGTGATTCCATTTTGAACTTGAACCTTTTCAGGAAGAAATTCAGATCTTTTAGATTTAGAATCGGTCTGACCGAGCCGTCCGGCTTCGGAACAACAAAGATGCTTGAATAAAAACCCTGCCCTTGTTGTGACAACGGTACCAGGACTATAACATGGTCTTGACATCATTTTTGGATTGCCGCTGTTACTGTTTCTCTCTCTGGCGGAGAAGCTGGCAAGGTCGATTTGAAAAATCGGCATGGGGGAACGTCTTGAAACTCTAGTTTGTATCCCTGGGATACTATTTGCAACACCCAGGGATCCAGGCCAGACAGAATCCAATCCTGGCTGAAGAGTTTGAGACGTGCCCCCACCCGAGCGGCCTCCCGCAAGGGAGTTCCAGCGTCATGCTGGGGATTTGGCAGAATTAGGGGTAGATTTCTGTTTTTGGGAACCTGGAGCCGGTGTGGGCTTCTTTCCCCTTCCCCTTCCCCTACCTGCAAAGAAGGGGGAACCTCTCGCCTTTTTGAATTTATTGGGCCGTAAGGACTGCATTTGCGGGTGATAGGTCTTTTTGCCGATGCAGGCGCAGAGGGCAAAAATGTTGACTTACCTGCGGTAGCCACCGTGACTAACGCATCCAGGCCATCGCCAAATAAGGCCTCACCTTTATATGGGAGAGCCTCCATGTTTCTTTTGGAATCTGCATCCGCGTTCCACTGGCGAATCCATAACGCCCACCTAGCCGATACTGTCATGGTAGCAACTTGTGAACTCAAGAGTCCAATATCCTTCATTGCTTCCAGCATGTAGGCGGCAGCGTCCTTGATATTCCCTAACTTAAGGAGTATCTCATCTTTATCAATCGTGTCAATTTCTGATGACACGCTTTCTGACTATTTTTCAATAGTGCGACTCACCCATGCGCAGGCAATAGTGGGCCTGAGCAGTGTACCATTGGTAACATAAATGGATTTCAATGTCGTTTCCATTTTGCGGTCTGCCGGCTCTTTAAGAGAAGCCGTGCCAGGAGCAGGGAGAATTACCTTCTTTGTCAACCTGGAAAGTGCACTGTCTAACACAGGGGATGACCCACATTTTTTCCTGTCTTCAACCGGGAAAGGATAAGCTATGAGAATCCTTTTGGGAATACAACATTTTTTATCAGGATTCACCCACATCCCTTCAAACAGAGCATTTAGTTTGTGTGAAGGAGACGAAGGAACGTGACTTTGGATTTCTTTTCCTTACATAAATAAGCTTTCTCCTGAGGTACAGGAGTGCTTTCTGTAACCTCCAACACGTCCCTTATAGCCACAATCATATACTGTATACTTTTTGCCAATTTATGATCTATCTCTCTGGATTCACTATTGTCGACACAAGAATCAGAATCCGTGCCGGTATCAGTGTTTACAACATTTGCAAATGGTCTCTTATGTGACCCAGAGGGGCCGCCTGCATAAGGAATAACAGCATCCTGAAAAATCACATCTTCCACAGATTTTTTCCAGCATGCAGCCTTAGATTCAGACTTATCTAATCTACGGTTAATCAGATTCATACTATCACGTAGCTCTTTCACCCATGCAGGCTCTTGGTGTGCCGGTAGTGACACCACATTACAACTCTGTGTCCCTAAAATGGCTTCCTCCGAGGAGGAACTCCCTGCCTCAGACATGCCTCACACGTGTACACCACACTCACAGACACACTGGTACTTACTTTGGGGACAGACCCACAGTAAAATCTGTCAGAGGGACACAGGATAGGAGCAGCCAGTTCACAAACCCAGTGCCAGTATTGCCTGTGAACACAGTATGTCCACAGCCCAAAATCGCTTTTAAATAGTAATATACACTATTAAATGCACCACAATCACTTTGTACCCCCCCCCTTTATAGCACCCTGTACTTGTCAGAAGTGGAGGAGAGGACCAGTGTGTTCTCTGCAGCCTGAGGAGAGAGAGAAAATGGTGCGGAGTAGTGTGCCGGCTGCCTGAGGAAGAAGCTCCTCCCCTCAGTATCCATGACAATATTTATACTGGTGGGGGTAGGGCTGTGCCAGCGGCATCTTATGCCCCCTTTTAGTCAGTTTGAGGTATTTTCCTTGCTGCCCAGCCCCCCCCCCCCCCGCACGCCCTGCACCCTGCAGTGCCTGTGTGTGTGGGCAGCAATGGCGCGCTGCGCTCCCGCCAGCCGTGCCTCACCTCAGCCGTCACTTACTTGATTGAAGATCATTCTTCTCATACTCACCTGTCTTCTGGCTCTGTGAGGGGGTGACGGCGTGCTGTGGGAGTGAGCATCTAAACACGGCTAGCGTTCAGTTCCCTTCAGGAGCTAATGGTGTCCTGTCAGCCAGAAACAGAGCCATGAAACTCTGAGGAAGTTGGTTCTGCTTCTGCCCCCTCAGTCCCACGAAGCAGGGAGTCTGATGCCAGCAGATCTCCCTGAAAATAAAAAAACCTAACAAAAGTCTTTTCAGAGAAACTCAGTAGAGCTCCTCAGAGTGCATCCAGTCGACCCTGGGCACATTTCTAAAACTGAGGTCTGGAGGAGGGGCATAGAGGGAGGAGCCAGTTCACACCCAATGAAAAGTCTGTAGAGTGCCCATGTCTCCTGCGGATCCCGTCTATACCCCATGGTCTTGATGTCGTCCCCAGCATCCTCTAGCATATATGAAAAAGAACAGTTTTGACAGCAGCTGTGTTATGTCTTGACCCAAGGAAACAGTATGGCAATGGGACTTGCTCAAAGGGGCGAGTGTGCCCCGAAACTTCAGTCACTTTAGTTTATTTATTAACAATCTTTTACACCAAATCTCTGAGTGCCACTGCTTGTGCATATATATATATGCGTATGTGCGGGATCTCACTGCTCAAGCAGTCAGGAGCAGTGGCGTGCGGTGAGGTCAGAGGCTGGTGAGGCACTACAGCCATAATATCCGCCAAATCCTGCCGATGACCCCTACCGCCACCGAGCCAATGCCTGCTACTGCCTCTGAGCCGATGCCTGCTGCCACCGCCGATGGCTTACAAACTCGCCCACCATCAACTGACCCAGCCCTCCGCCACTAATTTGCATCTCAATCCGATGCCGCCAATGCCCGCTGCCTGCCTGCTCATCATACTTGTGATATATTGTACATTTTTATAGAAAAAAATTAAAATTAGTGTTTGGGAAGGGAGTGGGAGGAGGACATGAATGCAATTTTGTTGTCCAGGGCTTCCATTAACTTAATGGAGAAGGGTCTGAATGGGTTAAAAAATGTAAAAAAAAAAAAGCGTGAGGCCCCCCTTCCTAAGTATAACCAGCCTCGGGCTCTTTGAGCCGGTCCTGGTTGTTTAAATACTGGGAAAAAATTGGACAGGGGTTCCCTGTATTTAGACAACCAGCACCGGGCTCTTAGACCGGTCCTAGTTCCAAAAATATGGGGGACAAAAGATGTAGGGGTCCCCCGTATTTTTAAAACCAGCACCGGGCTCCACTAGCCAGGGACATAATGCCACAGCTGGGGGACACATTTATGTAGGTCCCTGCGGCAGTGGCATTACCCCCCCCAACTAGTCACCACTGGCCGGGGTTCCCTGGAGGAGTGGGGACCCCTTAAATCAAGAGGTCCCCCCCCCTCCAGGCACCCAAGGGCCAGGGGTGAAGCCCGAGGCTGTCCCCAGCACCCCTGGGCGGTGGGTGCCGGGCTGATAGCCATAAGTGTGTATAAAAAAGAATATTGTTTTTTGTTGTGGAACTACAAGGCCCAGCAAGCCTCCCCCGCTTGCTGGTGCTTGGAGAACCTCAAGTACCAGCATGCGGGGAAATAACGGGCCCGCTGGTACCTGTAGTTCTACAACAACAAAAATACCCAAATAAAAACACAACACACACACCGTGAAAGTAAAAATTTATTAAAACACACTTACACACTCACACATACTTACCTACATCCCACGCCGATCACGTCCACTTGTCCATGTAGAATCCAATAGGTGGTTCCTGTAAAAATGAGAGAGAGATTACTTACCTACATCCCACGCCGATCACGTCCACTTGTCCAGTAGAATCCAATAGGGCCGGTACCTGTAAAAATGAAAATTATACTTACAAAGTAATCCACAGGAGGAGAGAGAGAAATTAATGAATATTATAAACCTCGCACAGGAGGACGTTAGCATAGACAGGGGAGAGTGCTGCTGCTAGCTGGGATGATGGAGCAGGCTCCCCCAATAGTTGTGAGCCTAGTAGCTGTACCCCTAGTAGCTTTGCCCACTGTAGCAGTGCCCCCAGTAGCAGTGCCACGAGTAGTTGTGACCCCTGTAGTTGTGCCCCCAGTCGCTGTGCCCTTTGTAGCTGTGTCCCCTGTAGCTTTGCCCCTTGTGGTTGTGCCCCCAGTAGTTGTGACCCCTGTAGCTGTGCCCGTTGTAGCTGTGCCCCTTGTAGCAGTGCCCTGAGTAGTTGTGCCCCCAGTCGCTGTGACCCCTGTAGCTTTGCCCCCAGTAGTTGTGACCCCAGTCGCTGTGCCCCTTGTAGCTTTGCACCCAATAGATGTGCCCCCTAGCTGTGCCCCGAGTAGTTGTGCCCCCAGTCGCTGTGCCCCCAGTCGCTGTGCCCCCTGTAGCTTTGCCCCCAGTAGCTGTGACCTCAGTCGCTGTGCACCCTGTAGCTTTGCCCCCAGTAGCTGTGCCCTCAGTAGCTGTGACCCCTGTAATTGTGTCCCCAGTTGCTGTGCCCCTTGTAGTTGTGCCCCCCAGTTGCTGTGCCCCTTGTAGTTGTGCCCCTTGTAGTTGTGACCCACAGTTGCTGTGTCCCTTGTAGTTGTGCCCCCCAGTTGCTGTGCCCCTTGTAGTTGTGCCCCTTTTGCTGTGCCCCTGTTGCTGTGCCCCTTATAGTTGTGCCCCTGTTGCTGTGCCCCTTGTAGTTGTGCCCCTTTTGCTGTGCCCCTTATAGTTGTGCCCCTGTTGCTGTGCCCCTTGTAGTTGTGCCCCTTTTGCTGTGCCCCTTATAGTTGTGCCACTTGTAGTTGTGCCCCTTTTGCTGTGCCCCTTATAGTTGTGCCCCTGTTGCTGTGCCCCTTATAGTTGTGCCACTTATAGTTGTGCCCCTTTTGCTGTGCCCCTTATAGTTGTGCCCCTTTTGCTGTGCCCCTTATAGTTGTGCCCCTTATAGTTGTGCCCCTTTTGCTGTGCCCCTTATAGTTGTGCCCCTTATGCTGTGCCCCTTATAGTTGTGCCCCTTTTGCAGTGCCCCTTATAGTTGTGCCTCTTTTGCTGTGCCCCTTATAGTTGTGCCCCTTTTGCTGTGCCCCTGTTGCTCTGCCCCTTATAGTTGTGCCCCTGTTGCTGTGCCCCTTGTTGTTGTGCCCTCCAGTTGCTGAACCCCAGTTGCTCTGCCCCCAACACACACATAAAAAAAATAAAAAAAACACACACACATACTTACCGCTCCAGCAGCGCAGCTCCATTAGCGCTGTCCTCCGTCTCCGTCCGCCGGCTTGTCTCTGCTGTACTATGGGAGAAACGTCATGACTCATGACGTCTCTCCCATAGTAGCGCCGCTCAGCGGCGCTGGCTGCAGCGGGCGCCCACACAGCCCACGGCGCCCGCTGCAGCCGGGAAGGGGGCTCGCTAGTGATTGGATAGCGGATCCAGCACTGGATCCGCTGGGCCAATCACATCTGGGGCACTGACAGGGGCGTGCATTCATCGGGGCTGAATGCACGCCCCTGTCATTGCGGCACCTATACTGTATACAGTATAGGTGCCGCTTCCCCATTCATCTTCAATGGGCTTTCACAGCCCATTGCTGCGCCCCCCCCCCCCCCCCTGCCCGCCCCCCGCTGCCCGGACTTTTAGTGTTTGCAGCGGGAGGCACCTCTCCCGCTGCCTCCCACCCTCACAAGCAGCCACAGGAGGGGGGGGGGGGGGAATTATTAAAATAATGAAAAAAGATATTTATAACAGACTGTGTTATAAATATCTTCTTTTTATTATTTTAATCATTATGACAGGGGAGGCACTGCCTCCCCTGACTGCACGTCCCTGGTCAGGAGCCAGCACCCGCCACAGCCAGGGACAGCTCTGCCCCTGCTGTGGGGAATGGGGATTGCCACCTACAGCTGTCGAAATTGACACCTGCAGGTGTCGGTACGGTCAGCGATGCTGACCAATTATACATTGCCAGCACATATCGGCCTGCTATCTTTTATATAGCAGCACCCATATGGACAGGGGCACCACTGTAATACATGGGGGAGAAGCGGTGGAGAAGCGGTATCAGTGCACATAATGTTCGCCAATACCACTTCTCCCCCATAATGAGGATTAATACATGTACCCCAGAGTAAGAAGTTTACTGTATATTTAGTTATTGATGTAAAATATAGACATTTCCATACTTCCAAAGAGTAACCATTCAAGGAAAAACTCTTTGCACTCAACCTGGAAATGAGTGATAAGTGGCTACTACTTTCCATGTTATGTTATCAGATTGTGACCACTAGAGCACACAACTGTCAGGCATTAATGAATAATATCACTGGTCAATTTTGTCACTCATTAAACCCATTGTAAAAATTGTATTATATACAGTGCTGGAGTAAGTCTATTTCACAGTAAACCTGTCTTCTTTACAAATGCAGTTCCTTAATGACTTGATGTCTCACTCACTTGAGAACATTTTCATTGTAGAGTTCTTTCATACGATGTCACCATAACCTGTGTCCTGTAACTTATTTCTGCAGAATTATTCTGCGTCTTATTAACTAGCGGGATAATGACTATTCCTATAACATCAGTCAGCACAAAAATAACTAACAGGGCTAACGCCTTCTCCTCCCACACTGATCCTTCCTCCGTAGATTACCCACATCCTGCCAGATAAATAACCTTTTACTTACCACTAGGAGACTGAGGTCTAAAAAAAACAGCCATTCATTGACAATAGTTGTGAAATAAAACAGTAGACAAACTAATGCTGTTTATACTGAATTTCACATAGATCTTCTGAACATATTACTGTCTTGATCGTAAGGACTTTAAAGTTTACATAAATGTGGGAGTTGTTTAATCACTAGCATAACAATGTCATAAATCTATTGTAGAATTATTAATATGAGAAATTTACATTCATCTTTCTTTTAAAGCTCCAATAAAATGAATTCATAATAAATGTTTTAGTAACTTTGTGAAATTGATTGCAAACATGTCTTATTTAGGGGCATATTCATCATCCTTAATTAGTCATAATTTCTACGCTGCCCATACTATAGTATGGGAATGTAGAAATTGGGACATTTATCAAACTCAGAGAATGCTTAACTTTCAGAATGTGAATGGTAAAACTATCCACCATCCTGAGATGGAAAATAGGCCCCAAATCTCTTCATAGCTTGTGCAGCAGACGGTGTGTGTGTGTGTGTGTGTGTGTGTGTGTGTGTGTGTGTGTGTGTGTGTGTGTGTGTGGGGGGGGGGGGGGAGGGTAGGGATGGGGGGGTGACCCCTGCAGCCGGACAGACCTTGCAAAAAAGTGCCATCGGAGGCTGCATCTGCAACTCGACTTCTGCAGCCAGTCAGGTCTGGCAATAAGGTGCTGGCATTGGGGGGGTGCACGGACCGTGCACTGCATGTACAATGTAAGTCCTTATGATCACCTTAGCTAAGTGGGAAAAATATCACTTTTCCGGAAAACTGCTTCGCAAAAATAGCAGTTTTTCAGGTTAGTGTGGCACCCCGGAAAATGGTGTGTATGCCCTTTTAAAGTTCATTTACAGGTCCGCAGCAGAAAGAGGACACGCTGGCACAGCAGGAGTTAAGTGTCTGATCACATGGTCTGGATACTGATGGCTGATTGGACAAGGCAGCCTGGGAGCAGAGGAGCCTTGTGGGAAGAAGAAGGAGTGACTGGAGGTGCTGGACGCATGCTGAGCAAGGAGCAGAGCGGAAGCTGAGAACAAGTGCCAACCACAGGGTCATGATGGGCGGTGAGAGCAAGGCTGCAGAGTAGAAGCAGTGGGGTGTTACCGGGAAACTGAGAGTCAGGTAAGGTAGTGTAAGACATCGCAACTGGAGATCAGACGTGGATGCTGGAGCCGTTGAAACTGGTCCAGCAAAGTGAATTCCTCTGTCATAGAGTTCTGAGTGAGTACATCGAGACTGTTTGTGACTCAAACCAAGGGCAGACCAGACCCCAGCCCAAGTATCCAAGTTGTCACATGCTGTGCAGCACAAAGGGCACGGACAGCATAGCGCTATATCCATAAGTTAGTTGCTGTTGAGGGATCAGTAAAGGTAACCACTCCCTGCAGTAACACTGTTGAGACACCAGAGACTGAGTTATTTGTGCAAGTGCAAGTGAGTTACTTAATATGGAAAAGATTTATTTGTGCAAGTGAAAGTAGGTTCCTTTAAGTGAAAGAGACAAAGGAGTCTATTTACTAAGCCTAGGATGGAGATAAAGTCACTGGAGATAAAGTACCAGCCAATCGGCTCCTAACTGCTATGCCATCGGCTGTGTTTGAAAAATGACAGTTAGGAGCCGATTGGCTGGTACTTTATCTCCGGTGACTTTATCTCCATCCAAGGCTTAGTAAATAGACCCCTAAGTTTATTTAACCAAGAGACCCTCATTGTGAATTGAGTTATATTTGTCAGGAGACACTGCCATCCCTTCGCTAGCTACATCTTCTTTTGAGCAAAACTGAGAAACTTTTGACATTATTTACAACCCAAGATTCATTATATATATCTGTGTACCGAGTCCCCCATTGCAACCATGTAGCACCACAGAATTCTACAAGAGTTCCAGTGTTATTTGCCGGTGAAGATCATTACATCTTGGCTAAGGAAAGCTAGAAATTTAGTAATTGTTATTGAAAAGTGTGTCTTTCATTACTCTTTTCATTGCCACATTATAGACTGTGATTGTAATTATAATATGCCAATATATGTGATTCAATTGATTGTCTTTTGCATTTTTGAATGATCCATTGTGATGTGAACTGTAGCCAATTGTCTTCTCTTTATCTTCCTTTGATGCCCAATTTTTCTTGTGATTATTCAATATTTTATGCCAATTAACCAATCATCATCCTCAATCCAGAGTTCATTGTGGCTCAATAAAAAGACATCCTGTTGGAATTGCTGACTCACTCCTGTTTTGTATCAATCTGTCCTACCTCTCTGAGCAAGATACTACAGTACAGGACAAGGTACGGGGAGAAACATTTCAGGGGAAAGGATCATCAAATAGCCACCCAACACCTGTGAAACCTCTCTCAACCACTTAGACATACACTCCAACCCCCGGGTTGTTACACTAGTGATATTTTTATTAGAGAGGCATGATGAATAGTGAAAGGATTGTGAAATGAAATGGTGAAAATTTAAAATGAAAAATTCTCATTTTGAATTGCTGTATCTCTCCCCTCCTCTCTCTTTTCCTTCTGTCTTCCCTGCCTCACTCCCATTTGACATTGTTAATGATAACTCAATAAACATTATTTCATAAAAATTCTCATTTCACAATTATTTCATGATGAATATTTTTTCTTTTAGGGGATATCCATAAATTGATAGTATTCCCTAGATGTACAGTATTTAGGGGTGAACTGAATCAGATATTAGATTGCAATAGCACCTTCCATAGTTTTCTATGGGAGCTGCTATTTCTAAGATTTACCATGCTCCAAAATGTGAAACAATCCAGAGCTTGGCCCTAGTAGCTAACACCTTCTTTAGATGACGTTAGCCATTGTAGCCTATGGGCTACTTACAGATCACTTCCCGGTAATTGCCACTCATGCATGTATGCTGCCAGGGGTCCCACAGTAGAAAGTACCGTGATCACATGAGCAATCACTTTACTTTACACATCACATGGATGAGCTGCCATGTCCCTGCAGGTGTGGAAAAGGCACTAAGCGCTCTGGTGAGTAGTACTGCGATATGATTGTCAGCAGCCTCTTGTAAAAGGGAATTGCCAGTCCTTTACAACACAAACGTAGCAAACAAAAACCAAGTGGCGCTTGACAATCAGATAATAGGAGATATTTATTAAATATAAATAAAATACAACAACCTCCCGGGGGTATGTTACAATATTAAAACATCACAATAATGTTAATATACAATGTAATATGGCTGAGTATCCGAAATGTAATTGGAGCACCAATTAAAAATAAAAACAGATCATGAGAGTTCAATTACTGATACCACCAGAGGGGTCATGAATCGTGCAGAGTCCAATGTATGCACTGAAATATACGGCTAAAAGGTAATTGTCAAATGAATAACTCACGGCTGTGTACTTGGAAAGTATTACATATAGCACAAATGGAAGGCGTTATTCAGCCGGTACCAATAGATGAAATAATAAATAGATATATATGCACCTGTAGCGCTGGGCAGGAGCTTTCGATGCCTGCTCCCTGATGCTATCCCGTTGGCCAGGGAAATGTTGAACACCAGAGCCTCAGCGGTGAATGAAAATGGTGCCGTGACGTGCAGGGAGCCTTAGTTGTCCGTCCTCACCTGATCAATGCTGCATCCGGGGCCTCCGTGTCTCCCAAACGGGGACAGATGACTGTTGGAGCAGGAGCTGTAGCGATGGTCAGGCCGAGTGCACTGACCGACAGCCAGCCTGTCTGTAGTTGGAGAGGCACCCGATATGAGTCCCGTTCGCAGGCCCGCACCAAACCTGTTGTGGGACGGCAATTACCGTTCTTGCCGCCAGGCAGGAGTTGGGCGGCTGGGACTGTGTAGGTGGAAAGCTGCGGGCTGGGATCTCCGGGCCGCAGTAGTCACACTGGGCTCCTATGCACGGCTCTGATGGGAGATTGAAGTACACAGCGGTACTGATCCTCAAGGTGTATCACCTGTATCCTTAACACGTTTCAACGCCAGCAGGGCGTCTATCTCAAAAGGCAGGTACCCTGATTAGTAATATATCTGTGCGGTACAGAATTTCTTATTGCTGCTAATAGTGGTGATAAGAAATTTTAATTATCAGGCCAAAATCCAAATAATTATTAAATGAGCCATTTTTTTGCCAATAAAATTCCTTCTTTTGTCAATTGTGTTAATGCAGAAAGCAACTTTAGGGCAGGCAATTAAAAAGTACTGCCAGATACTCATAATCTGTAATTGAGCAATTGCTCAACAACACATCCAGTATGCTGAGTATATACAGTACTGTAGCAAGCTTTCACATAGCAAGCTGACAACCGCACGGACACCGGCCAAATCCGACAGTCGGATTAGGCTCAATTCTGACAATCGGATTTCGCCACTCTTGGAATAGGGGTTGTCGGATCCATTCTTACAAATGCATGTCGGAATGGATCTGACTCTTATTGAATATACCCCTCTGTCACTCAAATAGCAGGACAAGAAGCTCAAGATAGAAAGATGGCACAAATATGCTGATAAATCAGGCACTAATTATTAAAACACCAACCAATATATTTAGTATAATCTCTGCAGAGCAAAATAGCAAACATATACAGCATGTTAATAGGCAGTATAAGAAAAGGATTAAATGAAACTATTTAATCCATTGTGTTCATTTAACCCTTGCGGGCTCAGCGTATCAAGAAGAAAAATCCATCTGGCTTCCCTTTGCAGCAGTATTTTACCCCGATTGCCCCCTCGTGACAGTACGGGCACATGATCGATAATCTTATGTCTAATAGATGTATGGGAATGACCTGCTGCTGCAAAGTGCCGTGCCACCGCTTGTTCACTTTTACCAGAGCGCACTGCCTCTCTGATTGCATATCTATGCTGCCCCATTCTGACCTTGAATTGGCACTCGGTTTTACCGATATAATACTTCACACATGGGCACACCAGGGCATAGATTTCAAACTTGGAGGTACAGGACAACCGATGTCTGATTTTAAAACTCTTGCTCAACCACGGGTGTGTTTAATTGAATCACCGGTCAACATGAGCACCGGAAATTTTTCGGGTTTTGTGTTTTGGTTTTGGGTTCGGTTCCGCGGCCGTGTTTTGGGTTCGAACGCGTTTTGGCAAAACCTCACCGAATTTTTTTTGTCGGATTCGGGTGTGTTTTGGATTCGGGTGTTTTTTTTCAAAAAACCCTAAAAAACAGCTTAAATCATAGAATTTGGGGTTCATTTTGATCCCAAAGTATTATTAACCTCAATAACCATAATTTTGACTCATTTTCAGTCTATTCTGAACACCTCACACCTCACAATATTATTTTTAGTCCTAAAATTTTCACAGAGGTCGCTGAATGGCTAAGCTAAGCGACCCAAGTGGCCGACACAAACACCTGGCCCATCTAGGAGTGGCACTGCAGTGTCACGCAGGATGGCCCTTCCAAAAAACACTCCCCAAACAGCACATGACGCAAAGAAAAAAAGAGGCGCAATGAGGTAGCTGTGTGAGTAAGCTAAGCGACCCTAGTGGCCGACACAAACACCTGGCCCATCTAGGAGTGGCACTGCAGTGTCACGCAGGATGGCCCTTCCAAAAAACACCCCCCAAACAGCACATGACGCAAAGAAAAATGAAAGAAAAAAGAGGTGCAAGATGGAATTGTCCTTGGGCCCTCCCACCCACCCTTATGTTGTATAAACAGGACATGCACACTTTAACCAACCCATCATTTCAGTGACAGGGTCTGCCACACGACTGTGACTGAAATGACGGGTTGGTTTGGACCCCCACCAAAAAAGAAGCAATTAATCTCTCCTTGCACAAACTGGCTCTACAGAGGCAAGATGTCCACCTCATCATCATCCTCCGATATATCACCGTGTACATCCCCCTCCTCACAGATTATCAATTCGTCCCCACTGGAATCCACCATCTCAGCTCCCTGTGTACTTTGTGGAGGCAATTGCTGCTGGTCAATGTCTCCACGGAGGAATTGATTATAATTCATTTTAATGAACATCATCTTCTCCACATTTTCTGGATGTAACCTCGTACGCCGATTGCTGACAAGGTGAGCGGCGGCACTAAACACTCTTTCGGAGTACACACTTGTGGGAGGGCAACTTAGGTAGAATAAAGCCAGTTTGTGCAAGGGCCTCCAAATTGCCTCTTTTTCCTGCCAGTATAAGTACGGACTGTCTGACGTGCCTACTTGGATGCGGTCACTCATATAATCCTCCACCATTCTTTCAATGTTGAGAGAATCATATGCAGTGACAGTAGACGACATGTCCGTAATCGTTGTCAGGTCCTTCAGTCCGGACCAGATGTCAGCATCAGCAGTCGCTCCAGACTGCCCTGCATCACCGCCAGCGGGTGGGCTCGGAATTCTGAGCCTTTTCCTCGCACCCACAGTTGCGGGAGAATGTGAAGGAGGAGATGTTGACAGGTCGCGTTCCGCTTGACTTGACAATTTTGTCACCAGCAGTTCTTTGAACCCCAGCAGACTTGTGTCTGCCGGAAAGAGAGATCCAAGGTAGGTTTTAAATCTAGGATCGAGCACGGTGGCCAAAATGTAGTGCTCTGATTTCAACAGATTGACCACCCGTGAATCCTTGTTAAGCGAATTAAGGGCTCCATCCACAAGTCCCACATGCCTAGCGGAATCGCTCTGTGTTAGCTCCTCCTTCAATGTCTCCAGCTTCTTCTGCAAAAGCCTGATGAGGGGAATGACCTGACTCAGGCTGGCAGTGTCTGAACTGACTTCACGTGTGGCAAGTTCAAAAGGTTGCAGAGCCTTGCACAACGTTGAAATCATTCTCCACTGCGCTTGAGACAGGTGCATTCCACCTCCTATATCGTGCTCAGTTGTATAGGCTTGAATGGCCTTTTGCTGCTCCTCCAACCTCTGAAGCATATAGAGGGTTGAATTCCACCTCGTTACCACTTCTTGCTTCAGATGATGGCAGGGCAGGTTCAGGCGTTTTTGGTGGTGCTCCAGTCTTCTGTACGTGGTGCCTGTACGCCGAAAGTGTCCCGCAATTCTTCTGGCCACCGACAGCATCTCTTGCACGCCCCTGTCGTTTTTTAAATAATTCTGCACCACCAAATTCAAGGTATGTGCAAAACATGGGACGTGCTGGAATTTGCCCATATTTAATGCACACACAATATTGCTGGCGTTGTCCGATGCCACAAATCCACAGGAGAGTCCAATTGGGGTAAGCCATTCTGCGATGATCTTCCTCAGTTGCCGTAAGAGGTTTTTAGCTGTGTGCGTATTCTGGAAAGCGGTGATACAAAGCGTAGCCTGCCTAGGAAAGAGTTGGCGTTTGCGAGATGCTGCTACTGGTGCCGCCGCTGCTGTTCTTGCGGCGGGAGTCCATACATCTACCCAGTGGGCTGTCACAGTCATATAGTCCTGAGCCTGCCCTGCTCCACTTGTCCACATGTCCGTGGTTAAGTGGACATTGGGTACAACTGCATTTTTTAGGACACTGGTGAGTCTTTTTCTGAGGTCTGTGTACATTTTCGGTATCGCCTGCCTAGAGAGATGGAACCTAGATGGTATTTGGTACCGGGGACACAGTACCTCCAACAAGTCTCTAGTTGCCTCTGCAGTAATGATGGATACCAGAACCACGTTTCTCACCACCCAGGATGCCAAGGCCTCAGTTATCCGCTTTGCAGCAGGATGACTGCTGTGATATTTCATCTTCCTCGCAAAGGACTGTTGGACAGTCAATTGCTTGGTGGAAGTAGTAAAAGTGGTCTTATGAGTACGACTTCCCCTCTGGGATGACCATCGACTCCCAGCAGCAACAACAGCAGCGCCAGCAGCAGTAGGCGTTACACGCAAGGATGCATCGGAGGAATCCCAGGCAGGAGAGGACTCGTCAGAATTGCCAGTGGCAGTGACATGGCCTGCAGGACTATTGGCATTCCTGGGGAAGGAGGAAATTGACACTGAGGGAGTTGGTGGGGTGGTTTGCGTGAGCTTGGTTACAAGAGGAAGGGATTTACTGGTCAGTGGACTGCTTCCGCTGTCGCCCAAAGTTTTTGAACTTGTCACTGACTTATGATGAATGCGCTGCAGGTGACGTATAAGGGAGGATGTTCCGAGGTGGTTAACGTCCTTGCCCCTACTTATTACAGCTTGACAAAGGCAACACACGGCTTGACAAATGTTGTCCGCATTTCTGTTGAAATACTTCCACACCGAAGAGCTGATTTTTTTGGTATTTTCACCAGGCATGTCAATTGCCCTATTCCTCCCACGGACAACAGGTGTCTCCCCGGGTGCCTGACTTAAACAAACCACCTCACCATCAGAATCCTCCTGGTCAATTTCCTCCCCAGCGCCAGCAACACCCATATCCTCCTCATCCTGGTGTACTTCAACACTGACATCTTCAATCTGACTATCAGGAACTGGACTGCGGGTGCTCCTTCCAGCACTTGCAGGGGGCGTGCAAATGGTGGAAGGCGCATGCTCTTCACGTCCAGTGTTGGGAAGGTCAGGCATCGCAAACGACACAATTGGACTCTCCTTGTGGATTTGTGATTTCGAAGAACGCACAGTTCTTTGCTGTGCTTTTGCCAGCTTGAGTCTTTTCATTTTTCTAGCGAGAGGCTGAGTGCTTCCATCCTCATGAGAAGCTGAACCACTAGCCATGAACATAGGCCAGGGCCTCAGCCGTTCCTTGCCACTCCGTGTGGTAAATGGCATATTGGCAAGTTTACGCTTCTCCTCTGACAATTTTATTTTAGATTTTTGAGTCCTTTTTTTACTGATATTTGGTGTTTTGGATTTTACATGCTCTGTACTATGACATTGGGCATCGGCCTTGGCAGACGACGTTGCTGGCATTTCATCGTCTCGGCCATGACTAGTGGCAGCAGCTTCAGCACGAGGTGGAAGTCGATCTTGATCTTTCCCTATTTTTGGAACCTCAACATTTTTGTTCTCCATATTTTAATAGGCACAACTAAAAGGCACCTCAGGTAAACAATGGAGATGGATGGATACTAGTATACTTATGGATGGACGAGCGACTGCCGACACAGAGGTAGCTACAGCCGTGGACTACCCTACTGCGTCTGCTGCTAATATAGACTGGATGATAATGATATAAAATATATATATATATATATATCACTACTGCAGCCGGACAGGTATATATTATATAATTACGGACCTGCTGGACACTGTCAGCAGCACTGCAGACTCCTAAAGTAAGCTACTAGTAGTATCAAGAAGATAGAAAAAAAACACACCACAGGTAGGTGGTATACAATTATGGATGGACGAGCGACTGCCGACACAGAGGTAGCTACAGCCGTGGACTACCGTACTGCGTCTGCTGCTAATATAGACTGGATGATAATGATATAAAAAATATATATATATATCACTACTGCAGCCGGACAGGTATATATTATATAATGACGGACCTGCTGGACACTGTCAGCAGCACTGCAGACTCCTAAAGTAAACTACTAGTAGTATCAAGAAGATAGAAAGAAAAAAAAACACCACAGGTAGGTGGTATACAATTATGGATGGACGAGCGACTGCCGACACAGAGGTAGCTACAGCCGTGGACTACCGTACTGCGTCTGCTGCTAATATAGACTGGATGATAATGATATAAAAATATATATATATATCACTACTGCAGCCGGACAGGTATATATTATATAATGACGGACCTGCTGGACACTGTCAGCAGCACTGCAGACTCCTAAAGTAAGCTACTAGTAGTATCAAGAAGATAGAAAAAAAAAACACCACAGGTAGGTGGTATACAATTATGGATGGACGAGCGACTGCCGACACAGAGGTAGCTACAGCCGTGGACTACCGTACTGCGTCTGCTGCTAATATAGACTGGATGATAATGATATAAAAAATATATATATATCACTACTGCAGCCGGACAGGTATATATTATATAATGACGGACCTGCTGGACACTGTCAGCTGCACTGCAGACTCCTAAAGTAAGCTACTAGTAGTATCAAGAAGATAGAAAAAAAAACACCACAGGTAGGTGGTATACAATTATGGATGGACGAGCGACTGCCGACACAGAGGTAGCTACAGCCGTGGACTACCGTACTGCGTCTGCTGCTAATATAGACTGGATGATAATGATATAAAAAATATATATATATCACTACTGCAGCCGGACAGGTATATATTATATAATTAATGACGGACCTGCTGGACACTGTCAGCAGAATGCGTTTATAGAATAAAAACACCACACGACGAGTGTTTAACTTTTTCAGGCAGACAATCACAATATACTGGTGGTCAGACAGTGGTCACTGGTCAGTCACACTGGCAGTGGCACTCTGGCAGCAAAAGTGTGCACTGTTAAATAATATGTACTCCTGCTACTGCTCCCCAGTCTCCCCCACAATTAAGCTGTGTGAGCACTGAGCACTCAGCACAGTCAGATATATATAGATGATGCAGCACACTGAGGCTGAGCACAGATATGGTATACTGTTACTGTGTCACTGTGTATCGTTTTTTTTCAGGCAGAGAACGGATTATATTAAATAATAATATAATAAAAAAAACTGCACTGGTGGTCACTGGTCAGTCACTAGTAAACTCTGCACTCTCTGAGTACTCCTAAGCTCCAGTAAATCAAGTGTCTCACTCTCACTCTCTCTCTCTTCTAATCTAAATGGAGAGGACGCCAGCCACGTTCTCTCCCTATGAATCTCAATGCACGTGTGAAAATGGCGGCGACGCGCGGCTCCTTATATAGATTCCGAGTCTCGCGATAGAATACGAGCCTCGCGAGAATCCGACAGCGGGATGATGACGTTCGGGCGCGCTCGGGTTAGCCGAGCAAGGCGGGAAGATCCGAGTCTGCCTCGGATCCGTGTAAAAAGGCTGAAGTTCGGGGGGGTTATTCCGAGGAACCGAACCCGCTCATCACTAGTAGCTACACGTAACGCACCCGGTGCATTTAAAAAAAATATATATTTTGGTTTTATCTAGAAAAGAAACAGTAGGGCTTGTGCCCAGTTTGTGACATCCGTATATACTACATAATCACAAATAGTTTTCCTCTAGAATAGCAGCACATTATCTATTTATCCCTAAGGCCAACAAGGTAATTATCGGTGGCAATAATGGGCCAATGGGTTTTTACTGCGTTTCTTACTTTATCGCTTGCCATATTAAATCTATTAGGCCAGATAAGCCTATTAGTGGTGGACTTAATAGGTTTAGGCTTTAAAGTTTTGCTTCTAGGGATGGACATAACCTTAAGTTTAGTAGCTTGCAAAGAATATGTATCATAACCCCTCACCAAAAATTTGTCAATCATTCTATCCAAAAGAATATTCAAATCACCATTATCACTGCATATCCGGCTCACCCGTAAAAATTGTGAGAACAGCAGTCCCCTCTGTACAGGTTTAGGATGAAAGCTACTAGACAACAATAATGTGGTGCGGTCTGTAGTCTTAACAAACAAGGACGTCTTAAGACCATTGTTGGATTTTTCAATCCTAACGTCCAAGAACTCAATATTGGTCATATCCATTTTGCATGTTAGTTTGATGGGAGAATTACTCAAATTATGCTTATCAATAATGGAATGTAAATCATCAGCATTTCTACTCCATAACAACAGCATGTCATCTATATATATAGCGTGCATAATAGGTAATCTCAGCTATGGCTGTATCAGAAAAAAATATGTCCTCTTCAACAGAAATCATAAAGGCGTTTGCGTACGATGGGGCTACAGAGGTCCTCATCACACACCCTGATGTCTACAAAAAGTATTTCCATCATAGTAAAAATAATTTTAAAAATAATATTAAGCTTAGTCTGTGCAACAATGTTTATGCTTAGGATTTAATGTATGAGATACAATTTTTTATCATTTACTTTTTACATCTTGTATCATGTCCGCTGTGTTTTTGTTGCCTGTATTCCATTATACTGTATGATTCATTGCTAAGATGTAACTATGGTGACGGGCGCATATGGTGACATCATCAGCGCGCGGCAGGTGAACCGGAAGAGACGCTGTTGGTGCCAAAACGATGGTGAGTGGGGAGCACATATATGGTGAGTAGTTTTTGTCTCAGTTTGTATATGCCCTGACAAAAATGCATTAGCATTGAAACGTTGGCAAGCAGTTGGCTGTATCATGTGTCTTTATTTCCTGAGTGCCGCTGAATTCGAGTGTTTGTGAATTCGAGGGGTTTGTGTTAACCCAGCTGCACAGAGGGCAACGGGGCAAGTACTTGCATCTATGCCGTGAGTGCCGTTGTAAGTGTGGTTATGTATATATTTTATATATATATATATATATACACATATGTGAAACACCTCCCCTTCTGCCCTACCACACACACACAGCCTACAAGTCCTGTGTAAACCTGGCAGGTATGCTTCTATTGCATGCCTCCCAACATGACCCTCTCCAGGAGGGACAGAATGCTCTGCTCCTGGACTTCCCTCTTAATTAATTATTGCCATCACCTGTGGTGAAACACATTTCTTATCAAACAACTAGTTCAACACAGGTGATGGCAATCATACATTAAGAGGGGAGTCCAGGAACAGAGAATTCTGTCCCTCCTGGAGAGGGTCATGTTGGGAGGTGTGCTATTGTAAACAATGGGTTTAACTTGCAGTTGTTGCCACTTTGCATATTCTCACAATTATTGCTACACATTTCACACTTGTGATTTGGAGCACAATTTCCTTCACGCTCAGCATTAGCCCCTGGTTTGTTCAACTTTCAGACCAGACTCTCTAGCCCCTCATGTTGTCACTCACCAGTTACAGTAGTCTGCAGTCTTCTTGGAGATTGACCAGCGTTGTGCCACACACATGAAGAGCTAAGTAGAAAAAAGCAGATGACTCTGTATGTGTGACTGAGACAGATGCCATTCGTTACAACACAAAGGGACTAGTGACAAAAATCATATGGCTCAGGAACTCATCTTCACTAGAAACAAAGATGTACTCATGGGCTCAGCAGGTGACTGTATGACACCAGGAACTTGTGGCTTCCTTTAAACTCTTTTATAAACAAAATCTCTAAATGTCACTAGATAGATAGATAGATAGATAGATAGATAGATAGATAGATAGATAGATAGACAATAAGAAGTGTAAAAAGCACACTCTATATATGGCTATATCCTCTCGTTTAATGTACAAAAAGTCCACAGTACACAAAATATATGTCTCTTATATAGAAAATTGCTGACCAAGTCACTCTACATGGTTCAATGTTCAGGTGGCTGCCGAGTTCCTCAAACGTGATTATGTTCCAGAAAATCACCAATAACATACATAAATAGGGTAGGAATTTGGGTCTACAGTGTGATAGAGAATCTTTTACCAATCACTGTGAATCCTTTTACGTTCCATTCTTTAACAATAGTCTTATTTGTCTTTTTAAATCTCTGGCCCATTATTTGTAGATGTTAATATGAACCATAAAGAAGGGCGAAAAAGATGTGTACAGTGTAATACTGATACATCAGTAAAAGTGCTCTTTTGCATATACTCGGTCTACAGAGTGAGCAAAGTGATACAGTAGACAAAATATAGTAGATACACTCATTAGATGAGAGAAGCACTCCAAAAAAAACTGTGCTAAAATGGCGAGTATTCCCATGGTACAGTACTGTTTATTATGTACCAATGCTTTGCTTGGAAGAGATATCTGAGTATGGGAATATCTCCACTATCCCAGAGATACTTACAGTAGTTTATACATGAAAGGAGAAGACAGTAACAGCATCCAATTGTGTAGTATGAAATGCACACCATTTACTAAAATGCCTAAAGTGGACTTTTACAATATTAAACAAGGAGTATGCTTATCTGTCCCTGCAATTCAGGTGTCACAGGATCATTCCAATGCATTTCGTCCCTCTATTGTGTCTGGTGTAAGCATACATGTAAGAGTTTGCCCTGTGTTCCATGTCCATCACATTCAGGTGATATAATAGAAATTGGACTATCTGGAAAAGCACTTGGACAACATTCCCTGACTTTCTGTTTGGACACTTATGGGGTGTCAAGGCCTCAGGGAATGCTGCTAGGTTTAGGCCACGTTTCTTACCCATCCGGCCGCTGCTGAGAGTCTGGCATGCTCTGTCAGTCTGGCAGTGTGCTGTCTGTGGTGGTGTCCTCATATGTGGCTGGGTCTTCTTTGCACGGTACACAGGCATAAGGTATGGTGGGCCTGGTGTGCTGCAGCAGCGTACCACGTGGTGGTGCTCCCTGCCAGTCCAGCAGCATGGACAGCACAATCTAGCTCAGTGCCAGCTGACCAGTCTCTGACTAATTTCTGGCAGTGTCAGAGGGCTTTTCTAACCAAGGCTCATTTTGCAAGTGACATAAGTCACACAGCTCTGTGTATGAGCTTTGAAGCTGCACTTCTCCGGGTATCTAGTTACTGCACATTACCTGTGTTCACACTACTACACCACCTAGTTGTTACCATCGGTTCCAGTCTGAAATTCCAGTTATCATCAGTTACGGCACAATATTACAGTCACCATCGGTTCTAGTCCAATATTACAGTCATCGGTTCCAATATGATATTACAGTCACCATCAGTTCCAGTACGATATTACAGTCACCATCATTTCCAGTCCAATATTCCAGTTACCATCATTTCCAGAGCGAGAAAACAGCTACCATCAATCCTAGTCCAACATCACAGCTACCACAAGTACTAGTCTGATATTACAGTTATCACCAGTTCCAGTCAGGAACCACAGTTATTATCGTTCCTAGTCCGATATCATAGTTGCCATCGATCAGACTGATATCACAGACTTCATCTTTCAGACTCTTCATGATTCTTCCCAAGTCTGTATTCCCAGTTCAGGTAACCCATTCAGGGGGTTGTGACCGGCCCGTCGGGTGCAGCGAAACCCAAATCCCGTTGCGAGGTTCCCTGGAGAAGACCACCGGCATGATAGGGCTCTGTGCCCCAGCTAGTCAACTACCTGGCACTAGTTTCAGAACACTTGCTGACCTCCAACAGGATCAGAGCAACTCACGACACTACTTAACCACTGGTGGCCCTGACACAGGTTCGGAGCCATCCACACACCAAATCCAGACGTGGTTTTAACACTTGCAAGAAGTTGTAACACCTCTGACAAGAATATTACCAGCTGGAACAATCCTTAGCGCAAAGTAAATGTCACTGTATCTAATTGTATGTATGTAAGTTGGTGACTCATTTGTGACCCATGAAGCTTTGGAGTGCAGCGCCATAAGTTTGATTTTATTTTTCTCTTAGAACTTAGTTCATGAGCTTTGAAAGATAGTTGATACCATTAAAATACACCTTACTTTTGATCCACACATCTGATGAAGTCTTGTCCAAGGTGAAACACATAGAGTAAGGGTGCATAATTGATCACTACTAGGGATACCACTGTCATGATGAGCTCACCCCCTGAAAAGGCTTGCTCAGTCTCTTCATGTAATCCCAGGCAGACTCGATGATGTTGAGATTAGGGCTCAGTGGGGGCCATATCATCAGTTCTAGGGCTCGTTGCTCTACTTTATGCTGAAGATAGTTCTTAATGACATTGGCTGCATGTTTGGAGTCGTCCTGCTGCAGAATAATTTTGGAGCCAATCAGATGCCTCCCTGATGGTATTGCATGATGGATAAGTATCTGCCTGTATTCCTTAGCTTTGAGGATACCATTAATCTTAATCAAATCCCCAACTCCTTTTGCTGAAATGCAGCCCCAAACTTGCAAGGAACCTCCACCACGCTTCGCAGTTGCCTGCAGACACTCATTATTGTACCGCTCTCCAGCCCTTCGGCAAACAAACTGCCTTCTGTTACAGCCAAATATTTAAAAGTTTGAATCATCAGGCCAGAGCACCTGCTGCCATCTTTCTGCACCCCAGTTCATATGTATGTGCATAGTTGAGCCGCTTGGCCTTGGTTCCACATCGATGGTATGGCTATTTGGCCACAATTCTTCCATGAAAACCACTTCTGAACAGACTTCTCTGAACAGTAGATGAGTGTACCTGGGTCCCACTGGTTTCTGACAGGTCTGAGCTGATGGCACTGCTGGACATCTTCTGATTTTGAAGGGAAGTAAGCATGATGTGTCTTTCATCTGATGCACTAAATTTCCTTGGCTGACCACTGCATCTGTGGTCCTCAACATTGCCCGTTTCTTTATGTTTCTTCAAAAGAGCTTGAACAGCATATCTTGAAACCCAGTATGCTTTGAAATCTTTGCCTAGGAGAGACCTTGCTGATGCAGTATAACTACTTTGTGTCATGTTGCTGTGCTCAGTCTTGCCATTGTGTATGACCTGTGATATGAAACTGTGTTCCACAATCTCACCTTTGTAGCAAAGGTTGGCTGTTCCTCATCTACTTTTAAGCCTCCTACACAACTGTTTCTGTTTTAGTTAATGACTGTGTTTCAACCTACATATGAAGATGATGATCATTATCACCTGTTTGGCATGTTTGGATAATCATACACCTGACTATGGGGGTCATTCAGAGTTTATCACTAGCTGAATTTGTTCGCAGCAAAGCAATCAGGCTAAAAAATGGCAGTTCTGCACATGCAAAACAAGACCAGGGACAGACTTACTTACCCTGTGCGACGGATACAGCAACAAAGGTCCCGGGATTGGCGTCAGACATCTGCCCTCGAAATGCCTGGACAGGCCTGCGTTCGGATCTCCACACCCAGAAAACGGTGAGTATCCGCCCCAGAATGCCTCCCCGCTGTCAATCTTCTTGCGATCTTGCTAGCAATCACTTTCTTCTTTATTATGGCCGCTGCCCGGCGACAGCAACGACGCGCATGTGCATTGTGGCCGCCACGCACGCACAGTTCTGACCCGTTCACACTGCAGCGAAGAACCGATGCGTGTGAATGGGTCGGAATGACCCCCTATAATCCTACAAAATCCCTGACTTTGTGCTAGTGTACCTAGAAGAATTGATGCTGTTTTGAAAGCAAAAGGTGGTCGCATGGTTTTACCATGTAAGTGATTGCTCCTTTAAAAAAATGTTTGAGTTCGGCCGGCATCCCGCGGAACTTGGGCATCATTACATACGGCCCTTAGTTTATTTGAACATAAGCAACAGCACGAGGATTTTAAAAATATAAAAAAGTAGCTTTATATTTGCAAAGATTCACACTGCTTATTAATAGCATTAATACATGCACATATACATTACCCCACCCAAAAGGTTAATATTTCATGGGAACTAGAGACCCCTTTCCTAGGGACCAAAAAGGGTATTTATCTCAGCATAAGCAAACAAAAAAACATGCATGTTTGCTTATGCTGAGAACAGGGGTGTATCTACGTATTGGCCAGGATGGCACTCGCCAGGGGCGCCAGGCAAGGAGGGGGCGCCTTCCGGCTGTGCCATCCATGGCCAGGGGGTAGAACTAAGTGGCACTGTTATACTTGGTGACTGTCTGTTAGTGCCGGCACCAGTGTCCGGCAGCAGTGCACTGCACCTCGCTTGTAATCAGACTCAACATAAACTACAGCTCCCAGCAGCCCTTGTTGTTGGGAGCTCCCGGCACCAAGGGCTGCTAGGAGCTGTAGTTTACTTTGAGTCTGATTGATCATTAGTGCTGAGCTGTGCCGCTGGACACTGGCGCGGGCAGTGACAGACAGTCACCATGTAGAGTCAGAGCCGGATTATGGGGAAGGGGACGGGGGGGGGGGGGTCAAGGCAGAAGACTGCACTGCCCTGTATTAGGCCAAGGCCGCGGATGGAGTGGAAGCACGGGGGTGGGACTACACGACACTCACTGCCGGGCAGCCCAGCAGCATGGAGGAGAGGGGGAGAGCACAATGAGCTACTAAAGTACATGCAGTCAGCGTACCCTGTCTGTAATGTGGGGGGGGGATACTATATAGTCTGTCTGTATGTGTGTCTGTGACTGAGTGTATGTATGTGTGTGACTATGTATGTATGTATGTATGTATGTATGTATGTTTGTGTGTGTATAAGTATCTACTGTATTTATGTGTGTATTAGTGTGTGTCTATGTATGTGAATAAGTGTGTAACTAGGTACAGTATGTATGTGACTGTATTTGTATATACTGCATGTGTGACTGTACTGTATATCATATGTATGTGTTTTGTGTGTTACTATGGGCGGGATGTACTAAGCGGAAAATGCGATAAACCCCCCTGTTTACCGCATTTTCCTGATGTACTATCCTCTGGCCGGCAGGTCAGCGCCGCGGCGGGGTTCACCAGATTTAGCTGGCGATAGTCCATAGAAGCCTATGGGCTTCTCTCCGCGGCGCTGTGTGAGGGATCCGATCGGATCCCTCCCAGCATGCCTTGCGGCCACCCCCGTCACCCTGCGCATGCGCAGAATGACTCCTGGGGCCGAATCCCGGAAGTCAGGCTGCCGCTGTGCATCGCGGAGGACAGCTCTTATCGGTAGAGCTGTCCTCCACAATGCTGATCGCATATGTTAGTACATATGTGATCAGCATCGTGGCGCAGGGCGGCGAGGGGCGGCGATATACATTAGTACATCCCGCCCTATGTATGTATGTAAGTGTATACGTGTGTGCCTATGGGCAGGATCAGATATACTAATGGCAAATGTGGTTTGACCGCATTCCCCATATAAAATTAGGAATATATTTATTAACACTGGTCCACATTTCCATTTTCTATTTGCATTCCCCATCCCCATATGCTCTTTATAGACTGTGTTTTCTATAGGGGTATAACTGTGTGGTGTAATGTGAATAAGAGACACTACTGTGCAGTGTAATGGTGGTCATTCCGAGTTGTTTGCTCGTTGCCAATTTTCGCTAAACTTCGATTAGTCGCTTACTGCACATGCGCAAGGTTCGCAGAGCGCATGCGCTTAGTTATTTTACACAAAAGTTAGGTATTTTACTCACGGCATAACAAAGCTTTTTCATCGCTCTGCTGATCGTAGTGTGATTGACAGGAAGTGGGTGTTTCTGGGCGGAAACTGGCCATTTTATGGGAGTGTGCGGAAAAACGCAGGCGTTCGGTTTGCAAAACGCAGGAGTGGCTGGAGAAACGGGGGAGTGGTTGGGCAAACGCTGGGTGTGTTTGTGACGTCAAACCAGGAACGAAAAGGACTGAGCTGGTCGCAATGGCTGAGTAAGTCTGGAGCTACTCAGAAACTGCTAAGAAATTTCTATTCGCAATTCTGCTAATCTTTCGTTCGCAATTCTGCTAAGCTAAGATACACTCCCAGAGGGCTGCGGCTTAGCATGTGCAATACTGCTAAAAGCAGCTAGCGAGCGAACAACTCGGAATGAGGGCCAATGTGAGTAATGGACACTACTGTGCGGTGTAATGTGATACTGTGTGGCATAATTTGAATTGGAAGTACTATTGTGTGGCCATGCCCCTTCCCCACAAGGCCACATTCCTTTTTTGACATGCCCCCCTTATTTCAAATATGTGTGTGTGTGTGTGTGTGGGGGGGGCAGCCCCTGACTTTGCCAGGGGCGCTCGGACCCCTAGATACACCCCTGGCTGAGAAATACTCATGAATATAATAAGCAGTGGCGTCGCTAAGGTTGGTGTCACCCAGTGTGGTGGTCCTCCTCCTGTATCAGAACATATGTAAATCATAGAAATGGGTTTTTTTTTATACTAATGTTACCCGTAAATCGTAATTCCTGTATATCACTGAATGGCAGTAGTAGTGACAACTAGGAAAATTTAAACTATACCAATATTATATGCACAGCCTAAATGAATTTATCTTTACATAGTGTCATGTGATTAAAGTAAAAATTAGGTATAGAAACAATAGAATTCAAAGTAATAATGTTTATGAACAACATCAAAATGATGATGCAGAAGGTACTGACCGTAATTTGAACTGTGCTGCCCAATGTGCGCAATGTACAGTACCTCAGAAAACTAATTTGTAGGGGCCCCCACCAATAAAATCAAGACTATCTTTTAATCAGCCTCTGGGTAATACCCAGAGGCTAAGATGCTCTGGTAACAGTGTTAGTACAGAGCATGCCATTCAAGGACACAATATCTTCGGGGGACTGGGACCATGATCCAGGCTGTACTCTGCAGTGCCGGCTCCTCCCCTGGCTTTTGTCATTTTGGTGTCACCCCCTCGGATGGTGTCACAATATATGGTCTACACCCCTGCATCCCCCTAGTGAGTCGTGACATCACTGGAATAAAGTTAAGAAGTAATCGATTGATGATTTTCAGTTAAAAGCATTGTCTTTTCAGATTTCATTCCTAAATGTGTAGTGAAGTGATGGCTTTTAGAAGCTGCCGCTTAGTAAATAAACCTCTGTGACACCAACTGTCAAAACATGGAGGAGAAAATTTGATGGTCTGGGCATCTTTTGCTGGATCCATAGTAGTTTGCCGATTTATGAAGAAACACTTATGCCATTGATAAAGAGCGTAAGTGGTACAGTTATTAAAAAGTATACTCCCAGCTGTATATACTCCCGATGTTATTAAAAGGTATACTCCTACAGTAGTGCCACAATGGTGTTACACACACTGGGTCTGATTCAGAGCTCTGATTCTGTACGTAGCAGCTGTGCAAAAATATAAAAATGTTGCAGCTGCCAGGATCTGTATAGAGACCTGCACTGAAGGCATCTGAGATGCACCGCTTATGTACAAAGACGCAACCATCGGACGCACAATAGATGCATATTGACCTTCTAAGTACATCCCTTGCAAACCACCACTCGAATACTATTGCAGCACATGCATAGTGCAACTTACACACAATGCAGAGGCAAAAAATCCCTCCAATGTACAGTATACAAAATCGTCATTACATCCATCTTTGAATCAGACCCACAGTAAAGCCTCCAGTTCACATTTCTACACAGAGACCCCAGTGTCCCCCACACTGATGATGTAGCTATGAGTAGGGGCTTCCCCAGTGAATGGGGCCCCTGGACGACTGCTCCAGCTAACTTGTTGATAATCCAGCTCTTGCTATGCAGATGTCCAGACTACTGTCTCGTATGTGCATTCATCAGTAACCCATTACCAGCAGTGTTAGACTGCCAGCAACACAACAGAGGAGGGAGACACCCAGGGTCGGCTCTACCTTTAGGCAGCTGCCTAGGGCGCCTGTATCTGGGGGGCACCAGTGTGTCTGCCTATCACAAAATTAAGGCTGTCTCTAGAAGAAACATCCTTTTGTACTTAATGCAAGTTGTGGCTGTGGAATTTACAAGTCGCACTTTCATCTGAATACAGTAGGTGGGAAGTGGGTATTGATGGTGGTTGGCGGCAGTAGGCTGAAGTTTTACCTAGGGTGCTGAGAAAACTTGCACCGACCCTAGAGACACAGCTGGACATCACTGGACAGGTAAATCATGTTAAGTACCAGTGGCATATTAGCAAACCCGTTGAGAGCCACGTAAGGGGGGGGGGGGGGGGGGCGCATGGAGTAAAAAGGGGGCATGACAATGCCCTTTACTATTAAAATATTTATATAATTATATAGTTGCTGTTCTGCGAAGCAGTACCGTGCGCTCCTCAGGAGGTGGAGCAATTTCAACACTTCCTACCTTACTTTGTCAGGAAGCGGGTCTCTTCTCTCCACCCAGTGCCATCGTCCCATTGATATTTGGGAAGCTGACGCTGGCCACTAAAGAACAAAGACTCTGGCCCAGTACCAGAGCCTTTGCTTTCTATGTGCAACGCCATCTTTCCGAAAAGACCCCCGGTGCAGGTATACTGGGGGGTAACAGACCCAGGCCCCCTCCAGGCCCCTCCAGAAGCCCGGGCCTGAGTGATTTGTACCCGTCCCCTCCCTCTCAGCGCTACTGCATATTAGTAAGTATTATTGATTCTAAATGAATTATACCGCTGGCAAATAGTATTGTTGTTAAATGGATCCGTATAGGTTTCCTTTGCATAGTTACAATTTTCTGACTCCAAAAGAAAAGTGGCATGAAATGAGACATGAACGGGACAAAGCATAGGATGGCATGGAATCACTGAAGTCTCTAGACAGATTGGAAGAGTGACCTACTGTAATGCATTCGGGTTTTCCAATAAGCACCGTTGGCCGGTGTATAATGGGCAAAAAATGTATTTGTACTGTAACTACTACATTTATTGATATTTTACAAAACTATTGCCACAAGAGAGTTGAATATAATGAAGCAGTTAATGACATAATTGCTGTGAAATTATATTATATTAATAATTCGATTAAACACTTTAAGGAAATTAGTATGACATTTTGTAGATCTTTCATTGAAACATAAAAGGCCTACTTTCTCTGTTAGTAGTATGCTGCAGTTTCTAAACGTGTTCACAGTTTGGCACAGCAGATGAAATAATATTTTCAAAGGATAAAACAAAATAATATTAAACTAACCTCCTTACAATAAAACTATCTGAACACTAGTCTTTGCAGTAGTTTGCATGTATGACTGGCAACCAAGTGTTAAATCAGCTAGCAAGAAAGAGCTTTGGCTGTTAATGCGTCACAGTTCCAGACCTATTTCCTGCGTTCCTAATTCCAAACAGACTTCTCATTCTTTAGCCAAAAGCAAAAAAAAAGTTCAACCAGTTCTCTGAGCGTCCGTGCATCTTAGAAAATGTGTATATACAGGACACGTGTGGTTGGTGGATTGTTAGGGGGGGAGGTCAGAGTGTTGAGAAATACACTCAATTATTAAAGAGATTCTCTCCAGAATTCTTTCATTCTTCTTAAAAATAAAAGAAGGAATTTGCAAAGAATGTTGTGAACGCAAAGACTGAAAATTGGATATTATTCTCTTCACTCTGGCTTCCTAAGCAAAGCTGTCAAAACAATGTGAGTGTGTGAGGGGAAACATTATAAAGCGACACTAACCAAATAAATGATAACAACTGAAATAATTAGCTTATCCCATTTATTATTAGTGAGGACAGACAAGAACGGATGCATTCACATTTGTTCCCATTGTCCTTTGCTGATTATGTCATCACAGGAGACATCCTATTTCTATGGAAGGTAATTCTTATAATGGTAAGAGGGTTCAAAGAGTGACAGAGGCCCTCTAGTGACAGCCACACCAAACACTGTAGTTTTGTCATCCCTACGTTTTCCTCCCTATAATTATACGTTCTCTCTATCCGGGCCTGGCTCCATGAGGGAGAATTGGTGAAGTGTAATAAATTTAAAATGATCTTACAGATGGAATGTAGTTTCTGTGCCCTGCAGTAATATAAATGTAAGGGGTACTACTGGTGCTTATGGTGTATTGGATGGTCTGAAAGAGTGGAAGTCAGTGGGAGGAAGAGGATTAGAGTGGATGGTGGTAGCTGGTGGGGAGAGTTCATTGCAAGGTGATTAGAGGGGATGGTGGGGGAATTTAGTAGTTGGAAATGAAAGTGTATGGCGGAGGGTTGTGGTTGAAGGATTAGGGTGTATGGTTGGGGCGGGAATGGGGAGGGAGGGGATTAGAATTAATAGCAGGTGAAGGGGTGGTGAGATTTACAGAGTTTATGGTGCAGGATGGGATTTGTGGGTGAGGGGATTAGATATACTTGGCCTGGCCCTGCAAACATTATAAATCACTTGACATGTCTATGCCGGGATCCCGACCACTGAGAATGCCGAGAGCTGCGCCAGGGCTTTTCCCACTTGTGGGTGTCCAAGACACCCATAGAGGAGGAATAGAACCTGTGGCGAGCACAGCAAGCCACCGAGCCCGCAGGGTGGTGAACACAGCATGCCATCAAGCCTGCAAGGGTCTTTCCAGCGCTTGCCCCGCTGCCAGCATTCTGGGATCCCGGTGTCGGTATTCTGAACGCCGGTATCCCGGCCACCAGGATTCCATACTCAACCGGTCTATGCCTATGAAGCTGTTGTTAAGTGGTCTCCACTTGCAGCCAGGAATGGTATCATCGTGTCCTGTCTGATATAATTAGTCTTAACATATATTTGATATGTCTCTCTTACCCAATGTTTGCTATATTTGTTTACAGTTCAACAACCTCTCCAACTACAGAAATACTACCATGGAATGTGATTCTTTTCTCCATTAGCAAGATATCCTTTCCCCAGAATGCAGATATTCTGTGAAACGTTATGCTAGTTGCACAACATATGGTTTTCTTGCCTGCTGTACAAGTGGAGAAAATGGCATAAGATAATCTTCAAGTCTTGCACAAGCCATACCCACACCCTTGACTTTGAATGTTTTTGTTGTCTCTCATTTGTCCATGTGTTTCTAGGTTTCCACTCAACCAAAATTACATGCTACATAAGATACAGTTTTATTTTCTTGCTTTCAGTATATATAAAAACAAAACAAAACAAGGCTTGTGGGGAAAGCAAATGTTACTACGATGCTCATTTCATTTTATTTTGAGATGTTCTACTGTGTGAACAGAGATTTTCCATTCAGTGCCAAAGCCAAGTCTCACACTCCCTGCTGGTTTCGTTTTGGATATATTTCAATGTGCATCTCTAGTCTGGACTGTTTTTTCTATTTTATTTCTTTTTCCAGACAAGCTATTTTTTTTTTAGTAACTATATGATTACAAAAACAAACACAGCAGTCCAGTGCCGTCTTAACAGCAGTGTAAGCCCCTGGGCACGGAAATGCACTGGGGCCCCTACCCACCCATCAGTGGTAGGGGTGGGGGGTGCTATCAGTGGCAGCTTTGATGTTACGCGGGTGGTAGGGGGGGTTCTATCTTTCGCTCAGCATGTAGGACCTGGAGAAATAATTTCTGCTAATTACTCCTTTACTGCACAAATGGGGCGGGAAGGAGAACACTAAACTGTAGAAGGGGACATTGGGCTGAATGAAGGGGCCCTAGTACATGACTTCCAGGGTGGTAGGGGGTGTTTAATACACAAGGGAGGGGTGAATAGTGGAGTGGGCTTAATATTCATCATTTTCTGGGGTCAGGGCAGCTTGCTTTACTGCAGATATCTCCAGTTCCTGGAAATAGATTTCTTAGCTTTAATGGGATAAAAAAACTAGAGAGTCCCACCTTTCAGCAGGTACTGGGGACTTGGGGATCAGATGTCAGGAGCCAGAGCAATCCACCAACAAAAATATAAAACTGCATATTAGGCGTGTGGAGCTGGAGCAGGGACCAGCTGCTTGAAGGCTGATATCTCTGGTTCTGGGCATAGTAGAGACAAGCTGCCAGTGTCCACTGAAAGGGGAGAGTCCCAACTTTTGAAGTATACCCTCAGAAAAACTTTAAGTCAGACAGAGCCCGAGATATCTGTCTGGTAAAAACAATTAACAGGCTTGGATGGGGACCACTGCTTTGAATTTGGATATCTCCGGTTCCCCAGGTCCAATTTTAAAAAATCTGGTACCCCTGGAAAGAGGGGACCCTCAGCTATCAGCCTAGGGCCCTTTTACTCCTGGAGCCCTTGGGCAAGAGCCCATTGAGCCCATACGAAAAGACGGCTCTGCAGCAGTCACGATTCGCTTTAAAGGAATATCACATACAATAATTAATTTTCTTTGTTTACTTTTTGAAAACTGGACGTCATCTCCCCCCCCCCCCCCCCCTCCTTCCTATAGCAAACAGGATGTCTCCTCCAGGGAACAAAACTCTGACCTGGGCTCCTGATTATGCTGTGGTTCGCAGTGCTTAAGTTAACCTCTGAGTAAGGGCTACAGAGTTCTGCTAAAGAACTGTGGGAAAATTACTACACTACTTATTATTTTCTACAAAATATTAGAAAACTGCAGCATAATAAAGCACAAACTTTATCGAAGGGGGGTGGGGAGTTGGGGGGAAATTATATTGAGCAGGTGTTGTCTCCTTTTGCCATAAATAACTGATGCATCAGAGTATCATAGAGTTAACCAAAACCACAATAGACTGTACTACAACATATCTTGATTGTGTAGAGAAAATGTTGTATTTGGCAAGATAAAATGAATAATAAATCTCCATTACATTTTACTCTCTTGGTTTCAATTCCCACCAAATATGTGTGGGGTTTGTATGTTCTCTTGTTTCCTCCAGGTGCTCTGGTTTCCTGCCACAACTTAAAAACATATGAGGTGAAGCTATTAAATAACAAGACTGTACTTGTAAAAAGTAAACCATTCTGCGTGAGTTAAAAGAGAGTGGGGGAACATTGACCTTAGACTATCCCAAAACGGTTCTGCAAGTTTCACCCCTCTCACACACAGATAGTTTGCTGTCACATAGTGTTGTGTTTTGCCTGTGCATCGTAAAATTGCTTAGTTCAAAATTAGAGCAACTTAAGCAAAACATAACGATTTTTGTTAAATTTAACAAAACTCCCGCCAAATCTTTCCATATGCTAACTGAGACTTACGGTGTAGATTGTATGTCAGATGAACAAACGCTAAATGTAGGGAAAAATTTAGAAAATTGTTCGAATTGACTGTCGACTTAGCATTATAGCAGAAATAGTAGACATAGACAAAGAATCTGTTAGGCAAGTTTTAGCATCAAAATCTTAACATGATAAAAGTTTGTGCTAAAATGGTTCAAAGGTTTCTCACTGCCGGTCAGAAAGAATATTGAAAGCAAATTTGTACAGACATTTTGAACCAAATTCTAGGGGATTAACATTTTTTTAGATATAGTACCATATATACTCGAGTATAAGTCGACCCGAATATAAGCCGAGGCACCTAATTTTACCACAAAAACCTGGGAAAACTTATTGACTCGAGTATAAGCCTAGGGTGGGAAATGCAGCTCTAGCCGTACACAGCCCTCATACTGCCAGATATGCACTCATAGTGCCAGATATGCCCTCATAGTGCCAGATATGCCCCCACAGTGCAGATATGCCCCCACAGTGCCAGATAAGCCCCCACAGTGCCAGATATGCCCTCATAGTGCCAGATATGCCCCCACAGTGCCAGATATGCCCCCACAGTGCCAGATATGCCCTCATAGTGCCAGATATGCCCCCACAGTGTCAGATATGCCATCATACTGCCAGATATGCCCCCCACAGTGCCATATATGCCCTCACACTGCCAGATATGCCCCCACAGTGCCAGATATGCCCTCACAGTGCCAGATATGCCCCCACAGTGCCAGATATGCCCTCACAGTGCCAGATATGCCCCCACAGTGCCAGATATGCCCCCACAGTGCCAGATATGCCCTCACAGTGCCAGATATGCCCCCACAGTGCCAGATATGCCCTCACAGTGCCAGATATTCCCCCACACTGCCAGATATGCCCTCACAGTGCAAGATATTCCCCCACTGTGCGAGATATGCCCTCATAGTGCCAGATATTCCCCCACAGTGCCAGATATGCCCTCATACTGCCACATATGTCCCCCCCCAAGTGCCAAATATGCTCCCCCCAGTGAAAGTAACAACTTACCATCCCTGCTCCCCGCTCCGGCGCTCCCCCACTGTCTTGTGAAGGAGGGACACGGAGGGCACAGCGTGCGCCTCTCCTGTGTCCCTCCTGCGTCTCCGGTGGCAGCGGCATGTGTGTGTTAAATGAAGTTCCAGTTCGTGAGCCAATCAGAGCTCACGAACGGATACTTTATTTAATAGACCTGCCGCCGGAGACGCTGGAGGGACACAGGAGAGGTGTACGCTGTGCCCTCCGTGTCCCTCCTTCACAAGACAGCGGGGGAGCGCCGGAGCGGGGATGACTGGAGTATAAATCTTATTCCCACTGACTCGAGTATAAGCCGAGGGGGCTTTATCAGCACACAAAAAAGTGCTGAAAAAGTCGGCTTATACTCGAGTATATACGGTACTTGTGATGAAACATGAATCTTCCAGTATGATCCTGAGACAAAACGCCAGTCATCACACTATCATCTCAAAGAATGAAGAAAGCACATCAAAGCAAATCCTAATCCAAAACCATGTTAATTGTTTACTTTGATATTAAGGGTGTTATTTTGGAAGACTGGGTACCAGAAAGCACAGCAGTGAATCAGCATTACTACAGCATGTTCTAGAAACTTTGTGGGAAAGAATCAGAAGAAAGTGGCCAAAGTTGTGGAAAAATAGTTTTACCCTCCATCATGACGAGCCTCCACAGCTCTCTCTGAAGCAGTTTTTGGCCGAGAAACAGATTGCAGTGCTAGAACACCCTCCATACTCGCCAAATCTAGCACCATGTGACTTCTTTATTTTCCCTTAAGTCAAATCTGTACTCAAGGGGACCCATTTTGCATCAGTTACTGAGGTAAAGAAGAAAATGACGGAGCAGTTAAGACAGCTGACAGATAGTGAACTATAGCACGGCTTTGACTAATGGAAAATAAGAATGCAGCGATGTGTAGATGTGGAAGGAGAATACATAAAAGGAGAACGGAGCTAAAATGTAGGGACTTCTTTCCTCATGTGCCTTTTCTTTTCTTACTTATACTATCTTATACTGCATATTCCCTTTGACGGCACCTAACCCTGGGTTTTCTATACCTGTCCTATTTTGTCCTGTACTGTAAGTGCGGTTTTCTTGTTTGCTCATTTTATTATGTACTGTTTAATGGGCGCTGCGAATCCCTTGTGGCGCCATATAAATAAAGGATAATAATAATAATAATAATAAGAAAATGTACTTAATATAATTAAATGTAAATTGTAACATCAGTCTTGTTATTTAATAGCCACCCCTCATAGGTTAATTGGATTATGACAAAAAGTAACCCTAGTTAGATTCAGGGTTGGACTGACCCACAGGGGTACAGGGGAAACCACCGGTGGGCCCTAATGTCTTGGGCCCCACCTCCTCCTTTAGGGATCAGGTTCCAGACTGTGCAGCTGAATTGCACTTGAATTATACATTATACATATGTTACCTTATACTACACAGGACTATGGTGTATTTCCTACAGTGGATTTCTGGTATTAATCTGCTATATCAGTGGTTCCCAAACTTTTTTGAATCACGGCACCCTAGAGTATCAGAATTTTTTTCACGGCACCCCTAAGCCAATAGTTTCTTATTGAAAAATGTAGAAAATAAATATTAAATTAAGTAAATTGTCTCTATATGTCATCCTTATGTGGTGAGGGACCAGATTTGCTTCTGATTGTCAATATATTTTATGATTGGCAGCCATTAACACTAATTTTGCTTTTTACATTGACCATGCAGATTTTGAATTGGTTCTGGACCACCAACCCGAGGCACCCCTGCAAGTGTCCCAAGGCACCCCAGGGAGCCACGGCACACAGTTTGGGAACCACTGTGCTATATTATCCTGCATGCACTAGCAGTATTTACAATATATATCATGGGGCCCAGACCATGCAACCCAACTAGAGACTGGCCACACTCCTAAACATGGACCCCTACCACTGCATTCCCCCAGTGTGCCCTTCATGCCCCAGTCCGACACTGTATAGATTGCAAGCTTCACTGGGGCAAGTACTGATGTGAATTACTTGATAATCTCTGTAAAGCGCTGCAGAATATGTGTGCGCTATAATAAAATACTATTAATAAATACTAATTAGGAGTACCCGCATAACAGAAGGACTCATGAAGATGCAACAAAGAAAAAAAACATAGAAAATGGATGTTTTCTGCATTTGCTCATCTGAACAACATAAAAATATCAATGTAGGGCTAAATTACCTAATAACCTGCAATGCTTTCTGTCTTTTGATGTGAGTAGTAGTGGCATCTCCAGTTGGTAAATATCTGCACAGACTGCAAACACACCTTTAACATCCCAGTAGCATTTGAGTTGTGCTCTACAGCTGTGCTATATACGAATGGGCCATAAGCAGATGCTTGTGTCTTCAGTGACCCATCACTGCACTTAACAAGCCAGTGGTGGGACCGTTGTCAGTTTTTGCAGGCTCACTTATGAATCATTGTGCAAGTGTAGTTGCTGTCACCGGATTCGCATATACATATTTGGGCAAATGCCTCACTGTTGACTCCTGGAAGATGACAGACAGAGCGTCTGTTCTTGAAAATGATATATGTAATGTTATTAATAGAGATGTGCAGGATTCTGATTTACTCGGATTTACTCAGTTTTACTCGGATCTCAAAGATGGTATCTTATTGGCTATCAGCTCTCACATGTTTTGGATAGCCAATAAGATAAATCCAGATAAATCAGAACTTGCGCTAGTTTGGCCGAAAGAACCGGGAAAATCTGAACCTACACATTTTATTTCATTTATTAAGCAGTTGCTTTTTCACTAGCTTTCTTCCCATTTCTTTTTGCCTTTGCATACATTATTAATTCTCATCATAAATAAGTATATATACCATACATATTATATGCCCATAAACAGTGTCGGACTGAGGCATGAAGGGCCCACCGGGGGAATGCAGTAATAGGGGCCCATACTTAGGGGTGTGGTCAGCCTACAAAGGGGGTGTGGCCAACCCCCACAGAGGCTTGAAATACACAATAGTTTAGTGCAGTGTAATGCAACATATCTACCATGTATAATACAAGTGCACAGTCTGGAACCTGATCCCTAGAGGAGGAGGTGGGCCCCCAGGCAGTGGGGCCTACCGGTGGTTTCCCCGGTACCCCTGTGGGCCAGTCCGACCCTGCCCATAAATAAGTATATATACCATATGAATTATATGCCCTGACCAACAATATATTCCATTTTCAAAAGACCCAGCACTGGGCAAAATAGGTGCAATGGAAATTGTAAACAAATGTACATAGGGGGTAATTCAGGGCAGCGATCGCAGTCTGATTCCCTTTGTGGAGTGCTAACAGCATCTCTGGGCTGCAGGGCCGGATTAAGGTCTGTTGGGGACCCAGACAACAAACTTCTGGGGCCCCCTTTTCAATTTACAATTATACAACATCAAAGATTTCAGAATTCAGTTTACTGCATTTATTTTATATATATATATATATATATATATATATATACATACATACATACATACACACACATAAATCTGCTAGCTGCAACCTAGTATCCCCCTTCCAGGGAAGGTGGCACTACAAGCCCCATCATTCCCTTTCACTCCCTGCCCCAGCTCAGCCTAGTACCTCCACCCACCTGCTCACCACCACACTTGCACTGGCTGGAGAAGATGGCAAGTGCTCAGAGATGGTTCTCAGACTGCGCTGGGGAGTAGCGGACACCGGGCTGTCACAGATTCCTCCATGCTTCCCTTTTGCGCAATGGCGGAGAGATAGCTGTACGGGAGGGGGAGGTTGCAGCGTGTCCGCTCTGTGGCGTCCCATAATGCAGAGCGGGACCATTGCTGGGCTACCGTAGAACACTGTCATCCTTCCTCACTGCCGCTGCCAAATAGGGAGAGAATGGTAACACAGCTAAATGCTGTGCTCCTATTTAAATAGTGCCGCTGACATCAGATTTGGGTGATAGTGTGTTGGGGCCCCTAATGTGGGGGGGCCCCTGGGATGGCCGCCCCTGTTGTCCCTCCTTTAATCCGGCCATGCTGGGCTGCGATCACATCTGCCTGATTAACAGGCAGAGGCGGTTGAGGAGCGGGAGGGGGCATGCCAACAGCTTTAGAACACCGTTGGCAGGGCGCGGTCCGGACAATACAGGCATGTCCAGACCATTGCGGGGGCGGGCCACGGTGGATAGCCACCTGCCAGCGTGCAGAAGCTGCGTGGGCAGGGAGCTACTCGCCAGGTGCAAAAGTATCGTCGCCGTGCAATGCTTTTGCACCCGTGCGGGGGATTGGGCAGGGCCTGACATGTGGGGCGGACTAGCCCTGTGCTGGGCGTACCCCCAGCATGTCAGAGTAAGTGACTGTAGATGTGCTAAATTTAGAACATAAACGATCAGATCTGTATTACCTCCCATAGATCTGCAGCATCAAAGGAACCCTGTAGTAAATAAAATCTTAGTGCAGGCTCTCCACTGTAAAAACAGAATGGTCCTTTAGCCAATTAACCCCATATACTGTAAGTATCTCCATGTACAGTAAAATAAAATGTGGTCTGGTTTGGTCTGTATCTGTATGCAAGGGCTGCTTTCAATAAAAGTCTGGCCTGGGAACAGTATACTACACTATTAAATTGTAAATGACCTTTTAGGTGTATATCTGAGTTATAACACTGATATTGGATCATTATATGTAGACCTGCTTTAATCCGAAATTCATAAACCATATACAGTATGTAAAGAAAGGAAAGAATGCAATGCTCATGTTGCATTAACATAGAGGCCCATTATCCACATACAACCCCAAATAGCTCTCTCTTCACCATGGTGTGGCATACCATAGGCTGAATACAGAATAGTGTCTACTGTACATACAGCAAATGGCTGAAAATGTAGCCATTGTGAGATAGAAAGTTCTATTTATCAAGCCAAAATCATGTGGAAATGGCTTTTCGGTATGATTAAGGCAGTTTTTAGGTATTGGTGAATTTTCCAAATGCTGTACACATGAGTTTTTAGATTAATATCCTACATTCAGTTAAGTTATTATTATCCTTTATTTATATAACGCCACAAGGGTTCTGCAGCGCCCAATTACAGAGTACATATGCACATTATCAAAACAGGAAAACAGTGACTTACAGTTGAAGACAATATAGGACAAGTACAGGGTAACTAAGCAAAATTACACCAGTAGATGACATAGAGTTAAGTTTCAAGGTGGCCAAAAAACTGCGGGATTTGGGCAGTTGAAGATTATTAAAGTAAGAAAAGGATAAGCACATGAGGGAAGAGGGCCCTGCTCGTGAGAGCTTACATTCTAAAGTATTAAGCATTAAGTATTGCATAATGCCTAAGTCCCCATACATCTCAATTTGGACTATGGTTAACACCAGTTTATCAAGATATTGAAAGCGTAAGGGGGATACACACGGGGAGATGTGAGCTGAGCGATCTATCACTCAGCACACATCTCTCCCTCCGCAATGTGTGCTGAGCGGAGGGGACGACAACGGGGGGATGCTCACTTCAACCAGCAGTGAAGTGAGTGATCTAACTAGATTTGGCATGCATGCATGCCAAATCTAGATCCGGCGATAGCTATGCACAGGACTGTGCTTCGCTGTCACCGTCATCCTACACGCGGAGCAATGTGTGCTTAATTTCAAAGCAATCTAGTCAGATTGCTTAGAAACTAAGTATAAATCGCTATGTGTGTACCCCTCTTTACTGTGGCTTTGCATTGCTTGACCTCAATTGCTAACACCATATTCAAATATTCAGTTCCCTTTCCCCATACCCAACCCAGCTCCCTCTCCAGCTGCCTGGCTGTGTACCAAACTCCTACTTTGCTGCTGTGACATACAGGCGAAGAATGACTTGCCAAAGGGGGAAAATCATTGTAGAGACAGCTTTCTATCATAATGGCTGGTCCAACATGATGATAATAATAAGAAATGATTCCATTAAGACATTTATACTGCAATTATTGTATCTATATATCTATCTATCTATCTATCTATCTATCTATCTATCTATCTATCTATCTTGCACCATTAGTGAACTAAATTAGAAATATTTGTTTTTGTTAAAGTGTCTGCTGCTATTGAGACTATTGTAACTGAGCAGCTTTTGCGCTGAGTGATCAACTACTGGATCGGACCACACACGCTGCTGCATCTGGAGTTAGTAGTACCCTCCCCCCAAAAATGAAGGATCTGCTTCTGACACACTTACCGCACTGCGACTGAATATCATGAGATGGCTTAAGTGAACACAAGTGGTATAATTCCTGGACGGAAGGGAGGTCAGCCCCAGCAATCCTTTTAGCTGTCCTCACCAGCCTTTGCAGCCTCCGTCTGTCACTCTCATTGGCAGCTCCATACCAGACTGTGATTGAGGAACATAGGACCAATTCTACGATCACTGTGTAGAAGATGAGCAGCAGCTTCTGCGGGATGTTGAATTTCATGAGTTGGCTCAGAAAGAACATCCGCTGCTGGGCCTTCTTTACGACAGTGCTTATGTTGGGTCCCCAATTGAGGTCTCGAGAAATTTTTGACCCTAGGAATTTGAAGGAGTCGACCCACAAAAACACGCTGTCAGCTATTATGAGTGGTTGCATGGCATTGGGTTTCCTTCTGAAGTCCACCACCATCTCAACTGTTTTGAGGGGATTTAGGTCAAGGTTGTTCCTGCTGAACCACTGCGTTAGCCGTTCCACTTTGCGTCTCGATGCAGATTCATCTTCGTCCTTGATTAAACCGATGACGGTGGTGTCGTCTGTGAATTTTATAATTTTTACTGATTGCTCGGCCGAGGTGCAGTCATTTATATATAGAGAGAAGAGCAGGGGTGAGGACACATCCTTGAGGGGCTCCTGTGCTCATAGCCAGATTAAGGGGGGGATGCAGGGCATACTGTACCCTGGGCCCCCCTCTGTCAGGGGGGCCCCCGCCCAGAGCACACTGACATCACTAGCTTTCCTTCTTGTGCAGCAGCAAACCAGACATACAGAATGCGAGCAGGATGGTATGCAGTGCAGGTAGAGACACAGAAGTATTAGATTTCATGAACTATTGACGGAACTTTCTGACCACAGGGGAGATAGGAGGGTGGAGAGAGCTGTAAGTGACACAGGGTGGGCTCCCTGTGTCACTTACAGCTCTCTCCACACCTGGGTGTCTGAATCCTGTGTAACTTGTTATCTAATGAGGGTCTAGAGAGAAACACACACAGACAGAGTCCTCCTGAGTCCTGTCCCAGTGTGTAAGCAGTACAGAGGCTGCTGCTATTTCGCATGTGACAAGATAAATTATAGATTTTATGTGTGTTTTAAGGTTGTGTAAGTTGTTTTTGTTTCACTACAAGAACATTTTATAAAATAGTTGTCTTTCAACTAGGTGGAGCTATAAACAGTATCTAGGCATTATTAAACTATTAGTTAAAATCTAATATACACCATTGGGCTAAATGTAATATACACAATCCATACCTCACACCATGACCCATTCCAGGAGGGACAAAATGCTCTCTACCTGGACTTCCCTCTTAAGTTATGATTGCAATTACCTGTGTTAAAACACCTTTCTTATCAGTTAAATACTGTAGTTCAACACAGGTGACGCCGATAATATATTAAGAGGGAAGTCCATGTAAAGAGCATTTGTCCCTCCTGGAATGGGTCATATTGGGAGGTATGCACAATTATATACAGACCCTGCCCTCTCCACCGGGGCCCCTCCTGTCTAAAGTGCCCCGGGCACCCCCAAGGCTTAATCCGGCCCTGCCCGTGCTGATTGTACACTCACTAGATGTGAATGACCCAGCTTTCACCACCTGTTTCCTTGCTGTCAGGAAGTCAGTGATCCAGAAGCATGTTGATTCTGGGACCCCTAAGGAGAGAGGAGTTTGACTTGCAGGATACTGGGGACGATTGTGTTGAATGCTGAACTGAAGTCGACAAACAGGACCCTCGCAAAAGAGCCCGGTCGGTCTAGGTGCTGTAGGATATAGTGCAGCCCCCAGTTAACTGCGTCCTCGACACTCCTGTTCGCTCGGTATGTGAACTGCAAGGGGTCTAGGTGGGTGTTAGTCGCTTCTCTCAGGTGGTTCAGTACCAGCCATTCAAACACTTTCATTGCCACAGATGTTAGTGCGATCGGCCTGTAGTCATTTAGGTTTTTTGCAGCCGCGCTCTTTGGAACCGGGACGATTGTTGATTTAAAGCAGGAGGAAACCTTGCACGTCTCCAGTGAGGTGTCGAAGATCTTGGAGGAGATGGAGGCGAGCTGAACAGTACAGTTCTTTAAGGCAGATGGCAACTCTGTCCGGCCTGTGGCGTTCCTAGGTTTGACCCGTCTGAACAGTCCTTCTGCCTCTTTCTGATTCACCCACAGTGCCTGGGAGTGGAGACCTGGATAGGGGAGTGGGTGGTCAGCTTCGCCCAGGACAGAGGTAGGACTGGGACAGGAGGCCTCTTTCTCAAATCTGCAGTAAAAGTTGTTCGGCTCGTCCGCCAGTTCCTGGTGCATGACAGGTAGTTTTTGGGTTTTCTTGTAGCTGGTAATGGCTTACATACCTCTCCAAACTGACGCGGGGTCGTTGGACGAAAGGTTGTTAATCAGCTTGTTGGAGAATCGGATGTTAGCCATCCTGATTTTGTGTGTCAGGGAGTTCCTGGTCTGTTTGTACAGGGCCCTGTCGCCGCTGCTGTCTGCCTCCTCCTTGGCCCGACAAAGCTTACTGAGCTGGGAGTTGAACCAAGGCTTGTTGTTTTTGAAGGTGCGGACTGTTTTTGTTGGCACACACGTGTCCTCGCAGAAACTGATGTAGGATGTCACTACATCAGCCAGATCATCCAGGTCGGTAGCAGAAGTTTCAAAAACCCTTCAATATGTGCAGTCCAAACAGGCCTGAAGCTTCAGCTTTGCTTTGCTTGTCCAGCGTTTGATGGACCTGACCATGGGCTTTTCGTCCTCAGCTTCTGGATGTATGTAAGGGGCAGATGGACTATGCAGTGGTTGGAGAGGCCATGGGCTGCACGGGGAATGGACTGGTAAGCTGTCTTGATGCAGGTATAGCAGTGGTCCAGGGTTCACCCCTCCCTGGTATGGCACTTGACTTGCTGCTTGTATTTAGGTAGCTCCTGGCTCAGGTTGGCGTTGTTGAAGTCTCCCAGTACTATTAGTAGTGAGTCCGGATATTTGAGTTCTGTATCTGTTATCCTGATGGCCAGCTGTTGCAGGGCATCGTTTGCGCTTGTTTGGGGGGTGATTACACCCCCACCAGTACTATTGAGGCAAATTCCCGGGTGGAGTAGAACGGGTTGCAGTTAATGATGAGCGTCTCCAATTGCGGGCTACTTGATTTATTTAGGATCGTAACGTTGGAGCACAACCCTTCGTTTATGTAGAAGCAGATGCCACCGCCTCTGGTTTTTCCGGTGAGTTCCTTATCGCGGTCGGCCCTGAAGAGGCTGTAGCCCGGCAGTGACAGTGTGGAGTCAGCAATTAGGTCGTCCAGCCATGTCTCAATGAATGTTATCAAGGTTAATAATATTGTAGGAATAAAAACACCCCCAACTTCTGTGATTTTAGCTGTTTTTATGATTTATTTATTTTTTTTAAATTAAAATCAAAACACACAAGGGCAGTTTTGGCAAAACCAATCTGAAACCACAACACGGAAGAATAAGAAAGAAAGAAAAATGGGCAGGCGCACATTTCTAGCAAATATATACAAAATTTTCATATGGGGAAAATACTACCTGCTATTGCATGTACTGTAACCCACAATTGCTGGACTGCTTTATTCTTACACTGCAATTTACATTTAATTTTGGACACACCTCTCTCACATCTAAATCTCTCTCCATATGTTACATCTGCCCCACCTGCAGTGCAGCTTGGTTTTACCCAAGTGTACAGTCAAGGGTGTATCTAGGGGTCTGAGCGCCCCTGGCAAAGTAAGTAACTGGCACCCCCACCTCCCCCACCCAGGTACACAGGAGGGGGGTTACAGATAGGAGGTCTGGGACATTGAGAGGGAATTACAGGGAGGGTGTGGGTAGGGCCAATGAGGGGGAGGGGTTACAGGGAGGGTGTGGGCAGGGACACTGAGGGGCAATTATAGGGAGGATACGGGCAGGGACACTGAGGGGGGAGTCACAGGGAGGCTGAGTTCAGGGACACTGAGGGGGAATTACAGGGAGGCTGAGGTCAGGGACACTGAGGGGGAATTACAGGTAGGGTGGGGGCAGGGACACTGAGAGGGAAATACAGGGAGGGTGCAGGCAGGGACACTGAGAGGGAATTACAGGGAGGGTGCGGGCAGGGACACTGAGAGGGAATTGCAGGAGTATGTGGGCAGGAACACTGTGGGGGGAGTCACAGGGAGGCTGAGGTCAGGGACACTGAGGGGGAATTACAGGAAGGCTGAGGTCAGGGACACTGAGGGGGAACTACAGGTAGGGTGCGGGCAGGGACACTGAGAGGGAATTACAGGGAGGGTGCGAGCAGTGACATTGCGAGGGAATTGCAGTAGTGTGTGGGCAAGGACACTGTGGGGGGAGTCACAGGGAGGCTGAGGTCAGGGACACTGAGGGGCAATTACAGGGAGGATACGGGCAGGGACACTGAGTGGGGAGTCACAGGGAGGCTGAGTTCAGGGACACTGAGGGGGAACTACAGGTAGGGTGCGGGCAGGGACACTGAGAGGGAATTACAGGGAGGGTGCGAGCAGTGACATTGCGAGGGAATTGCAGGAGTGTGTGGGCAGGGACACTGTGGGGGGAGTCACAGGGAGGCTGAGGTCAGGGACACTGAGGTGGAATTACAGGGAGGCTGAGGTCAGGGACACTGAGGGGGAACTACAGGTAGGATGCGATCAGTGACACAGAGGGAATTACAGGGAGGGTGCGAGCAGTGACACTGAGGATGGAATTGCAGGAGTGTGTGGGCAGGGACACAGTGGGGGGAGTCACAGGGAGGCTGAGGTCAGGGGCACTGAGGGGGAATTACAGGGAGGGTGAGATCAGGGACACTGAGGGGGAACTACAGGGAGTGTGTGGGCAGGGACACTGAGGGGGAGTCACAGGGAGGCTGATGTCAGGGACAGTGAGGGGGAATTACAGGGAGGGTGCGGGCAGGGACACAGAGGGGATATATGCACACATACATGCAGTTAAAAACCTTACAAGAGCAGACTAAAAACACCTTTTCAGGGCCTCTCTAGCTGTGATGGTACTACATGTCCTAGCACATCCTGTTGACAAGGTGTGCTGGGACTTGTAGTCTCAATACAGTTGGACTGTCAGTGGTCTAGATACCTCTCCATACAGGGCGCTTTGTAACATGTGATGCAGACTGCCAGGATATACCATGCAGTGCAGCTACGGTACCGCAGAAAATGTATGCTCTTGCTGTAGTGCACTGCGGACTGGTGCTGATTGTAGTGGCTGGCATTTGGCGACAGACCGCGCAGGACCAGTGAGAAGGGGAGTGTATGATGAAGAGTAGGTGCCTCACCCACTTCCCATACCCCGGAAGTGCCCCTCTCCCCGCCTATATTTACCAATCATTGTGACTGCAGTCACAGACAGTGTCAGAGTGCAATTCGCTTCTGAGAGTCCGCCTCGCATCGCCTGCTGCTGAAGCGTGCAGAGTGCAGGAGTGTGGATCCGGCAGTGGATGAGCACTGCCAAAGGGTGTTCTCAGTGAGAACTACTATGTCATTCTACTCTTTGGCGCGGGTGGCACTGCCTGCCGGTGCCCCCCGCCTTAACCAGCGCCCCTGGCAAGTGCCTTCCTGGCCAATAGGAAGATATGCCCCTGTGTTACTTGTTACTTATTACCCTGGGGCAGATGTATTAACCTGGAGAAGGCATAAGGAAGTGATAAACCAGTGATATGTGCAAGGTGCTAAAGGCACCAGCCAATCAGCTCCAATATGTAAATTAACAGTTTGAAGCTGATTGGCTGGTGCCTTTATCACCTTGCACATATCACTGGTTTATCACTTTCTTATGCCTTCTCCAGGTTAATACATCTGCCTCTCTATTACCAAGTCTGAATCAGGCCATCAGTCAATGGCCTAAGGGCCTTATTCACGTTTGTAAAAGAATCTAGATGCTCACAGGGCCATCACAAAGTCCTCAACAACTTTGTACACATAAGCAGCATCGATGCAGTGGTGCACGAAAATGAGCAGCCAAATTCTTTTTTTCAAAGACGGAGACAGCTGTGTCTCCGTATCAATACAAATTGTGATCGCGACCGCGATCACAGAAGCTGGGAGCTCGAGTCAGCAGAGCTCAGTCTCTGCACGGAGGAGTGTGTAAATTGGTGCTCCCCAGGTATGTGTGTACTTATGTTTGTATGAGTATGTGTGTCTTATGTTAATATATATTTTTATACACACATGTACAATTTTATATATATATATATATATACATATACATATATATATATATATATACATATATATATATCACTGCATTACACCAGTGTCCTGGATTTTTTTTGAGTCCGCTGGAGTGCCGCAGTTTGCTTTGCTAAACATCTGATCAGGATATGCAGCGCTGTATTTGAAATGCCTGAAATATGGTGTGCCTGCTTGCTGGAGATATATATATATATATATATATATATATATATATATATACCAGGTGTTGTCAAGATCCAAATAGAGATCCAGAATAGAGGGCACTCACCAGTCCAACTTCATTAAAGAATTTATTGGTACATCAGAGTCATCACACAATGTCGACGTTTCGGCTCTAATAAGCCTTTTTCAAGACAGCCCCAGGAGACATCTGCTCAGCATGCCAGGAGTAAGCATACTGACACCCTCTCCCGGGCTCCCTTATATAGCACACATAATCAACTAATCACCCTAATTACCAGAAATGCATGATTCAAATAGCTAACTAACGCATAAATAAATTTTTACACCATATATACACCCTGCATGATAAGAATCAGATATACACTGGCCCCTTACACATATAAAGCAAGCAATCATCTATGTATACCACATAATAAGATAATTACCCGAGTCTCATAATCGCAGCATTGCCGGAAGCACTTCACTTGCGCTCCACCGGCAATGGATCTGCGCTCCACCGCTACCACCGGAAGCGCGTCATATTGCGCTCATCCGGCGGTACTGAGCTGCATTCAACTAGTGCATTCCACTATGTCAGTATTTCGTCAAGGAAAAGCGCGTCATTTGCGCTCCACCAGCGGCACTATTTGCGTTCCACCACTATGTAAACTTGAGATCACCTTTCAATCTACACTAAAATATACGACATCATATGGCATACATCTAATTATAGACAATCCTCTATCCCAATCACCTTATAGTAACTAGTTAAGTGCCTACTATATATAATTCTCAGACCAGAGTACAACCCAAATGCCCATCAATACAGTGTGTATCTAAGCTATAGAAGAGCCCGTGAGATACCTACACAAAACACATTATAAATACACATAAGAGTACAAATATATTATTATGTTGTCCATGTCACATCTGACTCCCAGGCAAAAACGACTGGACGGCAGAAAGTGCATGTCAACAAAGACCATTATACAAACAGATAAAAACACGAACAAGTTGCATAGAATAATATAATATCAAAGTGGACTTCTCGCTTAAGATAAATAAGGATCAAGGTCAGATCCCCATTATTACACTATAAAATTAGTGAATAAAGATTTTTAAAGGGCTGTTCTCATTAAGCCCACGTGGTACGACAGTATCAAGTGTGTAAATCCATCGTGCTTCAAGTTTCGTGCTGTGGACTTTCAGCAAGGTATAAAGTATTGGTGTAATAGGGTATTCAACCTTTCATATGTAAACTTTTAAAAGCATCAATTTCCAACCGCACTTTCTTAAGTTCACTAGTAACCTCCTCTATTACGAGGAGGATAAGGTCGGACGAGCACTTGTTGAGCACAGCGCACCATTTAGCGCAAAAAGCAATACTTTATACCTTGCCGAAAGTCCACAAACAGTTGGAGAACCGGCCGGGTCGTTCGATTGTTTCGGCTAAAGGGTCACTCCTTCAACCACTTGCTATCTATGTTGACCAATTTTTACAACCCCTGGTATGTAACACTATCAGTTATGTGCGAGATACATCGGATTTCCTGTCTAAAATTAGAGATATTGAGTTACCAGAGTCAGAAGTATGGTTAGTAACGCTTGATGTACAATTGCTGTATACTGTAATACCGCACCAGGAGGGGATTGAGGTGATCAAACAGCATTTAATTGAAGCCCAACATAACCCCCTATAGAATTCTTGGCTAATTTGATTGAGTTGGTTCTTAAACAGAATTACTTTATGTATGGAAGTGATTATTTTGCCCAGATTAATGGCACTGCCATGGGTTCCAATCTGGCACACACATACGCCAATTTATACATGGCTCTGTATGAGCGTAGACATATATTGTCACAATATGGATCTAAACTGATTAAATATATGAGGTTCATTGACGATATCTTTTTACTCTGGTCTGGCACGAGGGACGAATTGATTAACATGATTGATACCCTTAATATATTTGAGGGGCCCATTAGGTTTACTTACAACATGGATCTGACTACAGTGACTTTTCTTGATGTAACATTATGGAGGGAGGGTGGTGGGCTTAGTACTACACTTTTTCAAAAAATGACGGATCGAAATACCCCCTTACAAGCTACAAGCCAACATCCACCAACGTTAAAAGAAAGCTTGCCAATATCCCAATTCCTTAGGGTACTCAGAATAAATTCCTCGAACAAACTTGCTGAATTGAAGATAGAGGAAATGAAAACCAGATTTTTGCAAAGAGGGTACTCACCTATAACCTTGAACAGATGTATCAAAAAGGCATATCATCGCTTCAGAAATCCACTGAGTAAAACAGAGAAATCTATGAGAAGCGATCGAATGGTACATGTGAGTACATATGATCACACTTCACATATTACCGGGGACATCTATAATCAGCATTGGCCATTGTTGACGACGGATCCGCAGTTGAATCTCAGAGGTAGCAAACCTCCAATGAGAGCATATCGAAGGGGTCCCAATTTACATCAACTATTAATGCGACCAACCATGCAGCCATTATAATCTAACCTGTATGAGTGCTTTTGTTATCTATGTGGTGATCTGCCCGTGTGGTTTGTACTATACGGGAATGACAAGTAGGCCATTCAGGGATAGAATGGCAAACCACAGATATTCAATTAGATCGGCAATTGAAACAAAGGAGACAGATAAACCTGTGGCTAAGCATTTTCTCCAGTGCAATCATCAAGTTTCATCCTTACGATGTATGGTCATCGATCAAGTTCCAGAACCAGTGAGAGGTGGGAATCATGTCCTCGCCTTGAAGAAACTTGAAGCACAATGGATTTACACTCGATACTGTCGTACCACGTGGGCTTAATGAGAACAACCCTTTCAAAATCTTTATTCACTAATTTTATAGTTTAATAATGGGGATCTGACCTTGATCCTTATTTATCTTAAGCGAGAAGTACACTTTGATATTATAATATTCTATGCAACTTGTTTGTGTTTTTATCTGTTCGTATAATGGTCTTTGTTGACATGCACTTTCTGCCGTCCAGTCATTTTTGCCTGGGAGTCAGATGTGACATGGACAACATAATAATATATTTGTACTCTTATGTGTATTTATAATGTGTTTTGTGTAGGTATCTCACGGGCTCTTCTATAGCTTAGATACACACTGTATTGATGGGCATTTGGGTTGTACTCTGGTCTGAGAATTATATATAATAGGCACTTAACTAGTTACTATAAGGTGATTGGGATAGAGGATTGTCTATAATTAGATGTATGCCATATCATGTCGTATTTTAGTGTAGATTGAAAGGTGATCTCAAGTTTACATAGTGGTGGAACGCAAACAGTGCCACTGGTGGAGCGCAAAATTACGCGCTTCCTGTGACGAAATACTGACATAGTGGAATGCACTAGTTGAATGCAGCTCAGTACCGCCGGATGAGCGCAATATGACGTGCTTCCGGCAATGCCGCGATCATGAGACTTGGGTAATTATCTTATTATGTGGTATACATAGATGATTGCTTGCTTTATATGTGTAAGGGGCCAGTGTATATCTGATTCTTATCATGCAGGGTGTATATATGGTGTAAAAATGTATTTATGCGTTAGTAAAGTAGTGTAATATCAATGGCCCAAATAGGGCTATTTGATTCATGCATTTCTGGTAATTAGGGTGATTAGTTGATTATGTGTGCTATATAAGGGAGCCCGGGAGAGGGTGTCAGTATGTTTACTCCTGGCATGCTGAGCAGATGTCTCCTGGGGCTGTCTTGAAAAAGGCTTATTAGAGCCGAAACGTCGACATTATGTGATGACTCTGATGTACCAATAAATTCTTTAATGAAGTTGGACTGGTGAGTGCCCTCTATTCTGGATCTCTATTTGGATCTTAACAACACCTGGTATATGTGGATGTCCTATTTTGGGCTTTCTTGAGGAGCACCCCAATGGTGATTATGTATTGCTGTGAGTGCGGACATTAAAAATTGAATATATATATATATATATATATATATATATATATATTTGTATGTATATATATATATATATATATATATATAGACGATAAACTCCGGCACTCCAGTCCTCCCCCTCAGGGTGTACCTCGCTCCGGTGCCTTCACCAGGGATCCTATCCCTGACATGAACCAATATCAAAAATCAGAGGCGGCACTCAGAGACTTTGAAATCAGTGAAAAGCTGTATTGGTGAGGTCAACGTTTCGGGGACCACCTCCCCGTCTTCAGGACAAACACACAGTGACAATAGTGAACAATAAATACACACTTACCCCCCTCCTCTTTCTGATCTCCCCGCCAGCGTCCGCCGCAGCCACGCCAGCCGCACTTCCTGTCCGGTATTCTGTGTATGACGTCTAGGGCGGAAGTGACGCATCGTTATTCCGTGGGCCGCGTGACCATGGCAACGCTGGGGGGGAAGAGAAAAAGTGAACACTTAAACATCCCCTTCACATAGTTCCAATAAAATCGTGCTTCTTATGCATAGTTAAAACTATGGCAGTTAACAGCTAGCTGCCTTGTTGTGTTAAATTGAACTATAATATATATTCAAAAAAAGACATTTAAAACTTACATTTGGTAAAAAATACAATTCATCTAAATGTTGATTGAGTGTTCACATTAACCCATTTACTACCTCCTATGACTAAACTCCTAGTAATTAAGACCCATACATCAAAAAATAATTAATTGATGACAGGATGGATGTTAGCTCATATATAATATTGTGCAAAACCCACATCTAAATTACCGTGTCTTTAACTATAATACATTTGACATTTAGCTACTTATAAGATGTTCTTTTTGGCCTTGCCCTCCTTTTGTCACTCCACTCTCTCCATTTGTGAATACAATTTTTACATATCCCACCTTGTATATATTTGGGACCTTTTCATTAAGAAATAGCGTTCCCCTCAATTTAATTTCCTACCTGTCTTCACAGGAAATTAATCAAGCCCAGGCTATCGTTCAGGCCTCCCGGTTTCAAGGTGTTTAGCCTATGGATCCACCTGGACTCCAGTCTCAGGGGCAGATTTATTAAGCCTGGTGAAGTGATAAAGTGAAAGGTGATAATGCACCAGCCAATCAGCTCCTAACTTCAATGTCACAGGTTGGGTTTGAAAAATGACAGTTAGGAGCTGACTGGCTGGTGCGTTATCACCTTCCACTTTATCACTTCACCAGGCTTAATAAATCTGCCCCTCAGTAACTGTTGTCCACGGTTGCCCCCTCTAGGCAATATTGGCACATGATCAATGATCCTATGTTTAAATGTTGCCATGCCATGCCTGTTTTCCAAAAAATGCCTGGCCACTGGCTGATCCCCATTGCCCGTGGCCAGAGCATTGCGAATTGCCTGCCTGTGTTGTGCCATCCTTATCTTGAACTGGCACTCTGTTTTACCGATATAGTAACGCCCACATGGGCATATAATGGCATATACCACGAACTTGGTGCTACACGTCAACGGCCAACTGATCGGGAATTTCTTCCCTGTATATGGGTGGACAATATAGTCTCCAGGTGACATGTGGGAACACGTGGTGCAACCTGTGCACTTGTAGCATCCATTCTTACGTGCTAAAAAATTAAAAGCAACCCCGGTAAAGAATTTTTTAGCACGTAAGAATGGATGCTACAAGTGCACAGGTTGCACCACGTGTTCCCACATGTCACCTGGAGACTATATTGTCCACCCATATACAGGGAAGAAATTCCCGATCAGGTGGCCGTTGACGTGTAGCACCAAGTTCGTGGTATATGCCATTATATGCCCATGTGGGCGTTACTATATCGGTAAAACAGAGTGCCAGTTCAAGATAAGGATGGCACAACACAGGCAGGCAATTCGCAATGCTCTGGCCACGGGCAATGGGGATCAGCCAGTGGCCAGGCATTTTTGGAAAACAGGCATGGCATGGCAACATTTAAACATAGGATCATTGATCATGTGCCAATATTGCCTAGAGGGGGCAACCGTGGACAACAGTTACTGAGACTGGAGTCCAGGTGGATCCATAGGCTAAACACCTTGAAACCGGGAGGCCTGAACGATAGCCTGGGCTTGATTAATTTCCTGTGAAGACAGGTAGGAAATTAAATTGAGGGGAACGCTATTTCTTAATGAAAAGGTCCCAAATATATACAAGGTGGGATATGTAAAAATTGTATTCACAAATGGAGAGAGTGGAGTGACAAAAGGAGGGCAAGGCCAAAAAGAACATCTTATAAGTAGCTAAATGTCAAATGTATTATAGTTAAAGACACGGTAATTTAGATGTGGGTTTTGCACAATATTATATATGAGCTAACATCCATCCTGTCATCAATTAATTATTTTTTGATGTATGGGTCTTAATTACTAGGAGTTTAGTCATAGGAGGTAGTAAATGGGTTAATGTGAACACTCAATCAACATTTAGATGAATTGTATTTTTTACCAAATGTAAGTTTTAAATGTCTTTTTTTGAATATATATTATAGTTCAATTTAACACAACAAGGCAGCTAGCTGTTAACTGCCATAGTTTTAACTATGCATAAGAAGCACGATTTTATTGGAACTATGTGAAGGGGATGTTTAAGTGTTCACTTTTTCTCGTCCCCCCCAGCGTTGCCATGGTCACGCGGCCCACGGAATAACGATGCGTCACTTCCACCCTAGACGTCATACACAGAGTACCGGACAGGAAGTGCGGCTGGCGTGGCTGCGGCGGACGTTGGCGGGGAGATCAGAAAGAGGAGGGGGGTAAGTGTGTATTTATTGTTCACTATTGTCACTGTGTGTTTGTCCTGAAGACGGGGAGGTGGTCCCCGAAACGTTGACCTCACCAATACAGCTTTTCACTGATTTCAAAGTCTCTGAGTGCCGCCTCTGATTTTTGATATTGGTGTATATATATATATATATATATATTTATTTGTGTGTGTGTGTGTGTGTGTGTGTGTGTGTGTGTGTGTGTGTGTGTGTGTGTGTGTGTGTGTGTATATGGTTCCGTTTGCACGGCTCTCCCATTAAAATAGATTTAACTAAGCCGGATGCCTAGTGCCTACACAGATATAGGTATAGGCAGTCTAGAGGTGCGGCAGCAGAGTGAATTACAACATTTCAATGCCTATTAATCTGGCATTTTCATCAGGTATATTTGTGTTTATGTATATTTCATCAGGTATATTTGTGTTTATGTGTATAGATAGATAGATAGATAGATAGATAGATAGATAGATAGATAGATAGATAGATAGATAGATAGATAGATATACTATATACGGAAACCCCCCTTAGTAAATCCTGCGTTTGCCCCTGCGATGCAATAACAAGGAACATCAACTCCTCAAGTGAGTATATTTTTCAGCCAGACTGGCCGCTGCAGTAGCGATGCAGATGCCATGTTTCTCTATGTATATGATCGCAGCTGAAGGCATATACAGTATACATATACATATACAATGTTGCTGGAATGGGGATGCAGCCAGTTGCGTCCTCAGGGCGACTGCGCTGTGTGCCAGACACACCTGGCACACACGTAGTTATGGCCCTGCACAGGACTTATACTGCGTATGTGCAGGACCCATGCTACGCATGTGCGGGACCCATACAGTGCGTGTGCAGTACGGGTTCTGCATCCTTGGACACGGAGGACAAGGAGGCGATGGCCTCAACTTTACAAGACGGAGGCTTATCGTCTCCATTTTCCTGGAGTGGTCTTTCAACTGAGATTTCCTGGCCTCAGGGACGGAATTGCGTTGACTGGTCTACGCAGGGGCACTTTAAAAGAAGAGGCCCGTGTGCAGCATCTTCCATCCGAGCCCCCTCCTCTCTGCCGGCAGCACTGTACAGTCTGAACACTAAAGGGCTCATACTCTAATGCGCATGTGCAGATCTCCGGGAAAATGGCACGGCAGCCATTTTCCCAGCAATTTCTCTACTGCGCCGATGCGCCATTTTCATGGTGATTGCAACAGCACTGTTGCCGTCGGTGTGGGACTCCGGAGGGTGTGGACCCCCATTCCTGGACTCACGGCATACACTGCACCCATTATAAATACGCCAGTGGGTCTGCGTAACTTCATGGGTTACTCAGCCAGCTGATGGTGTCACAGAGTGATCCGATGCGGTGTCCTCGGATAACATGCATGCAGGAAGCGTCTACTTTTACCACACGAATCCTGCTGCATTACCATATGACAGCATCGCTATGCTACCTGAGTCAGGCCCAATGTCCTCTACATCACTGTTGAACCTCAATCCCTAATTTCCATGGTCTCACGTTGCATTTCTTCCAGCTGCTGCTTGACTCTTCACATTCTGCTGTTCAGCTAACACCACCTATTTTTCTCCATTCATACTGTACTCTTTGGGTCCTTTGTATTGTTTGTGTACTCTCTGCTGTTCCTATTGTTCATTTCTGTGGTCTGCATTCCATGCCCCAGCTATTCCATGATTAACTCTGGCCATCACTCCCCGTGGACCAGGATTTTACTCTGAGCCTGCATAAGATTATCGAGTTTTAAATAAACAGAGAAGCAAAAAAAAAAAAAATCTGCTATTTGATGACCAAAAATGTGTTTACTTAACAGAGTCCAAAGGCTATGTCCAAAAGCCTACTGAGCTTCATTTTGGCTCAGTCTGGAATCCCCTGGCATTGTTCCACAAATCAAAATTATGCTGAGAACAGCAGAGTGTGGACTCGAAGTATTAACTCTATATGATCTGTATTTACTGAGCTGCAATTTACAGCATGTTGTGTTACTTTAGGCATAGTTGTAGAGCCCTAGCTACTGAGAGAAAGTATGAACTAATCCAAAATGGAAGGCAAAGGGTATTTTCGTTTTCAAAAAGTGGTAAGAAATCAGGCCCAGGTTTATCAAGCCTTAGAGAGTGATGAATTGCATGGTGATAATGGGGGTAATTTAGCACATCTACGATCAGCTTCCCTGACATGCACAGGGCTAGCACAGTCTACCATCCCGTCGGTGACCGGCGATCCCCGTTGCTGCGGTCCATTGCGCCTGCGCATAGCGGTGCATACGCATGCGCAGTGCAGACCTTATTGCAGGCTGTAAGAAAACGGACAGCAGCAATCAGGTCTGAATCGGCCCCTATGTCTTCTACTCCAGCTTGCGCTCCCTGGTCTGTTCCCTAACAGTATGCTTTCATATTTGTGACATGTGCATTACAGTAAGCAGGCTGTAAAGCAGCTTGGCAGTGTGTGGCATTATGTATGTTTACAATTATATTAAGCAATGCAAGTGTCTACTTTTACTTTATTTTTTCCCCTAAATTAAGATTTCAATTGAATTTGTTTTTGTTTTGTTTTTTGTTTTTTTATTTGCTATCAATCAGTTCTGCTGTACCCGGGTGTACAGGCTGTGGGGTCCAGTACTATATCAGTGGTCAGATTCTAGTATGGCTAACAAACAGATTACGGTGGTCAAAGCGAATTTTGAGTCTGGGTTCTGCATATCTGATTTTTATTGCTTCCACATTACTAATTAAAGAAAAAATTGTTTTACCCCAAAAAGTTTGCTTTTGTAGCTATCAGAATGAAATTACGGATTTTAAGAAAATGTCCATATTTTCATAACTTTATTGTATGTAAAAATAAAACAAACTTTTGTTATGAATAAAAAATAAAAAAAATTTAAACAAACAACTACTATAACAATATATAAGAAAAAGTTTAGAAATTAGTATTTTTCATATTTCTTCTGTGATTGTATGGACTTTCCCGTATTAGCCCCCAAATATAATCCCTCATCATACTCTCATTGTATTGCCCCTGACGTCCATCACATATTGATGAAAACGTTCACCTTGCTCTTCCAAATAGGCACCCATTTTTCCGTGCACTGTTTATTCTCTTATTTGTTACATGTACAGTGATCTATTCCGTAAAACTACAGCTATATTATATGGACAATCATTCCAGTCTGTATTAATAAAAGGGTTACAGTTCCAGAAATCTCATTGTCTGTGCAATGAGAGATGGACATGGCTTAGCTATCTGAATAGTTACACACTGCTTACGTGTAATGAGGGTCAGAATACCACTTGCTTTCCCCCCGCTCATCCCCTCTTCTCCTTATATGGTCATTCAAAAACTTTGATATTTATTGATCATTGTAAAAGGGACAAAAGCAAAGTTTTCAAAAAGAAACAAAGTTTTGGTTATTTTTCGATATAGAGAATCAGAAAATAGTCATTAAAATAAAGGCTCAATTTTTTTACATTTTTGTTTATTACCAGTTATTATTTATTACCAGTTAATTATATAGCACACACATATTCCACAGCGCTTTACAGAGCATAATTGTCCATTCACATTAGTCCCTGCCCCAGTGGAGCTTACAATCTATATTCCCTACCACATGTACACACACACACATTCACGCTAGGGTTAATTTTGCTAGGAGCCAATTAACCTACCAGTATATTTTTGGTTTGTGGAAGGAAACCGGAGTACCCGGAGGAAACCCACGCAAGTACGGGGAGAATATACAAACTCCACACAGTTAGGGCCATTGTGGGAATTGAACCCATGACCTCAGTGCTGTGAGGCAGTAATGCTAACCATTACACCATTTTTGTTGACCTGTGTTATAGGACAGAGACAGTTGCAGCCATTAAGCAAAGTGATAGTGCCATTACTGACATTACCACACACTGCTAATAGCAAGTAACGTTTGTTATCCCTCATAGGCATTGGCGAGTATTTATTTTGCCTTATGTACATTAAATAGAGCTGTACATGGTGGGCATTTCAAACGCCAGGATCTTGTGTGCCAGGATCTCATACTGATCCCTCATATATAATGAATAACATTAGGACAGTGTTTTCTAAACCCAGTACTCAAGGCTCCCTGATAGAGTCAAGTTTTAAGGCTATCCGTGCTAGTGCACAGATGGTATAATCAAACTGACTGAGGTACAAACAGTGCTGCAACTATGGCGGTACGGAGCGGTACTGCATACCGGTAAGAAATTGCCAGGCAATACGCAGCATCGCCGGCCAGACAGCCATGCTTGTAGCCTCTGCTGTGTGAGGGCAGGAGAGCGTAGCACACGCCTCTCCTGCCCCTCAGTCAGTGCTTAGTCTGACAGACTCCGATCTCCGGCAGCAGTGTGTATATCAAATGAGGTGCCTGTTTGTTAGCCAATCAGAGCTTGAGGACCGGCAGCCGCGGCTCCTGATTGTCTGCCGGTCCGCGAGCTCTGATTGGCTAATGAACCAGTGCCTCATTTGACATACATGCCACTGCTGGGGACCGGAGTCTGTCAGGCTGAGCACTGAGGGGCAGGAGAGGCGTGCACTGTGCTCTCCTCCTCTTACACAGCTGCAGTGCCGCAGTGAACAGCAGGGGGTGGGGTGGGGAATTTGTGTATCTGTGGCATTTGTGTATCTGTGGGGCATATGTGTATCTGGCACTGTGGGGCATTTCTGTATCTGGCACTGTGGGGGCTTTCTGTATCTGACACTGTGGGGCATTTCTGTATCTGGCACTGTGGGGCATATGTGTAACTGGCACTGTGGGGCATATGTGTATATGGCACTGTGGGGCATTTGTGTACCTGGCATTTATGTATCTGGCACTGTGTGGTATTTGTGTATCTGTACTGTGGGGCATTTGTGTATCTGGCACTGTTGGGCATATGTGTATCTGGCACTGTGGGGCTTTTGTGTATCTGGCACTGTGGGAGCATATCTGGCACTGTAGGAGCATATCTTGCACTGCTATGGGCATATGTGTATCTGGCACTGTGGGGGCATAGGTGTATATGGCATTATTTGGGTCATATGCATATCTGGCCCCCATATGTGTATCACACCCCCATTTTCATTGGCCACGCCCCATGTGGCATGTGGCCACATCCATTTTTGATGCCCACTTAGACATTTTTTCTACTTGCACCACTGGGTACAAATTAAGTCACCTATGCTTAAGCATGGATATCCTTCAAACCTATATTTAGGGTGCCTTAGGGACTGAGGGGCCGATTCAGACCTGATCGCTAGGCTGCGTTTTCTCACAGCCTGCGATCAGATCTGAACTGCGCATGCGTATGCACCACAATGCTCAGGCGCGACAGTCTGCAGCAACGGGTATCGCCGGTCAGCGACAGAATAGTGCGAAAATTCTGATCGCAAGGAGATTGACAGAAAGAGGGCGTTTGTGGGTGGCAACTGAGAAATCATCATTTACAGGTCGTCTAGTGTATGGGCACCTTTAATCTAAAAACAACCTACATACTACCTTTAAATATATTTATATTTCCTGCATAGCCCAGTGAGAAGACTTAACCTTAGTAGACATATTACTATCACATTAACTGTTTCAGTACCTAAGACAAAATCAATAAAGAGGATCACTACAGACCTATATCACACGGACCAGGGCTGGATTAAACCTTGCGGGGGCCTGGAGCACTTAAGACAGGAGGGCCCAGGGGAAATAGAATGTATGTTAGATTGTGCATACCTCCCAACATGACCCATTCAAGGAGGGACAAAATGCTTTCTACCTGGACTTCCCTCTTAATATATGATTGGCGTCACTAGAACTATTTAATTGATAAAAAAAAGCATATCCACAGAGGTGATTGTAATCATAAATTAAGAGGGAAGTCCAGGTAGAGAGCATTTTGTCCCTCCTGGAATAGGTCATGTAGCGAGGTATGCACATTCTAATATGCACCCCACTTCCCCTGGGCCCCCCTGTCTTAAGGGGGTGCACCTAATTTAGAGACAACTTTTTTTAAGTTTTCTTGCAGTGGAACAAAGACAATTTAAAAAACCTTAAAATACACATAGAAAAATCAAATCTATAATTTATCTTTCAAAAATGCAATAGCAGCACCCTCTGTACTACTTACACACTGAGACAGGACTCAGAAGGACTCTTTGTGTGTCTCTCTCTAGACCAGAATGCTCTCATTAGATAGCAGGTTACATAGACACCCAGGCTATAGACTCTCCTAGCACAAGGAAGAAAGAGTAATTGTAATGGCTACACGACTAGGTCAGAGCATCTCCAAAATGACAGGTCTTGTGGGGCGTTCCCGGTTTGCAATGATCAGTACCTATCAAAAATGGTCCAAGGAAGGATAATCAGAAAACTGATGACAGGGTTATGGGTGTTCAACGCTTACTGATGCATATTGGGAGCAAAGGCTAGTATGGTCCTATCCCACAGAAGAGCTACTGTAGCACATATTGCTGAAAAAGTTAATACTGCTTATTATAGAAAGGTGTCAGAACAAACAGTCCATCGCAGCTTGCTGCGTATGGGGCTGTGTAGCCGCATACTGGTCAGAATACACATGCTCACCCCTGTCCACGCCCAAAAGTGCCTACAATGGGCACGTGAGAGTCAGAACTGGACCATGGAGCAACAGAAGAAGGGGACCTGCTGTGCTGATTCTCATTTATTTTTACACCGTGTGTACAGCCAGGTGCATGTGCGCCATTTACTTAGAGAAGAGATGACATCAGGATGACTATGAAAGAAGGTAAGTTGGTTGAGGCAGTGTGATGCTCTGGGAAATGTTTTGCTTGGAACCTTAGGTCCTGGCATTTGTGTGGATGTTACTTTGATATGTACCACCTACCTAAACATTTGTTGCAGACCAAGTACACCCTTTCATGGCAACAGTATTAGCAGATGGCAATTGCCTCTTTCAGCAGCATAATGCCCCCTGCCACACTGCAACTATAATTCTGGAATGGTTTGAGAAACATGACAAAAAGTTCAAGATGTTGGCTTGGCCTCCAAATTCCTCAGATCTCAATCTGTCAAGCGTCTGTGGCATATGCTGGCAAATCAAGTCCGAGCCATGGAGGCACCACCAGAATCTTGCTGTAAGATTTTATTAAAGATTGTGGTCAGATAGGCAGTGAGTACTTGGGAAGTAATATGCTCTCGAAAGCATCAGATTTAAGTTATTGGTCCCAATTCAATTGTCCGCATCATCAATTCTTGTCCTCAGCAGATGGAGATTTTGTACCTGAGAAGTCATCACATCTCATAGTTTGTTTTGGTGGTTGACAAGAGCTACGTTATGTTCCTCTAAAAGTGCCCATACACCTGACGACCTGTAAATGATGATTTCTCATTAATGATTTCCCTTGGTCTATGTGTTTAGTGACATATTGAAATATAATTATTGATGATAAAAATATATTGTAAGGCAAGCAAATATAATGTCTGTATTAATTGGTGACTACTGACTACTTTCTTTATTAAATGGCGGTCACTGTGATGTTCTCTGCATTATATGTTGGTCACTGTGACGGCGTTCACTGTCATAAAGGCAGAGGGTGAGTGCTATCAACTGGGGTAGAGGGAGGAGGGGAGGATGGGCTAAGTATTTGTCCTGGGTGACAGAAAGCCTAGCTTCACTTTTGAACCTGGGTCAAAGAAGTTAACTTGGATCTGTAACAGAGACAGTATTATACAGCTTTTAGGTCACAGTTCCTTAGTGTATACTGGAGGTAGAGTGCACTATTCTTAACTAGGGATGTGCACCGACCCAAATCTCGGGTTTTGGGTTCTTGTTTTGGATCTGTATCGCCTTCATGTTTTGGATCTGTATTTGTTTTGCCAAAACCTCCCTTGCGAGTTTTTGAATCTGTATTTTTTTTTTAAATCATAATAACAGCTAAAATAACTAATTTCCAGTCAATTTTGACCACATCAAAATATTGTTTTCATCCAGCGTCGGACATTGCAGGTTTTGAATTCCATATAAGGGAGTCGCATCCAACACTCAGCGCAATTGCATTCCCTTTGCCACAATGTCTGCAATAAAGTGGAAATATGTTGAATTAATACAAAAATTAGTTGTGCATCTTAGTAAATAAAAACATTTATATGGTACTACATATCTTGCATAAAGCTGGATGAAGCGGAACCTTCTCCAGGTCGAACATTACTTTCAGGAACTGATCCTACATTGAGGCTGAAAATAATCTGTACAGATGATTACAACATCTAAAAATAAATACAATATATATTTTTCATTGTTTGTACTGTGGTCAAAATTGCCTGTAAATTCCTGGAAATGAATGTTATTGGGGTTAATAATACTCCAGGAACAAAAAAAAAGGGGTAAATCATGTGATTTTAGCTGTCTTTGTAGATTTTGAAGAAATAAAAATGAAACCAAAATCAGCAAAAATGGTCTGACCCAGATATTTATCAATAACTAGATCAGGGGCCCAGGGGAGGATAGTATGTATGTACTGGAATGAAGGATTGATTAGTAATTTCGTTTAATTTGTTTGTTTTTAAAAAAAATGTAAATAAATCATTGGGGGCATTGGTGACGGTCTTTAATGCTTAGACAACAATTTTTATTGGTTATAGTATTGCACTATTCTGACTTTTACTAATCCGACTTTTACTTTTTCTTTGATTTTACGTGCCCTGAATTAAGCCGTCTGTGCCTCTCCTCTCAATTATTTGTCCTCCATAGCTATCAACAAACGCGAACCAAGGAGGGTACAGCACACACTACAATTAGTACAAAAAATGTGTATGAGTCAAAATACGTGTATGAGTCAGAGATAGTGATCGAACGCTACGGTTTAATTTCACCAACAGTGTCACACAATACGTGTATGAGTAGGAAATAAAATATATTACTGTGATACCACCTTCACCCACAGCGTCACACAATACGTGTGTGCATCAGAAATAGTAATCGAACACTGCGGTTGACCTTCGCCAACAGTGTGGCACAATATGTGTATGAATAAGAAATAATGATATACTTTTAATTTTACACTGGGGCGGACCCCTTTTTCATATACAGCAGACAGAGCACCCCTTTCAGATAAAGCAGACAGAGCACCCCACCTGGACTGATACAGCAGAGCACCCCTTTTTCAGATACAGCAGACAGCGCACCTGCCCCATGCCAGACTACACAGTACTGAGACGGACACGTCTGTCTAGAACATTCTCCACAGCCGGAGTAAAGGTGGCACCAATCACCAGGGACCTTTATAGAATCCAAATCCTGTGAGAATCTGACAGTGGGATGATGACGTTTTGCATCGTTTTGGGATCCGAGTAAGGTGGGAAGTCTCAAGCTGGATCCGGATTCGGATTGCAAAGTTCGGGTGGATCCGGTTCTCTGAGAACCGGACCCGGTCATCTCTATTCTTAACCTATATGTATATGAAGCTGCAGTGACTGCCTATTATCCTTACTGAGGATATCTGTATATATGAGGTGTGGTGCAGTCAGTGGTTGAGGAGGTACTGGCTAGTATCAGAGCAAGATTTACACATGCATATATAATTTGGTGGTGAATTTTGACTATAAAATCATTAGAATAATACAAAGTTGATATTTCAAAGTTATAAATATCGTCTTTGTATTATTCTAATTATTTTTATAGTTCTCACTCAGGAGAATACTGGAGTATGACATGTGTATGTCACCTGCCTCGCCTGAGTGCAGGTCAGTGATATGTCCGAGTTGTACAGAATAACTAGAATACAATGTGCATCAGCACATCAATGTGCATCATAAAACTGAGGCACTGCTGTGTTCTGATGCGTTGCAATTTTACCATTCACAATGCTGACAATCATATTGTCGGCAGCGCAAGAAACTTTGACCTATATCTTGAAAATCATGTTCAATAGGGAGATTTATAGTATACGCAGCTGGATGGATTTGTCTCTTATTCAGAAAAATAAGTGTCTGAATACTGAAGGCCCCGACTTTCAGTCACTTGATCATTTGGATAACTTTTCTCTGCATAATTTAGTCATTAAGATCATTGGAAAGCATATGCTGTTTTCTACCTGTTCTGAGCTGAGTATAATGCATTCAGGTATTAAGCAGGTTGCATTATATATTACAAATGAATCTCACTCTTGTATGCATAAATACTAGAGATGTGCACCGGAAATTTTTCGGGTTTTGTGTTTTGGTTTTGGGTTCGGTTCCGTGGCCGTGTTTTGGGTTCGAACGCGTTTTGGCAAAACCTCACCGAATTTTTTTTGTCGGATTCGGGTGTGTTTTGGATTCGGGTGTTTTTTTCAAAAAACCCTAAAAAACAGCTTAAATCATAGAATTTGGGGGTCATTTTGATCCCAAAGTATTATTAACCTCAATAACCATAATTTCCACTCATTTTCAGTCTATTCTGAACACCTCACACCTCACAATATTATTTTTAGTCCTAAAATTTGCACCGAGGTCGCTGGATGACTAAGCTCAGCGACCCAAGTGGCCGACACAAACACCTGGCCCATCTAGGAGTGGCACTGCAGTGTCACGCAGGATGGCCCTTCCAAAAAACACTCCCCAAACAGCACATGACGCAAAGAAAAAAAGAGGCGCAATGAGTTAGCTGTGTGACTAAGCTCAGCGACCCAAGTGGCCGACACAAACACCTGGCCCATCTAGGAGTGTCACTGCAGTGTCACGCAGGATGGCCCTTCCAAAAAACACTCCCCAAACAGCACATGACGCAAAGAAAAAAAGAGGCGCAATGAGGTAGCTGTGTGAGTAAGCTAAGCGACCCAAGTGGCCGACACAAACACCTGGCCCATCTAGGAGTGGCACTGCAGTGTCACGCAGGATGGCCCTTCCAAAAAACACTCCCCAAACAGCACATGACGCAAAGAAAAAAAGAGGCGCAATGAGGTAGCTGTGTGACTAAGCTCAGCGACCCAAGTGGCCGACACAAACACCTGGCCCATCTAGGAGTGGCACTGCAGTGTCACGCAGGATGGCCCTTCCAAAAAACACTCCCCAAACAGCACATGACGCAAAGAAAAAAAGAGGCGCAATGAGGTAGCTGTGTGAGTAAGCTAAGCGACCCTAGTGGCCGACACAAACACCTGGCCCATCTAGGAGTGGCACTGCAGTGTCAGGCCGGATGGCCCTTCCAAAAAATACTCCCCAAACAGCACATGACGCAAAGAAGAAAAAAAAGAGGCGCAATGAGGTAGCTGTGTGACTAAGATAAGTGACCCTAGTGGCCGACACAAACACCTGGCCCATCTAGGAGTGGCACTGCAGTGTCACGCAGGATGGCCCTTCCAAAAAACACTCCCCAAACAGCACATGACGCAAAGAAGAAAAAAAAGAGGCGCAATGAGTTAGCTGTGTGACTAAGATAAGCGACCCTAGTGGCCGACACAAACACCTGGCCCATCTAGGAGTGGCACTGCAGTGTCACGCAGGATGGCCCTTCCAAAAAACACTCCCCAAACAGCACATGACGCAAAGAAAAATGAAAGAAAAAAGAGGTGCAAGATGGAATTGTCCTTGGGCCCTCCCACCCACCCTTATGTTGTATAAACAGGACATGCACACTTTAACCAACCCATCATTTCAGTGACAGGGTCTGCCACATGACTGTGACTGAAATGACGGGTTGGTTTGGACCCCCACCAAAAAAGAAGCAATTAATCTCTCCTTGCACAAACTGGCTCTACAGAGGCAAGATGTCCACCTCATCATCATCCTCCGATTCATCACCGTGTACATCCCCCTCCTCACAGATTATCAATTAGTCCCCACTGGAATCCACCATCACAGCTCCCTGTGTACTTTGTGGAGGCAATTGCTGCTGGTGAATGTCTCCATGGAGGAATTGATTATAATTCATTTTAATGAACATCATCTTCTCCACATTTTCTGGAAGTAACCTCGTACGCTGATTGCTGACAAGGTGAGCGGCGGCACTAAACACTCTTTCGGAGTACACACTTGTGGGAGGGCAACTTAGGTAGAATAAAGCTAGTTTGTGCAAGGGCCTCCAAATTGCCTCTTTTTCCTGCCAGTATACGTACGGACTGTCTGACGTGCCTACTTGGATGCGGTCACTCATATAATCCTCCACCATTCTTTCAATGGTGAGAGAATCATATGCAGTGACAGTAGACGACATGTCCGTAATCGTTGTCAGGTCCTTCAGTCCGGACCAGATGTCAGCATCAGCAGTCGCTCCAGACTGCCCTGCATCACCGCCAGCGGGTGGGCTCGGAATTCTGAGCCTTTTCCTCGCACCCCCAGTTGCGGGAGAATGTGAAGGAGGAGATGTTGACAGGTCGCGTTCCGCTTGACTTGACAATTCTCTCACCAGCAGTTCTTTGAACCCCTGCAGACTTGTGTCTGCCGGAAAGAGAGATACAACGTAGGTTTTAAATCTAGGATCGAGCACGGTGGCCAAAATGTAGTGCTCTGATTTCAACAGATTGACCACCCGTGAATCCTTGTTAAGCGAATTAAGGGCTCCATCCACAAGTCCCACATGCCTAGCGGAATCGCTCAGTGTTAGCTCCTCCTTCAATGTCTCCAGCTTCTTCTGCAAAAGCCTGATGAGGGGAATGACCTGACTCAGGCTGGCAGTGTCTGAACTGACTTCACGTGTGGCAAGTTCAAAAGGTTGCAGAACCTTGCACAACGTTGAAATCATTCTCCACTGCGCTTGAGACAGGTGCATTCCACCTCCTATATCGTGCTCAGTTGTATAGGCTTGAATGGCCTTTTGCTGCTCCTCCAACCTCTGAAGCATATAGAGGGTTGAATTCCACCTCGTTACCACTTCTTGCTTCAGATGATGGCAGGGCAGGTTCAGGCGTTTTTGGTGTTGCTCCAGTCTTCTGTACGTTGTGCCTGTACGCCGAAAGTGTCCCGCAATTCTTCTGGCCACCGACAGCATCTCTTGCACGCCCCTCTCGTTTTTTAAATAATTCTGCACCACCAAATTCAAGGTATGTGCAAAACATGGGACTTGCTGGAATTTGCCCATATTCAATGCACACACAATATTGCTGGCGTTGTCCGATGCCACAAATCCACAGGAGAGTCCAATTGGGGTAAGCCATTCTGCGATGATCTTCCTCAGTTGCCGTAAGAGGTTTTCAGCTGTGTGCGTATTCTGGAAAGCGGTGATACAAAGCGTAGCCTGCCTAGGAAAGAGTTGGCGTTTGCGAGATGCTGCTACTGGTGCCGCCGCTGCTGTTCTTGCGGCGGGAGTCAATACATCTACCCAGTGGGCTGTCACAGTCATATAGTCCTGAGTCTGCCCTGCTCCACTTGTCCACATGTCCGTGGTTAAGTGGACATTGGGTACAACTGCATTTTTTAGGACACTGGTGAGTCTTTTTCTGAGGTCTGTGTACATTTTCGGTATCGCCTGCCTAGAGAAATGGAACCTAGATGGTATTTGGTACCGGGGACACAGTACCTCAAACAAGTCTATAGTTGGCTCTGCAGTAATGATGGATACCGGAACCACGTTTCTCACCGCCCAGGATGCCAAGGCCTCAGTTATCCGCTTTGCAGCAGGATGACTGCTGTGATATTTCATCTTCCTCGCAAAGGACTGTTGGACAGTCAATTGCTTGGTGGAAGTAGTAAAAGTGGTCTTAAGACTTCCCCTCTGGGATGACCATCGACTCCCAGCAGCAACAACAGCAGCGCCAGCAGCAGTAGGCGTTACACGCAAGGATGCATCGGAGGAATCCCAGGCAGGAGAGGACTCGTCAGAATTGCCAGTGACATGGCCTGCAGGACTATTGGCATTCCTGGGGAAGGAGGAAATTGACACTGAGGGAGTTGGTGGGGTGGTTTGCGTGAGCTTGGTTACAAGAGGAAGGGATTTACTGGTCAGTGGACTGCTTCTGCTGTCGCCCAAAGTTTTTGAACTTGTCACTGACTTATGATGAATGCGCTGCAGGTGACGTATAAGGGAGGATGTTCCGAGGTGGTTAACGTCCTTACCCCTACTTATTACAGCTTGACAAAGGCAACACACGGCTTGACACCTGTTGTCCGCATTTCTGTTGAAATACTTCCACACCGAAGAGCTGATTTTTTTGGTATTTTCACCAGGCATGTCAATGGCCATATTCCTCCCACGGACAACAGGTGTCTCCCCGGGTGCCTGACTTAAACAAACCACCTCACCATCAGAATCCTCCTTGTCAATTTCCTTCCCAGCGCCAGCAACACCCATATCCTCCTCATCCTGGTGTACTTCAACACTGACATCTTCAATCTGACTATCAGGAACTGGACTGCGGGTGCTCCTTCCAGCACTTGCAGGGGGCGTGCAAATGGTGGAAGGCGCATGCTCATCACGTCCAGTGTTGGGAAGGTCAGGCATCGCAACCGACACAATTGGACTCTCCTTGTGGATTTGTGATTTCGAAGAACGCACAGTTCTTTGCTGTGCTTTTGCCAGCTTAAGTCTTTTCATTTTTCTAGCGAGAGGCTGAGTGCTTCCATCCTCATGTGAAGCTGAACCACTAGCCATGAACATAGGCCAGGGCCTCAGCCGTTCCTTGCCACTCCGTGTGGTAAATGGCATATTGGCAAGTTTACGCTTCTCCTCCGACGATTTTATTTTAGATTTTTTAGTCCTTTTTTTACTGATCTTTTGTGTTTTGGATTTTACATGCTCTGTACTATGACATTGGGCATCGGCCTTGGCAGACGACGTTGATGGAATTTCATCGTCTCGGCCATGACTAGTGGCAGCAGCTTCAGCACGAGGTGGAAGTGGATCTTGATCTTTCCCTATTTTTGGAACCTCAACATTTTTGTTCTCCATATTTTAATAGGCACAACTAAAAGGCACCTCAGGTAAACAATGGAGATGGATGGATACTAGTATACTTATGGATGACGAGTGACTGACGACACAGAGGTAGCTACAGCCGTGGACTACCATACTGCGTCTGCTAGTATAGAGATGATAATGATATAAAATATATATATATATCACTACTGCAGGTATATATAATATAATGACGGACCTGCTGGACACTGTCAGCAGACTCCTAAACTACTAGTATGAAGAAGATAGAAAAAAAAAACCCACCACAGGTAGGTATACAATTATGGACGAGCACTGACGACACAGAGGTAGCTACAGCCGTGGACTACCGTACTGCGTCTGCTAGTATAGAGATGATAATGATATAAAAAATATATATATATCACTACTGCAGGTATATATAATATAATGACGGACCTGCTGGACACTGTCAGCAGACTCCTAAACTACTAGTATGAAGAAGATAGAAAAAAAAACCACCACAGGTAGGTATACAATTATGGACGAGCACTGACGACACAGAGGTAGCTACAGCCGTGGACTACCGTACTGCGTCTGCTAGTATAGAGATGATAATGATATAAAAAAAATATATATATATCACTACTGCAGGTATATATAATATAATGACGAACCTGCTGGACACTGTCAGCAGACTCCTAAACTACTAGTATGAAGAAGATAGAAAAAAAAACCCCACCACAGGTAGGTATACAATTATGGATGAGCACTGACGACACAGAGGTAGCTACAGCCGTGGACTACCGTACTGCGTCTGCTAGTATAGAGATGATAATGATATAAAAAAATATATATATATCACTACTGCAGGTATATATAATATAATGACGGACCTGCTGGACACTGTCAGCAGACTCCTAAACTACTAGTATGAAGAAGATAGAAAAAAAAAAAACCCACCACAGGTAGGTATACAATTATGGACGAGCACTGACGACACAGAGGTAGCTACAGCCGTGGACTACTGTACTGCGTCTGCTAGTATAGAGATGATAACGATATAAAAAATATATATATATCACTACTGCAGGTATATATAATATAATGACGGACCTGCTGGACACTGTCAGCAGACTCCTAAACTACTAGTATGAAGAAGATAGAAAAAAAAAAACCACCACAGGTAGGTATACAATTATGGACGAGCACTGACGACACAGAGGTAGCCACAGCCGTGGACTACCGTACTGCGTCTGCTAATATAGAGATGATAAAGATGATAGAGATGAACAAAAAAAATATAACACTACTGCAGGTAAATATTTATATAATATAATGAATGACGGACCTGCTGGACACTGTCAGCAGAATGCGTTTATAGAATTAAAAAAAAAAACACCACAGGAGTGTTTAACTTTTTCAGGCAGACAATATACTGGTGGTCACTGGTCAGTCACACTGGCAGCAAAAGTGTGCACTGTACTCCTGCTATAACTGCACCCCAGTCTCCCCCACAATTCAGCTGTGTGAGCAGTGAGCACTCAGCACAGTCAGATATACATATAGATGATATTATCATGCAGCACACTGAGGCTGAGCACAGATATGGTATGTGACTGTGTATCGTTTTTTTCAGGCAGAGAACGGATTATATTAAATAATAAATAAAACTGGTGGTGGTCAGTCACTAGTAACTATCAGCAAAACTCTGCACTCTGAGTACTCCTAAAGCTCCCCAAAATTACTAAGTAATCAACTCAAGTGTCTCTATCTATTCTAACGGAGAGGACGCCAGCCACGTCCTCTCCCTATCAATCTCAATGCACGTGTGAAAATGGCGGCGACGCGCGGCTCCTTATATAGAATCCGAGTCTCGCGATAGAATACGAGCCTCGCGAGAATCCGACAGCGGGATGATGACGTTCGGGCGCGCTCGGGTTAGCCGAGCAAGGCGGGAAGATCCGAGTCTGCCTCGGACCCGTGTAAAAAGGCTGAAGTTCGGGGGGTTCGGATTCCGAGGAACCGAACCCGCTCATCTCTAATAAATACATGTGTTTTTTAATGCCAGTATGCATGAAATCTCACCGGGCAGGAGAGTTCTTCTGCTATAGAGCTGTCCTGGCAAAGAAGTGACTTCTGGGCAGGGGTGTAGCGAGGGTGGAACCGGTGGAGCGTGAGCTTCGGGCTCCGGAAAAGTTAGAGGGCACGAAGATTGCCCCACCACTTCACCCGCTATACCAGGGGTGGGGAACCTTTTTTCTACCAAGGGCCATTTGGATATTTATAAAATCTTTCAGGGGCCATACAAAAATTATCAACTTAAAAATTAGCCTGCCCCCAGTCACTTGTTATGCCCGATTAGATTTGCCCCCAGTCAGTTGTTCTGCTCCATTAGATATACCCACTGTCAGTTGTTTTTGGGCTCCGATGCAGTTTCTTGCACACAGTGCTAAAATGTCTAGTTACGGCACTGTTGCTAGGTATCCATTTCTCTGGCCCTGAGCAGGTCCCCCTCACCATATCCTCTCCAGGGGTGAGGGGGTGGACTTGGATGGGATGTGGAGGGGGGGGGCAAAGCATTTTGTCGCACCTGGGCCCACCGCTCGCTAGTTCCGCCACTGCCATTAGATATGCCCACTGTCAGTTGTTTTGGCCCATTAGATATGCCCCGTCAGTTGTTATGCCCCATTAAATATGCCCCCTGTAGTTATGCCCCATTAAATATGCCCCCTAGTAGTGCCGCTTACACACACACACATTAAAAGAAAGGAAAAAAAACCCACAATGCTCACCAGCCCTGCTCCTGCTTCTGGACCGCTGCTCTCCCTCTCCTCAAAACTATGGGAGATGTCATGACGTCTCTCCCATAGTGCCGCACATGTACACTGCCTGAGCCAGAAGCTGGAGCTCTGGAGTGAGTTCCTGCCTCCGGCTGCTGCTGAGGAGCCGGGCACCCGCTGGTGGTAAAATCTCAGCGGGCGCCCGGCATCTCCTCTCATCTAGGTGAGCCTGTCCGGGCCGGATCAAGTGGCTTTGAGGGCCTTATACGGCCCTCTGGCCTGAGGTTCCCCACCCCTGCGCTATACCATGTGCCGCTGTACAGGCAGACGCAGAGCTGGAGGAGGAGAAGCAGAGGGGCGCACACTGACTCAGATTTAGAGAATAGGTAGGGAACAGGGCAGGCCAGAGGCGACACTGACAGCCAGCTCATGACGGAGCTCAGACCGCCCTCTTTATACTGTATGTCCCACTGTCTGCTTGTAGCTGTGCAGCAGGGTTACTTGAGTCCTACTACATCACTCTGTGCCCCGGCTGCTGCAGCACCTCTTTCTGACCTGGCTGCTGCAGCACCTCGCTCTGTCCCAGCTGTTGTAGCACATCTCTCTGTCCAAGCAGCTGCAGCACCTCTATTTGCCCCACTGCTGCAGCACCTCTTTATGCCTCAGCTGCTGCAGCACTTCTTTCAGCCCTGGCTACTGCAGCACCCCTCTCTACCTCTGCTGTTGCAGCACCCCTCTCTGCACTGGTTGCTACAGCAACTCTCTCTACATAGATACTGCAGCACCTTTCTCTGCCCCAGCTGCTGCTGCAGCACCTCTCTCTGCAATAGAAGCTGCAGAGTAACATTCATAAGCAGCTCTACTGTGGCATAACTTGCATAAGCGGCTCTACTGTGGTGTAACATGTATAAGCATCTCTACTGTGGTATAATGTGTATAAACGGCTCTACTGTGGTGTTACGTATATAATTGGCTCTACTGTGGTGTAACGTATATTAGTGGCTCTACTGTGTTGTGTAACATGTATAAGGGGCTCTACTGTGTTGTCTAATGTGTATAAGGAGCTCTACTGTGTGGCGTAAAGTGTAAAAGGGGTACTACTGTGTGGTGTAATGTGAATAGCAGACTACTGTGGTGTAATGCAAATAACGGACAATACTGTGCGTTGTAATCTGAATTGGTACTATTCTGTGACCATGCCCCTTCCTCATAAAGCGATGCCCCTATATTATTCATAGGGGGGCTCCCAAAGTAAACTTTGGCCCTGAGATCCACAAAAATCTAGAACCTGTCACCAATTTAGGATTTTTAAATATTTTTTTCTTTTCAAATGTACTGTAACATGCACCCAATTCAGTACAGGGAAGGGGGCGCCAAAACATACCCTTGTTCCGGGTACCATGGCACCTAGCTACACCTCTGCTTCTGGGTTGGTTTATGAACCAGGATGCACCCCCCACAATTGTTGCTATTTTGTCTCTTCATAAAAACAGTGCATTTGAACAAAATTAGGCACAAAAAAAAAAAACAATTTTACACTGTATGACAGCAGTTTTGCAAGGCCATAAACTTTCCAGAGGTTTGCAATATTCACGCTTGTTCTGTCTAATAAGTAACTAAATCTGCCATTTCCCACTAAGTATGTTATAGTCACAAAAACACATTTGTCACTTTCCATGTAGGAGAAAGTAAGTAGCCTGTGACAAGACTGGATTGTTCTAGAAGTGGTTTGCAATCTTTATTTTTAAACTTCAGGAGTTTTTTCAAAAATACTGGATGTAAATAAAATACATGTGTCAAGAGTTAAAATGTTCTGTAACAGTATATTTTTTTAACAAACACAAAAACATACAAAAATGAAATATACAAAATTAAATATAGAATAGCATTTTATATATAAATTGACCCCCTACTATTTTTTAGATACATATTAAAATAAATAAACGAGGTCACAGCCCCATGCTGAAACATGGCCATGACACCTCCTCTTTTTGCTTTAGGTCACCTCCCAGTCTCCACCCAGAACCACCCTAATTTATAGCAGAAACCGCCGCAAGTAAAAGCAGTGTCGCTCGTAAATGCGTACACCACAGTATTTTCTTATTTTTTTTTGGAAGTGTGTAGCAGTGATGTCTTCTGGGCTCCACATGCGCAGTTTGCCAATTATCTCACTTATCAACTAGAGATGTGTGGCGGGCACTTTTCGTGTTTTGGTTTTAGTACTGGTTCCATGCTCGTGTTTTGGATTTGGATTGGTTTTGCCAATACCACCCTTTTGTGTTTTGGTTTTGGTTTTGGATCTGGATGATTTTTTTAAAAACAAAAACAGCTGAAATATAGAGATGTGTGGTGGGCACTTTTTGTGTTTTGTGTTTTGGTTTTGGATCTGGTTCCATGCTCGTGTTTTGGATCTGGATTGGTTTTGCCAAAACCACCCTTTTGTGTTTTGGTTTTGAATCTGGATGAGTTTTGAAAAAAACATAAAAACAGCTAAAATCCCAGAATTTGGGGGTCATTTTGATCCTACGGTTTTATTAACCTCAATAACATTAATTTCCACTCATTTCCAGTCTATTCTGAACACTTCACACCTCACAATATTGTTTATAGGCCAAAAGGTTGCACCGAGGTGGCTGGATGACTAAGCTAAGCGACACAAGTGGTCGGCACAAACACCTGGCCCATCTAGGAGTGGCACTGCAGTGTCAGACAGGATAGCAGATTTAAAAAATAGGCCCCAAACAGCACATCATGCAAAGAAGAAAAAGAGGTGCAATGACATAGGCAAACGCAGGGGGGGTTCTGGTTGCCCAGAAACACCTCCTCTTGGCAAGTGGCTCAAATTATGACGATAGCAATGATATATAATAAGATTACTAAAGCTGCGGCCACATAATGCACTTTAAAGGACAGAGCAGAGCTGCTGCATATGCCCAGTGGTAGCAGCTACTTCTACCAAGCTTGCTGTGTGTGTGGATCTGAGTCCTCAATCAGTGCACTGGAGCAGAGAGCAGCGACTAGGAAGAAGAGACAGGAGTCCAACCATGAGGTGGAAGACCGTGTGCTTAGAAAGTGCAGTACTGGTTCTATTATATATGTGTATTTATTTATTTATTTATTTATTATGGTATGTTTAACCTTTTCCTGACCATTTATTTATATTATTTAAATGTTTGATACAGCCTATACTAGAGAGCATCTATAGTTAAATATTAATACTGTATTCCATACAGTATCCAGTGTATAAAAAGACCAATGTTTACATCAATGTCCAGGGTCATTATTAGGTTCTTCTACCACTCCTCCCGACTCCCACACTTGTTCCAAAGTTCTGCAGAGCAGGAGATTGTGGACTGTATTTGGAAATCCCCCTGCGTTTGCCACTGAATGAGGTAGCGGGATGACTAAGCTAAGCGACACAAGTGTGCGGCACAAACACCTGACCCATCTAGGAGTGGCACTTCAGTGGCAGACAGGATGGCACTTAAAAAAACTAGGCCCCAAACAGCACATAATGCAAAGAAGAAAAAGAGGTGCAATGAGGTAGCTGGATGACTAAGCTAAGCGACACAAGTGTGCGGCACAAACACCTGACCAATCAAGGAGTGGCAATGCAGTGGCAGACAGGATGGCACTTAAAAAAACTAGACCCCAAACAGCACGTAATGCAAAGAAGAAAAGAAGGTGCAATCAGGAAGCTGGATGACTAAGCTGAGCGACACAAGTGTGCGGCACAAACAACATGGGACGTGCTGGAATTTGCCCAGATGTAATACACGCACAATATTGGTGGCACCGGAGAGCGTACCCCTAAACCACACACAAACGTGGCAAAGCCTGTAAAATTAATTTGGATAATAATAACCCTTTTATTTGGAGCTATTATGATAATATGCAGCACAGGCGAGCGTACACCTAGGGCAAACCCTGTAAAAATTATTTGGATAATAATATAAGTGATGTATATAAGCCTTTTATTTGAAGTAAATAATATACAGCACAGGAAACCACCACTGGACTAATGCAGCACATGACAGCACCACTGGACTGGACTTATACGGCAGTACCCCCGGACTTGTACGGCAGTGTCAGACAGGATGGCACTTTAAAAAACTAGTCTCCAAACAGCACATGATACAAAGAAGAAAGAGGTGCAAAATGGATATTGTCTTTGGGCCCTCCCACCCACCCTTATGTTGTATGAACAGGACATGTACACTTTAACAAACCAATCATTTCAGCAACAGGGTCTGCCACATGACTGTGGCTGAAAAGACTAGTTTGTTTGGGCCCCCACCAAAAAAGAAGCAATCAATCTCTCCTTGCACAAACTGGCTCTACAAAGGCAAGATGTCGACCTCATCCTCCGCTTCCTCACCCTTTTCACTGTGAACATTGAGTATTAATTCGTCCCCACTGGAATCCACCATCACAGCTCCCTGTGTACTTTCTGGAGGCAATTGCTGGTAAAGGCCTTCCCAGAGAAATTTATAATTAATTTTGATAAACATCATCTTCTCCACATTTTGTGGAAGTAACCTCCTACGCCGATCACTGACAAGGTTACTGGCTGCACTAAACACTCTTTCGGGGTACACACTGGAGCGGGACAACTTAGGTAAAATAAAGCCAGTTTGTGCAAGGACATCCAAATTGCCTCTTTTTCCTACCAGTATATATACGGACTGTCTGACATGCCTACTTGGATGCTGTCACTCATATAATCCTCCACCATTCTTTCAATGGTGACAGAATCATATGCAGTGACAGTAGACATGTCAGTAATCATTGGCAGGTCCTTCAGTCTGGAACAGATGTCAGCACTTGCTCCTGACTGCCATGCATCACCGCCAGCAGGTAGGCTAGAAAATCTTATCCTTTTCCTTGCAGCCCCAGTTGAGGAAGAAAATGAAGGAGGAGCTGTTGACGGGTCACGTTCCACTTGAGTTGACAATTTTCTCACCAGCAGGTCTTTGAACCTCTGCAGACTTGTGTCTGCTGGAAAGAGATATACAATGTAGGCTTTAAACCTAGGATTGAGCACGGTGGCCAAAATGTAGTGCTCTGATTTCAATAGATTGACCACCCTTGAATCCTGGCAAAGTGAATGAAGGGCTCCATCCACAAGTCCCACATACTTAGCGGAAACGCTCTGTATTAGCTCCTCCTTCAATTTCTCCAGCTGCTTCTTCAAAAGCCTGATGAGGGGAAGGGCCTGACTCAAGCTGGCAGTGTCTGAACTGACTTCACGTGTGGCAAGTTCGAAGGGTTGGAGAACCTTGCACAAGACGGAAATCATTCTCCACTGCGCTTGAGTCAGGTGCATTCCCCCTCCTTTGCGTATAACGTAGGTGGATGTATAGGCTTGAATGGCCTTTAGCTGCTCCTCCATTCTCTGAAGCATATAGAGTGTTGAATTCCGCCTCGATACCACCTCTTGCTTCAGGTGATGGCAGGGCAGGTTCAGGAGTGTTTGCTGGTGCTCCAATCTTCAGCACGTGGTGGCTAAATGTCGAAAGTGGCCCACAATTTTTCAGGCCACCGACAGCATCTCCTACACATCCCTGTCATTTTAAAGAAAATTCTGCACCACCAAATTAATTGTATGTGCAAAACATGGGACGTGCTGGAATTTGCCCAGATGTAATGCACGCACAATATTGGTGGCGTTGTCAGATATCACAAATACCCGGGAGAGTCTAATTGGGGTAAGCCATTGTGCGATGATGTCCCTCAGTTTCTGTAAGAAGTTGTCAGCGGTGTGCCTCTTACGGAAAGCGTTGATACATAGCATAGCCTGCCTAGGAACGAGTTGGCGTTTGCGAGATGCTGCTACTGGTGCAGCTGCTGTTGGTGCCGCGGGAGGCAATACATCTACCCAGTGGGCTGTCACAGTCATATAGTCCTTAGTCTGCCCTGTTCCACTTGTCCACATGTCCGTGGTTAAGTGGACAGTGGGTACAACTGCATTTTTTAGGACACGTCTCTGTACATTCTCGGTATTGCCTGCCTAGTGAAGTGGAACCTAGATGAATTTTGGTACCGGGGACACACTACCTCCATCAATTCTCTAAGTCCCACTGAACTAATGGCGGATACCGGACGCATGTCTATCACCAACATAGCTGTCAAGGCCTCAGTTATCCGCTTTGCAACAGGATGACTGATGTCATATTTTATCTTCCTCACAAAGGACTATTGGACAGTCAATTGCTTAGTTGAAGTAGTACAAGTGGTCTTCCAACTTCCCCTCTGGGATGACAATCAACTCCCAGCAGCAACAACAGCAGCGGCAGCAACAGCAGCAGTAGGCGTACCACTTAAGGATCCTCCGGAGGAATCCTGGTTAGGAGAGGACTCCTCAGTCTTGCCAGTGACATGGCCTGCAGGACTACCGACGTTCCTGACGGAGTTGGTTGTGTGGCTTGCAGGAGCTTGGGTACAAGAGGAAGAAGGGATTTGTGTTTCAGTGGACTGCTTACGCTCTTACACAAAGTTTCACAACTTGACACTGACTTCTGATGAATGCGCTGCAGGTGACGTATAAGGGAGGATGGTCCTAGGTGGTTAACATCCTTACCCCTACTTATTACAGATTGACAGAGGCAACAGATGGCTTGACACCTGTTGTCCAGATTTGTGGAGAAATAATTCCACACTGAAGAGGTGGATTTTTTGGTATTTTGCCCAGGCATCACAATGGGCTTATTCATCCCACGGACAACAAGTGTCTCCCCCGGTGCCTGAATTAAACAAACCACATCTCCATCAGAATCCTCATCGTCAACATCCTCCTCAGCAATAGCAACACCCATATCCTCATCCTGGTGTACTTCAACAGTGACATCTTCAATTTGAAAATCAGAAACTGGACTGTGGGTGCTACTTCCAGCACTTGCAGAGGGCGTGCAAATGGTGGAAGGAGCCACCTCTTCCCGTCCAGTGTTGGGAAGGTCAGGCATCGCAACCGCTGACACACTTGAACTCTCCTTGGGGATTTGTGATACCATCTTAGAACGCACAGTTCTTTGCTGTGCTTTTGCCAGCTTAACTCTTTTAATTTTTCTAGCGGGAAGATGAGGGTGTTACGTTCACTGTACTTGGACCTCAAGAGGCTGAGTGGATAAGCCTCAAGCACAGGAATGTGATGCTGTAGTTGGCACGAAGTTCAGCAGCAACCCCTACGGAACCCTGACTCTGTTTTCTCACCCACGTGGTCATCTACGTCTGCAAGACTATGTTTGCTTGGGCCCATGGCAGCCGCGTTTGAAGAGCAGATTAGGTCTGCCCAACTTCGATGCCACCCGGTCTTAGTTGGAGAAAAGGCGTAAACCGAGACGGGTCGAGAACACGAATGAACAAGAATGGCAAGAATACAAGCAGGTGAGGTACACAGACAAGAGCCAGACTGCAGTACAGAGACTCACCACATAATGACCAAATATCTGACACATAGCTTGGCATGGCTTAACACATAGAAACAGGCTGCAGTTACACAGACTCACCACCGGTGGCCATCAAGAGCCTTCTAAACCAGTACCATAGAAATCCTGGCATGCAAACAGAACTATAACATGAAATTAATAAACAAAAAGCAAACAGGAATGAACCACTTCTTGTGGTTCATAACAGTACCCGATCTTTAAGGGTGGACTCCGGACACCCCATAAAAGCCAAGGGGAACAGAAACAGAAGAATAACATAAAATACATAACCAAAATGCAAAACAGGAATGAGCCACTGCCGTGACTCATAACAGTACCCCCCTCCCTTTGAGGAGGGGTCAACTTGTAACAGGGCCCCTCTTGACAGTGGCCACTGGACACAAGACAAGATTTTATTTTATTTTAACAAGGCAAGAGTCGGCAATTATTTATTATACTTCTTTTTTTACATGGTTCTTGAGGTCTAACCAAGGTAATTCCCCAAACATTGTCTGAACTGATGGTACCCTCCAGCAAGGCTGGGTTCAATCCAGAGATTGTTTTTTTAACCTTGGGAGCTGAACTTTTAGAAGAAGTACTGCTAGAAGAAGATAGAAAAGCACATCCCGCAGTCAAAACAATAGGCTGAGGTTTTTGTGCCAAGTTTATAACATTCGGTGGACTCTCAGCAGATAAGACGGGTGACTTAGAGGAACCTGAACCAATTTCTTTGGAACCATATCTTTTAATAACTGCATCACTGAATGCCGGGGGATCCCGAAGAATGGGATCTTCATTTTTAATTAAGTTGGACGCCCATTCTAAAGGCTCCCCTCTAAAGGAATATATCAGATAGAGCACCAGGTTCTCTGAGGTGATGCCCAAAAATGGTCTAGGCAGCATAATGGTGAAGTAGTGTTTGGTAAGCGCAAGAAATTGGACTAAGTCCTCATCAAAGACTATAGATGTTGAGATATCAAAAGAGTCAGGATCTACTTCCTTCCCATATGACTGACTGGAGTGCATTGTTGGGACCAGGTCACTACTGACCTTACTCGAGGCTTTGGCCTTCGGGACCCTCTTTTGGGCAGTGGCCTTCGGGACCCCCTCTGGGGCAGTGGTCTTCGGGACCCCTTCTGGGGCAGTGGCCTTCTGGACCCCCTCTGGGGCAGTGGCCTTCTGGACCCCCTCTGGGGTCAGCACCTCGTACTCCCTCTCTGGGGCCAGACCATCAGACTCCCTCTCTGGGGCTGGACCATTGGACTTCCTCTCTGGGGCCGGACCATCGGACTCCCTCTCTGGGGCCGGACCATTGGACTCCCTCTCTGGGGCCGGACCATTGGACTCCCTCTCTGGGGCCGGACCATCGGACTCCCTCTCTGGGGCCAGACCATCGGACTCCCTCTCTGGGTCAAAAATTATCGGGACTTCTCCCGGGGTTATGGCCTCTGGGACTTTTGCTGAAGCTATGACCTTCAGAACCTCCACTAAACCTATGCCTCTTTAGTCCTTTCTGGGGAAGCGACCTCTAGAACCCCTCCTGGGGTTGTGCCTTTCAAATCCCTACCTGGGGTAACAGTTTCGGAGACCCCTTCTGGGATAGACACCTGAACCAATAAACTCAATGCCCCTCTTAGACCTTGAGCATCAGGCACCGCTCCAGGATCCTGAGCATCAGGTACTGCTCCAGGACCCTGAGCATTGGGCACTGCTCCAGGACCCTGAGCATCGGGCACCACTCCAGGTCCCTGAGCATCGGGCACTGCTCCAGGATCCTGAGCATCGGGCACTGCTCCAGGATCCTGAGCATTGGGCGCCTCTCCAGGATCCTGAGCACCGGGCACCGCTCCAACATCCTGAGCACCAGGCACCGCTCCAAGACCCGGAGCATTGGGCACCGCTCCAAAACCCTGAGCATCAGGCACCACTCCAAGACCTTGAGCATTGGGCACCACTCCAAGACCCTGGGCAATGGGCACCACTCCAGGACCCTGGGCATTGGGCACCACTCCAGGACCCTGGGCATCGGGCACCACTCCGGGACCCTGGGCATCGGGCATCACTCCAGGACCTTGGGCATCAGGCACCGCTTCCGGACTCTGAGATTCCACTACTGGGGTTTGCAACTCTGATTCAACAGGAAAATCAAGAGATGAGAGAAACATTCTCTTTTGATTCCTAAATCTATAATGGGGCTCCCTAGCCCAAGGACCCCAATTATAGGACAGAGTGCTTTTTAGTGTGGGTTTCGTGACAAGTACCTCTGCCACAGTAGAGACAGGAGTAGGTCTTGAATCCTGATTCAACTTGGCCAGAGGGCAGGACTTGTCACCACATTTTGGCTTGCGCAACTCACAGGTCTGCAGATAGTGGCCTAAACCACCACAATATAGGTACAAATTCAAGTTTCTGCGACGCTGATGCTGCTCCTCTGAGAGCCTGGGCCGCAAGAAACTTTTAAACCTTTTCTCTCCAACCAAATCTGAGGATTCTCTTGTCACAATTTTGTGAGCAAGAGTGTCTTTAGAGATAGAAGAACTCTCAACAAATTCAGGCAGGATAAGCAAAATTTTGGTCAGAAGATTTTGCAGTTGCTTTAAGGATTGCTGCAAAACTTCCAGCCACTCAGGTTTCAAGGCACTGAAAGCAGAGTTCAGGGCTGAGAGAGATACCTGCAGGGCTTGCATAATAGGCACAGGAGGATTTCAGGCTAGACAAGACAAGACTGGACTAGACAAGACAAGACTGGACTGGATTCTGGACTGGCTTCTGGACTGGATTCTGGACTAGACAAGACAAGACTGGACTGGCTTCTAGACTGGATTCTGGACTAGACAAGACAAGACTGGACTGGATTCTGGACTAGACAAGACAAGACTGAACTGGATTCTGGACTAGACAAGACTGGACTGGATTCTGGACTAGACAAGACTGGGCTGGATTCTGGACAGATTCTGGACTAGACAAGACAAGACTGGACTGGATTCTGAACTAGACAAGACAAGACTGGACTGGATTCTGGACTGGACACTGGACTGGACAAGACAAGACTGAACTGGACACTGGACTGGACACTGGACACTGGACTGGACACTGAACACTGGACTGAACACTGGACACTGGACTGAACACTGGACTGGACACTGGACTGAACCAATAAAGAAAAAACTACTCCATTTAGCTTTGTCTCTTTTCTGTAGTATGGCTGGTGATACTGTTACGTTCACTGTACTTGGACCTCAAGAGGCTGAGTGGATAAGCATCGAGCACAGGAATGTGATGCTGTAGTTGGCACGAAGTTCAGCAGCAACCCCTACGGAACCCTGACTCCATTTTCTCACCCACGTGGTCAGTCTACACCTGTGAGACTATGTTTGCTTGGGCCCACGGCAACCGCATTTGAAGGGCAGATTAGGTCTGCCCAACTCCGATGCCCCCCGGTCTTAGTTAGAGACAAGGCATAAACCGAGACGGGTCGAGAACAAGGGGAACCTCTAACTGAAACAGAAACACAGAGGCAGGGGGAACTACTGAACACAACAAAGGTATGTGCGGCGTGGCCACCAAGACAAACTGTAACCAAGGTAATGCTGCCCGAATACCAAACACGACACCGTCGTAATTCGGCGAGGACAGCAATAGCAGAAACCTCCGCAGAGAAACACAAAAGCCAGAAAGTAACAACAAATACGGCCACAGCTGTACGGTTTGGCAGAGCCGCTACTCTCGACACCAGTAAAGGTGCACGCTGAAGGAACAGGAACCCCAAGGCTGCAGATACAGGACAACAGGACTGGAAGGCTGGATAAGAATTCCAATGATCAGGCTCCAGACACCAGGACTCAGGATACAGAATTAACCGGCAAACAGGGCCTGACACAGATGCAATACTGGACATGAAACAACCAGGAACATACAAGTATCATAACAAAACGTCTATCACCAGCACTAGACTGCAGGGCTAGCTGGGTAATAAGGGAACACGCCCCAATCAGGATGGCTGGAAGCCAGGTACAAGGTAATGGCAAGAATACAAGCAGGTGAGGTACACAGACAAGAGCCAGACTGCAGTACAGAGACTCACCACATAATGACCAAATATCGGACAGGTGAGGCTTAACACATAGAAACAGGCTGCAGTTACACAGACTCACCACCGGCGGCCAACAAGAGCCTTCTAAACCAGTACCATAGAAATCCTGGCATGCAAACAGAACTATAACATGAAATTAATAAACAAAAAGCAAACAGGAATGAACCACTGCTTGTGGTTCATAACAGTAGCCACTCCTTAAGGGTGGACTCCGGACACCCCCATTAAAGTCAAGGGGAATAGAAACAGAAGAATAACATAAAATACATAACCAAAATGCAAAACAGGAATGAGCCACTGCCATGGCTCATAACAGAGGGCTTCCATTGTCATGTGAAGCTGAACGACTAGTCATTAACATAGGCCAGGGCCTTAGCCGTTCCTTGCCATTCCGTATCGTAAATGGCATATTGGCAAGTTTACGTTTTTCCTCAGACCATTTACATTTATTTTTTGGGGTCTATTTACTGAACTTTCACCCTCTACTATCACATTGGGCCTCGGCCTTGGCAGATGACGTTGATGGCAATTCATTGTCTATATCATGACTAGTGGCAGCAGCTTCAGCACTCGGAGTAAGTGGTTCTTGATCTTTCCCTATTTTATCCTTTAAATTTTTGATCTTTATTTTTCTGGAGTTATATATGTACAGGAGAGCGTACCTCTACACCACACAGGGCAAACCCTGTGAAAATTATTTGTATTAAATATTAATAAACCCTTTATTTGGAGTAAATAATATACAGCACAGGACAGCACAACTGAATTTATATGGCAGCACCACTGGACTGGATTTATATGACAGTACCACTGGACTGGATTTATGTGGCAGTATCACTGGACTTATACGCCAGTACTATTGGAATTATATGGCAATATCACTGGAATTATACTGCAGTATCACTGGAATTATACGGCAGTACCACTGGATTTATATGGCAGTACCACTGGAATTATAAACCAGTACAGCTGGAGATTATACAGCATTATCACTGGAATTATATGGCAGTACCACTGGATTTATACAGCAGTACCACTGGACTGGATTCATACGGCAGTATCACTGGAATCATACAGCAGCATCACTGGAATTATACATCAGTATCACTAGAATTATACGGCAGTGCCACTAGACTTATACGGCAGTACCACTGGACTGGATTTATACAGCAGTATCAATAGATTTATACGCCAGTACAACTGGAATTATATGGCAGTATCACTGGAATTATACGACAGTATCACTGGAATTATACGTCAGTACCACTGGACTAGAATTATACTGCAGTATCACTGGAGTTATACATTGGTACTACTGGAATTATATGGCAGTATCACTGGGATTATACAGCAGTATCACTGGAATTATACGGCAGTACCACTGGAGTTATACGGCAGTACCACTGGACTGGATTTTTATGGCAGTACCACTGGATTTATACGGCAGTACCACTGGACTGGATTTATATGGCAGAATCACTGGATTTATACGCCAGTGCTATTGGAATTATATGGCAGTATCACTAGAATTATACTGCAGTATCACTGGAATTATACGCCAGTACCACTGGATTTATACGGCAGTACCACTGGAATTATAAAACAGTACAGCTGGAATTATACAGCATTATCACGGGAATTATATGGCAGTACCACTGGACTTATACGTCAGTACCACTGGACTGGATTTATATGGCAATATCACTGAAATTATACAGCAGTATCACTGGAATTTTACAGCAGTATCACTAGAATTATACGGAAGTACCACTAGACTTATACAGCAGTACCACTGGACTGGATTTATACAGCAGTATCAATAGATTTATACACCAGTACAACTGGAATTATATGGCAGTATCACTGGAATTATACGGCAGTATCACAGGAATTATACGACAGTATCACTGGAATTATACGTCAGTACCACTGGACTAGATTTATACTGCAGTATCACTGGAGTACAACTGGAATTATATTGCAGTATCACTGGAATTATACAGCAGTATCACTGGAATTATACGGTAGTACCACTGGATTTACACAGCAGTATCACTGGACTGGATTTATACGGCTGTATCACGGGACTTATACGCCAGTACCACTGGAATTATACAGCAGTATCACTGGAATTATACAACAGTACCACTGGATTTATACGGCAGTACCACTGGACTGAATTTATACGGCAGCATCACTGGATTTATATGCCAGTACCACTGGAATTATACGGCAGTATCACTGGAATTTTATGGCAGTATCACTGGAATTATACGGCAGTACCACTGGACTAATATGGCAGTACCACTGGATTGGATTTATACGGCAGTACCACTGGACTTATACACCAGTGCCACTGGAATTTTACAGTAGTATCACTGGATTTATATGCCAGTACCACTGGACATATACGGCAGTATCACTGGATGTTATCACTGGAATTATATGGCCGTACCACTGGACATGTACGGTAGTATCACTGGATTTATACTGCAGTACCGCTGGACTTATACGGCAGTACCGCTGTACATATATGGCAGTATCACTGGACATATACGGCAGTATCACTGGACATATAAAGCAGCACAGGGACACCACCACTGGACTGATGCAGGACAACACAGCACCACTGCAATGGATTGGATTTATACAGCAGCACTGGACATGTGGCAGCAGAGGACACCACCACTGTGACTGGACTGATGCAGCACAATACACCACCACTGAGCTGATGCAGAACAACACAGCACCACTGGATTGGATTTATACAGCAGCACTGGCCATATGGCAGCAGAGGACACCACCACTGTGACTGGACTGATGCAGCACAAGACACTACCACTGTACTGATGCAGGACACTGAGGACGGAGACACGTCGTCTTGTCACACTCTCCAATACCGCAGTGAAAATGGCGGCGACTCGTGCCTCCTTATATGGAATCCAAACCCCGCAAGAATACGACAGCGGGATGATGACGTTTTGCCTCGTTCTGGTTTCCGAGTCAGGCGGGAAAACCCGAGCCGGGTTCGGATCCGGTCTCGGGTAGTGAAGTCCAGCAGTTCCCTGAGAACCGAACCCGCTCATCTCTATTATCAACCATTCTCTCAAATCACTGAGGTCAGATGCTTGCCTCTATTGTGCTACACAAAAGCTAATTGATTTTTGTGGTTACAGTAATGTTTGCACCTAAATGTTAGTAAATAAGTCAGGTTTACTGTAAACTAAAGAGGACCTATGATGTGTCATCTAAATCAATAGTTACCTACTGAAGGCACCCTAATAGTGCAGGTTTTAAGGATATCAATACTTGAGAACAGGTGGTTGTAGCAAAATGACTGAGGCCATTTTTAAGTCACTTGTACTCAACCTGGAATCTTTCATTGTGCAGGTGTTTTAAAATTCACCTATCAAAATGGAAATACCTTATTTGCATCCAAATTGCATCAATAATTAAACCTAGCATTACATTAATACCCTGCAAACAGACACGCACTATAGCAACTTAAACATTGCAATAATCCAACCACATTACAGTAGCCGGCAATACAACCTTACATTACAGCACATCACCAACATGATAGCAGTGGCCCAACCCCTTCCTGTTACCGAAATTAGTTATACCCCATATTGCAGAACATTACATTAGGGTGTGTGCCACCAGTGCAGCATATTTTAGTTAGAGATGAGCGCCGGAAATTTTTCGGGTTTTGTGTTTTGGTTTTGGGTTCGGTTCCGCGGCCGTGTTTTGGGTTCGACCGCGTTTTGGCAAAACCTAACCGAATTTTTTTTGTCGGATTCGGGTGTGTTTTGGATTCGGGTGTTTTTTTCCAAAAAACCTAAAAAACAGCTTAAATCATAGAATTTGGGGGTCATTTTGATTAGAGATGAGCGGGTTCGGTTTCTCTGAATCCGAACCCGCCAGAACTTCATGTTTTTTTTCACGGGTCCGAGCGACTCGGATCTTCCCGCCTTGCTCGGTTAACCCGAGCGCGCCCGAACGTCATCATGACGCTGTCGGATTCTCGCGAGGCTCGGATTCTATCGCGAGACTCGGATTCTATATAAGGAGCCGCGCGTCGCCGCCATTTTCACACGTGCATTGAGATTGATAGGGAGAGGACGTGGCTGGCGTCCTCTCCATTTAGATTATAAGAGACTGAGAGAGATTTACTGGAGCTGACTAGGAGGAGTACTGTTACTGTAGAAGTGTAGAGACTGAGTGGAGAGAGTTTACTAGTGAGGACAGTGCAGTTTACTTTATAATCCGTTCTCTGCCTGAAAAAAGCGATACACAGCACACAGTGACTCAGTCACATACCATATCTGTGTGCACTGCTCAGGCTCAGGCCAGTGTGCTGCATCATCTATTATCTATATATAATATTATATATATATCTGTCTGACTGCTCAGCTCACACAGCTTATAATTGTGGGGGAGACTGGGGAGCACTACTGCAGTGCCAGTTATAGGTTATAGCAGGAGCCAGGAGTACATAATATATTATATAGTGAGTGACCACCAGACACACAGTGCAGTTTATTTAATATATCCGTTCTCTGCCTGAAAAAAGCGATACACACAGTGACTCAGTCAGTCACATACCATATCTGTGTGCACTGCTCAGGCTCAGGCCAGTGTGCTGCATCATCTATTATCTATATATAATATTATATATATCTGTCTGACTGCTCAGCTCACACAGCTTATAATTGTGGGGGAGACTGGGGAGCACTACTGCAGTGCCAGTTATAGGTTATAGCAGGAGCCAGGAGTACATAATATATTATATAGTGAGTGACCACCAGACACACAGTGCAGTTTATTTAATATATCCGTTCTCTGCCTGAAAAAAGCGATACACACAGTGACTCAGTCAGTCACATACCATATCTGTGTGCACTGCTCAGGCTCAGGCCAGTGTGCTGCATCATCTATTATCTATATATAATATTATATATATCTGTCTGACTGCTCAGCTCACACAGCTTATAATTGTGGGGGAGACTGGGGAGCACTACTGCAGTGCCAGTTATAGGTTATAGCAGGAGCCAGGAGTACATATTATATTAAAATTAAACAGTGCACACTTTTGCTGCAGGAGTGCCACTGCCAGTGTGACTGACCAGTGACCTGACCACACTGACCACCAGTATAGTTAGTAGTATACTTATATTGTGATTGCCTGAAAAAGTTAAACACTCGTCGTGTGACTTCACTTGTGTGTTTTTTTTTTTTTATTCTATAAAAATAAAACTCATTCTGCTGACAGACAGTGTCCAGCAGGTCCGTCATTATATAATATATAATATATACCTGTCCGGCTGCAGTAGTGATATATATATATTTTTTATATCATTTATCATCCAGTCGCAGCAGACACAGTACGGTAGTTCACGGCTGTGGCTACCTCTGTGTCTCTGCACTCGGCAGGCAGTCAGTCCATAATTGTAATACCACCTAACCGTGGATTTTTTTCATTCTTCTTTATACATACATAGTTACATAGACATCTTCTCTTTATCAACCAGTCTATATTAGCTGCAGACACAGTACAGTACGGTAGTTCACGGCTGTGGCTACCTCTGTGTCTGCACTCGGCAGGCAGTCCGTCCATAATTGTATACCACCTAACCGTGGTTTTTTTTCATTCTTCTTTATACATACATAGTTACATAGACATCTTCTCTTTATCAACCAGTCTATATTAGCTGCAGACACAGTACAGTACGGTAGTTCACGGCTGTGGCTACCTCTGTGTCTGCACTCGGCAGGCAGTCCGTCCATAATTGTATACCACCTAACCGTGGATTTTTTTCAGTCTTCTTTATACATACATAGTTACATAGACATCTTCTCTTTATCAACCAGTCTATATTAGCTGCAGACACAGTACAGTACGGTAGTTCACGGCTGTGGCTACCTCTGTGTCTGCAGTCGGCAGGCAGTCCATAATTGTATACTAGTATCCATCTCCATTGTTTACCTGAGGTGCCTTTTAGTTGTGCCTATTAAAATATGGAGAACAAAAATGTTGAGGTTCCAAAATTAGGGAAAGATCAAGATCCACTTCCACCTCGTGCTGAAGCTGCTGCCACTAGTCATGGCCGAGACGATGAAATGCCAGCAACGTCGTCTGCCAAGGCCGATGCCCAATGTCATAGTACAGAGCATGTCAAATCCAAAACACCAAATATCAGAAAAAAAAGGACTCCAAAACCTAAAATAAAATTGTCGGAGGAGAAGCGTAAACTTGCCAATATGCCATTTACCACACGGAGTGGCAAGGAACGGCTGAGGCCCTGGCCTATGTTCATGGCTAGTGGTTCAGCTTCACATGAGGATGGAAGCACTCAGCCTCTCGCTAGAAAAATGAAAAGACTCAAGCTGGCAAAAGCAGCACAGCAAAGAACTGTGCATTCTTCGAAATCCCAAATCCACAAGGAGAGTCCAATTGTGTCGGTTGCGATGCCTGACCTTCCCAACACTGGACGTGAAGAGCATGCGCCTTCCACCATTTGCACGCCCCCTGCAAGTGCTGGAAGGAGCACCCGCAGTCCAGTTCCTGATAGTCAGATTGAAGATGTCAGTGTTGAAGTACACCAGGATGAGGAGGATATGGGTGTTGCTGGCGCTGGGGAGGAAATTGACCAGGAGGATTCTGATGGTGAGGTGGTTTGTTTAAGTCAGGCACCCGGGGAGACACCTGTTGTCCGTGGGAGGAATATGGCCGTTGACATGCCAGGTGAAAATACCAAAAAAATCAGCTCTTCGGTGTGGAGGTATTTCACCAGAAATGCGGACAACAGGTGTCAAGCCGTGTGTTCCCTTTGTCAATCTGTAATAAGTAGGGGTAAGGACGTTAACCACCTCGGAACATCCTCCCTTATACGTCACCTGCAGCGCATTCATAATAAGTCAGTGACAAGTTCAAAAACTTTGGGTGACAGCGGAAGCAGTCCACTGACCAGTAAATCCCTTCCTCTTGTAACCAAGCTCACGCAAACCACCCCACCAACTCCCTCAGTGTCAATTTCCTCCTTCCCCAGGAATGCCAATAGTCCTGCAGGCCATGTCACTGGCAATTCTGACGAGTCCTCTCCTGCCTGGGATTCCTCCGATGCATCCTTGCGTGTAACGCCTACTGCTGCTGGCGCTGCTGTTGTTGCCGCTGGGAGTCGATGGTCATCCCAGAGGGGAAGTCGTAAGCCCACTTGTACTACTTCCAGTAAGCAATTGACTGTTCAACAGTCCTTTGCGAGGAAGATGAAATATCACAGCAGTCATCCTACTGCAAAGCGGATAACTGAGGCCTTGGCATCCTGGGTGGTGAGAAACGTGGTTCCGGTATCCATCATTACTGCAGAACCAACTAGAGACTTGTTGGAGGTACTGTGTCCCCGGTACCAAATACCATATAGGTTCCATTTCTCTAGGCAGGCGATACCGAAAATGTACACAGACCTCAGAAAAAGAGTCACCAGTGTCCTAAAAAATGCAGCTGTACCCAATGTCCACTTAACCACGGACATGTGGACAAGTGGAGCAGGGCAGGGTCAGGACTATATGACTGTGACAGCCCACTGGGTAGATGTATGGACTCCCGCCGCAAGAACAGCAGCGGCGGCACCAGTAGCAGCATCTCGCAAACGCCAACTCTTTCCTAGGCAGGCTACGCTTTGTATCACCGGTTTCCAGAATACGCACACAGCTGAAAACCTCTTACGGCAACTGAGGAAGATCATCGCGGAATGGCTTACCCCAATTGGACTCTCCTGTGGATTTGTGGCATCGGACAACGCCAGCAATATTGTGTGTGCATTAAATATGGGCAAATTCCAGCACGTCCCATGTTTTGCACATACCTTGAATTTGGTGGTGCAGAATTTTTAAAAAAACGACAGGGGCGTGCAAGAGATGCTGTCGGTGGCCAGAAAAATTGCGGGACACTTTCGGCGTACAGGCACCACGTACAGAAGACTGGAGCACCACCAAAAACTACTGAACCTACCCTGCCATCATCTGAAGCAAGAAGTGGTAACGAGGTGGAATTCAACCCTCTATATGCTTCAGAGGTTGGAGGAGCAGCAAAAGGCCATTCAAGCCTATACAATTGACCACGATATAGGAGGTGGAATGCACCTGTCTCAAGTGCAGTGGAGAATGATTTCAACGTTGTGCAAGGTTCTGATGCCCTTTGAACTTGCCACACGTGAAGTCAGTTCAGACACTGCCAGCCTGAGTCAGGTCATTCCCCTCATCAGGCTTTTGCAGAAGAAGCTGGAGGCATTGAAGAAGGAGCTAAAAGGGAGCGATTCCGCTAGGCATGTGGGACTTGTGGATGCAGCCCTTAATTCGCTTAACAAGGATTCACGGGTGGTCAATCTGTTGAAATCAGAGCACTACATTTTGGCCACCGTGCTCGATCCTAGATTTAAAGCCTACCTTGGATCTCTCTTTCCGGCAGACACAAGTCTGCTGGGGTGCAAAGACCTGCTGGTGAGAAAATTGTCAAGTCAAGCGGAACGCGACCTGTCAACATCTCCTCCTTCACATTCTCCCGCAACTGGGGGTGCGAGGAAAAGGCTCAGAATTCCGAGCCCACCCGCTGGCGGTGATGCAGGGCAGTCTGGAGCGACTGCTGATGCTGACATCTGGTCCGGACTGAAGGACCTGACAACGATTACGGACATGTCGTCTACTGTCACTGCATATGATTCTCTCAACATTGATAGAATGGTAGAGGATTATATGAGTGACCGCATCCAAGTAGGCACGTCACACAGTCCGTACTTATACTGGCAGGAAAAAGAGGCAATTTGGAGGCCCTTGCACAAACTGGCTTTATTCTACCTAAGTTGCCCTCCCACAAGTGTGTACTCCGAAAGAGTGTTTAGTGCCGCCGCTCACCTTGTCAGCAATCGGCGTACGAGGTTACATCCAGAAAATGTGGAGAAGATGATGTTCATTAAAATGAATTATAATCAATTCCTCCGCGGAGACATTGACCAGCAGCAATTGCCTCCACAAAGTACACAGGGAGCTGAGATGGTGGATTCCAGTGGGGACGAATTGATAATCTGTGAGGAGGGGGATGTACACGGTGATATATCGGAGGGTGAAGATGAGGTGGACATCTTGCCTCTGTAGAGCCAGTTTGTGCAAGGAGAGATTAATTGCTTCTTTTTTGGGGGGGGTCCAAACCAACCCGTTATATCAGTCACAGTCGTGTGGCAGACCCTGTCACTGAAATGATGGGTTGGTTAAAGTGTGCATGTCCTGTTTTGTTTATACAACATAAGGGTGGGTGGGAGGGCCCAAGGACAATTCCATCTTGCACCTCTTTTTTCTTTTCTTTTTCTTTGCATCATGTGCTGATTGGGGAGGGTTTTTTGGAAGGGACATCCTGCGTGACACTGCAGTGCCACTCCTAGATGGGCCCGGTGTTTGTGTCGGCCACTAGGGTCGCTAATCTTACTCACACAGTCAGCTACCTCATTGCGCCTCTTTTTTTCTTTGCGTCATGTGCTGTTTGGGGAGGGTTTTTTGGAAGGGACATCCTGCGTGACACTGCAGTGCCACTCCTAGATGGGCCCGGTGTTTGTGTCGGCCACTAGGGTCGCTAATCTTACTCACACAGCTACCTCATTGCGCCTCTTTTTTTCTTTGCGTCATGTGCTGTTTGGGGAGGGTTTTTTGGAAGGGCCATCCTGCGTGACACTGCAGTGCCACTCCTAGATGGGCCCGGTGTTTGTGTCGGCCACTAGGGTCGCTAATCTTACTCACACAGCTACCTCATTGCGCCTCTTTTTTTCTTTGCGTCATGTGCTGTTTGGGGAGGGTTTTTTGGAAGGGACATCCTGCGTGACACTGCAGTGCCACTCCTAGATGGGCCCGGTGTTTGTGTCGGCCACTAGGGTCGCTTATCTTACTCACACAGCGACCTCGGTGCAAATTTTAGGACTAAAAATAATATTGTGAGGTGTGAGGTATTCAGAATAGACTGAAAATGAGTGTAAATTATGGTTTTTGAGGTTAATAATACTTTGGGATCAAAATGACCCCCAAATTCTATGATTTAAGCTGTTTTTTAGTGTTTTTTGAAAAAAACACCCGAATCCAAAACACACCCGAATCCGACAAAAAAAACTCGGTGAGGTTTTGCCAAAACGCGTTCGAACCCAAAACACGGCCGCGGAACCGAACCCAAAACCAAAACACAAAACCCGAAAAATTTCAGGCGCTCATCTCTAATTTTGATCCCAAAGTATTATTAACCTCAAAAACCATCATTTCCACTCATTTTCAGTCTATTCTGAATACCTCACACCTCACAATATTATTTTTAGTCCTAAAATTTGCACCGAGGTCGCTGGATGACTAAGCTAAGCGACCCTAGTGGCCGACACAAACACCTGGCCCATCTAGGAGTGGCACTGCAGTGTCACGCAGGATGTCCCTTCCAAAAAACCCTCCCCAAACAGCACATGACGCAAAGAAAAAAAGAGGCGCAATGAGGTAGCTGTGTGAGTAAGATAAGCGACCCTAGTGGCCGACACAAACACCGGGCCCATCTAGGAGTGTCACTGCAGTGTCACGCAGGATGTCCCTTCCAAAAAGCCCTCCCCAAACAGCACATGACGCAAAGAAAAAAGGCGCAATGAGGTAGCTGTGTGAGTAAGATAAGCGACCCTAGTGGCCGACACAAACACCGGGCCCATCTAGGAGTGGCACTGCAGTGTCACGCAGGATGTCCCTTCCAAAAAACCCTCCCCAAACAGCACATGACGCAAAGAAAAAAAGAGGCGCAATGAGGTAGCTGTGTGAGTAAGATAAGTGACCCTAGTGGCCGACACAAACACCGGGCCCATCTAGGAGTGGCACTGCAGTGTCACGCAGGATGTCCCTTCCAAAAAACCCTCCCCAAACAGCACATGACGCAAAGAAAAAAAGAGGCGCAATGAGGTAGCTGTGTGAGTAAGATAAGCGACCCTAGTGGCCGACACAAACACCGGGCCCATCTAGGAGTGTCACTGCAGTGTCACGCAGGATGTCCCTTCCAAAAAACCCTCCCCAAACAGCACATGACGCAAAGAAAAAAAGAGGCGCAATGAGGTAGCTGTGTGAGTAAGATAAGCGACCCTAGTGGCCGACACAAACACCGGGCCCATCTAGGAGTGTCACTGCAGTGTCACGCAGGATGTCCCTTCCAAAAAACCCTCCCCAAACAGCACATGACGCAAAGAAAAATTTAAGAAAAAAGAGGTGCAAGATGGAATTGTCCTTGGGCCCTCCCACCCACCCTTATGTTGTATAAACAGGACATGCACACTTTAACCAACCCATCATTTCAGTGACAGGGTCTGCCACACGACTGTGACTGATATGACGGGTTGGTTTGGACCCCCCCCCAAAAAAGAAGCAATTAATCTCTCCTTGCACAAACTGGCTCTACAGAGGCAAGATGTCCACCTCATCATCATCCTCCGATATATCACCGTGTACATCCCCCTCCTCACAGATTATCAATTCGTCCCCACTGGAATCCACCATCTCAGCTCCCTGTGTACTTTGTGGAGGCAATTGCTGCTGGTCAATGTCTCCGCGGAGGAATTGATTATAATTCATTTTAATGAACATCATCTTCTCCACATTTTCTGGATGTAACCTCGTACGCCGATTGCTGACAAGGTGAGCGGCGGCACTAAACACTCTTTCGGAGTACACACTTGTGGGAGGGCAACTTAGGTAGAATAAAGCCAGTTTGTGCAAGGGCCTCCAAATTGCCTCTTTTTCCTGCCAGTATAAGTACGGACTGTCTGACGTGCCTACTTGGATGCGGTCACTCATATAATCCTCCACCATTCTTTCAATGTTGAGAGAATCATATGCAGTGACAGTAGACGACATGTCCGTAATCGTTGTCAGGTCCTTCAGTCCGGACCAGATGTCAGCATCAGCAGTCGCTCCAGACTGCCCTGCATCACCGCCAGCGGGTGGGCTCGGAATTCTGAGCCTTTTCCTCGCACCCCCAGTTGCGGGAGAATGTGAAGGAGGAGATGTTGACAGGTCGCGTTCCGCTTGACTTGACAATTTTCTCACCAGCAGGTCTTTCAACCCCAGCAGACTTGTGTCTGCCGGAAAGAGAGATCCAAGGTAGGCTTTAAATCTAGGATCGAGCACGGTGGCCAAAATGTAGTGCTCTGATTTCAACAGATTGACCACCCGTGAATCCTTGTTAAGCGAATTAAGGGCTCCATCCACAAGTCCCACATGCCTAGCGGAATCGCTCCGTGTTAGCTCCTCCTTCAATGTCTCCAGCTTCTTCTGCAAAAGCCTGATGAGGGGAATGACCTGACTCAGGCTGGCAGTGTCTGAACTGACTTCACGTGTGGCAAGTTCAAAGGGCATCAGAACCTTGCACAACGTTGAAATCATTCTCCACTGCGCTTGAGACAGGTGCATTCCACCTCCTATATCATGCTCAATTGTATAGGCTTGAATGGCCTTTTGCTGCTCCTCCAACCTCTGAAGCATATAGAGGGTTGAATTCCACCTCGTTACCACTTCTTGCTTCAGATGATGGCAGGGCAGGTTCAGTAGTTTTTGGTGGTGCTCCAGTCTTCTGTACGTGGTGCCTGTACGCCGAAAGTGTCCCGCAATTCTTCTGGCCACCGACAGCATCTCTTGCACGCCCCTGTCGTTTTTTAAAAAATTCTGCACCACCAAATTCAAGGTATGTGCAAAACATGGGACGTGCTGGAATTTGCCCATATTTAATGCACACACAATATTGCTGGCGTTGTCCGATGCCACAAATCCACAGGAGAGTCCAATTGGGGTAAGCCATTCCGCGATGATCTTCCTCAGTTGCCGTAAGAGGTTTTCAGCTGTGTGCGTATTCTGGAAAGCGGTGACACAAAGCGTAGCCTGCCTAGGAAAGAGTTGGCGTTTGCGAGATGCTGCTACTGGTGCCGCCGCTGCTGTTCTTGCGGCGGGAGTCCATACATCTACCCAGTGGGCTGTCACAGTCATATAGTCCTGACCCTGCCCTGCTCCACTTGTCCACATGTCCGTGGTTAAGTGGACATTGGGTACAACTGCATTTTTTAGGACACTGGTGAGTCTTTTTCTGACGTCCGTGTACATTCTCGGTATCGCCTGCCTAGAGAAGTGGAACCTAGATGGTATTTGGTAACGGGGGCACACTGCCTCAATAAATTGTCTAGTTCCCTGTGAACTAACGGCGGATACCGGACGCACGTCTAACACCAACATAGTTGTCAAGGCCTCAGTTATCCGCTTTGCAGCAGGATGACTGCTGTGATATTTCATCTTCCTCGCAAAGGACTGTTGGACAGTCAATTGCTTACTGGAAGTAGTACAAGTGGGCTTACGACTTCCCCTCTGGGATGACCATCGACTCCCAGCAGCAACAACAGCAGCGCCAGTAGCAGTAGGCGTTACACGCAAGGATGCATCGGAGGAATCCCAGGCAGGAGAGGACTCGTCAGAATTGCCAGTGACATGGCCTGCAGGACTATTGGCATTCCTGGGGAAGGAGGAAATTGACACTGAGGGAGTTGGTGGGGTGGTTTGCGTGAGCTTGGTTACAAGAGGAAGGGATTTACTGGTCAGTGGACTGCTTCCGCTGTCGCCCAAAGTTTTTGAACTTGTCACTGACTTATTATGAATGCGCTGCAGGTGACGTATAAGGGAGGATGTTCCGAGGTGGTTAACGTCCTTACCCCTACTTATTACAGCTTGACAAATGCAACACACGGCTTGACACCTGTTGTCCGCTTTTCTGTTGAAATACCTCCACACTGAAGAGCTGATTTTTTTGGTATTTTCACCAGGCATGTCAACGGCCATATTCCTCCCACAGACAACAGGTGTCTCCCCGGGTGCCTGACTTAAACAAACCACCTCACCATCAGAATCCTCCTGGTCAATTTCCTCCCCAGCGCCAGCAACACCCATATCCTCCTCATCCTGGTGTACTTCAACACTGACATCTTCAATCTGACTATCAGGAACTGGACTGCGGGTGCTCCTTCCAGCACTTGCAGGGGGCGTGCAAATGGTGGAAGGCGCATGCTCTTCACCTCCAGTGTTGGGAAGGTCAGGCATCGCAACCGACACAATTGGACTCTCCTTGTGGATTTGGGATTTCGAAGAACGCACAGTTCTTTGCGGTGCTTTTGCCAGCTTGAGTCTTTTCAGTTTTCTAGCGAGAGGCTGAGTGCTTCCATCCTCATGTGAAGCTGAACCACTAGCCATGAACATAGGCCAGGGCCTCAGCCGTTCCTTGCCACTCCGTGTGGTAAATGGCATATTGGCAAGTTTACGCTTCTCCTCCGACAATTTTATTTTAGGTTTTGGAGTCCTTTTTTTACTGATATTTGGTGTTTTGGATTTGACATGCTCTGTACTATGACATTGGGCATCGGCCTTGGCAGACGACGTTGCTGGCATTTCATCGTCTCGGCCATGACTAGTGGCAGCAGCTTCAGCACGAGGTGGAAGTGGATCTTGATCTTTCCCTAATTTTGGAACCTCAACATTTTTGTTCTCCATATTTTAATAGGCACAACTAAAAGGCACCTCAGGTAAACAATGGAGATGGATGGATACTAGTATACAATTATGGATGGACTGCCGAGTGCCGACACAGAGGTAGCTACAGCCGTGGACTACCGTACTGTACTGTGTCTGCTGCTAATATAGACTGGTTGATAATGAGATGTAGTATGTATAAAGAAGAAAGAAAAAAAAAACCACGGGTAGGTGGTATACAATTATGGATGGACTGCCGAGTGCCGACACAGAGGTAGCTACAGCCGTGGACTACCGTACTGTACTGTGTCTGCTGCTAATATAGACTGGATGATAATGAGATGTAGTATGTATAAAGAAGGAAGAAAAAAAAAACCACGCGTAGGACTAGGTGGTATACAATTATGGATGGACTGCCGAGTGCCGACACAGAGGTAGCTACAGCCGTGGACTACCGTACTGTACTGTGTCTGCTGCTAATATAGACTGGTTGATAATGAGATGTAGTATGTATAAAGAAGAAAGAAAAAAAAACCACGGGTAGGTGGTATACAATTATGGATGGACTGCCGAGTGCCGACACAGAGGTAGCTACAGCCGTGGACTACCGTACTGTACTGTGTCTGCTGCTAATATAGACTGGATGATAATGAGATGTAGTATGTATAAAGAAGAAAGAAAAAAAAACCACGGGTAGGTGGTATACAATTATGGATGGACTGCCGAGTGCCGACACAGAGGTAGCTACAGCCGTGGACTACCGTACTGTACTGTGTCTGCTGCTAATATAGACTGGTTGATAATGAGATGTAGTATGTATAAAGAAGAAAGAAAAAAAAAACACGGGTAGGTGGTATACAATTATGGATGGACTGCCGAGTGCCGACACAAAGATAGCTACAGCCGTGGACTACCGTACTGTACTGTGTCTGCTGCTAATATAGACTGGATGATAATGAGATGTAGTATGTATAAAGAAGAAAGAAAGAAAAAACCACGGGTAGGTGGTATACAATTATGGATGGACTGCCGAGTGCCGACACAGAGATAGCTACAGCCGTGGACTACCGTACTGTACTGTGTCTGCTGCTAATATAGACTGGATGATAATGAGATGTAGTATGTATAAAGAAGAAAGAAAAAAAAACCACGGGTAGGTGGTATACAATTATGGATGGACTGCCGAGTGCCGACACAGAGGTAGCTACAGCCGTGGACTACCGTACTGTACTGTGTCTGCTGCTAATATAGACTGGATGATAATGAGATGTAGTATGTATAAAGAAGAAAGAAAAGAAAAACCACGGGTAGGTGGTATACAATTATGGATGGACTGCCGAGTGCCGACACAGAGGTAGCTACAGCCGTGGACTACCGTACTGTACTGTGTCTGCTGCTAATATAGACTGGATGATAATGAGATGTAGTATGTATAAAGAAGAAAGAAAAAAAAACCACGGGTAGGTGGTATACAATTATGGATGGACTGCCGAGTGCCGACACAGAGGTAGCTACAGCCGTGAACTACCGTACTGTGTCTGCTGCTAGTATAGACTGGATGATAAATAATGATATAAAATATATATATATATATCACTACTGCAGCCGGACAGGTATATATTATATAATGACGGACCTGCTGGACACTGTCTGTCAGCAGAATGAGTTTTTTAATTTTTATAGAATAAAAAAACACCACACAAGTCACACGACGAGTGTACTTTTTCAGGCAGACATTCAATCACAATATACTATACTGGTGGTCAGTGTGGTCAGGTCACTGGTCACAGTGGTCAGTGGTCAGTCACACTGGCAGTGGCACTCTGGCAGCAAAAGTGTGCACTGTTTAATATGTACTCCTGGCTCCTGCTATAACCTATAACTGCTCCCCAGTCTCCCCCACAATTAAGCTGTGTGAGCACAGTCAGATATTATACATAGATGATGCAGCACACTGGGCTGAGCACAGATATGGTATGTGAGTGTGACTGAGTCACTGTGTATCGTTTTTTTCAGGCAGAGAACAAGAACAGAACGGATTATTAAATAATAATAAATTATAAAACTGCACTGGTGGTCAGGTCACTGGTCATCAGTCACTAGTATAACTCCTCCTAAGCTCCAGTAAGTAAATGAAGTGTCTCACTCTCACTCTCCTATCTATTTTAATTTCTAAACGGAGAGGACGCCAGCCACGTCCTCTCCCTATCAATCTCAATGCACGTGTGAAAATGGCCGCGACGCGCGGCTCCTTATATAGAATCCGAGTCTCGCGATAGAATCCGAGCCTCGCGAGAATCCGACAGCGTGATGATGACGTTCGGGCGCGCTCGGGTTAACCGAGCAAGGCGGGAAGATCCGAGTCGCTCGGACCCGTGTAAAAAAACATGAAGTTCGGGCGGGTTCGGATTCAGAGAAACCGAACCCGCTCATCTCTAATTTTAGTACAGCCTATAGGGTTATTTTAATAATGCTACATAGTGTTTCTAATTCTATGTATCACACAAAATGCCACATAGTGCCACTATTTATCACAGAATATCACATAGTGCCACTATTTATCACAGAATGTAACATACTGCCACTATTTATCACAGAATGTCACATAGTGCCACTATTTATCACATAATGTCACATAGTGCCACTATTTATCACAGAATGTCACATACTGCCACTATTTATCACAGAATGTCACATACTGCCACTATTTATCACAGAATGTCACATAGTGCCACTATTTATCACAGAATGTCACATAGTGCCACTATTTATCACAGAATGTCACATAGTGCCACTATTTATCACAGAATGTCACATAGTGCCATTATTTATCACAGAATGTCACATAGTGCCACTATTTATCACAGAATGTCACATAGTGCCACTATTTATCACAGAATGTCACATAGTGCCACTATTTATCACAGAATGTCACATAGTGCCACTATTTATTGCCCAGATTGTGCTTGACTAGCTCCTCTCTGCATTCTTTCCCTGTCTGCGAGATACAGGTTAGGTATCCCTTATCCAAAATGCTTGGGACCAGAAGTATTTTGGATATCGGATTTTTCCGTATTTTGGAATAATTGCATACCATAATGAGATACCATGGTGATGGGACCTAAATCTAAGCACAGAATGTATTTATGATACATATACACCTTATACACACAGCCTGAAGGTCATTTTAGCCAATATTTTTTATAACTTTGTGCATTAAACAAAGTGTGTGTACATTCACACAATTCATTTATGTTTCATATACACCTTATACACACAGCCTGAAGGTCATTTAATGCAATATTTGTAATAACTGTGTATTAAACAAAGTTTGTGTACATTGAGCCATCAAAAAACAAAGTTTTCACTATTTCACGCTCACTCCAAAAAGTCCGTATTTCGGAATATTCCGTATTTCGGAATATTTGGATATGGGATACTCAACCTGTATTACGCTGGGAGCAAGGCACAATCTGCAAACTACTTGCCACTCTACAAGTGTAATCAAACAGTGTTGAATACACTTGGAGTGTCCCTTGCTCCCAGCGTGCCACCTCACAGACTTGGAAGGAAGAGATTATAGAGCCTAGTGGCCCACGATAGGATCTGTTTATAAGTTTTTAGCATGGGGGGGAGCTCATGCTTCCTGCAACCCCTGGCTATGCCACTGCCTGGACTGTTAGGTGGTTCCTTACTCCAGTCACCAACCTCCCTATCTAATTTAGGGGTGTAGTAAAATATACTGGCGACCCCGGCATCCCGAAACCAAGAATCCAGACACATTTGGGGGGTAAGTGCGCCAACCCCCCTTCCATCCCAACCCTCCTCTGGAGGCTGCCAGGGTTAAATCTAGGGAGGGGGTAGCTAGGGCTAAATTTTAGGGGGTGTCGGCTACGTCTAACCACCCCACGAGTGCCTAAGCCTAACCCCTCTCTAATGCCTAACCCTAATCCTACCCTCCCCCCCCCCCCCCCGGCTCTAACCCTAATACCCACACCAATAATACCTTACTGATGTCAACTGTCGGTGTCTCGACATCGGTGTCCTGAGTGGTGTCTGGATTCTGGCATCAGTCACATGACTGCCGGCATCCCAGCTGCCGGGATTCCAAATGTATCACATCTAAAGGATGCTGTAACTAGTCTCCTCTTCAGGGAAAGAGCATGAAATATTTTTGCACACTATATGAAAATGCCAAAAGGCACTTGGAAAAATGGTCAGGCAAAACATGGAATTTTAAATATAGGTTTGTTTTGAATGTAAATCAATACTTAGGCAATGACCTTGTTCATATCAACACAAGACCCAGCTGTGTATATATTGCGGCATTGACTTAAGAGTAAATGTTAACTAACTAGCTTGATATCCATTAACTTGTACACTCTTTTTTGTGCAAATTTCATTTAATAGAACATTAATCTAGTAGCATGCATATATATTTACAATCATTTATACATATTAATAGCTATATATACTAAACAGATTTGTTTATTCTTACCTTGGGGTCTATTTATCACTAATGGCCAGTGAACAACAATAACTATCATTACCTATTGCTGCATATTGCCGCCAGTATTTACCATGCTGAGGCTGCTCTTCGAAGCGCAGCAGAAAAGTCTTGGTGATACCTAAATTCCTATTCCTTATTTCCTTTTTATACTATGCACTTGTTGGCTTAATGTCAGTACATAGCAGAGTAATATGACCTAGTGAGCGATCCAGCAAAGGCTCATCAAAGGCACTGGATGGTATTTTAAAGACAAGTAATGCCACCCTGAGATGGTATTGCTTTTCAATGCTTAAAAAATGACAAACTTTGCCGCCATAGAAATCTAGGGGGATGGGAATACGTTTTGATAAATACGCTAAAGCTGCCTTTCAACACAATGGTTTTCAATGAACAATGCAGGCTCACTTAACAGATTAGATTTCAAACCCCAAAGATCATACACACAGTAAATATACCGAGTCCCGACGCATGTATGATAGCTTCTTAGTCGCCCAGGCACAGATGAAACTAGACTATCCCAAACAAAAGTATTTTTGCTGGGGCAATAAAACGGGAACCTTGCTGGCAAATATGACAAAGAGTTTTAAACGACGAAGTCACATTTCTGCCATACGTGATGTTCACACTAATACTTTACGCACTAATACTTCAGACATTGTTAGGGTGTTTCAAGACTATTTTGGTCAGCTGTACACGACAACCCCACATGATCCTGACCTAATGGCCAAGCTACTAGACGACGCAAATCTCCATTGTATTACACCTTTACAATGGGAATAACTTGAGAGGGCTATAACAGAAGAGGAGATTGCTAAAGCAATCGCCTCAATGCATTTGAACAAAGCGCCAGGGCCAGACGGTTACTCAATAGAATATTATAAACTTCTACACCACAATGCTATACCAGCAATACATACTCTATACAGACATATCCAAACAGAATTCCCTTTGTACCCTAAAATTAATCAAGCTTACACTACTCTTCTACCGAAGCCTAATAGAGACCATACTTTACCATCTTCATACTGCCCCATCGCGCTCTTGAACGTTAATTTTAAAATTTTAGCCATAATTTTGGCGGACAGACTTCAATCCTTTTTGCTTCCATGTTAACGGATCATCAACTTGGCTTTGCCAAGGGCAGAAACTCGGTCAAAGGCATTTGCACTGCCATAGCAGCAGTAATGGTGACGAACCTTCAGACTGACATCCCAAACAGAGCCGGCCCTAACCAATATGATGCCCTAGGCAAGATTTTGGCTGGTGCCCCCTAGCACCACCGCTGGTTCTGCATCTGACCTTGCACCTCTTTCCCAGCACCATCACCCCTCACCCATAGCAGTCCTTGTACCCCCTATATTTTAAATAGGAACAGTTCGCACATTTGACACACACAGCCCAAAAAGGGGCATCTTCTTGCTGGGAAGGGGCATGGCCACACAATAGTAACCCCAATTCCAATTACGCCACACAGTACTGCATCTTTATTCACATTTTATCTTGCGATAGTGTCCATAATTCATATTACATCCCACAGTAGTATCACTTTACCTTATAAACGTTACTCCTCACAGTAGAGCCCCTTATTCACATTACATCACACTGAGTTGCTCCTTATTCACATTACACCACACGTTATTGCTCTTTATTCACATTAGACGATACAGTAGTGCCCTTTCTATTTGCAACGCCACATAGTAGAGCACCTTATACACATAATGCCACACATTAGTAATGCATTTATACACAATTCCACACAGTAATGCCCCTTACACATATGAGACACATTAATGTCCTTATAAACATAATGCACCTTACACATTATGACAACCTTTATTAATGCCCTTTTACACATAATGTCCCTTACACATATGCTGCACATTATTAATGCCCTTATACACATAATGACACACATAGTGCCCCCTACACATTTGCTGCACATTATTAGTGCCCCTATACACATAATGACACACAAACAGTAGTACCCTGTTACACATATGCCGCACATTATTAATGCCCTTATACACATAATGACGCACATAGTGGCCCTTTACACATATGTTGCACATTATTAATGCATTTTTACATGACACACATAATGCTCCTTACACATCTTCTGAACACTTCTGCACAACCAACCCACTCACATGCACACAGCACTCACACTTCCACTAACACTGTGACCTCTGCCTCTGCTTGGATACAGATGTGTCCTCACAAATCTTGCATCAATGCTAACGTCGGGCACTTTTTTTTTAATGAAAATGCATCTTATTTGCATTGCTATGTGGCTAGGATGCACAAGCAGCTTCTGCTGATTAAACTGATATGCAGCATGCCAATATACTGTGTGAGACTGTGGCTGTATCTGCATATGAAATGCTACATACAGAATATAGGCATGTCGCATATCATTTTAATCAGCAGAAGCTGATGATGCCCCTAGGCATATCAAATGCCCTAGGCAATTGCCTAGTTTGCCTATGCCTATGGCTGGCTCTGATCCCAAACATGCTTTTGAGCTTAGACGCTACCTAAGATTTCGATATGGTCTCTTGGCCCTACCTTTACGATAAATTAAATAGGAGGGGATTCTGATCGACATTCCAAACTTTAATAAAAATTTTCTATACCCGACCATGTACTTCTTTACTAATCAATGGAACTAAGGGGGGACAAATTGGACTAACCAGGGGGACAAGACAGGGTTGTCCCCTCTCGAACCTACTTTTTAACTTTAGCGTTAGATCCCATTTTACGAGTGCTACAGAATTGGTCCCAATTCAAGGGCATTAGTATTGGTGCGGAAGTGGTGAAAATATCAGCTTTCGTGGTGACGTTCTCTTATTTGTATTGGAGCCGAGAAGGACCCTGGGACCGCTGATGGAACGTATTAGGGCTTGTATTGGGATTCGAAGTTAACTTGGAGAAGTCCACAGCATAATATTTAAAACCAGGCTGTGTGCACGTCCAGCATGGTTTAGGGAGACCCCCATTGGATGGATGACCAAAGCAATTACTTATCTAGGGGTGCAAATCCCAAAGAACTTAACCAATTTATATGCCTTCAATCTAAGAAAAATTATACACTGTATGAAGGAGGACACAGAGCGATGGCGACATCTAAACCTATCATATTTGGGTAGAGCGAACTTGGTGAAAATGATTTTATTTCCTAGGATTCTATACCCATTACAATTCCTCCCAATTTTGCTATCTAGAAGTGATGTGAAAGAGTTCGACAAAACTGTATGCACGTTTATTTGGAACGGTAAGAGGGCAAGGATTAGTATGATCAAACTTCTGCAATGCAAATCCAATGGAGGTATTATTTACCCAATATATCAGAATATAGCCATGCCTCCCATCTGTGTTACCTACAAGACTGGCTTTATGGTGGGAATATGTACTGTAATACGGCCTTGGAAACAGCATTTTTACATGGTGATAGTATTGTTTCTTTTTTTGCATTCACAAGAAGAACTGCCTATTTCGATTCACGCAAATCCATTGTTGATGTCCACTCGTAAAGTTTGGCATATTTTACAACACAAATGTTCCTTACACTCGTACATGTCCCTTTTTCTTCCCTTAGTCCATAATACCCATTTCCAAGATAGAAATGCGGGTCACCCATTTACATTATAGGAAAGACATGGCATCACTTCCATACAACACATTATAAATAATGAATCGAGAAAACCATTCACACTAGTACAAGCTGCAGAACGGTTCCCAGTACTGAGTTCTTTTCCCTTAGCATGCCTACAGGCTCAACATTATGCAGCTTGTGTCTCCAGGCTGCTAACCCCGAAGGATTATGATAATCCGCTAGATAAACTATTGATGGAGGGAAACCCCTCTTCTAAGGCAATATCAATACACTACTCATTTTTACACCCACCTACAATATGATGACCTAACAACGGGGATGGCACAGTGGAGAGACCAATTCAAATCTCTTAGCACAACAAAATTATTGAAGACATTTGTGTTATCTGTCAGATTAGTCCCCGCCGCATCTTATATAGAGCTATTTTTGAACATGTGGCACAGAACATACCTGTCACCACACTGTAGATTTCTGATGGGTATGATAGAAGATCACTTGTGTCCTAGATGTGGATCACAGTGGGCGGAGTTGCTACACTACCTGTGGGGGTGTCCTATTATCCGGGGATTCTGGGTCCAGATCTGGAGATATGTTACTCAACACCTGGTTAACTATTTGCCCTTGACCCCCGAGTGGGCAATATTTGGTATAACACCTGAGGGTACTAAAGTACCACAGGGTGTTAAAAAATTGTTGATAATAGTTTCTGCAGCGGCTAAAAAATGTATCTTACAGATGTGGATACAATCCACAGCTCCCCCACTATCACCTTTTTTGAGAAAACTCTTTCACATATTCAGAATGGAATGGCTGGAGGCTTCCCTACAGAAAGAACAATTCACTATGAAATTCTTTGAGACATGGGAAAGCTATATAGAAACCCTGTCCCGCCCATTAAAGGAGCAAGTGTGGAGGTGCTTTAAACACACATTATGGTATGAAACACGTATTTATGAGCAAGATCCCCCAATCTCTCTTGACAATGAGTGATTTGTGACCATACACAGCCTTGAGAGAGATATAGAATCCTTCTTTGGGGGAAGGATGGTGGAAGGGTGGTTGCAGGCATGGGATCTGGGCTTGCATTGTTTTGCTTACATACATGGACAGATTTTCTGCTTGTTTCACACAAACAAATTAGACGGTACAATGCTGAAAATTGTAGAATTACTTTTATTGCATATTGTATGGATGTTTCAAGATATCTGTTACATTGATTGTACACCTTGGTATAGTCTGAGAATCTCTGTCATGCTTCAACTGAAATAAACAAAAATTGGAAAAAAAATACGCCAAAGCTGGAGAAATTTCAGAATTCTCTGGCGTATACTTTTAAAAAAATTGGAGAAAGTGCTGCAAGTTTTTCACAGTTTCATAATTACACTCCTACAGTATATCTATTCTAAGGAGAAGATTCAATTAGCCACAGTGCAGCTAAAGCTCCATGTTTAATGCCTGGAGCTATTCAATTATTATGCAAATGTATTGAGCATTAACCCATAGATTCTAGATTAAGTGCCCGGAATCTATTGGTTACCCTGCAGGTTAAGCCCCAGAGAAAGTGCATTTAACTTAGATTTTTCTTATAAATCCATGTTAAGTGCATCACTAGGGGTGTAGCACTTGATTTACATCCCCATGTAAATCAAGATTCAATTATCCGCTGAACCCCGCGGATAATTGAATCTGACCCTAGATGTTTAGTAAAACACATAAGTACAATTCATCTGGCATAATTAAAAGCTTATTATTTTGCATATATACATTTCTAAGTTGAAGGAGACTGCTATACAGATTGTTTTACTCAGCCGCAGTACAATAAAGTGAACAATTTAGGGGTTTGAGTATGAAAGGGAACATCCAGAAAATGATATTCTCTAGTTATCTAAGACAGGGTTTTTCCATAATTTGTATTAAAAATTTGTAAAATGCATTTATCAGTTTCCAAATCTTGTCCCTACACACTTTCCTCTCTTCATTACCTTGTAGTGCAGTGCTCCTAACAGTGCCTATACAAGGAGGAGCTTAGTGGTTATAATTAGAGCTGTGCACTTACCTCCATATTTTAATTTTGATTTTGGATCTATATTAATTTTTGGTTTTGCTTTTAGTTCTAATTATGCCAAACCACCCTCACATGTTTTGGTTTTGAATTTGGATTATTTTTATACAAAATGTTAAAACCACTACTTAAAAATTATATAATTTGGGCCTGTTTTTGTTCCTACAGTAATATTCAATTCAATAATATTAATTTTCAATCATTTTTAACCTCACTGCTCACAATATTGTTTTCACCAATATTGTCGAAAGGCCGCAGCAAGCTGGCTGGCAGCTAAGCATCAGAGGAGCGCACAAACACACAGTAGTTAGAATATATCACATCTAATAAACATTGCCACACAGCAGTGGCAGAAAAGTGGTGCAAGATGGAATTGTTCTTGGGCCCTCCCACCCGCCCTTATGTTAGTATATTAAAAAGGACATGCACGGTATAATAAACCAAGCACTTCAGCAACAGGGACTGCCACTTTGTGGATGAAGTGCTAGATTTTTTTGGAAGGACTATCCCCCAATCATTTATGAGGAGGTTAATGATGAGGGTGTTGGTGGTGGAGACTGCATGTGCTGGTCCAAAGTGCTGGTAGCTTGTTATCATTTTACAAATTCTTATAATTTTGTACAATAAATATTGTGAACTCGCTGCAAATGATGGAACAGGGAGGAAGTGCTCATTCAAAGCATCAGATGCACAAATATCCCCCTCATCCCGGCGTACTTCCACAGTAGTATCCTCTATGTCACCAGCTACATTTGTGCTTTTCATCCCCACATTTGAAGAGGGTGCAGAAATGGTAGCTTCTCTACGAATACAGTACTGGTATCAGAAATACCAAACACACACATAGCTAACATGGATTCCCTTAGACAATCCTCAGGAATTTGTCACATTTCTGACACACAGTTTGTTCTTCAGCCTTAGTGATTTTTTTCTGCACTGATTTGCCTGTTTTACATTTGACTCATTTTCTAGACTATGAGTGAGAAGGTGTTGCATCATCATGTGAGGTTACAGAAGAAGATGACTGACTGACAGCTGTTCCAGAACCACCAATTGCAAACAAAGGCCAAGGTCTGAGCCTTAATTGCCACTGCGTGTGGTGTATGGCATATTGGCAATTTTGTGTTTTCAATAGTAAACTTTCCCTATATTAGAGGTGATTTTTTTTCTTTAACATTGCAAAATATTGTTTTGATTTTAGACACCCTTCTTAAACCCTCTATGCCCTTAAGCACCAGCCTTAGTAGATGATAAAGTAAAAGTATCATCATTATGATGCAAATACTAGTACTTGGTTAATACTCCTGCTCTTCTATTGACTGATCGTGATCCATCGACTGACAGTGTTTATATTATTAACGCAGTGGTGCGGCACCTACTGAGCATTTTTGAAACAAAAGCCCTGAACACACACATTTTAGAAAAAACTACTTTTTTCTGTTTTTTTAACAAATGACAACAACATTACTCTGTGACTCACACAGCACTTATATTATTTACACCGTGTTTCTTTATTTTATTTTTTTACACACTGCTGCAACTCACTGTGCTTATAAACACACTGGCACCTAATGAACATTATTAGTTTACAACACAATGGTGGGTATCCAATTACCTGTGGTAAATTTCAGCAGATAATTGTCTCGCCGGGGCTATCCAATTAGTCCCAATAAGCATGCGGGAGCCGTGACTTGTCAGGGATTTAGTTTCACATGCTTCAAACAGATGAAACCAAATCCCCGAAAGCATCTCTGCGGCAAAAACACACAGGTTTCACTGAATCTATGTGTTTTTCGGGAGATTTTTTTTTTATGGGTGATACTAGTAGGATAGCCCGAAAGAAAATAATAGAAAAACATTGGGAAAAATCCCGAAAAACATCCATTATCCGCTGACAACGTTTCTTCTCAGCTGTTTTGATACCCCCTTATGCCTGAACCTGAACAACACACACAAGTTTTTGTTTTTATTTTTATATTTTTTACACACTGCTGTGACTACAGAAATAGTGACACACTGGCAACAAACCAAAGCCCTAAAATACATACAGTATGTGTGGATTACAGTGCATAACATTGACTTCTTCAAAGGAAGAGAAGTAGCAGAACACAAGCACATGCATTGCAACTGGAAGGAGGTAGGTTCAGAGGAAATTTAAGGAAAAATTACTAATAAGTGGAATAGCCTCCCATCAGAGATGGTTGAGGCTAAAACAGTAGGGCAATTCAAATTCGCTTGGGATAGATCTAAGAATATCCTTATAAAGACCTAAGGATCGAAGGTCAAAGTTGCCTAAAGGATAAATGAAAAAGGGCAGACTAGATGGGCCAAGAGGTTCTTATCTGCCATCAAATTCTATGTTTCTGTGTAACAGGGATTAGAGCACGACTTTATGGGAGCCTTTAAGTACATTTGCAGAAAGTTGTTTTGCCTGGTATGAAAAGCTAATAATTTATTTTTCCAAGATTGCTTGAAAACATTATAGTTTACCAAGCCAACTGAGTAGAAGCAGAAATAGTTTATTAATCAGGTCAACGCTTTATGTCAGAGGTTCTCAAATGTGGTCCCCAAGGCACCCCAAAGGTACAGATTTTAGGTATATCCATGACTCAGCACAGATGTTTAAATCAAATTGACTGAGGTGCTAAGTAAGTCACCTGTGGCCAAGCTTGGATAAATATAACACCTGGACTGTAGGGGTGCCTTGAGAACCACGTTTGCATACCTCTGGTTTATGTCATTTATTTTATCTATGCCAAGTATAATATAGTTATACAAGTCTGAAAAATCAGAGCTCAAAACATTATTTCCCTGTCATTGTTAAGATTGGTTATAGTAAAAAAAAAAAAAAAAAATGGTCAAAACAGAAGGTTTGGCATCAGGTATTGTGAACATAAATACACAGAAAAAAGGGAAGGTCAGTGTAGAACAGATTGAGAGAGACTGCACTGGAATTGGCTGCTGTGCTGTGTTTTTTTTTTTTTTTTGTATGTTATGAAATTCTGGCAGTACCATTAAGGCTTTTCTCTGAGTTCTCAGTCTGAGCTACATTCACTTTGCTGTATCAAGCAGCCCTGACATAAAGAAAATACTCTTTTGCAATTTGCATTAAATCCTTTCACTCTCCTCTCTGTCCAGTGTCTGCTGTTACATGGCACCCGAATCACCACTAGAGGGACTGATATCGAATTCAAAACACACAAGATCCGATGCGGGGAAGATGACGTTTTGCTTCATTTTGGAATCTGAGCCTGTCGGGAAAACCCATTGGACACCAGCAGTTTGGGTGGGAAACTGAACCTGCTCATCTCTAGTTATTATTGTACAGCTGTAAAAACAGAATTTATGTTTGCATTGGCTATTTGGATAAAACATCCCTTGACTGTAATCTTTACAATTATAGCAGGCTTATGGCCTGATTCAGTGGTGGACACAGAGGCGGCTGTGTTTGTGTCTTTTGGCAGCCAACCGTCTGATGCTTTATGCAAATGCCGCTAGAGAGCCCTTCCCTTGTATACACTATGAACATCTGTAGACAATGTAATACCGCCTTGATTCATCTTTAGATGTCATCATTGGTCACACCATCAAAACTTGCACCTGCCCTATAGATTTTCTGTCTGAGCATGGTCTCCTAAGTGAATGATTGAGCATCTGTGTACGCAACCACTTCAGCAACATGCTTGCAACACTCCCATAACATGCCTACAAGATGGATCATCTCTATGCATCTGTTTAGCCACCTTCCAGTCACTGCCCATGAATGCCCAGCACTTTTCCACAACATTTCAGTTACTGTGGGGCATATGTGTCTACCTTGCTGCATCCTCCTCTGGGAGGTTGCAGCGTGGTAGGCTAATGGGGGCATGGCCGGCAGCAATGTGGGCGGTCTGGGGGCATGTCCGGTGGGGGAAGTGGGCAGTCCGGCGGCATGGCATCACAATTACGTTATCATGGCCCCGACCCCGCTAGATAGTGCCAAGAAAAAAGGCACTGTATAGCAGGGACGGAGCTATGACGATTAAATTCAGCACAAATTGCATCATCATATCCCCCTCGGACCGCCCACTTGTTTTCTGCTGTGGGTGGCCGAGGGGGGTGCGGGGGACTGCCAGCGAAAGCAGGTGACTTGCCCACTTTTCTGACAGGGGTGGGAGGGCCACAGAGAACACATGTGCAGTAGCAAACAAATCACCATTGCTTGCAGGTATCACTTAGGCCCCTAGTCTGGATTATAAGTGATTAGATGCAAGTAGTGTAGTATTTAAAAAATATTATATCATAAAAATACAACACTTTTAACAGCCATATTTGAGTCCCCATTAAAGTAATCCTTACAGAAATATGTGATACTGCAATAATGAGAATTATAAAACATTTAAGCATAAATGTAGAAATTGTAGTTGAAGTAGTAATTAGGGTAAATAATATTAACCATAGTTCCTGTAAATGGAATTAGTACGAAATCCCGCCAGACGGGATCCCGACGGTCGGAATACCGACACCGGGATCCCGACTAGCACAATCCCGACAGGGGGCGAGCGCAACGCTGCCCCTTGCGGGCTCGCTGCACTCGCCATGCTGCGGGCATGGTGCCTCGCTACGCTCGGCACACTAATTTATTCTCCCTCTGTGGGTGTCGTGGACACCCACAGAGGGAGAATATGTCGAGATTGTGCCGCTCAGGATCCCGGTGTCGGTATTTCGACTGCCGGGATTCCGTCCGGCGGGATCTTGACCGCATCCCCTGTAAATTTATTAATACATAATTAAACCTCCATTTTAGAGCAGCGTTCCTTCAGTACATTTTAGTGTTTTAATTTTTTTCCCATTAAAATGTTATTCTATTAGGGGGCATCTGAGGCCCAGTCTTGCGGTGCTGCCATCATAGGCGTGCGCACGGGGGGTGCCTGGTGCGCACAGGCACCCCCTAATGTCTGGCACCCCCCACACGCCACCCCTGCTGCAGCAATGTGATGATCGCCGTGGCCCACAAGTCTGTGACTGGACGCTGCCTCCTGCTCATTCCTGTCACTGTGCCTCCTCTCCCCGCTGCGCCTGCTACCCGATCAGGACGGAGGTGCTGGCACTGGCTGTGTATACTATACTCGACAGCGGCCGCGCAGGGGGGACTTAAGTTACATTGAAATATCCTCCGTCCCGCTTTCGCCTCGCAATGTGACGTGATGATGTCACACTGCACGCCCTCCCTCTCCACCGGCCCTCCTTCTCTCTCTTCTGCCGTCCATGCTCTCAATCCTCAGCGGTCCTCTCAGGAGGACTTGGAGCCATTGCTGCAGACAGATGCTGCTGAAGATAGTTCAACAGAGACTATAAGTCACCGCTCAGTGCTGCAGCCTGCAGCTGAGCCTGCTCCTGCTGCAGGGAAAGAGGGGGGCCAGGGCAGGGGGTCCAACATGTTTATATTACTCCATGAAGTGAAGTTACACCCCCCCCCCCCGCCACCCCCCCAAAAAAAAATAGATCTGTGGGTGTGATCAGGAAAAAAAAATAAAAAGAGAAGAAAGGTTACAAAAATAGATTAGATGAGTCAAGCATTCAGTAGTTTTATATGTACCAGGCACTGCTGGGGGCGTACTGTGTGGCGCAATGTGAATTTCGGTTCATACTGTGTGGCACAATGTGAATTTTGTCTCATACTGTGTGGTGTAATGTGAACTTCGGCTCATACCGTGTGGCGTAATGTGAATTTCGGCTCATACTATGTGGTGTAATGTGAATTTCGGCTCATACTGTGTGGCGTAATGTGAATTTCAGCTCCTACTGTGTGGTGTAATGTGAATTTTGTCTCATACTGTGTGGTGTAATGTGAATTTTGGCTCATACTGTGTGGCGCAATGTGAATTTTGTCTCATACTGTGTGGTGTAATGTGAACTTCGGCTCATACCGTGTGGTGTAATGTGAATTTTGTCTCATACTGTGTGGTGTAATGTGAATTTCGGCTCATACTGTGTGGCGTAATGTGAATTTCAGCTCCTACTGTGTGGTGTAATGTGAATATGGCTCATACTGTGTGGCGTAATGTGAATTTCGGCTCATACTGTGTGGCGTAATGTGAATTTCGGCTCATACTGTGTGGCACAATGTGAATTTCGTCTCATACTGTGTGGCGCAATGTGAATTTTGTCTCATACTGTGTGGCGTAATGTGAACTTCGGCTCATACCGTGTGGCGTAATGTGAATTTCGTCTAATACTATGTGGTGTAATGTGAATTTCAGCTCATACTGTGTGGTGCAATGTGAATTTCGGCTCATACAGTGTGGCGCAATGTGAATTTTGTGTCATACTGTGTAGTGTAATGTGAACTTCGGCTCATACCCAGAACTGAAGCCGCGCCTCCACCCCCCCTACCTCAGGCCGTGAACATCTCCGCTTTGCTTGCATACTGCTATCAGGCTACCTTCCACTTGCCTGCACCTCTTGTCATCTGTCTGTTGCCCCTCCCCAATAGATTGTTAGCTCTTCAGAGCAGGGCCCTCTTTCCTCTTGTTATCTAAGCCCTCGTCTCAGCATATTTCACTCACAGCTCTCCCCTACTCAACGACCATCTTTATCCTGCTGGTAAAGGCTCATCTCCATCTATAACCACCAGCCTCTAGTAGTACGATGAGCACTCCATCAATACTTACATCTTAGCTGTATTATGTCCTGAGAATATGTGGTGCTCTATGTTACCTGTATTTCTGTTATTTATTTACTGTAATGCAATGTTTTGTCCCCTGTACTGTCCTTTGTACGGCGCTGCGAAACACATGTGGCGCCTTATAAATAAAATGTAATAATAATAATAATAATACTATGTGGTGTAATGTGAATTTCGGCTCATACTATGTGATGTAATGTGAATTTAGGCTCATACTGTGTGGTATAATGTGAATTTCGGCTCATACTGTGTGGCGTAATGTGAATTTCGTCTCCTACTGTGTGGCGCAATGTGAATTTCGTCTCATACTGTGTGGCGCAATGTGAATTTTGTCTCATACTGTGTGGCGTAATGTGAACTTCGGCTCATACCGTGTGGTGTAATGTGAATTTCAGCTCATACTATGTGGCGTAATGTGAATTTCGGCTCATAATATGTGGTGTAATGTGAATTTCGGCTCATACTGTGTGGTGTAATGTGAATATTGGCTCATACTGTGTGGTGTAATGTGAATTTCGGCTCATACTATGTGGTGTAATGTGAATTTCGGCTCATACTGTGTGGCGTAATGTGAATATTGGCTAATACTGTGGCGTAATGTGAAATTTGGCTCATACTGTATGGCGTAATGTGTATTTCGGCTCATACTGTGTGGCGTAATGTGAATTTCGGCTCATACTGTGTGGCGTAATGTCAATTTCGTCTTTTACTGTGTGACATAATGTGAATTTGGCTGATACTATGTAGCCTAATGTATGGTGTGAATTTGACTCATATTGTGTGGCATAATGTGAATTTTGACTCTTATTGTGTGGCATAATATGCATTTTTCATACTGTGTGGCATAATGTGAATAAGGGGCACTACTGTCAGTAGCTGGTGATCATGGGGACATGTGTGACAAATGCAGGTGTCCTGCAGAGGAGGGGTCTGATGGCATAGAAAGAGGCAGGTGTGGCTCTGATGGCACATGTGTACATTTCAAACTTTACTTCTGTTATATTGAAACTCAAATGTTCGGCCCGCTAAATCTTCTATACTTTGCAGAGTGGCCCACTCAAAATCAGGGTGTAGGTGATGGGGGGAGGGGGGTGTACACGCACCTAGGCCAATCACTTTCTACTTCTGCCACTGGGTCAGGGATAGGTTGGGGAAGTGTAAGCAGCGATAAGGTGCAGCGGCAGCTAGGACTCAGGGTTATGCCATAGCGAGCAGTCAGTACTGGCCAGTGGTCGACACCAATATGTTTCATTTTATTTTCCAGGGTGTATTATATCTACTTTATTGTTAGGAACTAGGGAGAAATTAGATTAAGCCATGTGATTTTACATAAAAATCTAAAATCTTGGGTGATGCTAAACACGCCCAAAAGGCGGTGCTAGACACACCCAAAAGATAATGCTAGACACGCCCTCTGGTGGTGCACCCCCTAATAAAATTAGCTGCGCACGCCTATGGCTGCCATGAGAAAACAAGAAGTAGTTACAGTACAGGTAGTCACTCCCATGCAACACTCACTTCTTTTTCCCAGTCATCCCCCAAACAGCCAGCAATGGTTGCTACCTGGCTCTCCATCTGCTGTTATGGCTGTCTTGCTTTGCCTGTGTGCCCTGCAATTGGCTACGTCAGTCATGTGACTAAACAAAACCATCACTGCTGAATGAACCCTTTGTCTGTGAATTATCGGGGGTTCTCCCCTCTGCAGTGCAAGACTCACACCCGAACTGAGCGCTCCCCACCGGGGACCCCCACATGCCGACAACAGCAGCCCCCGCGTCTCCATCCACCTCCAGTATACATCACATTTCGTGATCTGTGCAACAAAATGTATAAGGCGACACAGCTCTGCTTGTGTCACACACCGGAGGAAGGTGCCCGGAACCCAGCTCCCCACTGGCAGGCATATTAACTAATCCTAATGTTGACTGTGGAACTGTATTGAAATTTTCAGGCTGTTCATTGCCGACTGTGTAAAATTGTTTTCCTCCTCTGTTAAAGAATTAGAAGCAACAGATATCAACTGAAACAGAAGATGTCATAGAAACATAGAAACATAGAATTTGACGGCAGATAAGAACCACTTGGCCCATCTAGTCTGCCCATTTTTTTTATCCTTTAGGTAATTGCAACCCTTTTTGAACCTTAATTCTTTGTAAGGATATTCATATGCCTATCCCAAGCATGTTTAAATTGCTCTACAGTCTTAGCCTCTACCACCTCTGATGGGTGGCTATTCCACTTATCCACTACCCTTTCTGTGAAATAATTTTTCCTTAAATTTCCCCTGAACCTGCCTCCCTCCAGTTTCAGTGTATGTCCTCGAGTTCTAATACCCTCTCTGCTTTATTTTCCTGAAAATAACCTTTGTCTCACCTATCTTTAAGAAACTATCACTTGACACAGGCTCTCTAATTACCGAAAAAAATAAACAGATTCCCTCAGCATACTGCAAAAGTGACATACATACTTACATCCTACATGATAGTAATATAGAGATCTATGTTGCATACATTTGCAAATATATTATATATTTATTTATTTATTTTTAAAAATTATATAGCGCAGAAAATTCAGTTGCACTTTAAAATTGTGAAGAGTGATAACATAAAACAAAACAATTGGAAACAACAGTGAAAAAACAAAACTGGGTAATAACAGACAGTCATAGGGGTATATGCAATTGCAGTCGAATTGCCACAAATGTCAAAAAACGGGGCATTTTCGACACACAAAAAATATTCGACAATGCAATACAGTACTTTTCGACAAAAAAACGGACTTTTCAGATTCGACTTTTTAAAATTCGACAGTTGTCAAATTCGACATGTCTGCAATGGTAAAAATTGCTGACCACGAGTGACCTCACCGCTGACCGCAAAGTTCCCACCATTGAAGATAATGGAGAGGCTGTGCGATGCGCTGTCTGACAGCTCAGATGCGCATAGGCAATCAGGAGAGTGCCACGACGTGGCGCTCCCTGATTGGCTGAAGGGACCCTCTGTGACAGGAGTCACGGGGGGGTCTCAGCATTCGGGGAAAGGGGTCCCATGTGTAAACATGGGACCCCTTTCAGTGCGTGGATCGGGTATGCGGTTTGTTTTTTTGCCAAGTACGTGGCTTACAAAAAAAGAACAGGACACACTGGATTTAGGTGAGTATAATTTTATTTTCAGGTACCCCGGATTCTACTTGGAGACGTGGACAGAGTCGGCGTGTGAACATAGGTAAGTATGTGTGTGTCGGCATGTGTGTAATAAAGTTTTACTTTCACGGTGTGCGTGTCCAGTTTTTATTTGGGTATTTTTTTGCAGAAGAACTACAGGTACCAGCGGGCCCGTCCCCCCCCCCCCCATGCTGGTACTTGTGGTTCTCCAAGTACCAGGTGTGGGGAGGCTTGCTGGGACTTGTAGTTCTTCTGCAAAAAACAATATTCTTTTATTTTACACAAGGCTATCAGACCCCCATCCGTAGCCCTTGGATGGGGGGGACAGCCTCAGGCTTCACACCTGGCCCTTGGGTGGCTGGAGGGGGGGACCCCTTGATTTAAGGGGTCCCCATTCCTCCAGTGTACCCCGGCCAGGGGTGACTAGTTGGAGATTTAATGCCACGGCCGCAGGGACCGGTATAAAAGTGTCCCCCGGCTGTGGCATTATCTCTCCAGCTAGTGGAGCCTGGTGCTGGTGTTAAAAATACGGGGGACCCCTACGCTTTTTGTCCCCCATATTTTTTGCACCAGGACCGGACGCAGAGCCCGGTGTTGGTTCTAAAAATACGGGGGATCCCCTGTCAATTTTTCCCCCATATTTTTACAACCAGGACCGGCTCAAAGAGCCCGAGGCTGGTTATGCTTAGGAGGGGGGACCCCACGAAATTTTTTTTAGGGTTTTTTTAACCATTTTTGTGCCGTCCGAAAAGTCGAATCCAGGACGCACTTATCCGTCAATTGGTCCGTTTTTTCGACAGCGGGACTGTCGAATCCATTTTTTATTGAATATGTCGAATTCCGGCACCTGTCGGCCGGGATTCGACGGTCGAATTGTGTCGAATTTAAAAACGGGCGAAAAAAAGACGCAATTCGTCCGGAATTGCATATACCCCATAGAGTTAAGAAGGAACTGCTCGCTAGCTTACAATCTGATGAGAAGGTGTCTGTTCTGGTAGTCCATATGTTGTTAGTACCATTATTGAGTCATATATTTATGTATTTCAAGCGTTAATTTATCTGAAAACAATCCTATGATCCTCCAAAATGGCACTACAAGGATCAGCATACTCTGCAGCCACTGATCCCATGCATGCCTCACAGAACAGTGATACACTGAATGGGTGCTGTTGAAATCAATGAATTAGCCCTCCATATGTACATGTAAGGGAGGGGTTTATCTAGACAACAATAAACAAATAAATTTCCCCAGCACACTGCAAAGAGTTACTGCCTATTCATTTCCTGTCAATCGTACAAAATTTTGTTCCTTTTACTTCCCTATTGACCATCTTCAATCTGGTTTTCACCCTGTTCACTCCATTGACCAAGGATTCATGAGTTACTTCTCTATCCGCATCCACACTTGACTGTGTCTGCTGCCTTCAACTCTGTTGATCAAACTCTTCTCTTTGGAAAACTGCAAGTGCCAGCTTGCCCTGGCGCTAGGGGCAAGTGGGACCTGTAGTTTTGGAAAAATAATGCATGGGGGTCTCCCACCAATTTTCTAACCAGCACTGGGGGGAAACTGACCAGGGCTGCCTGAATCATAGACGGTGTCCCTGTGGGTATGGAGGTCCCCCTACTATGGCTTCAACCAGCTTCAGGCCAATTGATGCCAGAGCTGGTTTCCACAGACTTCCTCCCCAGATGTAACCAGCTCCGAGAGCAGGAGTAGGTGGAAATATGTCCACCCTCTTCTGTTAAAAATGTTCAGTTGGGGGGGAGTTTCCAACTTTCACGCTACACTGAACGATTATTGCCCAACTAGTTTAGAAAAATCAAATGTGCTATTACTCCTGGTAATTGGAACATCAATTCTCCAGCATGTGAGCCAGCCAACTAGACCAACTTAAGTATGGTTGGATGTGTTCTGGGATAGAGCCAGTGGCGTAACTACAGTAGGTGCAGTAGATGCGGCTGCTATGGACTCCAGGCTGCTTCCAGGGCCCACTGCTCCCCCTGCACATACTTATGCTGCTGCTGCTGCACTGACTATAACAGTTAAGCAGCTGCTGCAATGCTGCCTGCTCTGGACGTCCATGTCTCCTCCCACTTGGAGGGTGATGTGCGCCAGAGGTGGGTGGAGTGGTGGCGACTACTGCTCCTGCTACTCTCTTTCTCTCTGCCGGTGGTGTGGGGGGGACTCCGGGGCAGTGATGCATGCAGTCTCTACACTGGGGACAACTGCCGCTGCCTCCCACAATCGGAGCTGCTGCTGCTGCACACAGCATGGCAGATCCTTAGATACAGAACTCACCCGACATTCAAGAGATAAGTGACGGGTCTGTGTCCAGCAGCCAGTCACTTTCCTGTGGCATTTCTATAGGCTGTAGCAGATAACCGACAGCAACAGCTCACCACCACTTGTGTTGTGTCCTGCAACCTGCCTCAGTCAGAGTGATGGTGAGTGATGTGGGAGCTGTGAGGGTCATGAATTGTATATACACACTTCTGTGGATGTAGGCTTGCTCATATCCTTCTGTCTCTTCATGTAATCCCAGGCAGACTCGATGATGTTGAGATTAGGGCTCTGTGGGGTCCATCTCATCACTTCCAGAACTCCTTGTTCTTCTTTACGCTGAATGACATTGTCTGAATGTTTGAGGTCGTTGTCTTGCTGCAGATAAATGTGGATCCAATCAGACACCTCCCTGATGGTACTGCATGATGGTATTTGTGAGTATTGAGGACACTATTAATCCTAACCAAATTCCCAACTCCTTTTGCTGAAATGCTGCACCAAACTTGCAAGGAACCTCCACCATGCGTCACTGTTACCCACAGACACTCATTATTGTACTGCTTTCCAACCCTTCAGTGAACAAACTGACTTCTGTTACAGCTAATTATTTCAAATTTTGATTCATCAGTCTAGAGCATCTGCTGCCATTTTTCTGCACCTCAGTTCCTATGTTTCGTGCATAGTTGAGATGCTTGACCTTGTTTCTACATCAATGGCCACAATTCTTCCAGGAAAACCACTTCTGACCAGATTTCTCAGAAAAGTAGATAGTTGTACCTGGGTTCCACTGATTTCTGCCAGTTCTGAGCTTATGGCACTGCTGGACATCTTTCAGTTTCAAAGGAAATTAAGCATGATGTGTCTTTTATCTGATGCACAAAGTTTCCTTGGCCATCTACTGTGTCGACATTCCTCAATGTTGCCCGTTTCTTTGAAATTCAGTGTTGAGAAATACAGGCAGATACTTATCTATCATGCAATACCATCAGAGTGGCGTCTGATTGGCTCCAAAATTATTCTGCAGCAGGACAATAACCCCAAACATACAGCCAATGTAATTAAGAACTATCTACAGAGTAAAGAAGAACAAGGAGTCCTTGAAGTGATAATATGGCCCCCACAAGCTCTGATCTCAGCATCATCAATTCTCTATAGGATTACATAAAGAGATAGAAGGATTTAAGCAAGCCTACATCCACAGAAGATCTGTGGTTAGCTCTCCAAAATGTGTGGAACAAGCTCCCTGACGAATTCCTTCAAAAACTGTGCAATTGTACCTAGAAGAACTGATGCCATTTTGAAGGCAAAATTGATTTGATTTAGATTTTTCTTCTGTTAATTTTTTTATAAAAATGAACTAGTAACACTTCTTTTGAAAGCGTTCTTTGCAGCATTTTTCCCACACCTACCTAAAACTTTTGCACAGTACTGTATGATAGATATATACATACATCTCCTATATAATAGCCCATAATGTGACTTTGTGACTCATTTGCTAACGCTGGGTGGAGTCACAACACTGGGCGGAGTTAGTCAAATGAGTCACAGATCTGGGCAAATCTATAGGAGACTAGGAGCAGAAGCAGATGGTATGGGCATGGCACAGGCAGGGGTGCATACCTCCCAGTTTTCTTCAGGCAGAAAGAGGGACACACAGGCGGCGAAAAGGGGCGTGGCCAACTAAAAGGGGCGTGGCTTCACGGGTGGGCCCCCATTTTCATCAGTGAGGGGCATGCCCAGCGCTCTGTGAGCTACTGGCATGCCCCCAGGGGCGGATTATGAGTCCGGGGGCCCCAGGGCACTTGAAACAGGGGGGCCCTATCTCATTGCTGTGCCTGCTGTGGGTTTGGGGGCGTGGCCTATTTGCGCCCGTGTGGCCACGCCCCCTTATGCAAATTCCGGATTATTATTATTTTATTTTATTTTTTTTATGGGATTTTGGCCCCTCAGCTAGGGGTAAATCCAGAGGGGATGGTTGCTCTCCCCTACACACCCGCACAGGCAGAAGAAAGCAGGGAGGCTGCTGCCTTCCTGCAACACCACAAACCTGCCAACACGCAGCAGCGTGTGCTGACTGTAGCACAATGCTGCTGCTGTTGCTGGCAGGACGGGGGAGATACAGAGCTGGGACAGAGCTACTCCAGCCGGGGAGGCCCCTAAAACTGTGGGACCCACGGTACGTACCCCCTGCCCCCCCCCCCCCTTAATCCGGCTCTGCTGCCGGAACCCCCCTTAATCTGTACCCCCTGATGCCCCCTCTCCTCCTGTCTCCACTAAATAGACGCTGTGCGCATCTATTCACCGCTGCTCTGCTAAGCAGAACAGCGAGTTCAGGAGCTTCCCAACTGCCCCCCCACCCACCGGGGGACACTGCGGCCCATGGGTGGGACAGCGGGACAGACCCCCAAAAAATGGGACTGTCCTGCGAAAATCGGGACAGTGGGGAGGTATGGGGGTGTGTGAGGGGGTATGCCGTACAGACAGACGGGCACCGGCTCACTGTGTGCTTGACCCCCCACATCAGCAAACTCAGCAGGGGCTCTCTGGCGTGGAGGAGCGTCACTTTCTGGCACACTCCACGCTTCTTAGCTGCAGTTTTGTGGGGCACCTGCCGCTGTGCAGGTTCCGTACTGCCTCTGTAATCTCCAGTCCCGGCAACCCCACCGCTAGCTGCAGCACTGCCACCCGCAGTGAGGTGCGCCCAGCTCATTCACACACTTTAGCCGGTGGATAGCGCTGCAGAAGTCTGCGCTGTTTGCAGGCTCCGACCCCCTCCTCCCTCCAACCGCAGCGTCTCCTGGGAGCTAACCAGTCACTCCCAGTCTCCCCTTACCACAGTGCCCGGCAGCTGCGCGAGGTCCGCGGTGTGTGACTGAGGAGGGGGGGGAGGGATGTGGATGGGCAGAGGAAGCAGAACTCCAGCCTGAGAGAGTCAGCAATGCCAAGTCTCCACCAGCAGCAGATCCCAACAGGTTGGAGTGGAACAGCAGCAGCCAGCAGCAGTGACTCCGGTAAGACACATCTGTCTGTCACCACTGTTTTGTCCCTAATACCAATCTCTCCCGTGCCCTGTGTTCTGTCATGTCCCTGTCACCCCTGGCCTTGCCCTGTCACCCTTATCCTGGCCCTTTCACCCGTATCCTGGCCCTTTCACCCTTATCCTGGCCCTGTCACCCTTATCCTGGCCCTGTCACCCTTATGCTGGCCCTGTTACCCCTATCCTGGCCCTGTCACCCCTGTGCTTGCCCTGTCACCCCTGTCCTGGTCCAGCCGCCCCTACCCTGGCCATGTCACCCCTATTCTGTCCCTGTCATTTCTGTCCTGGCCCCGTCGCCCCTGTCCTGGCCCCGTCGCCCCTGTCCTGGCCCCGTCACCCCTGTCCTTGCCCCGTCACCCCTGTACTGGCCCCGTCACCCCTGTCCTGGCCCCGTCACCCCTGTTCTGACCCTGTCACCCCTGTCCTGGCCCTGTCACCCCTGTTCTGACCCTGTCACCCCTGTTCTGACCCTGTCACCCCTGTCCTGGCCCTGTTACTGCATACGCTCCAACTACCTTTTTGGCAGGTACAGTACCCGCAGTGCCTCCAGACCCCTCCCCAATGCACCATACCTCCGTACCTTCCCCTCCCCCACATGCTGTGCCTCCAGACCCCCTACACCACCCATGGCTCCCAATTCCCCGCCCCTCCACCACCAACAGCACCTCCAGGCCCCCTCCACCATCCACCCCCCCATATATGTCTCCCCCGACACCTGCCCCCCCTCCACCCACAGCATCTGCAGACACCCTCCTCAATCCGTGGTCCCCCCCCTCACCCACCCCTCCCCAACCCACGGCAACCCCACACCTGCTCCTCCACCACCTGCAGCGCCGCGAGAACCCCTTCCCCATCCGCCGCACCACCTGTACCTGCTCCTCCCCCACCCATGGTGCCTCCGGACCCCCTACCCCACCCCCGGCACCCCCGCCCCTTCCCATCCCACAGCACCTCCGGAACCCTTCACTCATCCGCAACATCCCCACACCTGCCCCTCTCCCACGCTTGGCACGCCTGCCCCTCCACCACATGCAGTGCCTCCGGACCCCTCCCCCATCTGCAGCCCCCACTCCTCTGCCCCTCCCCCATCCGCAGCACCTCCCGACCCTTCCCCATCCGGGCCCCCCCCCCGCTTCCACCCCCTCCACCCACAGCATCTACAGACACCCTCCCCCATCCGCAGTCCCTCCCGCACCCGCTGCATTCTGTACATCATGCCCTGCAGGTGCTGTTCACGCCGTCGCAAGGGGCTGCGCCTCCTTCACCATCGCACGCCCTTTCATTGTGCAATATTTAACCACTAACAAAGAAATGCAGGTAATACTCCATATAATACAAATATTGAACCCCAGAAAGGCAAGCAAGGGTTAAGGGGGCATAGCCCCTTGCGACGGTGTGAAGAGCGCCCGTAGGGCGCGATGAAGTACCTAGTATAAATATATAAAGTGCATCCAGAAAGTATTCCACATTTTGCTATGTTACAGCCTTATTTCAAAATGGACAAATTCGTGTTTTTTTTCCTCAAAATTCTACACACAATACCCCATCAATGTGAAAAAAGTTTTTTTTGAGATTTTTGCAAATTTATTAAAAATAAAAAACAAAGAAATCACATGTACATAAGTATTCACAGCTTTTGCCAAGAAGCTCAAAATTGAGCTCAGGCGCATCCTGTTTCCACTGATCATCCTTGAGAATTTCCTACAGCTCAATTGGAGTACAACTGTGGTAAATTCAGTTGATTGGACATGATTTGCAAAGGCACACACCTGTCTATCTATATAAGGTCCCACACTTGACAGTGCATGTCTGAGCAGAAGCCAAGCATGAAGTCAAAGGAATTGTCTGTAGACCTTCGAGACAGGATTGTCTCAAGGCACAAATCTGGGGTAGGGTACAGAAAAATATCTGCTGCTTTGAAGGTCCCAGTGAGCACAGTGGCCTCCATTATCCATAAATGGAAGAAGTTCGGAACCACCAGGACTCTTCCTAGAGCTTGCCGGCCATCTAAACTGAGCGATCGTGGAACAAAGGCCCTAGTCAGGGAGGTGACCAAGAACCCGATGGTCACTCTGTCAGAGCTACAGCATTCCTCTGTGGAGAGAGCAGAACCTTCCAGAAGGACAACCATCTCTGCAGCAATCCACCATTCAGGCCTGTATGGTAGAGTGGCCAGACGGAAGCCACTCCTTAGTAAAAAAGCACATGGCAAACCATCTGGAGTTTGCTAAAATGCAGCTGAAGGACTCTCAGACCATGAGAAATAACATTTCTTGGTCTGATGAGACAAAGATTTAACTATTTGGTGTGAATGCCAGGTATCATGTTTGGAGGAAACCAGGCACCGCTCATCACCAGGCCAATACCATCCCTACAGTGAAGCATCATGCTGTGGGGATATTTTTCAGCAGAAGGAACTGGGAGACTAGTCAGGATAGAGGGAAAGATGAATGCAGCAATGTACAGAGACATCCTGGCTGAAAACCTGCTCCAGTGTGCTCTTGACCTCAGACTGGGGCGAAGGTTCCTCTTTCAGCAGGACAACGACCCTAAGCACACAGCCAAGATATCAAAGGAGTGGCTTCAGGGCAACTCTGTGAATCTCCTTGAGTGGCCCAGCCAGAGCCCAGATTTGAATCCGATTAAACATCTCTGGAGAGATCTGAAAATGGCTGTGCACCGACGCTTGCCATCCAACCTGATGGAGCTTGAGAGGTGCTGCAAAGAGGAATAGGCAAAACTGTCCAAAGATAGGTGTGCCAAGCTTGTGGCATCATATTCAAAAAGACTTGAGGCTGTAATTGCTGCCAAAGGTGCATCAACAAAGTATTGAGCAAAGTCTGTAAATACTTATGTGCATGTGATTTTAATAAACTTGCAAAAATCTCAAAAAAAACTTTTTCCACGTTGTCATTATGGGTATTCTGTGTAGAATTTTGAGGGGAAAAAATTAATTTATTCCATTTTGGAATAAGGCTGTAACATAGCAAAATGTTACATTTCAGCTTCCTAACATATAGGGAAGTAAGAGAATTAGTAATGAGTGCGTGAGTGAGTGAGTGAGTGAGTGAGTGAGTGAGTGAGTGAGTGAGTGAGGGCTTTCGCATATATCTCTATTATATAAAAATGAAAATCTGTTATTCTGTCCTTCTGTCTGTTTTTCTATACAAATCCACAGTTTACAAGCGAAGATCGTGAAATTTTACATACAAGCGTATTAAAACATGCCGGACGCTGAGGCTGAGGGCTGGAGAGGACGCTGGAGACACGTGAGACCAGGAACCGGAAGTGACATGAGCCGGTTGCCGGGCCCCGGGGGGACGAGCAGGACACACTCGTGCAGGCAGGAGGAGCCGGAGGAGCACCAGAGCAAAGAGCCAATCGGGCTCTTGCTCTGAACCCAGGGGCCAAGCAGGGCAGGCGGCAGGGGCCAAGCGGAGCAGGCAGCAAGAGATTGTGCTGCTGCTGCTCCGTGTGTTTGTGTTTGTGAGCCAGGGACAAAAAGGAGCAGGGGAGTGTGCTGGTGTGTGTGTGTGTGTGTGTGTGTGTGTGTGTGTGTGTGTGTGTGTGTGTGTGTGTGTGTGTGTGTGTGTGTGTGTGTGTGTGTGTGTGAACCGAGGTCTGAGCAGAGAGTGTGCTGCTCCGGGGACTGAGTGTGATCCGGGAACTGAGTGTGAGCTGGGGACTGAGTGCGAGTGTGTGATGTTGTGAGGGTGTTACAGGTAGAGTGCAACTACTGCAGTCCTATTTGTGTGTGAGTGCTTGAAAGTGTGTGAGTGCTTGAATGTGAATAAGAAAACCCGTGTACAGTGCTGCTACTAGGAAGACGATCACAAAGTGGAAGAACTTCGCTGAGGGCAGGCCAGACGCGGGCCGGACACGCAAGTATCACACCTCTTAAACACTAATTTCCGTTTTTATTTTTTATTCTTTTGACTGTTTTCCATTGATACACTTATACATTTGTACATTTATATTGCATTACCAAGAACTTTACTGTGTTGAAAACTTGTCTCTTTCCACAGCTAGGCTTTAGGATTGTGTTGTGTAGCATAGTCTGAACTATGGGGGTCATTCCGAGTTGTTCGCTCGCAAGCTGCTTTTAAAAGCTTTGCACACGCTAAGCCGCCGCCTACTGGGAGTGAATCTTAGCTTATCAAAATTGCAAACGAAAGATTAGCAGAATTGCGAATAGACACTTCTTAGCAGTTTCTGAGTAGCTCCACACTTACTCGACATCTGCGATCAGTTCAGTCAGTTTCGTTCCTGGTTTGAGGTCACAAACACACCCAGCGTTCACCCAGACACTCCTCCGTTTCTCCAGCCACTCCCGCGTTTTTCCCAGAAACGGTAGCGTTTTTTCGCACACACCCATAAAACGGCCAGTTTCCGTCCAGAAACACCCACTTCCTGTCAATCACATTACGATCACCAGAACGAAGAAAAAACCTCGTAATGCCGTGAGTAAAATACCTAACTGCATAGCAAATTTACTTGGCGCAGTCGCACTGCGGACATTGCGCATGCGCATTAGCGACTATTCGCTCCGTTGTGACAAAAAAATAACGAGCGAACAACTCGTAATGACCCCCTATGGGGGTAATTCTGAGTTGATCACAGCAGGAACTTTGTTAGCAGTTGGGCAAAACCATGGGGGTAATTCCAAGTTGATCGCAGCAAGAAATTTTTTAGAAGTTGGGCAAAACCATGTGCACTGCAGGGGGGGCAAATATAACATTTGCAGAGAGAGTTGGATTTGGGTGGGTTATTTTGTTTCTGTGCAGGGTAAATACTGGCTGCTTTATTTTTACACTGCAATTTAGATTGCAGATTGAACACACCACACCCAAATCTAACTCTCTCTGCACATGTTATATCTGCCTCCCCTGCAGTGCACATGGTTTTGCCCAATTGCTAACAAACTTGCTGCTGCGATCAACTCAGAATTACCCCCTATGTGCACTGCAGGGGAGGCAGATATAACATGTGCAGAGAGAGTTAAGGGGGGTACTCACGGAGAGGTCCATGCTTAAAATCTAAGCAATCTGACTAGATTGCTTAGATTTCAAGCACAGATCACTAGTGTGTAGCCCCTTCAGCGATAGCGATGCGCGGCCCCGCACATCGCTATCGCCGCTGCTAGATTGGCCTGCATGCAGGTCGCTCATTTCACTCGCTGGGTGAAATGAGCGGCCCCCGTCCTCCCCCGCATCGCTCAGCACACGTCGCGCTGTGCTGAGCGGCGGGAGAGATGTGTGCTGAACGGTTTGCTCAGCACACATCTCTCCCGTGTATACCCCCCTTTAGATTTGGGTGGGGTGTGTTCAATCTGCAATCTAAATTGCAGTGTAGAAATAAAGCATCCAGTATTTACCCTGCACAGAAACAAAATAACCCACCCAAATCTAACTCTCTCTGCACATGTTATATCTGCACCCCTGCAGTGCACATGGTTTTGCCCATCTGCTAACAAAGTTCCTACTGCGATCAACTCAGAATTACCCCCTAAGTTGTATTGTAATAGACAGTCGTTATTGTCTGTATTATATTGTATTGTACGGGCTTCAGTACTCAGTGGAATACCACAGGGCTCAGTACTCGGGCCATTGCTGTTTAATATATTCATTAATGACCTATGTGAAGGACTGGAAAGCACAGTGTCAATTTTCGCAGATACTAAATTATGTAGAATAATTAATTCAGACAAGGATGTTGAGTCTCTACAGAATGACTTATCTAGACTGGAGGCCTGGGCAGACAAATGAAGAATAAGGTTCAATATAGACAAATGTAAAGTTATGCACCTTGGGACTAAGAACAATCAGGCAGCCTATAAACTAAATGGGGAAAATGTAGGGATAACGGTAGTTGAAAAAGATCTGGGTGTACTCATCGATAATAAACTTGGTAGCAGTACGCAATGTGAAAATGCAGCAGCATAGGCTAATAAGGTGTTATCATGCATAAAACGGGGTATGGAGACAAGGGATGAGAGTGTAATCCTGCCACTGTATAAATCATTGGTGCGGCCACACCTGGAATATTGTGTACAGTTTTGGGCACCATATTATAAAAAAGATATCTTGGAACTCAAAAGGGTTCAGAGGCGAGTCACTAAACTGGTTAAGGGGTTAGAGACACTGGACTATGAGGAAAGACTTAAAAGGCTTGATATGTTCACACTGGAAAAGAGGCGACTGAGAGGGGACATCATTAATATTTATAAATACATTAAGGGACAATACAAGGATCTATCAAACGATTTGTTTACCAAAAAAACACTACATAGGACACGAGGACACCCCCTGATGTTAGAGGAGAAAAAATTCCATACCCAACGTAGAAAAGGCTTCTTCACAGTAAGAGCAGTAAGGATTTGGAATTCTCTGCCAGAGAAGGTAGTAATGGTGGACTCAAGCAATAAGTTTAAAAATGGATTAGATAAATTCCTAACTGAAAAAATATATCCAGGGTTACAGCATTTAATTAATATTTAAAAAATATATATAAAAAAAATAATAATAATAATGTAATGTACAATAGGTTGAACTCAATGGACATTTGTCTTTTTTCAACCTCAACAACTATGTAACTATGATGCAACTGAAACAGTTTGAAATCCCTAGCACCCCTGTTGGGCAGACAGCAGCACAGAGTATAGCAGGAGACAGCATAACTCCGGAATTGCTTGACCCATGTACTCAAAAATTGGTACACATATGCCTTCCAATCTGCCAACAAACACTGTTGGAGGAAGACACCCCTAGCACCCTTAGGGGTGAGGCAGCAGCACTGAGTATTTCAGCAGACAGCATAACTCTGGAATGCCTGCAGCAATTTACAACAAACTTGGTATACATATGACTTACACTCTGGAAACAAACACTATGGGGGTCAGACACCCCAAGAATCCCTAGGGGTGGAAAAGCAGCACAGAGTATGTCAGCAGCCAGCAAAACTGTGGATGGCCTGGAGCAATTTACACCAAACTTGATACACATCTGACTTCAAATCTTGGAACACACTCTGTGGGGGTTAAACACTCCTATCACCCCTAGGGGTTGGACAGCAGCACATAGTATTTCAGGAGACAGCAAAACTACTGAAGGTCTGGAGCAATTTACACCAAACTTGGTACACATCTCACTTACAATATGGGAACAAACTCTGTGGTGGTTAGACAACCCTAGCACCCCTAGGGGTGGCACAGTGACACAGAGTATTTCAGGAGACAGCATAAATCCTGAATGGCTATACCAATTTACAACAAACTGGGTACACATATGACTTACACTAGGGAAAAAAACAATGTGGGGGTCAAACACCGCTAGCACCCCTAGGGCTGGGACAGCAGCACAGAGTATGTCAGCAGACAGCATAACTGTGGAAGGCCTGGAGCAATTTACACCAAACTTGGTACACATTTGACTTACAATCTCAAAAACACCCCTACCACCCCTAGGGGTGTGATAGCTGCACACAGTATTTAAGGAGACAGCATAACTCCCGCATGGCTAGACCAATTTACAACAAACTGGGTACACATATGACTTACACTGGGGAAAAAAACAATGTGGGGGTCAGACACCCCTAGCACCCCTAGCGGTGGGACAGCAGCACAAAGTACATCAGCAGACAGCATTACTGTAGAAGGCATGCAGCAATTTACACCAAACTTGGTACACATCTGACTTACAATCTGGGAACAAACTCCGTGGGGGTTATACACCCCTACCACCTCTAGGGGTGGGACAGCAGCACAGAGAATTTCAGGAGACAGCATAACTCCAGAATGCCTTGATCAATTTACAACAAACTTGCTACACATATGACTTACAAGCTGGGAACAAACACTGTGGGGGTAAGATACCCCTGGCACCCCTCGGGTTGAGGCAGCAGCACAGAGTTTTTTTAGCAGACAGTATAACTCTGAAATGCCTGGACCAATTTACCCCAGACTTGCTACACATATTACTTACACTCTGGGAACAAACACTGTGGGGGTAACACACCACTAGCACCCCTAGGGGTGGGCCAGCAGCACAGAGTATATCAGGACATGCAAGATATGTCAGTGATGACAGGGCTGCATGGGACAGGGGCAGTGACATGATGTGAGGAGGGGAATGGAGGTAGCACAAACACACACTCTGAGAGTTATATAGTGGAAGTAGCATGGTCCCCCACCAGCACATTGGGTTTTCATTTTAGTGATGTGTATAATATTTTACATGCTTTTTTATACTATGTTATTTATGCTGTGTGTTTAATACTTAAATTCATTTTTGTAAACAAACATTCTTAAAATCCCGGGCAACGCCGGGTACTCCAGCTAATATATATATATATATATGTATAGTAGCTGAATAACAGCGCTTCGATACGGAGTTCCAAGCATTTCCAACATGCTCCGCCCACCGCTGCCATGCTGGAACATACATACACACATACATCCATTTTATATATATAGATAAAATGGAGAATAGCCCTAGAGACAAAATGCTGCATGTAATACTGATATATAGGATCATAGTGTGATAAAGGGCTTTATATTCCAGCTCATGGACCATCTGGGGAGGCATAAAATACAGAATATTGGGGTAGAAGGACCCTCTGGCTAGCCAGGAACCCTACTACTACACAGAGGCTACCACCAGGGAAGAGAAATGCAATGGGGTACGTACCAGACTCGAACTCGGGCATCCAGGCCTGGAAGTCTGCTCCCACCCTCATGCTCACATCTGCAAAGGAAAACAGGAGACGGCTATAGCGGAGAAGGCCAGCCAGACCTGGACACACACTCACACTCAGTGGAAGAGGGGGGACGGGGGAGGCTCATTCACTCAGTCCGAGGCTACCACCGTGCTCATTGTCGCTGCCGCTCTCCTCTGAGCAGTGTCCGTTGGAGGCACTGGACGGGCTCTTGTTGCCATTGGAGTCGGTGCTCCTGTCCATCATGCCCAGCATGGTGGCTACGGGGTAATCGTCGGGGTCTCCTTGATAGTAGGTAGATGGAGGCTCTGGGCTGCCAACAGTGCACTCACACGCAGCCTCAGCTGCCAGACGAGGGGTGTCACTGCACCGGCCAAGCAGGTGCTGCCTACAACTCACACAGATTGCCCGGCTTGATTGAAGGGGGGAGTTGGGTTACAGTAGGCGGCAAGCCGTGGCCGTGTGATAGGCAGCGATGCTGGCCATGCCTGGGCTTATTCATCTCCGTAACACAGAAAACTATGGATTTTTACATGTCACCCCCTTCCCACCCCCACCCCTATGGGTGCTAGGGGTGTCTTACCCCCATGGTATTTTTTACAGATTCTAAGTAATACATGTACCAAGTTTTGTATAAATTGCTCCAGGCATTCCAGAGTTATGCTGCGATATATACATATATGCACACATACACACATACATACATTTTTATATACAGTATATATAGATTGGATCTTTAAAAGCTGGGGAGGCTTTAAAAACTTTGCTGTGGGGCCCACAAATTTATAGATACACCCCTGGTGGTAAATTTATTATTATTTATTACCAGTTATTTATATAGAGCATACATTTTCTGCAGCGCTTTACAGAGACTATTTGACCATTCATATCAGTCCCTGCCCACAGTGGAGTTTACAAGCTATATTCACTACCAAATGTACACGCACACACACTTACACTAGGGTTATTTTTTTTTTTGTTGGGAGCCAATTAACCTATCAGTAAATTTTTGGAATGTGGGAGGAAACCGAAGTACCTGGAGGAAGCAAGCACGGGAAGAATATACAAAGTTTGGGCCATGACTTCAGAGAGAGAGAGAGAGAGAGGTGGTTTGTGGGAGAGATGTGAATGAGATTATCATGGTTACTGTAGTGTTGAGGTGAAATTAATTTGGAGGTAAGGGATAAAGAGAGTGTAGTGATGGTGTGGGCTTCTGAACTAGGAAGGGCTACCTGCAGGAGGTGGTCAGGGTGGAAGTTCAGTGTGATACGAATGAAGGAGAGGTGTGATGACAGGGAGATGAAGGAGGGGGCAGGGCTTAGTGGTGGGGTAGTAGGACTGTAGTAGGGGGAATTGAATGAAAGTGTGTGAAAAGGAGGGGAAGGGAAGCAGTGAGGTGGATGGGAAACACAGGAGGGGAGAGCAGAAGACATATAAGAGACTGGGGGAAGTATAGAGGTGATAACAGGGGGCAAAATGAAGTATTAGGTAGACCCTGAGTGATGGGGGAGTTGAAGAAAACCTGGACATAGGGGGCTATTCAAAGTTGGTTGCAGAATTTGCTCACCCAGCAAAATCTGAGACCACATACTCACATGCTGGGGGCTGCCTAGCATGTGTGGCGCTGCCCCACGTTGCGATCACAATTGAATTGCAATTGTGTAACAACCTAGGGTTGTGCTAAGTTATCTCGTTTGGAGGTAACCACCTGGATGGGAGACGATTTACCTTTTGATGAGAGTCAAGTATAAAACTGGTTCGGGTAAGCCACACAGGGGTTGTAAGAGAGGGCACCATTTATTGGTTCAAACTGTTATTATCACATTCTGAGTTTCCTCTGTAGAAAAGGATACATACAACTAGCAACATTCAATGGCATGCAGTATGACAGTTTAACCATTGGGAATTAATACATCAAACGGGAAGTCTGTTTATTGTACAGGAACTGGATGATGGTTGTGGTCTCTCCATCTGTGTTGCGTGCCTGCAAAATAATTAACCTCTTCCGCAAACAGTGCAAAAGTCAATACTAATGTAAATACGGATTGTTATATCCAGTGAACCATTAGTTAACCTGGTTAAATAGACTATAGACTAATATAAACTTCACATTAACCATCAAATTATCCACAAAAACGAGATTTTTGGTAAGAGCTTATCTTTGTTAAATCACTTTCTGCGAGGTACACTGGGCTCCACAAGGATAATGGGTTGTAGAGTAGGATCTTGATCTGAGGCACCAACAGGCTCAAAGCTTTGACTGTTCCCAGAATGCACAGCGCCGCCTGCTCTATAACCCCGCCTCCCTGCACAGGAGCTCAGTTTTTAGTTAACCAGCCCAATGCAGTAGCAGGAAAAGAGACGACAACGGTTAGTAGCCACATACACCACACTCTCACGACAAGAGAAGTGTCAGCGGCTAATGCCATACCAACCCAAAGAAGCTAAGTGCGTCAGGGTGGGCGCCTTGTGGAGCCCAGTGTACCTCGCAGAAAGAGATTTAACAAAGGTAAGTTCTTACCATAAATCTCATTTTCTGCTGCGGGGTACACTGGGCTCCACAAGGATTGGACAATGGGGATGTCCAAAAGCAGTTCCTTAAGGGAGGGGATGCACTGTAGCGGGCACAAGAACCCGGCGTCCAAAGGAAGTACATGGGAAGTGGCAGTATCGAAGGCATAGAACCTTATGAACGTGTTCACTGAGGACCATGTAGCCGCCTTGCACAATTGTTCAAGGGTCGCACCACGTTGGGCCGCCCAAGAAGGTCCAACAGACCGAGTAGAATGGGCCATAATGTGAGCAGGAGCTGATAGACCAGCCTTCACATAAGCATGTGCAATCACCATTCGAATCCATCTGGCCAGGGTCTGCTTGTGAGCAGGCCAGCCACGTTTGTGAAATCCAAACAAAACAAAGAGATAATCAGATTTTCGACAGAAGCAGTTCTCTTCACGTAGATACGGAGAGCCCATATCACATCCAAAGACCGCTCTTTGGGAGATAGATCAGGAAAGACAAAGGCCGGAACCACAATCTCCTAAATAAGGTGGAACGAAGAAACCACCTTAGGTAAATATCCGGGACGAGTCCTAAGAACCGCCCGGTCACGGTGAAAAATCAGATATGGGGAACTACAAGACAAGGCATCCAGATCCGACACTCTTCTAGCAGAGGCAATAGCCAGCAAGAACACCACCTTAAGGGAAAGCCACTTAAGGTCAGCTGAACCCAGGGGTTCAAACGGAGGCTCCTGCAGCGCCTCCAAAACCACCGACAAGTCCCAAGGAGCCACAGGCGGGACATAGGGAGGTTGGATACGCAACACACCCTGAGTGAAAGTATGAACATCAGGTAAAGTCGCAATTTTTCTCTGAAACCACACCGACAAGGCAGAAATATGTACCTTGAGGGAGGCCAGACACAGGCCTAAATCTAGGCCCTGCTGCAGAAAAGCCAAAAGTTTGGCTGTACTAAACTTGGAAGCGTCATAATTATTAGATGCGCACCAAACAAAGTAGGAATGCCAGACCCTATAGTAAATCCGAGCAGAAGCCGATTTCCGGGCCCGCAACATAGTTTTAATGACCTCTTCAGAAAAACCCTTAGCCCTCAAGACGGAAGCTTCAAGAGCCACGCCATCAAAGACAGCCGGGCTAGGTCCTGGTAGACACAGGGGCCCTGAACGAGGAGGTCTGGGCATTGTGGAAGCAGAAGTGGACACTCTGATGATAGGCCTTGCAGGTCTGAGAACCAGTGCCGTCAGGGCCACGCCGTACCTATGAGAAGCAGATTTCCTTTTTCTTGCTTGAACTTCCGAATTACCCTGGGCAGGAGTGACACCAGAGGGAATACGTACGGCAGCCGAAGCCTCCGTGGCACCACCAGCGCATCCACGAATGCTGCTTGAGGATCCCTTGTTCTTGCTCCGAAGACCGGAACCTTGTGATTGTGTCGAGACGCCATCAGATCTACATCTGGAAGACCCCACTTTTCCACTAGGAGTTGAAACACTTCTGGATGGAGGCTCCACTCGCCGGCATGCACGTCCTGACGACTGAGAAAGTCCACTTCCCAATTCAGGACTCCCGGAATGAATATTGCCGATATGGCCGGTAGATGGCGTTCCGCCCAACGTAGAATCCGCAAGACTTCCTTCATTGCTGAACGGCTTTGAGTGCCGCCTTGATGATTTATGTAAGCCACAGTGGTGGCGTTGTCCGACTGTATTTGAACAGGACGGTTCTGAATTAAATGCTGGGCCAGGTTCAACGTATTGAAGACCGCCCGCAATTCCAGAATGTTGATCGAGAGGAGAGACTCCTCCTTGGTCCACCGTCCCTGAAGGGAGTGCTGCTCCAGCACCGCACCCCAACCTCTTAGACTGGCATCTGTCGTCAACAGGACCCAGTTGGATATCCAGAAGGGACGGCCCCTGCACAACTGTTGGTCCCGGAGCCACCAAAGTAGCGACAGACGGACCTCCGGAGTCAATGAGATCATGTGAGACCTGATACGGTGAGGCAGGCCGTCCCACTTGGCTAGAATCAGCCTCTGGAGGGGGCGAGAATTGAATTGAGCATACTCCACCATGTCGAATGCTGACACCATGAGGCCCAGCACCTGCATTGCCGAATGTATCGACACTTGCGGATGAGAAAGGAAGCAACGAATCCTGTCCTGAAGCTTCAGGACTTTCTCCTGAGACAAGAACAACCGCTGGTTGTGAGTGTCCAATAGCGCTCCCAGGTGCACCATGCTCTGAGCAGGGACCAGGGAGGATTTCTTCCAGTTGATGAACCACCCGTGGGCTTGTAGAAACCGGACCGTCATATCCAGATGACGTAGGAGAAGTTCCGGGGAATTTGCCAGGATTAACAAGTCGTCCAGGTACGGCAGTATCCTGACCCCTTGACGGCGGAGTACCACCATCTCCACCGCTATTACTTTAGTGAAGACTCGCGGAGCCGTTGTTAAACCAAAAGGTAATGCCCGAAACTGGTAATGAAGGTTGCCAATAGTGAACCTCAGGTATTGCTGATGTGACGCTGCTATAGGAATATGCAGGTAAGCATCCTGTACATCCAGGGAGACCATGTAGTCCCCAGGTTCCAAGGCCTGAACTATAGAGCGAAGGGTTTCCATACGGAACTTAGAAACCTTCACAAACCTGTTCAATGCCTTGAGGTTGAGAATGGGCCGGGAGGACCCATTCGGTTTCGGGACTAGAAACAGCGGAGAATAGTACCCCCCGCCCCTCTGAGCAAGAGGCACCTGTACTACAACTCCTGTATCCAGGAGGGTCTGTACCACCAAATGCAGAGTGTATGCCTTTGTCTGGTCCGACGGGACGTCTGTCCGGCAAAATCGATGAGGGGGTCGGTTTTTGAAGGCTATGGCGTAACCTCGAGTGACGACTTCCCGTACCCAGGCATCTGAAGTGGTCTTCAACCATTCTTGGGTATACCCCAGAAGCCGGCCCCCCACCCTGGAATCCCCCAGGGGGAGGCCTGCCCCATCATGCGGCAGGCTTATCGGTCTTGGAAACTGGCTGACGGGAAGCCCAGGCTCTATTGGGCTTCGGCTTACCAGGTTTGGAAGTGCGGGCCTGCTTGTGGTACGCCTGACCTTTTGCTTTACCTGAAGGGCAAAGGGGGCGAAAGGACGTACCTTTAGCCTTCGACACAGAAGGAGCGGTATTTGGTAGACAGGCAGTTTTGGCAGTAGCCAAGTCAGGCACTATCTTATTTAAGTCCTCCCCAAACAGAAAATCTCCCTTGAAAGGGAGTACCTCCAAGGTTTTTCTAGAGTCCAGATCCACAGACCAGGATCTCAGCCACAATATCCGGCGAGCCAGGACTGACGTAGTAGAGGCCTTGGCTGCTAGGATACCGGCATCCGAAGCCGCCTCTTTAATATAGCGAGAAGCTTATATAAACATAAAATATAGCGCTATGAAAGGTATAAGCAGACAGGTGTAAATGACAGTAAAATGTATTGGACATAAACTTTTCAATAAAAAATAAAACACAATATTAAAAGATGGAGCTATTCATAAAAAGTTCATAGAAACCAGTCTCTGGTAGATAAGGACCTATGGGACTGTGTAGTATTGTCCAGTGGTCAGTGGACCTGAAAGATGTTACAGCCTTTTATATGGGATAAGATGTTCCACAATAATTACCACTCTTTGAAGATGGATGGTTCCCTTAGCGGTGGTTCAGATGGCACAGGCTCCAACGCCAAGAAGTGAAGGGAAAAGAGGTGGATAATCAACAGCAGGATTGCACACCATAAGTTGAATCCCAGGCTTAAAGTCCACTTTCCGATGTTCTGGATGTCCCAAGTCAAGTCCTTTTTAAAGGTCACTGATGTCCGTCCTGACGCGTTTTGCTGTCACCAGGGACAGCTTTTTCAAAGGTATAAATTAATAACAATGATATCAAAGTTGGAAATATTTTTTAATTAAACTACACAAAGTAACTAGGTCATTTATTTCTCTCGTACCACTTTCAGACAGAAAAATCTCAAAAACCCGGATTTTTCCTGGTTTCGTGAAACTGGGAAAAACCCGGGTTACGGTCCCTTACCCCCTTTCACACAACACATTTAACCCGGATAGTTCCCGGGTCGACCCCTTTCAGACAGAACCCATGTCAGCCCTGCAATAGACTTGTGTGTCATAAGAAATGGACTGTAACATAGTAACATAGAATCTGAGGTTGAAAAAAGACAATTGTCCATCAAGTTCAACCTATTTGTGGTCTCCTATGCACGATGATTTGTATAAAATTAGGACTGATGCTGATTTCAGCCGTTGCATTTTATCCCTTTTTATAGTAACAATAGTGAGTGACTATGCACCATACTCCTAGCTATCCTTATTCATGAGGAATTTATCTAACCCATTCTTAAAGGTGTTGACAGAGTCCACCATTACAACTCCCTCAGGCAGGGAATTCCAAACACGTATTGTCCTTACAGTGAAAAAGCCTTTACGACGTATTGTGCGGAATCTCCTCTCTTCTAACCTGAGCGAGTGTCCACGAGTCCTATGTATTGATCTGGCCAAAAACAGGTCCCGCGCTAGCTCTGTGTATTGTCCCCTTATATATTTGTAGATGTTGATCATATCCCCCCTTAGTCTCCTCTTTTCCAATGTAAACATTCCTAATCTTTCAAGCCTTTCATTGTATTCCATCCTCTCCATGCCCTTAATTAGTTTGGTTGCCCTCCTCTGAACCTTTTCTAGCTCCAGGATATCCTTTTTGTAGTACGGTGCCCAGAATTGTACACAGTATTCAAGATGTCGCCTCACTAGTGATTTATATAATGGGAGTATAATACTCTCGTCCCTTGCATCAATTCCCCGTTTTATGATGATAGTATCTTATTAGCCTTCTTTGCTGCCATCCTACTTTGGGAACTGCTGCTTAGTTTGCTATCTATGAGAACACCTAAGTCTTTTTCCAGTACAGTATCCCCTAATTTTACCCCATTCAGTATGTAGGTGTTATTTTTGTTCTTGCTACCACAGTGCATTACCTTACACTTGTCTATGTTGAAGCGCATTCTCCATTTGGCTGCCCATGCTTCTAATTTAACTAAGTCGTTCTGAAGAGACTTAGCATCCTCCTCTGTATTTATAGCCTTACACAATTTAGTATCATCTGCAAAAATAGACACCATGCTCTCTAGACCTTCTGTTAGGTCGTTAATGAAAATGTTGAACAATAGCGGTCCTAATACCGAGCCTTGTGGCACACCACTTAACACTTCAGTCCAATTTGAAAGAGATCCATTAACCACAACGCGCTGCTCTCTATTAACTAACCAATTCTTGACCCAAGTGCATATAGAGCTTCCTATCCCTATTTCTTGTAGCTTGTAGATGAGCCGCATGTGTGGTACTGTGTTGAAAGCTTTGGCAAAATCTAAAAAGATTATATCCACCTCTTTACCCTGATCGAGGTTTGCACTTACTGTTTCATAAAAACCAAGTAAGTTGGTTTGACAGGATCTATCCTTCATGAATCCATGTTGATTCCTTTTAATGATTTTATTGGCTTTAAGGAACTTCTGAATACTATCCCTTAGAATGCCTTCCAGTACTTTCCCCACTATAGATGTAAGACTAACTGGTCTATAGTTTCCCGGTTCAGCTTTACTTCCCTTTTTGAATATAGGCACTACTTCCGCTATACGCCAGTCTTTGGGAAACATACCTGATATAACTGAATCCTCAAAGATCAAAAATAGCAGTCTTGCAAGTTCAGAGTGAAGCTCCATTAGAACCCTTGGGTGAATTCCATCGGGCCCCAGTGACTTATTAATCTTTAAATGTTTTAATCAGTCACAGACTACCTCCTCACTTAAATAAGTACCTATCAGTAGGATATTCTCATTATTGAGGTTGTGTGTTAGTCCCATAATTGGGTCCTCTCTAGTAAATACTGTTGAAAAAAATTCATTAAGTATGTCCGCTATGTCATTATCATCTGCATCTAAGGAATTAAACGCATTATTTGAAAAATCCTGGGAAAACACAGAGAAAAAATTCCAGATCCCAAAAAGGGTTCTTGTTGCTTTTCCTTTCCCTGAGGAAGATAGGAAAAAGTGGGAAAACCCACCTATAGTGGACGCTTCTGTATCTAGACTGTCTAAAAAGGTGGTGTTGCCTGTCCCTGGGTCTACCGCTTTGAAAGAACCGGCAGACCACAGGATTGAGACTACGCTCAAATCCATATACACTGCGTCAGGCGTGGTGTTAAGGCCCACTATTGCCTGCGCATGGATTTCTAAAGCCATAGTTAAGTGGTCAGGCACATTGCTAGAGGAATTAGATTCTCTGGACAGAAGTGACGTTGAATTGTTTTTACATAACATACAGGATTCTGTGTGTTTCATGGTGGAGGCCATGTAGGATCTGAGTCATCTGAATGTTATGATTCCAGCACTCTGGTCAGAGGAGATCTTATGGCAAGGACCGGAGCACTGGAACGGAATGCTGGGGAAGGGAGCAGGACAGGAAAATAGCCCCTGGCGCCCTAACTCTGTTGTCTCACCCGTGTTGTCAGAAATCCCCTGCGAGACTATGGTTTCTTGAGCCCTTGGCAGCCGCGTTTGAAGGGCGGATTATGTCTGCCCAACTTCGATGCCCCCCGGTCTTAATGAGAGACAAAGGGAAACCCGAGACAGGGTGATAACAAGAGGCCCTCTAACTAAACAACCAGGCCAGGGGCTAAGCAAACTCAAAACTATAATATGTGCGGAGAAACCGCCAGGGAAAAGGACAACCAAAATATCCACTTGTCCAATTCTCCTACCCGGCACCGCCGAGTACCAGAGAGGACTTTTGGAAGCGGAACCCTCCGCAAATGCTCCAAACACAAAATATAAAAGGTAAAGCAGCTGAGCCGCAACACACGGCAGAGCCGCAACTCACGAACACCACTGGATATAAAACGGTGATCAGACAGGACTCCAGGGAACCAGATGACCTCTTGGGATGAGATGACAACTCCCGAATACCGGACTTCTGAGGACTGGAATGACCGGATACAGCAGGACTGGAAACAGACTCTCAGCAAACAAAGGCAGCATGCAGGAAGCTATTACCGGCGTCTGTGAGAAGCCCTGGGAGTGTATTTAACAAGGAGTCCTCCAATCAGCTGCTAAAGGCTGATTAGAATAAATGCCGTGCAGCTGCCTTGCTGCACGGCCAGAGAGCAGGTGAATATCTTAATTTCCTAAAGCCTAGCAACGGGGAACGCGGTCCGCCAGTGGCGTCCCCGTTGCTAGGGTCCGTGCGGCTCAGCGCGCCCGGCGTCTAGCATTGCTAGGGAGCCGGCGGCTGTACGCGCACGGCGTCTCTAGTTGCTAGGCGCCGGGCCGCGCAGACAAGCGGACCCCGGCGCCTAACAGTACCCCCCCCCCTTGAGGAGGGGTCAAGGAACCCCTAAAGCCAGGTTTCTGAGGAAATTCCCGAAAAAATGCCCTCTTGAGCCTCGAGGCATGAAGATCCTTATCCAGGACCCAAGACCTTTCCTCCAGACCATAGCCTTTCCAGTGAACCAGAAAATACAGCCGACCCCGGGACAATTTGGAATCGAGAACCTTCTCTACCAAGAACTCCTGTTGTCCCTGTACATCCACTGGAGATCTACCCTGAGAGATCTTCCGAGGAAATCTACTGGAAGAAACGTATTGTTTCAACAGGGAACAATGAAACGTATTTCCAATCCTGAGAGATCTTGGTAAACGTAACCGAAAGGCAACTGGGTTGACTCTTTTAATAATAAGAAATGGCCCAATAAATTTGGGTCCCAGTCTAGCCGAGGATTGTCGAAGCCTGATGTTGCGAGTCGACAACCACACCCTATCTCCCACCTTAAAAGTGCAAGGACGTCGGAGCCTGTCAGAAAATTTCTTCTCTCGAAAGGCCGCTTTTCTGAGAGCAAGGTGCACCTTTTTCCAAATGGCTCTGAGATGGGAGGTTAAGGTTAGCGAGGAGACTGAGGAATGATGAAAAAAAGAATTAGCTCTGGGGTGAAAACCAAAAACTGAAAAGAATGGAGACTCTTTAGTGGAGGAATGACAAGAATTATTGTAAGCAAATTCAGCCAACGGAAGAAACTCGGACCAATCATTCTGGAGTTTGGCTGAATACATGCGCAAATATTGTTTCAATGATTGGTTAACTCGTTCGGTTTGCCCGTTGGATTGTGGGTGGTAACCGGATGTTAACGACAATTTCATCTTCAATGAGGCACAAAAACATTTCCAGAATTGTGCGATGAATTGTGGACCCCGATCAGAAACAATATCAGTAGGCAACCCATGAAGCCTGAATACATGGCGGAGAAACAAAACTGCCAACCCTTGGGCAGAAGGCAATCGGGGAAGAGCAATAAAATGAGCCATTTTACTAAAACGGTCCACTACCACCCATATGACTCGGAATCCGTCTGAAAGGGGAAGGTCAACCACAAAATCCATGGAAATATGAGACCACGGCCTGAGAGGAACATTTAAGGGCATAAGTTGCCCGATGGGCAAGGAACGGGGAACCTTATGCTGTGCACAAACCTGACATGAATAATAAGATTTTACTTACCGATAAATCTATTTCTCGTAGTCCGTAGTGGATGCTGGGGACTCCGTCAGGACCATGGGGATTAGCGGCTCCGCAGGAGACAGGGCACAAAAATAAAGCTTTAGGATCAGGTGGTGTGCACTGGCTCCTCCCCCTATGACCCTCCTCCAAGCCTCAGTTAGGATACTGTGCCCGGACGAGCGTACACAATAAGGAAGGATTTTGAATCCCGGGTAAGACTCATACCAGCCACACCAATCACACCGTACAACTTGTGATCTGAACCCAGTTAACAGTATGACAACGTAGGAGCCTCTGAACAGACGGCTCACAACAATAATAACCCGATTTTTGTAACAATAACTATGTACAAGTATTGCAGACAATCCGCACTTGGGATGGGCGCCCAGCATCCACTACGGACTACGAGAAATAGATTTATCGGTAAGTAAAATCTTATTTTCTCTAACGTCCTAGTGGATGCTGGGGACTCCGTCAGGACCATGGGGATTATACCAAAGCTCCCAAATGGGCGGGAGAGTGCGGATGACTCTGCAGCACCGAATGAGAGAACTCCAGGTCCTCTTTAGCCAGGGTATCAAATTTGTAGAATTTTACAAACGTGTTCTCCCCCGACCACGTAGCTGCTCGGCAGAGTTGTAATGCCGAGACCCCTCGGGCAGCCGCCCAGGATGAGCCCACCTTCCTTGTGGAATGGGCCTTGACAGATTTAGGCTGTGGCAGGCCTGCCACAGAATGTGCAAGTTGAATTGTGCTACAAATCCAACGAGCAATCGTCTGCTTAGAAGCAGGAGCACCCAGCTTGTTGGGTGCATACAGTATAAACAGCGAGTCAGATTTTCTGACTCCAGCCGTCCTTGAAATATATATTTTCAATGCCCTGACAACGTCCAGCAACTTGGAATCCTCCAAATCGCTAGTAGCCGCAGGCACCACAATAGGCTGGTTCAGGTGAAACGCTGACACCACCTTAGGCAGAAAATGAGGACGCGTCCGCAGTTCTGCCCTGTCCGAATGGAAAATCAGATATGGGCTTTTATACGATAAAGCCGCCAATTCTGACACTCTCCTGGCTGAAGCCAGGGCCAGTAGCATGGTTACTTTCCATGTAAGATATTTCAAATCCGCCGATTTGAGTGGCTCAAACCAATGGGATTTGAGAAAATCCAAAACTACATTAAGCTCCCACGGAGCCACTGGGGGCACAACCGGGGGCTGTATATGTAGTACTCCTTTTACAAAAGTCTGGACTTCAGGAACTAAAGCCAATTCTTTTTGGAAGAAAATCGACAGGGCCGAAATTTGAACCTTAATGGACCCCAACTTGAGGCCCATAGACAATCCTGTTTGCAGGAAATGTAGGAATCGACCCAATTGAAATTCCTCCGTGGGGGCCTTCCTGGCCTCGCACCACGCAACATATTTTCTCCAAATGCGGTGATAATGTTGTGCAGTCACCTCCTTCCTGGCTTTAACCAGTGTAGGAATGACCTCATCCGGAATGCCTTTTTCCTTTAGAATTCGGCGTTCAACCGCCACGCCGTCAAACGCAGCCGCGGTAAGTCTTGGAATAGACACGGTCCCTGCTGAATCAGGTCCCGTCTTAGAGGTAGAGGCCACGGATTTTCCGTGAGCATCTCCTGAAGTTCCGGGTACCAAGTTCTTCTTGGCCAATCCGGAGCCACGAGTATCGTTCTTACTCCCCTTTGCCGTATAATTCTCAGTACTTTGGGTATGAGAGGCAGAGGAGGAAACACATACACTGACTGGAACACCCACGGTGTTACCAGAGCGTCCACAGCTATTGCCTGAGGGTCTCTTGACCTGGCGCAATACCTGTCCAGTTTTTTGTTGAGGCGAGACGCCATCATATCCACCTTTGGTTTTTCCCAACGGTTCACAATCATGTGGAAGACTTCTGGATGAAGTCCCCACTCTCCCGGGTGTAGATCGTGTCTGCTGAGGAAGTCTGCTTCCCAGTTGTCCACTCCCGGAATGAACACTGCTGACAGTGCTATCACATGATCTTCCGCCCAGCGAAGAATCCTTGCAGCTTCTGCCATTGCTCTCCTGCTTCTTGTGCCGCCCTGTCTGTTTACGTGGGCGACTGCCGTGATGTTGTCCGACTGGATCAACACCGGCTGACCCTGAAGCAGGGGTTTTGCCAGGCTTAGAGCATTGTAAATCGCTCTTAGCTCCAGTATATTTATGTGAAGAGACATCTCCAGGCTTGACCATACTCCCTGGAAGTTTCTTCCCTGTGTGACCGCTCCCCAGCCTCTCAGACTGGCATCCGTGGTCACCAGGACCCAGTCCTGTATGCCGAATCTGCGGCCTTCTAACAGATGAGCACTCTGCAACCACCACAGAAGAGACACCCTTGTCCGTGGCGATAAGGTTATCCGCTGATGCATCTGCAGATGCGATCCGGACCATTTGTCCAGCAGATCCCACTGAAAAGTTCGTGCGTGGAATCTGCCGAATGGGATTGCTTCGTAAGAAGCCACCATCTTTCCCAGGACTCTTGTGCATTGATGCACAGACACTTTTCCTGGTTTTAGGAGGTTCCTGACAAGTTCGGATAACTCCTTGGCTTTCTCCTCCGGAAGAAACACCTTTTTCTGAACCGTGTCCAGAATCATTCCCAGGAACAGCAGACGTGTTGTCGGGGTCAACTGAGATTTTGGGAAATTCAGAATCCACCCGTGTTGTTGCAGCACTACTTGGGTTAGTGCTACTCCGTCCTCCAGCTGTTCTCTGGACCTTGCCCTTATCAGGAGATCGTCCAAGTAAGGGATAATTAATACGCCTCTTCTTCGCAGAAGAATCATCATTTCGGCCATTACCTTGGTAAAGACCCGAGGTGCCGTGGACAATCCAAACGGCAGCGTCTGAAACTGATAATGACAGTTTTGCACCACGAACCTGAGGTACCCTTGATGTGAAGGGCAAATTGGGACATGCAGGTAAGCATCTTTTATGTCCAGGGACACCATAAAGTCCCCTTCTTCCAGATTCGCTATCACTGCTCTGAGTGATTCCATCTTGAACTTGAATTTTTGTATGTACAGGTTCAAAGATTTCAGATTTAGAATAGGTCTTACCGAGCCGTCCGGCTTCGGTACCACAAATAGCGTGGAGTAATACCCCTTTCCCTGTTGTAGGAGGGGTACCTTGACTATCACCTGCTGAGAAAACAGCTTGTGAATGGCTTCCAATACCGTCGCCCTGTCTGAGGGAGACGTTGGCAAAGCAGACTTTAGGAACCGGCGAGGGGGAGACTTCTCGAATTCCAACCTGTAACCCTGAGATACTACCTGCAGGATCCAGGGGTCCACCTGTGAGCAAGCCCACTGCGCGCTGAAATTCTTGAGTCGACCCCCCACCGCTCCTGAGTCCGCTTGTAAAGCCCCAGCGTCATGCTGAGGGCTTTGCAGAACCCGCGGAGGGCTTCTGTTCCTGGGAAGGAGCTGCTTGCTGCCCTCTCTTACCCTTTCCTCTGCCTCGGGGCAGATATGACTGTCCTTTTGCCCGCTTGTTCTTATAGGACCGAAAGGACTGCGGCTGAAAAGACGGTGTCTTTTTCTGTTGGGAGGGGGTCTGAGGTAAAAATGTGGATTTCCCGGCAGTTGCCGTGGCCACCAAATCCGATAGACCGACGCCAAATAATTCCTCCCCTTTATACGGCAATACTTCCATATGCCGTTTGGAATCCGCATCACCTGACCACTGTCGTGTCCATAAACTTCTTCTGGCAGATATGGACATCGCACTTACTCTCGATGCCAGAGTGCAAATATCCCTCTGAGCATCTCGCATATAAAGAAAAGCATCCTTTAATTGCTCTAAAGTCTGTAAAATACTGTCCCTATCCAGGGTATCAATATTTTCAGTCAGGGAATCCGACCAGACCACTCCAGCACTGCACATCCAGGCTGAGGCGATGGCTGGTCGCAGAATAACACCAGTATGTGTGTATATACTTTTTAGAGTAGTTTCCAGCCTCCTATCAGCTGGATCCTTGAGGGCGGCCGTATCAGGAGACGGTAACGCCACTTGTTTTGATAAGCGTGTGAGCGCCTTATCCACCTTAGGGGGTGTTTCCCAGCGCGCCCTAACCTCTGGCGGGAAAGGGTATAATGCCAATAACTTTTTAGAAATTAGCCCTTTTCTATCTGGGTTAACCCACGCTTCATCACATACATCATTCAATTCCTCTGATTCAGGAAAAACTACAGGTAGTTTTTTCACTCCCCACATAATACCCCTTTTTGTGGTACTTGTAGTATCAGAGATATGCAAAGTCTCCTTCATTGCCGTGATCATATAACGTGTGGCCCTACTGGAAAATACGTTTGTTTCTTCACCGTCGACACTAGATTCAGTGTCCGTGTCTGGGTCTGTATCGACCGACTGAGGTAAAGGGCGTTTTACAGCCCCTGACGGTGTCTGAGACGCCTGGGCAGGTACCAACTGGTTTGACGGCCGTCTCATGTCGTCAACTGATTTTTGTAATGTGCTGACATTATCACGTAATTCCATAAACAAAGCCATCCATTCCGGTGTCGACTCCCTAGGGGGTGACATCACCATTACCGGCAATTGCTCTGCCTCCACACCAACATCGTCCTCATACATGTCGACACACACGTACCGACACACAGCAGACACACAGGGAATGCTCTATTGAAGACAGGACCCCACTAGCCCTTTGGGGAGACAGAGGGAGAGTTTGCCAGCACACACCCAAGCGCTATAATATATATGGGAACAACCCTATATAAGTGTTGTATCCTTATAGCAGCTTAAATATAGTAATATCGCCAAAAAAACGTGCCCCCCCTCTCTGTTTTACCCTGTTTCTGTAGTGCAGTGCAGGGGAGAGTCCTGGGAGCCTTCCTCACAGCGGAGCTGAGCAGGAAAATGGCGCTGTGTGCTGAGGAGAATAAGCCCCGCCCCCTATTTCGGCGGGCTCTTCTCCGGAGTCTGTGAGATCTGGCAGGGGTTAAATACATCCATATAGCCTCAAGGGCTATATGTGATGTATTTTTAGCCATAAAAAGGTATTATACATTGCTGCCCAGGGCGCCCCCCCAACGCCCTGCACCCTCCGTGACCGCTGTGTGAAGTGTGCTGACAACAATGGCGCACAGCTGCAGTGCTGTGCGCTACCTCAGGAAGACTGAAAAGTCTTCTGCCGCCTGCTTCTGGACCTCTTCCATCTTCGGCATCTGCAAGGGGGGTCGGCGGCGCGGCTCCGGGACGAACCCCAGGGTGAGACCTGTGTTCCGACTCCCTCTGGAGCTAATGGTGTCCAGTAGCCTAAGAAGCCAATCCATCCTGCACGCAGGTGAGTTCACTTCTCTCCCCTAAGTCCCTCGATGCAGTGAGCCTGTTGCCAGCAGGACTCACTGAAAATAAAAAACCTAAAAAACTTTTTCTAAGCAGCTCTTTAGGAGAGCCACCTAGATTGCACCCTGCTCGGACGGGCACAAAAACCTAACTGAGGCTTGGAGGAGGGTCATAGGGGGAGGAGCCAGTGCACACCACCTGATCCTAAAGCTTTATTTTTGTGCCCTGTCTCCTGCGGAGCCGCTAATCCCCATGGTCCTGACGGAGTCCCCAGCATCCACTAGGACGTTAGAGAAAAACAAATTCCTTGACGTCTTTAGAAAGACCAGGCCACCATACTGAGCGAGAGACTAACTCCAATGTCTTAGAGACTCCTGGATGCCCTGAAACTTTGTTATCATGGAATTCCGTTAAAGCAGTAGCTCTCAAAAACTCAGGGACGTAAAGACGACCAGCAGGAGTAATTCTAGGAGCTTGGTGTTGAAGCTGTTTTAACTGGGTAAATAAATCTTGTGTGAGGCCCGCCCAGATGACCGAAGATGGAAGTATGGGGGTAACAGGATTGTTATTGTGAACCGGAAGAAAGCTACGTGACAGGGCATCAGCCTTAGTATTCTTGGAACCAGGCCTGAAAGTGATTATAAATTAGAAACGCGTAAAAAATAATGCCCAACGTGCCTGCCGGGCATTAAGCCGCTTAGCCGATTCAATGTATTGCAGGTTCTTATGGTCAGTCAATACCGAAATAGTATGTTTTGCTCCCTCCAGCCAATGCCTCCACTCCTCGAAAGCCCACTTTACCGCCAGTAACTCCCGATAGTTGGATTCAGCGGAGGAGAATTTCCTGGACATAAAGGCACAAGGATGTAACTCCAGAGACTCCGGATCCTTTTGAGAAAGGATAGCCCCCACTCCAACCTCCGAGGCATCAACCTCCACCACAAAGGGCAATTCCGGATTAGGATGTCTGAGGACTGGAGCCGAGACAAAGGCTTGTTTCAAGGCCCGGAAGGACAACTCAGCTTCACGCGACCAGTTGGTAGGATCCGCTCCTTTCTTTGTCAGAGCTACAATGGGAGCAACCAGGTCAGAAAAAGAATGAATGAACCTCCTATAATAATTCGCAAACCCTAAAAAGCGCTGAATTGCTTTTAAATTGGTGGGTTGCGCCCAACTAAGGATGGCCTGGAGTTTCTTTGGTTCCATGGAAAATCCCTGAGGGGAAATTATGTACCCTAAAAAAGATACTTCCGTGACATGAAACTCACACTTCTCCAGCTTGGCATATAAATGATTCTCGCGTAACTTTTGAAGAACCAGACGCACCTGGGTAAAATGTTGTTCCATTGATTCAGAAAAAATCAGGATGTCGTCTAAGTAAACGACCACGAATTTCCCTAGGAAGTCACGGAGCACATCGTTAATGAGGTCTTGAAAAACTGCCGGAGCATTGGACAGGCCGAACGGCATCACCAGGTATTCGTAGTGACCCGACTGAGTACTGAAGGCCGTTTTCCACTCATCTCCAGATTTAATTCGGATGAGGTTGTACGCTCCTCTAAGGTCAATTTTAGAAAAAATCACAGCAGAACGTAACTGATCAAAGAGTACAGAAATCAACGGCAAAGGATAGGTGTTTTTAACTGAGATCTTATTCAGGGCTCTAAAATCAATGCAAGGTCTAAGCGAGCCATCCTTTTTCTCCACAAAGAAGAAGCCTGCACTTAAAGGAGATTTTGATGGTCTAATAAATCCTTTCTCAAGGCTCTCCTTTACATAATCATTCATAGCCGCAGTTTCTGGCCCGGATAATGCATATAATCTTCCCTTTGGCAATGCGGCACCAGGAATTAACTCAATAGCACAATCATAAGGCCGATGGGGAGGCAGAATGTCCGCATTGCCTTTGGAGAAAACATCAGCAAACTCCTGGTATTCCACCGGAATGAGTTCTGGAATGATAGCTGCTACTCTGACTGGAAACGTGATACATTCCTTATCACAAAAAATACCCCATTGTGAAATCTCCCCCGACCGCCAATCAATGGTGGGATTATGAAAGGCCAGCCAAGGGTGACCCAGAACAACTGGAACTGCTGGGAAATGTGTAAGAAAGAACTCGATTTTCTCGGAATGTAGAGCTCCTACTGTAAGTAGTACAGGGGGTGTATGGAGAGAAATAATGCCATTACACAGCGGACTCCCATCTAAGCCATGCATGGTGACACACCTACCCAAAGGTAACTGAGGAATGCCTAAGGCCTTAGCCCAAGTTAAATCCATAAAGTTTCCTGCAGCTCCACTGTCAACAAAAGCCGACACCGAAGAACTGAGGCTGCCAAAGGAAACTTTAACTAGGACTAGAAGGGAGTTATTCGAGGAGATAAGCTGCAGACCTAGGTGAACCCCCTCACAATTCACCTGGTCAAAGCGTTTCCCGACTTGTTCGGACAATTACGAGCAAAATGTCCCTTACCCCCACAGTACAGACAAAGACCAGAATTTTGCCTTCTGGCTCTTTCTTCAGGAGACAGCCGGGAGAGACCCATCTGCATGGGCTCCTCTACATCTTCAGGAATGGAATATACACACGGACTTGACCTTACAGGTGCTCCTTTTTCAGCCCTCCGCTCTCTGAGACGACGATCAATCTTAATAGAAAGCTCCCTGAGTTTATCGAGAGTCTCAGGAGCGGGGTACTGAAGGAGACTGTCTTTTATAGACTCTGATAAGCCGAGGCGAAACTGACTGCGCAGGGCTGGGTCATTCCAGCCACAGACGTTCGACCAACGGTGAAACTCCGTACAATAAACCTCCGCAGGATTTCTACCATGTCTGAGAGCGCACAACTGACTTTCAGCGGATGCCTCTCTATCAGGGTCATCATACAAGAGCCCTAAAGACTCAAAAAAAGCGTCAACTGACAACAATGCCGGATCCTCTGCTCTTAAACCAAATGCCCAGGTCTGAGGATCCCCCAGGAGCAAAGAAATAATAATCCCGACCCGCTGAGATTCAGTACCCGAGGAAGTCGGTCTTAAACGAAAATAAAGCTTACAGGATTCTTTAAAATTAAAAAACTCTTTTCTATCACCAGAAAAACGGTCAGGCAAATGCATCTTTGGTTCAGGGACTACCCTTGGGGAAGCTCGCAAAAGATCTTCCTGCGACTTCACCCGAAGAGAAAGATCCTGAACCATCTGAGTAAGTTCTTGAATCTGGCTGACTAAGAGCTGACCAGGATTTGGCCCTAAACCTGTTGGATTCATGAGGCCGATAAACTCTCACAAAACTGAATGAGAAAAAATTAAACCCCGTTTAATTTTAAGTTTTGGTATGGCCGGTAATAATGTTATGATTCCAGCACTCTGGTCAGAGGAGATCTTATGGCAAGGACCGGAGCACTGGAACGGAATGCTGGGGATGGGAGCAGGACAGGAAAATAGCCCCTGGCGCCCTAACTCTGTTGTCTCACCCGTGTTGTCAGAAATCCCCTGCGAGACTATGGTTTCTTGAGCCCTTGGCAGCCGCGTTTGAAGGGCGGATTATGTCTGCCCAACTTCGATGCCCCCCGGTCTTAATGAGAGACAAAGGGAAACCCGAGACAGGGTGATAACAAGAGGCCCTCTAACTAAACAACCAGGCCAGGGGCTAAGCAAACTCAAAACTATAATATGTGCGGAGAAACCGCCAGGGAAAAGGACAACCAAAATATCCACTTGTCCAATTCTCCTACCCGGCACCGCCGAGTACCAGAGAGGACTTGTGGAAGCGGAACCCTCCGCAAATGCTCCAAACACAAAATATAAAAGGTAAAGCGGCTGAGCCGCAACACACGGCAGAGCCGCAACTCACGAACACCACTGGATATAAAACGGTGATCAGTCAGGACTCCAGGGAACCAAACGACCTCTTGGGATGAGATGACAACTCCCGAATACCGGACTTCTGAGGACTGGAATGACCGGATACAGCAGGACTGGAAACAGACTCTCAGCAAACAAAGGCAGCATGCAGGAAGCTATTACCGGCGTCTGTGAGAAGCCCTGGGAGTGTATTTAACAAGGAGTCCTCCAATCAGCTGCTAAAGGCTGATTAGAATAAATGCCGTGCAGCTGCCTTGCTGCACGGCCAGAGAGCAGGTGAATATCTTAATTTCCTAAAGCCTAGCAACGGGGAACGCGGTCCGCCAGTGGCGTCCCCGTTGCTAGGGTCCGTGCGGCTCAGCGCGCCCGGCGTCTAACGTTGCTAGGGAGCCGGCGGCTGTACGCGCACGGCGTCTCTAGTTGCTAGGCGCCGGGCTGCGCAGACAAGCGGACCCCGGCGCCTAACACAGGGAGTGAGGAAAAGACAGAGATGCAGCTCCAGGGCGGGAACACTTGCTAGAAATGGCACCCTGGGGCTGGGGGAGGGGCTTCAGGTCTAAGCCTTATCCCCGTGCTGGCAAAACCACCGGGTACTGTGGGCGATATAAAAATCAGCTTAGAGAGAAAACCTGACCTGCGCCCATGCCCTGGTGATCTAGTGGGATCGCCTGTACTGCCACAGTGTCCACCGCCAGCGCGCGTGGCCCGCCTCCCACTGACCAACTGACCACGCCGGATCGCGATAAAGACCGGGTCCCACAAGCGGGACCCACTTAGCACCTCCCAAAGCGCGGCCACGCAATCCTGGAGAGCCCCAGCTGTGTGTGTCTAACGTGAAGAAAACCGGAGCCTCCGCTGTAGGTACCCGGCAACCAGGGCTCGGGAGTGTACTGCGCCGCTGGGGAGAGCTGAAGCAGCAGCAGTGAATGTCTCCTGACATTTACCACCGCTGCTGCCCTTGAAGTCTTCACTTTTTCTTCACAAAAAAGCTCTTTTTAGGGCTGCCTGGAGCAGCCCCCCTGTTAAGTGCCTGCTTACTATAGCACCAACTTACAAAACTGAGCTCCTGTGCAAGGAGGCGGGGTTATAGAGGAGGCGGCGCTGTGCATTCTGGGAACAGTCAAAGCTTTGAGCATGTTGGTGCCTCGGATCAAGATCCTACTCTACACCCCATTGTCCATTCCTTGTGGAGCCCATTGTACCCCGCAGCAGAAATATGCATTGGTTGCAAAGCCAGCACTTTATACAGTAAATTCCCTCCCTACCTGAACCAAGGTATATAAGTAAACCGGCTTATGTCAGTAAGGTAAGAAGCCACTTAGAGCACATGCATGGCTGAATGTATATCAATAAGAGCTCTCGTATCGTTTGTTGCCCAGTTTAGGTGGAAACAGAAATTAATTGTTCCTGACTGGTATCCGTTGAAAATGCAGTATATCCTATGAATTAGTGTTGCTCCTGAGGGGACAGCTAATTCGCTTATAAGTCTGACAGCTCTTTCTGGAGAATTACATGAATTAGAGGAAGCAAAGTCTCCAGATCCTTGTTCACGGCCCCTAATCTGTGGCCTCTCAAACAGAATCTGCACAACTGACACTGTGTATCTCCTTCCTGCAGGGTCTACTCAAATTTCCCTGTCAATATGTAACACATTAGTAGCTACGCAGTGGCTGCTGCTCTCTTCCGAGTGCTGATCTAGAAGGGTCTGTAGGCTGAAGTGTCCCTCCTTGGACCTCTCTGACAGTGCAGTACTGAAGACTGAATGTATCACAGCAGCACAGTAGATATATACTACTGAACTTCTGTAACCCCTAAACTGCACCATTAAAAGGGTTAATACAGGTAGAAGGAGGAGTATTGCTGGTAGAGTGTTCTCTAAGGGTGTGGGTAATAGCTAATAACTGCAGCCCTCCTGAAAGGGTAATGTAGTATTTTCTCACCAGCTCCTGTGTACTGCAGCTGTGTCCTGTCCCATACCTCCCAACGTGACCCTCTCCACGAGGGACACAATACTCTGCTCCTGGACTTTTCTCTTAATGTATGATTGCCGGCACCTGTTTTGAATAGAGATGAGCGCCTGAAATTTTTCGGGTTTTGTGTTTTGGTTTTGGGTTCGGTTCCGCGGCCGTGTTTTGGGTTCGAACGCGTTTTGGCAAAACCTCACCGAATTATTTTTGTCGGATTCGGGTGTGTTTTGGATTCGGGTGTTTTTTTCAAAAACCCCTAAAAAACAGCTTAAATCATAGAATTTGGGGGTAATTTTGATCCCAAAGTATTATTAACCTCAAAAAACATAATTTACACTCATTTTCAGCCTATTCTGAACACATCACACCTCACAATATTATTTTTAGTCCTAAAATTTGCACCGAGGTCGCTGTGTGAGTAAGATAAGCGACCCTAGTGGCCGACACAAACACCGGGCCCATCTAGGAGTGGCACTGCAGTGTCACGCAGGATGTCCCTTCCAAAAAACCCTCCCCAAACAGCACATGACGCAAAGAAAAAAAGAGGCGCAATGAGGTAGCTGTGTGAGTAAGATTAGCGACCCTAGTGGCCGACACAAACACCGGGCCCATCTAGGAGTGGCACTGCAGTGTCACGCAGGATGGCCCTTCCAAAAAACCCTCCCCAAACAGCACATGACGCAAAGAAAAAAAGAGGCGCAATGAGGTAGCTGTGTGAGTAAGATTAGCGACCCTAGTGGCCGACACAAACACCGGGCCCATCTAGGAGTGGCACTGCAGTGTCACGCAGGATGGCCCTTCCAAAAAACCCTCCCCAAACAGCACATGACGCAAAGAAAAAAAGAGGCGCAATGAGGTAGCTGACTGTGTGAGTAAGATTAGCGACCCTAGTGGCCGACACAAACACCGGGCACATCTAGGAGTGGCACTGCAGTGTCACGCAGGATGTCCCTTCCAAAAAACCCTCCCCAAACAGCACATGACGCAAAGAAAAAAAGAGGCGCAATGAGGTAGCTGTGTGAGTAAGATTAGCGACCCTAGTGGCCGACACAAACACCGGGCCCATCTAGGAGTGGCACTGCAGTGTCACGCAGGATGTCCCTTCCAAAAAACCCTCCCCAATCAGCACATGATGCAAAGAAAAAGAAAAGAAAAAATAGGTGCAAGATGGAATTATCCTTGGGCCCTCCCACCCACCCTTATGTTGTATAAACAAAACAGGACATGCACACTTTAACCAACCCATCATTTCAGTGACAGGGTCTGCCACACGACTGTGACTGATATGACGGGTTGGTTTGGACCCCCCCCAAAAAAGAAGCAATTAATCTCTCCTTGCACAAACTGGCTCTACAGAGGCAAGATGTCCACCTCATCTTCACCCTCCGATATATCACCGTGTACATCCCCCTCCTCACAGATTATCAATTCGTCCCCACTGGAATCCACCATCTCAGCTCCCTGTGTACTTTGTGGAGGCAATTGCTGCTGGTCAATGTCTCCGCGGAGGAATTGATTATAATTCATTTTAATGAACATCATCTTCTCCACATTTTCTGGATGTAACCTCGTACGCCGATTGCTGACAAGGTGAGCGGCGGCACTAAACACTCTTTCGGAGTACACACTTGTGGGAGGGCAACTTAGGTAGAATAAAGCCAGTTTGTGCAAGGGCCTCCAAATTGCCTCTTTTTCCTGCCAGTATAAGTACGGACTGTGTGACGTGCCTACTTGGATGCGGTCACTCATATAATCCTCCACCATTCTATCAATGTTGAGAGAATCATATGCAGTGACAGTAGACGACATGTCCGTAATCGTTGTCAGGTCCTTCAGTCCGGACCAGATGTCAGCATCAGCAGTCGCTCCAGACTGCCCTGCATCACCGCCAGCGGGTGGGCTCGGAATTCTGAGCCTTTTCCTCGCACCCCCAGTTGCGGGAGAATGTGAAGGAGGAGATGTTGACAGGTCGCGTTCCGCTTGACTTGACAATTTTGTCACCAGCAGGTCTTTCAACCCCAGCAGACCTGTGTCTGCCGGAAAGAGAGATCCAAGGTAGGCTTTAAATCTAGGATCGAGCACGGTGGCCAAAATGTAGTGCTCTGATTTCAACAGATTGACCACCCGTGAATCCTTGTTAAGCGAATTAAGGGCTGCATCCACAAGTCCCACATGCCTAGCGGAATCGCTCCGTGTTAGCTCCTTCTTCAATGCCTCCAGCTTCTTCTGCAAAAGCCTGATGAGGGGAATGACCTGACTCAGGCTGGCAGTGTCTGAACTGACTTCACGTGTGGCAAGTTCAAAGGGCATCAGAACCTTGCACAACGTTGAAATCATTCTCCACTGCACTTGAGACAGGTGCATTCCATCTCCTATATCGTGCTCAATTGTATAGGCTTGAATGGCCTTTTGCTGCTCCTCCAACCTCTGAAGCATATAGAGGGTTGAATTCCACCTCGTTACCACTTCTTGCTTCAGATGATGGCAGGGCAGGTTCAGTAGTTTTTGGTGGTGCTCCAGTCTTCTGTACGTGGTGCCTGTACGCCGAAAGTGTCCCGCAATTTTTCTGGCCACCGACAGCATCTCTTGCACGCCCCTGTCGTTTTTTTAAAAATTCTGCACCACCAAATTCAAGGTATGTGCAAAACATGGGACGTGCTGGAATTTGCCCATATTTAATGCACACACAATATTGCTGGCGTTGTCCGATGCCACAAATCCACAGGAGAGTCCAATTGGGGTAAGCCATTCCGCGATGATCTTCCTCAGTTGCCGTAAGAGGTTTTCAGCTGTGTGCGTATTCTGGAAAGCGGTGATACAAAGCGTAGCCTGCCTAGGAAAGAGTTGGCGTTTGCGAGATGCTGCTACTGGTGCCGCCGCTGCTGTTCTTGCGGCGGGAGTACATACATCTACCCAGTGGGCTGTCACAGTCATATAGTCCTGACCCTGCCCTGCTCCACTTGTCCACATGTCCGTGGTTAAGTGGACATTGGGTACAACTGCATTTTTTAGGACACTGGTGAGTCTTTTTCTGACGTCCGTGTACATTCTCGGTATCGCCTGCCTAGAGAAGTGGAACCTAGATGGTATTTGGTAACGGGGGCACACTGCCTCAATAAATTGTCTAGTTCCCTGTGAACTAACGGCGGATACCGGACGCACGTCTAACACCAACATAGTTGTCAAGGACTCAGTTATCCGCTTTGCAGTAGGATGACTGCTGTGATATTTCATCTTCCTCGCAAAGGACTGTTGAACAGTCAATTGCTTACTGGAAGTAGTACAAGTGGGCTTACGACTTCCCCTCTGGGATGACCATCGACTCCCAGCGGCAACAACAGCAGCGCCAGCAGCAGTAGGCGTTACACGCAAGGATGCATCGGAGGAATCCCAGGCAGGAAAGGACTCGTCAGACTTGCCAGTGACATGGCCTGCAGGACTATTGGCATTCCTGGGGAAGGAGGAAATTGACACTGAGGGAGTTGGTGGGGTGGTTTGCGTGAGCTTGGTTACAAGAGGAAGGGATTTACTGGTCAGTGGACTGCTTCCGCTGTCACCCAAAGTTTTTGAACTTGTCACTGACTTATTATGAATGCGCTGCAGGTGACGTATAAGGGAGGATGTTCCGAGGTGGTTAACGTCCTTACCCCTACTTATTACAGCTTGACAAAGGGAACACACGGCTTGACACCTGTTGTCCGCATTTCTGGTGAAATACCTCCACACCGAAGAGCTGATTTTTTTGGTATTTTCACCTGGCATGTCAACGGCCATATTCCTCCCACGGACAACAGGTGTCTCCCCGGGTGCCTGACTTAAACAAACCACCTCACCATCAGAATCCTCCTGGTCAATTTCCTCCCCAGCGCCAGCAACACCCATATCCTCCTCATCCTGGTGTACTTCAACACTGACATCTTCAATCTGACTATCAGGAACTGGACTGCGGGTGCTCCTTCCAGCACTTGCAGGGGGCATGCAAATAGTGGAAGGCGCATGCTCTTCACGTCCAGTGTTGGGAAGGTCAGGCATCGCAAACGACACAATTGGACTCTCCTTGTGGATTTGGGATTTCAAAGAACGCACAGTTCTTTGCGGTGCTTTTGCCAGCTTGAGTCTTTTCAGTTTTCTAGCGAGAGGCTGAGTGCTTCCATCCTCATGTGAAGCTGAACCACTAGCCATGAACATAGGCCAGGGCCTCAGCCGTTCCTTGCCACTCCGTGTGGTAAATGGCATATTGGCAAGTTTACGCTTCTCCTCCGACAATTTTATTTTAGGTTTTGGAGTCCTTTTTTTTCTGATATTTGGTGTTTTGGATTTGACATGCTCTGTACTATGACATTGGGCATCGGCCTTGGCAGACGACGTTGCTGGCATTTCATCGTCTCGGCCATGACTAGTGGCAGCAGCTTCAGCACGAGGTGGAAGTGGATCTTGATCTTTCCCTAATTTTGGAACCTCAACTTTTTTGTTCTCCATATTTTATAGGCAGAACTAAAAGGCACCTCAGGTAAACAATGGAGATGGATGGATTGGATAGTTTACTAGTATACAATTATGGACGGACTGCCACGGTTAGGTGGTATAAAAAAACCACGGTTAGGTGGTATATATTATAATAATAATACAATTATGGATGGACGGACTGCCTGCCGACTGCCGACACAGAGGTAGCCACAGCCGTGAACTACCGCACTGTACACTGGTTGATAAAGAGATAGTAGTATACTCGTAACAACTAGTATGACACTATGACGACGGTATAAAGAATGAAAAAAAAACCACGGTTAGGTGGTATATATTATAATAATAATACAATTATGGATGGACGGACTGCCTGCCGACTGCCGACACAGAGGTAGCCACAGCCGTGAACTACCGCACTGTACACTGGTTGATAAAGAGATAGTAGTATACTCGTAACAATTAGGATGACACTATGACGGTATAAAGAATGAAAAAAAAACCACGGTTAGGTGGTAGGTATATAATAATAAATAATACAATTCTGGTCGGACGGACTGCCTGCCGTGTGCCGACACAGAGGTAGCCACAGCCGTGAACTACCGCACTGTACACTGGTTGATAAAGAGATAGTAGTATACTCGTAACAATTAGGATGACACTATGACGGTATAAAGAATGAAAAAAAAACCACGGTTAGGTGGTAGGTATATAATAATAAATAATACAATTCTGGTCGGACGGACTGCCTGCCGTGTGCCGACACAGAGGTAGCCACAGCCGTGAACTACCGCACTGTACACTGGTTGATAAAGAGATAGTAGTATACTCGTAACAATTAGGATGACACTATGACGGTATAAAGAATGAAAAAAAAACCACGGTTAGGTGGTAGGTATATAATAATAAATAATACAATTCTGGTCGGACGGACTGCCTGCCGTGTGCCGACACAGAGGTAGCCACAGCCGTGAACTACCGCACTGTACACTGGTTGATAAAGAGATAGTAGTATACTCGTAACAATTAGGATGACACTATGACGGTATAAAGAATGAAAAAAAAACCACGGTTAGGTGGTAGGTATATAATAATAAATAATACAATTCTGGTCGGACGGACTGCCTGCCGTGTGCCGACACAGAGGTAGCCACAGCCGTGAACTACCGCACTGTACACTGGTTGATAAAGAGATAGTAGTATACTCGTAACAATTAGGATGACACTATGACGGTATAAAGAATGAAAAAAAAACCACGGTTAGGTGGTAGGTATATAATAATAAATAATACAATTCTGGTCGGACGGACTGCCTGCCGTGTGCCGACACAGAGGTAGCCACAGCCGTGAACTACCGCACTGTACACTGGTTGATAAAGAGATAGTAGTATTCTCGTAACAATTAGGATGACACTATGACGGTATAAAGAATGAAAAAAAAACCACGGTTAGGTGGTAGGTATATAATAATAAATAATACAATTCTGGTCGGACGGACTGCCTGCCGTGTGCCGACACAGAGGTAGCCACAGCCGTGAACTACCGCACTGTACACTGGTTGATAAAGAGATAGTAGTATACTCGTAACAATTAGGATGACACTATGACGGTATAAAGAATGAAAAAAAAACCACGGTTAGGTGGTAGGTATATAATAATAAATAATACAATTCTGGTCGGACGGACTGCCTGCCGTGTGCCGACACAGAGGTAGCCACAGCCGTGAACTACCGCACTGTACACTGGTTGATAAAGAGATAGTAGTATACTCGTAACAATTAGGATGACACTATGACGGTATAAAGAATGAAAAAAAAACCACGGTTAGGTGGTAGGTATATAATAATAAATAATACAATTCTGGTCGGACGGACTGCCTGCCGTGTGCCGACACAGAGGTAGCCACAGCCGTGAACTACCGCACTGTACACTGGTTGATAAAGAGATAGTAGTATACTCGTAACAATTAGGATGACACTATGACGGTATAAAGAATGAAAAAAAAACCACGGTTAGGTGGTAGGTATATAATAATAAATAATACAATTCTGGTCGGACGGACTGCCTGCCGTGTGCCGACACAGAGGTAGCCACAGCCGTGAACTACCGCACTGTACACTGGTTGATAAAGAGATAGTAGTATACTCGTAACAATTAGGATGACACTATGACGGTATAAAGAATGAAAAAAAAACCACGGTTAGGTGGTAGGTATATAATAATAAATAATACAATTCTGGTCGGACGGACTGCCTGCCGTGTGCCGACACAGAGGTAGCCACAGCCGTGAACTACCGCACTGTACACTGGTTGATAAAGAGATAGTAGTATACTCGTAACAATTAGGATGACACTATGACGGTATAAAGAATGAAAAAAAAACCACGGTTAGGTGGTAGGTATATAATAATAAATAATACAATTCTGGTCGGACGGACTGCCTGCCGTGTGCCGACACAGAGGTAGCCACAGCCGTGAACTACCGCACTGTACACTGGTTGATAAAGAGATAGTAGTATACTCGTAACAATTAGGATGACACTATGACGGTATAAAGAATGAAAAAAAAACCACGGTTAGGTGGTAGGTATATAATAATAAATAATACAATTCTGGTCGGACGGACTGCCTGCCGTGTGCCGACACAGAGGTAGCCACAGCCGTGAACTACCGCACTGTACACTGGTTGATAAAGAGATAGTAGTATACTCGTAACAATTAGGATGACACTATGACGGTATAAAGAATGAAAAAAAAACCACGGTTAGGTGGTAGGTATATAATAATAAATAATACAATTCTGGTCGGACGGACTGCCTGCCGTGTGCCGACACAGAGGTAGCCACAGCCGTGAACTACCGCACTGTACACTGGTTGATAAAGAGATAGTAGTATACTCGTAACAATTAGGATGACACTATGACGGTATAAAGAATGAAAAAAAAACCACGGTTAGGTGGTAGGTATATAATAATAAATAATACAATTCTGGTCGGACGGACTGCCTGCCGTGTGCCGACACAGAGGTAGCCACAGCCGTGAACTACCGCACTGTACTGTGTCTGCTGCTAATATAGACTGGTTGATATTTAAAGAGATATTAGTAGTATACAACAATACTATACTGGTGGTCAGGCACTGGTCACCACTCCTGCAGCAAAAGTGTGCACTGTTAATTAATATAATTGTACTCCTGGCTCCTGCTAACAACCTGCAGTGCTCCCCAGTCTCCCCCACAATTAATTATAAGCTTTTAATTTATACATTGATGACTGTGCAGCACACTGGGCTGAGCTGAGTGCACACAGACTGAGTCACACTGTGTGACTGACTGTGCTGTGTATCGTTTTTTTTTTCAGGCAGAGAACGGATATAGCAGAGAGAACTGAACGGATATATTATATTAAATAAAAGTTAACTAGCAACTGCACTGGTCACTGACTGTGGTAAACTAACTCTGTCTGCGACTCTGCACAATCTCTCTCTATCTAATCTATCTATCTCTATTCTAATGGAGAGGACGCCAGACACGTCCTCTCCCTATCAATCTCAATGCACGAGTGAAAATGGCGGCGACGCGCGGCTCCTTATATAGAATCCGAGTCTCGCGATAGAATCCGAGCCTCGCGAGAATCCGACAGCGTCATGATGACGTTCGGGCGCGCTCGGGTTAACCGAGCAAGGCGGGAAGATCCGAGTCGCTCGGACCCGTGGAAAAAAAAGTGAAGTTCGTGCGGGTTCGGATTCAAAGAAACCGAACCCGCTCATCTCTAGTTTTGAACAGGTTAATGGATAGGAAAGGTGTTTTAGCACAGGTGATGGCAATCGTAAATTAAGAGAGAAGTCCAGGAGCAGAGCATTGTGTCCCTCCTGGAGAGGGTCATGTTGGGAGGTATGCTGTCCTCTGTCTGCAGCTGCAGCAAGACAGTGTCTCTGCTCCTCCCACCGTCTATTACTCCAAAGCAGGGCTACCTCCAGGGCTGTCCTTCAAAAGGGAGGGTAGGCTGCGTGGCCTAGTTCCCAGCAACATAGTCAGTAGAGCCATTACTGTTCTGCTCTGTCAGATGCCTGTCAGCCAGCACCATTGGAAGCAGTGAGATCCCCATAGGAGGCTGGTATTACTGATTGGCTGCTACAATGATGATTTCCGGTCACGGGAATCGAAACTGGCTTTACATAAGCACTCCTGTCACACACCAGCAGCTGCCTCTGCTCCAAATTGCTGCTCTGAGTCCCTCTAAGATGGCTGCTACCCAACTGCCAACTGTCTCTGAAGACGGCTACAACTGCCACTGCACAAGCTGTCTCTCTCTCAGGGATCAATATGCCTGTTGCTTATTGGTCAGTGTCTCCATGCCAGACACAGCACTCAAGGCACAGGTAGCCCTATCCCTGCTGTAAGTTTAATAGTGTCCAGTCAGGGATGCATTCAGCAGGGAAAGGGGCACAAAAGTCACACTACAGCTCGTGGCAGCTATGATGGGGTGCCACATTCACCACACGTGCTGGCTTCACTGGGTGCTTAGTCCCTGATTATACACTGCCACCAATGCATGTTGTGGCCACGGATGGCTGACGACATACCCCACTGTCACCAATGTATAAGGGTCATAACATACAGGGCATCTTATGCATTTATATCTATATATACTATTACAATAGATCAGGTGCATATATATATATATATATATATATATATACTGTATAAATATAAATAAGGCACTCCACAGTAAATGTACAAGGGAGAAGGTTCTTTTGGTGGTGTGCCACAATTGCATCAAATAAAGGTTGACCCCTGCCTGTGCTGCATGCTTGGGTAGGCTGTGTCACCACCGTCATGTTTCCACGCAGGTGGCGTCATTGGCCGGGCCAAAAATGGCCATGACATGCCTGCATTACCTGATCTTCTCCCCCCAATACTGCAACGTCGCCCTGGACGCCCATCAATCACCATGCGATCGCATCCTTTAAGGATGCACTTGCGTGGTGAAGAGTCAACCTTCTAAGGGTGAAGGGTCAACTAAGCATGCGCAGACCATCTGAATGCAGCCGCTGTGTGCGGATACAGCGGCTGCGTTCAACTCTGAATTAGGCCCATAGTGTGGGTTAGGTAAATAGGGGGAGCAAAACTGGAAATAGGAGTGGACTCGGAGGCTGTATGAGAGAGACAGAGCAGTAGATTTGCAGAAATGCAGGTGAAAGTACAGTGCTCGTAAATGTGTATGCTTAAGGGCAATCTGTTTCACGCAAAAGAAAAGTGTAGATTTTATGGTGCAGAACCTGAAATTGAATGTATACTGTTAGAAATGAGAGGATGTGAGGGTAGGCAAAAAAGCAATAGTAATTCAATCAGGACTTTCAAATGTATGAAGGCAAAATTATATTGGTACAGCTGTGCATTCAGATGTTTGTGAAAAACTGAAAGTATAAATACAAGTAATTATTGCAAGTGGAAAGTTTTTGTTGTGTCCAAAACAGGGAGTTCAGTGCTAAGTGTTGCAGTTATACAGATAGGAGGTGTTTGTTGTGAAGAGTAAGTGAACTCACATTTGTTGTTTTATTGCAGTTCTTCTGTATTTCTGATTTTTAATAGAATGTTCTCCTTCTGTTTTCCTTCGGTTTAATGTCAGTGGTTTTTTCTTTTTTTTTCAAAATAGTTTGTTGGACAACTGCACATACCAGATATGCATAAACAGACAACAAAGAGATATCACATGTGTGAATAACAATGGCCCTCATTCCGAGTTGATCGGTCGCAAGGCGAATTTAGCAGAGTTACACACGCTAAGCCGCCGCCTACTGGGAGTGAATCTTAGCTTCTTAAAATTGCGACCGATGTATTCGCAATATTGCGATTACTAACTACTTAGCAGTTTCAGAGTAGCTTCAGACTTACTCTGCCTGTGCAATCATTTCAGTGCTTGTCGTTCCTGGTTGACGTCACAAACACACCCAGCGTTCGCCCAGGCACTCCCACCGTTTCCCCGGCCACTCCTGCGTTTTTTCCGGAAACGGTAGCGTTTTCAGCCACACGCCCCTGAAACGCCGTGTTTCCGCCCAGTAACACCCATTTCCTGTCAATCACATTACGATCGCCGGAGCGATGAAAAAGCCGTGAGTAAAATTACTTTCTTCATAGTAAAGTTACTTGGCGCAGTCGCAGTGCGAACATTGCGCATGCGTACTAAGCGGATTTTCACTGCGATGCGATGAAAAATACCGAGCGAACAACTCGGAATGAGGGCCAATGTTACATAAAAAGTATGGCATTGGAAAAAGACAGGTTTATAAATACAAAGAATGGTGTCGAAATGTACGTCTCTAGGTGTCCTCAAGTAAGAATAAAAATGATGTTTAAATTCTAAATACACTCTGGAAGATGGTCACTTAGGATAGATATGCTTAGCCTCATATTGGGTAGGAAATGCCGGCGGACAGAAGACCAACTGCGGGATCCTGATCCTTAGAATCCCGACATGGGGAAGGTAAGTATAGTTACCTTATCCCAATGCACTTCTACCTAACCCTAACTCTTCTTCCACGCAGCCTAACCCTCCCCAGTGGTGCCTTACCCTAACTCCCCCCCCCTTCCCCCTTCTCACATGCTAAACCTAACCCTCCCTCCCACCTAGCCTAAACCTAATACCCCTTCCCGCAGACTAACCCTAAACCTCCCTTCCCCGCAGACTAACCCTAAACCTCTCTTCCCCGCAGACTAAACCTAACCCCCCCAACCTGGATTACTTGTCCACGCTCGTTCGGGATCCCGGTGGTCATGATTCCGGCGCCGGGCTGGTGCTCCATGTCCTTGCTCGCGCCAGAATTTCAATCCTGACCAGATTCCATGTACACAAGTGTAAAGTATGTCCAGTGAAGCTGGGGATTAGGAAAGCCAATCCCGGGCCATTTTTTCAATCCCGGGTATCGGGATTGAAAAATGGCCAATCCCGGGATTCCCGGGATACCCGGGATTGGCTTTTAGCTAGGTGGCCGCCCCCTCGCCCCACCCCGCCCTGCCCAACCCGCACATATAATTTACCATATACCACGGGCGGGCGGGCTGGGAACATCCGTTAATCGCTGGTGGGAGCCGCTGACAACGCAGCGTGACCTCTCGCGCTGCGCTGGGGACCCGGAAAGAGGAAGCCAGGCAGCGTCTGAGCGTCCTGTGGACCCTCAATGCTGATCCCTCAATCCCCGGGATTGGAGCTTCCAATCCCGGGATTGCATCCCGCCCATTTTTGGGCCTAAATCCCGGGATTGGCCACCATACTGGGGATGCGCTCTAAAGCCCAGTTCTGTTTAGGACTGGAGTTGGTCTTCAAGTATACAGTATATTGTTTCCCTCAAGGAGGAAACAGATCAGTTCACCTCGCATAGCCATAAGAAGACATTAATTACATGACACTATTTTATGGAGGGGGTTCTCTCTTCTTAGTGCATAAAACCATCAAATGTTTGACATGCTTTAATAAACAAAAGTAAAGAAAAATAATTGTGCAATGTAATGAGCACCAGTGCTGGAATACAGAACAAGGAAATAAATTTAGTTTTATAGTTTTATGTAAAAATAATTGTTTTAGGCAGACCAATCTTAATAAATTTAATAAAGCATTTTAATGATTCTTCTTTTTTGCAGACATATAACATGACAGTTTAATAATAACTCAGAAACCATGAACAATTCCATGGTCTGGATGCGACACACGTTCACTTAAAATACAATAGTTAACGTTAAAAGTATAAAAACCTCTTAAACCATTTTAAACAGATAATATCCAGACTTTGCATTCCTTAAACAAGCTGTAAACATGTCACATACCAGTAAGGTTACAGGAACTTCAGCAGATTAATCGAATACATAACATTTATCTGAAAGGCTTTAGAATGTAATGATTACGTTCCACATTGTCTGACCTGCTAAATCTTTTTTCAGAATATAATCTCAAAAACATTTACATAGTGTACACACGCTATATTTTCACTATTTACAGAATACCATCTTGCCTTATCTTATTGTAATGTAAACTTTATGACTGTCCTGGACATTCCTTACAGATTAGGCATATTTTACAACTAGCATCCAAGTTAATAGTTTTCTCCCCCTTCATTATAAACGGGTTGGGGCTGATATGTCGACGGTCGGGATCCCGGAGATCAGCATACCGACCCCGGGATCCCCGCCGCCAGAATGCCAGGGGGGTGAGCGCAACGGAGCCCCTTGCAAAACAGAGCTCCTCGCTGCACTCACCACAGGTTCTATTCCCACTCTATGGGTGTCGTGGACACCCATGAGTGGGAATAGCCCATTAGCCGGTATTCCGGCTGTCGGCATTGTCAGCGGTCGGGATCCTGATCGCCGGCATATCAACTGCATCCCTTATATACAATTAGGTCCACATACTGTATATTTGGACACTGACACAATGGGGGTCATTCCGAGTTGTTCGCTCGTTATTTTTTTCTCGCAACGGAGCGATAAGTCGCTAATGCGCATGCGCATTGTCCACAGTGCGACTGCGCCAAGTAAATTTGCTATGCAGTTAGGTATTTTACTCACGGCATTACGAGGTTTTTTCTTCGTTCTGGTGATCGTAATGTGATTGACAGGAAGTGGGTGTTTCTGGGCGGGAAACAGGCCGTTTTATGGGTGTGTGCGAAAAAACGCTACCGTTTCTGGATAAAAACCCGGGAGTGGCTGGAAAAACGGAGGAGTGTCTGGGCGAACGCTGGGTGCGTTTGTGACGTCATACCAGGAACGACAAGCACTGAACTGATCGCAGATGCCGAGTAAGTGTGGAGCTACTCAGAAACTGCTAAGAAGTGTCTATTCGCAATTTTGCTAATCTTTCGTTCGCAATTTTAAAAGCTAAGATTCACTCCCAGTAGGCGGCGGCTTAGCGTGTGCAAAGCTGCTAAAAGCAGCTTGCGAGCGAACAACTCGGAATGACCCTCAATGTTCCTAATTTTGACTCTGTAAGCCACCACAAGTGATTTGAAATTAAACAATGGAGATGCAATTGAAGTGCAGATGTTCAGCTTTAAATCAAGGGATTGCACAAAAATTTAGTATGAAACGTTTAGGAATTACAACCATTTTATACACAGACCTCTGGTTTTAATGGCTAATATGTAATTGGATAAACAAAATGTTATTTTTTTTAATGCTTTTAATGAGTATTCTTTGCAGGCAATGACTGCCTGATGTCTAGAACCCATGGACATCACCAAATGCTGTTTTTTTTTCTTTGTTATGCATTGCCAGGCCTTTACGGCAGATGTCTTGAATTGTTGTTTGTCTGTGGGTTGGATGATGTAATGGTTAGCATTACTGTCTCACAGCAGTGAGGTCATGGTTTGAATTCCCACCACAGCCCTAACTGTGTGGAGTTTGCTTATTCTCCCCGTGCATACATGTCTTTCCTCTGGGTACTCCGGGTTCCTTCCACAATCCAAATATATACTGGTAGGTTAATTGGCTCCTGCCAAAAATGTGTATGTGTGTGTTTGTGCATATGTTTAATATGTAAATGCATGCTCAGTCTTGTTGAGGTCAGGTGATTGACTTGGACACTGTAGAATAGTCCACTTCTTTGCCTTAAAAAACCCCTGGGTTGTTTTTGCAGCATGTTTTGGGCTATTGTCCACAGAGCCGGCCTTAGGCATAGGCAAACTAGGCAAATGCCTAGGGCATTTGGTATGCCTAGGGGCACCAGCAGCTTCTGCTTATTAAAATGATATGCGGCATGCCTATATTCTGTGTGTGACTGCGGCTGTATCTGCATACGAAATGCTACATTGCAGTGTATTCCTGGAAATCACTGTAATGTAGCATTTCGTATGCAGATACAGCCGCAGTCGCACACAGAATATAGGCATGCCACATATAATTTTAATCAGCAGAAGCTGCTTGTGCATCCTAGCCACATAGTAATGCAAATAATATGATGCATTTTCATAAACAAAAGGCGCCCGACGTTAGCAGAGCTACCAGCTGACTCATGCCAGGCATCTCCTGCAGAACTAGCGGCGGTGCTAGGGGGCACCAGCCAAAATCTTGCCTAGGGCATCAAATTGGTTAGGGCCGGCTCTGATTGTCCATCTGTACTGTGTAGCACCATCCAATCAATGAAAAGCAGAATCTAAGCATACAGAATATCTCTACACACTTTAGAGTGTCCTTCACTTGGCTGGATGTTGTGAAGTGCTTTTCTTTACAATGGAATGGATCCTTATCCCAATGCACTTCTGCCTAACCCTAACTCTTCTTCCACGCAGCCTAACCCTCCCCGGTGGTGCCTTACCCTAACTCCCCCCCCCCCCCCCCCCCCTTCGTTACTGTTGTCTTCTGTAGACGTCCCAACCTTTTTGTGTTACCAAGCTCACCAGTACATTATTTTTTTCAGAATGCACCAAACTGTTAACTTGGCCACTCCTTAGGTTCCCACTATGTGTGATTAATTTTTTTTGTGTTTTTGCAGCCAATGGCTGGCCAGTTTCACTTGCATTGATAACTCCTTGAGCCGCATGTTGTGTGTTCCCAGCAACAGCTTCAAAATGCAAATGCCACACCTGGAATCAACCTCAGATGTTTTGCCTGCTTAAATGATGAAGAAATAACAATAAGATAGCCTAAACCTGTCCATGAAACAGCTTTTGAGTCAATTGTCAAATTACTTTTGGACCAGCTGTAATTCCTAAACCCTTCCTCCAATTTGAATGTGAATAACCTCAAATTAAAGTCTGCACTTTAAATCATATTTGTGCATTACTTTAGCTCTAATGTTCATGTTTCTGTTACTCATCCAGCCAGAGGCACTTAAAGAGAAGAGGGAGCCAATGTGCTGGCTCCAATCTGATGCCCTCCTCTATGCTGGTGCAGTAGACTCTGGCATTGTGCCATAATGTACTGCGTATGTGTAGGTCTTCGGGAACATGATCCCACTTTTTGCGTTGCCGGGGACATCTCTACTGCTGTGGCCATTTTCCTAGTGATATCTGCAGCTATGCAGCCAGCTCCAGGCCACCGGGTTGGTAAGTATAATTTAATGGGTGCAGTGAGTGCGTTGTGGCCCCCCTGGACCCAGGGGACCATGTACACTGTACACCTTGCACCCATTATAGATACGCCAGTGCATCTAGCTCATCTGTCACGACTTGATGTGTCTTCACGTGTTCTGTGCTAGCTACTATATCATTTGGTCTACGTACAATTTGTACCTCTCAGATGTGCAGCTAAGATGCATTTATGATATATTGTCCTACTATGTATATTGTTTTGTTATATTTACATTTATTTTCATTTTGTAAAGACAAAATCCTTAAAAGATTATTAAATTACCAAACCTAACTGTATGTACGTATGAAACACAACACTTATTATTAATCTTTATTGATATGGTGCCACAAAGGATCCGCAGCGCCCAATTACAGAGTACATAAACAAATGAACAAAACAAGAGAACAATGATTTACCATTCAAGACATTATAAGATACATACAGGGTATATAAACATAGCTGCATCAGCAGATGGCACTGTAATAAGCAACAGAACCAAGTGTAAGTTGCTCAAATCAATTAGAAAATACAATTCAGGTACATGAAAGGGAGGGGGTAGTCTAAGCTAGAAATATATTGGGGATTAACCCCTGGTGTCCCCCGGCACACCGAGCAGTACCTGTACCAAGACATGAAAGACTACATAATAGAAATCCAGAGGTCTTAGTTACATACAGTTTGCAAACGTGTGATAAGCCACCAGGCCCCGACAAGGCTCCTCTGACGCTGGTGGTTCCTAACTCTAGGTCTGGGCCTGGGGTGCAGAACCCCACAAACCAGCAAAGGCTAGCTACCCCAGGGCAGCAAAATGTGAGAAGGTAAAGTGTTAGTATGTGTTAATAAAAAAAAAGCAAAATCTATATACAAAAATTAATATACTAGTGAAGGTGCAAATAAAAGACCAGAAGGATTAATAAATGTGTTAAGGGGGTACTAAAAAGGATCTTGCAGTGTGCTACCCCAAAGCAGCCCAGCCCCACCTATCCAGGGGGAACATCACCCCAGACTCGCCCCAGGTACTAATAAGAATAACACCCCTTCTGGGTAATATAACATAATGCCACATAATAATGGCATCTGAGCAAATGTATCCCCTTTGAGATCTAACCTACCTGAAGATACCCCTGGGATCTCCAAATGGTACTACAGAGACCAGCATACCCTCCCAACACTGGTCCCATCCGTGCCTCTCATACTAACAGAACAAAGTGTAAGTTGCTCAAATCAACTAGGAAATACAATTCAGGTGCATGAAAGGGAGGGGGTAGTCTAAGCTAGAAATACATTGGGGATTAACCCCTGGTGTCCCCCAGCACACCGAGCTGTACCTGTACCAAGACATGAAAGACTATATAATAGAAATCCAGAGGTCTTAGTTACATACAGTTTGCAAACGTACTGCAATAAGTATCAGGGCAGCAAGTGATTTGGTGCCTTTGAAGGGAGTATACTATACCCACACATTGTCTCTCTACAGCATAGGCGTATTTATAATGGGTGCAAGTTGTACAGTGCACATGGGCCCTCTGTCCAGGGGTGCCCACACCGCATACCCTGCACCCAAATAATTATACTTATCCCTAGGGAGTCTCGACCGAGGCTTACGCTGCAGATATAAATCACTCTAAAAATTACCACATTCCCTCTTTACCTCCTAGATTCTTGAGCAGGTTGTCCAATCAGGGCCAGTTCTAGACCTTGTGGTGCCTAGGGTGAACATTTCCTTTGGTGCCCCCTCAATCAAAGCAGGGACAGTGCACACTTAAGGCGCACAGCAATAAGTAGGGATGTGGTTTCATGGGGCAGGAACGTGGCCACAGAATAGTACCAAGTCACATTACACTGCACAGTAGTGTCTGTCAGTCATATTACACCACACAATAGTATCCCTTATGCACATTATGACATATTAGAGCCCCTTACACACATTACATCACAGTAGAGCATAGCCCCTTATACACATCATGCCAGTGAGAGCCCCTTATACAACACAGGAAAAACAAAAACACAGTGGGAAAAGAACCTGATTCGTGCCCTTTGCATTATTTGTCATTTGCGACAGTTATTTTACTGGGGATTTTTGTTGCGGCTGCAGTGCAGATGCGGGACTCAGAAGAGGTAAGTAATTAAACATGGGTGCAGTGTGTGCTGTGTGGGGCCCCCTGGACCCAAACTGCTAGCCAACTTCCAAAAAATGTTGTCCCAAATGACATACAACCTCAGGGTTGGCGGTGTTCCCTAGATTAAGATGTCAAATAACAAAGATGAAGAAAAGAAGAAGTCTCTTTGCTAGGTGCACTCAGCAGTAGAAAAGTAATTGACAGATATGAAATATTCTTAAAACTTAATTTTTATAATAATAATAATAATAATAATAATTTTATTTATATAGCGCTCTTTCTCCAATAAGACTCAAGGCGCTTAACAGATACTTAGCATAATATAGTTCAGAAACAATGAAGTACAGAACAGCTTTTCATAAAATACAGAAGCATGAAGATACTAAAAGGGACACTATGGAAATGCTTGAGTTAACAGGAGAGTCTTGAGTCTATTTTTGACGGATTCTATAGTTGGGGCCTCTCGCACTGTGCGGGGAAGTGAGCTCTATAGAGTCAGAGCAGCATGACTAAAAGCTCGACCCCCAGAAGAATTACGGGAGATTCTAGGTACTGCTTAAAGTCCTCCATCTACAGATCGCAGCAATCGAGTGGGGCAGTATGGAATCAGAAGCTGCTTCAGGTACCTTGGGCCCTGGTCATGTAATGCTTTGAAACTCACTATGCCAATCTTGAAGATGATTCACCATCTTACAGGCAGCCAGTGAAGGGAGTAAAGGATGGGTGTTATGTGGCTAGAACGGGGCTGGTTGGTTAACAGCCTGGCAGCTGTGTTTTGCACCTGCTGTAAGCGGTGCAATTCTTTTTCTGGGAGACCAAGGTAGAGGGCATTACAGTAGTCTAATCGAGATGATACAAATGCATGTATGACTTTTGGCAGATCATCTGAGGGAATTAAGTGCTTGATTCTGGCTATGTTCCTCAGGTGAAAGAATCAGGAATTGATTGTGGCTGATATCTAATGTTAAGGTGTCAAGCCACCATCTAGGATATAGCCAAGATTCCGCACACGATCAGTGGTTTGTAATTCTGAATCCCCAAGTCCAGTTGGTTGGCAATGCTGCAGTCTTGTCCTTTGATGTTGCGGTCCTATCATAAGGACCTCTGTTTTATAAGGGTTTAGTCGCAGCCAACTGGCACTCATCCACTCCTGGAGCTTAGCTAGAAAGCCATTTAGGGTTGCTATTGGGTTATCAGTGCCCGTAGCAAAGGACAAGTACAGTTGTGTCTCATCTGCATAGCAGTGGTAGACCAGGCCATGGCACCTGATTATTTCATCCAGTGGGAGCATGTATACTGCAAAAAAGCAAGGGGGATAGTATAGTACCTTGTGGGACAACACATGGCAATGGCACTGATGGTGATGAGTATACTCCAGATGATACTCTCTGTGACCTGATTGAGTGACTGATAAATTGTTGTGGACTGGATGGCACAGTACTAAGCTGGTTCAAATCATTTCAACCAGCTTAGTACTGTGCCATCCAGTCCACAACAATTTATCAGTCGCTCAATCAGAAGCCCATGGGCCATGGTATCAAATGCTGCAGAGAGATCCAGAAGGATTAAGAACAGTCACCTCTGTCTCTTGCTGTGAAGATACCGGGTTCCAAATCACTTAGGCACAGTGGTAGATGAAAAACCAACAGTGGTTTATTGAACAGAATGGGTTATAACAGCTCAGCACATTTCTGTAATCCAATTCCACAAGACAATTCCCACCACAAACTTCTGACAGAACATTACTTCTTAGTCAAGGAACAGAGAATCTCTTCCATTAACACAGAGTCCCAGATAAATCCAATATAATGGGTTCCACAGCGGATCCCTGGCAGAACATTACTTCTTAGCCTAGGATCAAAGAATCTCTCTTCAGCTCTCTGGGAAGCTCTACTTATACCCCAAAAGCTTCATATTGCAGGGATGTGTGTGACTTCTTTGGCTTAGGATCTTACAGTATTGGAATACAATGCATATTCTAATCAAGGTGATTACATCAGCCCAGAGAGCCACCCTGTCTGGTCAGCTCACTTTTGGACAATAGGGAGTAAACAAAAAGGGACAATGGTACCTTATATGACTCAACCTTTGAGTGTCCACTGTGGTGTATGAAAACAATAGGAAACTAGGTCTAAAATAAATACATTATCTAAAGGGTAACAGATAACATAACACAATTGCATATATTAACAATATTAAGGTTGATTTAAACACAGTATTGGGTGAGCAGCAATGGACATGTTATGGAGAACAAACAGATGAATTGGATGTATATGGCTATGGGTATAAAAAGTACACATTTGACACAGGAAATGAGGCATAGCTATTTTAATTGTCACAGACCTCATTTCCTCACACATGCCATCAGAAAATCATTTAACACACACAACAGGGCTGTTTCAGTGCTATGTCTTCTCCTGAATCCTGATTGGAATGGATCATAAATATCATGGGTTGTCAGGCGGGTTTCCAATTGATTTGCAACCACTTTCTCAATAACCTCTCCAAGAAAAGGAAGGTTTGATACCAGTCTGTAGTTGGTCATGCAGTCGGAATCTAAATTAGGTTTTTTAAGAAGAGGTCTAACAATTGCTTCCTTTAGGGGTCCAGGAACAATGCCTGTCTGGAAAGAGCATTGAACAATTTTTGCAATTAGGATTTAAACAAGTAAATATAATGAGATATAAAAATGGAGATTCAACACTCATAAATATATCATTAGCACATTAATACCAATCAGTGTTTCCCTGGATAATACCCCAAATTAGGGATATAGGGGCAAATTCAGTATGAATTGCAAGTAGAGATTCGTACGGAATTTTTGCTGAGGGGCCGCGGGTACATGCGCAGCCGGCCCCACTGCGCATGCGCAGCAGGCCCTACTGCGCATGCGCCCGCATTTTCTGCGGGGGCATGCGCAGAAAATACAATCGCCTCTGCCTGTCAATCAGGCAGAGGCGGTTGCAGTGCGGGAGGGAGCGGCAACGCTCCGTTTTTCGTGGTGGAAACGGAGCGTTGCGAGGGCGTGCCAGCCCAAACGGTAGGCTGGTACGCGCGAACAGGGGCGTGTCGGGGGTGCAGCCGCAGCGGCTGCGTGACATCACACGCAGCCGCTGTGACAGCAAAAATGGCTCCGGGACTCCTGCGGCCGCAACTAAGCTGCACCGCAGGAGTTATCCTTAATTTTTGCTAACAAGCAGAAATTGCGTGCTGTTCGCAATTTCTGCTTGAAGCAGGGGGTGAGGCACCGGTCAGCATGCTGGGCGGGCCCCAGCATGCATGCTAATGGTTAGCAAATTCTGCTGATTAGCAGAATTTGCTAACCTTACAGAATTGGCCCCATAATCAATTGCTATAGGAAACCTGAGTGTACAGGTATAAAAATGTAAATTCTGTCAGTAGACAGACAATAGTGACAGAATCAGATTAGTATATACTGTAATTGTTACGTCTGCCAGGATCCAGATAATTACAATAGAGACAATAAGCAAGCTTGGTGAATATTATCCTTCATGAATCACTGTATCGCTAGGACCAACAGCATAAGAATCATATACATATGTATATATAGCAGGTTTTCATGACCCAATAAAAAAACTAATACACCTCCTCAACAATAAGTATATGATGAGGTATATATTCCTTGAAATATCTAACAGATCAATCCCCCTTCAATAACATGTATGTAAATGATAGTAACTGCCATGTCCAGTCATGTTCCTGATGTGCATTTTGCTTGTATATAAATAATATACAGTCTTCCAACCACTTGCCGTTAAACCCGAAAGGAATATACAACCGAATGATGCCGTTTATTTTCTAAATACCTAAAGTAACAGGTAAGTTCACCAACAGTAAATACACGTTAGTTGCTGGTACGGGATCAGTACAATATCCTGGCTGTCGAGATCCCGTCTGTCAGAGGACCGACACGAGGATCTATACAGCCGGGATAACGGGGGCAAGCGCAACGTGTCTTCTCAAAGGCGCGCTGCGCTCGCCACGCTTTGGGCCTTTTGGTCACCATAGGGTTGTATTCTCCCTCGGGTGGTGGTGTGGACCACCACCCAAGTGGGGATTCCAGCAAGCGATCCAGATTCCAACCACCGGTATTTTACCAGGTGTCAGGATTACGGTATTGGTATCCTGACAGCCAGGATCCCAACAGCCGGAAAATTGACTGCCTCCTGTGGGTACAACTAGCTCCCGCTTGGTTGGTTCAAAAGTACCAATATCTCTCCACTTAAAGGATCACTTCTCATGTGAGTCCAATTACTCAGAGCAGTGTTAATTCATCAGGCATCGGCACAGTCAGCTCCAAAGCGTGAGCCATTCAGATGTACAGCATTGATTCCCATCATATTGAGAAGTCGCTATGAAAGTGCAGTAATAGGCAGAAATCACACAGTAGAAATAAACATCAGTGATACCTAAATCCAGGGCAGCCAATATATCAATACAAAATGCTGTGTACTGATTACCTGTATATATCTGTGGGAAGCAGCAGACCTGTTTGTTGTTTGCAGAATTTGCCTTCTGTGAGTTTGGCTTAAATTTTTTGTTCAACCCATAATTAGGTCCCCTGCATAGGTATCCCACCACACTATATAACAGTTTAATGTCAAGTGAGATGCCAAAAAGAGCATAGATATACACTAATAAGTCATGTTTTGACATTTCTTGCATCGAAAACTATTAGTGTTAATTATACTAGAGATGTGCGCCAGACCATTTTTGCTGGATTTGGATTTGGCTCTGATTCATCATCTGCCTTTGGATTTGGATTTGCCAAACCACCATGACTGGTTTTGGATTTGCATATGGATTTGCATTTGTTATCAAATAATTGACAAAAAAAAGCTAAAATCGCATAATTTGGGCCTTTTTTGTTCCTAGAGCAGTGGTTCTCAAACTGTGTGCCATGGCACCTTGGGGTGCCTTAGAACACTTGCAGGGGTGCCATGGGTTGGTGGTCCAGGACCAATTCAAATTATTTATGGTCAACGTAATAGGCAAAACCAGTGCTGGTGGCTGTCAATCCTAAAATATGTGGACAAACAGAAACAAATCTTGTCCCTCACCACACAATTGAAAAAAGACAATTTGTCCATCGAGTTCAACCTATTTGTGGTCTCCTACGCTGTCTTATTTTTAGGACTAATTTTGGCTATTGCTAATGTTGGCCGTTGTGTTTATTCCTCTTTTTTTTTTTTTTATAACTATAGTGCATGACTACGCACCATAACCCTGTATATCCTTATCCATTAGGGACTTATCTAGCCCATTCTTAAAAGTGTTGACGAGTCCGCCATTACTACTCTCTCAGTCAGGGAATTCCAAACACGCATTGTCCTTACTGTGAAGAAACCTTTACGTCTCTGTATGTGAAATCTCCTCTCCTCTAACCTAAGTGGGTGTCCACGTGTCCTCTGTGTTGATCCTACCAAAAAAAGATCCTCCGCAAGCTCTGTGTGTTGTCCCCTTATATATTTGTAAATGTTGATTGTGTTCCCTCTTAGTCTCCTCTTTTCCAGTGTAAACATGCCAAGCCTTTCCTCATATTCCAGTGTCTCCATCCCCTTAATTAGTTTGATCGCCCGCCTCTGAACCTTTTCTAGTTCCAGGATATCCTTTTTGTAGTATGGTGCCCAAAATTGTGCACAGTATTCAAGATGTGGCCTCACTAGGGATTTATATAATGGGAGTATAACACTCTCATCCCTTGCATCAATTCCCCGCTTTATACATGCAAATACCTTGTTTGCCTTCTTTGCTGCAATTCTACTTTGGGTACTGCTGCTTAGTTTGCTTTATATGTGAACACCTAAGTCTTTTTGCAGTACAGAATCACCTAATTTTACCCAATTTAGTATGTAGGTGTTATTTTTGTTCTTGCTACCAAAGTGCATTACCTTACACTTGTCTGTATTGAAGCTCATTCTCCATTTTGCTGCCCATGCTTCCAGTTTGACTAAGTCATTCTGAAGAGGCTCAGCATTTCCCTCCGTAATTATAAACTTACACAATTTGATATCATCTGCAAAAATTTATACCATGCTCTCCAGATCTATGGCTAGATCGTTAATAAAAATGTTGAACAATAGTGGTCCAAGTACAGACGCTTGTGGCACACCACTTAGTACTTCAGTCCAATTTGAAAAAGCTCCATTTAACACAACGCACTGCTCCCTATTATCTAACCAACTTCTGACCCAAGTGCATATTGTGCTCCCTGAACCTAGTTCTTGTAACTTATAGATAAGTCTCATGTACCGTACTGTGTCGAATGCTTTAGTAAAGTCTTAATAGATTACATCCACCTCTTTAACCAGATCAAGGTTCACTCTAACCATTTCATAAAAGCCTAGTAAGTTTGTTTGACATGATCTATCCTTCACAAATCCATGTTGGTAACCTTATTGGCTTCAATGAACTTCCGAATACTGTCCCTTAGAATACCTTCCTGTACTTTCCCCAATATAGATGTAAGACTAACTGGTCTATAATTACCCTGTTTAGCTTTACTTCCCTTTTTGAATATTGGCACTACTTCTGCTATACATCAGTCTTTGGGAACCCTGCCTATTGTAAGTGAGTCATTGAAGATCAAAAATAGCGGTCTTGCTAGTTCGGAGTGAAGCTCCATGAGAACCCTTGGGTGAATTCCGTCGGGACCAGGTGATTTATTAATCTTAATTTCTTTTAATCAGTCACATACTACCTCCTCACTTAAATAAGCACTTAGTAGTGAGACATTATCTTTGTTGTGATTGTGTGTTAATCCCTGCATCTGGTCCTCTCTTGTGAATACAGATGAGAAAAACTCATTTAATTTGTCTGCAATGTCATTATTGTTTTTGATTAAGACTCCCAGCTTGTCCTTTAAAGGGCCTATACTATTCTTCTTTAATCTTTTGCTGTTGATATATTTTTATTTTTTTAAATTGGGGTTTGATTTGCTTTCCTTTGCTACTAGCTTTTCAGCTTCTACTTTATCCGCTCATTTCTTTTTTGCATATTTTGTTACATATAGTGCTGGAATGAATCTGCATCTCATCTGATTTGTATTTTTTGAATGCTCATCTTTTTTTGCCCATTAGTTCCTTAATATTTTTGTTAAGCCACATTGGTTTGGAATTTTTAGTCCTTTGTTTGCTGCTCATGGGACTAAATTTGCGAGTATTACTAACAAGCAGTGATTTTAATACCTCCAATTTCTGCATAGTATTTTTTCCTTGAAACAAAATGTCCCATTCAATGTCCCTTAAAGCTTCCCTCATCATGTCAAAGTTGGCTTTGCTAAAGTTTAGAGTCCTAGTTGAGCCAATATAGGACTGCTTATGAAAACTGATATTGAATGTGACCATATTGTGGTTGCTGTGTCCCTTGGGCTCCTCTACTAAAATATTTGATATAATTTCCCTATTGTTAGTTAATACCAGTTCTAAGATTGCATTGTACCTAGTTGGTTCCTCGATTAGTTGAAGTAGTTATCATTTAGTGTGTTTAAAAACAAATTACCCCTTGCAGTATCACATGAATCATTTGTCTAACTTATCTCCGGATGGTTAAAATCTCCCATCGTCTCCTACTCCAGCTGCTTTTTCAATTTGCTTCAGTAACATTTCCTCATCAGACAAATTAATACCAGGTGTTTGCTATTAGAAAATACAGTATTCTATATGAAAAAGTACTGTTGGGCTGCGTACGTATGGGCACTGAATATAAGCAGTACCTGCTAGTTTTAAAACACTTACTAAACACAAGTTAACACCTAAGAAAAAAGTTCAGATTACAATATATGAATAAGTATGAATTAGAGATGAGAAGGTTTGGTTCCCAGGGAACCGATACCCCCCCCCCTCCCCCCACAAACTTCACATTCCGAGTCTGAATCCGGGTCCAGCTCGGGACTTCCCACCAGAACGAGGCAAAACGTCATCATTGTGCTGTCGGATTCTTGCAAGTTTTGGATTCCATATAAACAGCCGTGCGTCACCGCTATTTTCACTCCAGACTTGGAGAGTGAGGGAGAGAGACCTCTGTCTCTCTCTGTGGGTCGTGGCATCAGGTGGGGTCAGTGTGTGCTCTGTAGGGGTGCTGTTCCTGTCACCATGATGTCCCTGTGATGTTAGGGGTGCTGTCCTGGCTGTCACTGGTGTTTCATGTGCTGTTAGGGGTGCTGCAGCTGTACATGGGTGTTGCTGTCCTGGCTGTTACTGTATTGTACAGGGGGCAAGGGCACTGTCCTCCTGTATGCTGTGAAAATACAGGGGTGCTATCCCTGTCTTGTATGCTGTAAAAATTCAGGGGTGCAGGGAAAATAAATGTACACTGGCCCTGTCTTGTATGCTTTAAAAATTCAGGGGTGCAGTGAAAATAAATGTACACTGGCCCTGTCTTGTATGCTGTAAAAATTCAGGTGTGCAGTGAAAATAAATGTACACTGGCCCTGTCTTGTATGTTGTAAAAATTCAGGGGTGCTGTTGTTAAAATAAAAGTACACTGGTCCTGTATGCTGTAAAAATATAGGAGTGCTGCTGTTAAAATAAAAGTACACTGTTCCTGTATACTGTAAATATACAGGAATGCTGTTGTTAAAATAAAAGTACACTGGTCCTGTATGCTGTAAAAATACAGGAGTGCAGTGAAAATAAATGTACACTGGCCCTGTCCTGTATGCTGTAAAAATACAGGGGTGCTGTTGTTAAAATAAAAATACACTGGTCCTGCATGCTGTAAAACTACAGCGGTGCTGTTGTTAAAATAAAAATACACTGGTCCAGTATGCTGTAAAAATACAGCAGTGCTGTTGTTAAAATAAAAGTACACTGGTCCTGTATGCTGTAAAAAATACAGGGGTGCTGTTGTTAAAATAAAAGTACACTGGTCCTGTATGCTGTAAAAATACAGGGGTGCAGTGAACATAAATATATACTGGCCCTGTCCTGTATGCTGTAAAAATACAGGGGTGCTATGAATATAAAGGAGTGCTGGCCCTGTCTTGTATGCTGTAAAATTAAAGGGATGTTGTGAAAATAAAGGGGTGCTGGCACTGTCCTGTATGCAGTAAAATATCACAAATCCCTAAGAGTCCAAGTGTGTCTGCGGTTACGATGTCTGGGCCTGACCTTCACAACACTGTATGGGAAGAGGAGGCTCCTATCACCATTTGCACGCCCTCTGCAAGTGCTGGGAGGAGCACCGCCAGTCCAGTTGCTGATATTGAGATTGAGGATGTCACTGTAGAAGTACACCAGGATGAGGAGGATATTGGTGTAGCTGGTGCTGAAGAGGAAGTTGATAATGAGGATTCTGATGGTGATGTGGTTTGTTTGAATAAGGCACCAGTGGAGACAGTTGTTGTCCATGGGATGAAAAAGTCCATTGTCATGACTGGGCAAAATACCAAAAAAGCCACCTCTTCGGTGTGGAATTATTTCTCCACAAATCCGGACAACAAGTGTCAAGCCATCTGTTGCCTTTGTCAATACATAATAAGTAGGGGAAAGGGCGTTAACCACCTAGGAACATCCTCCCTTATACATCACCTGCAGCGCATTCATCATAAGTTACTGTCAAGTTCAGAAACTTTGGGTAATAGCGTAAGCAGTCCACTGACACCTAAATGATGTGGTTTGTTTGAATATTATTTCTCTGTGAGAATGAGGATGTAAACACTGAAGGGGGATCTGAGGATGAGGACAACATCTTGCCTCTGTAGAGCCTGTTTGTGCAAGAAGAGATTAATTGCTTCTTTTTTGGTGGAGGCCCAAACAAACCAATCATTTCAGCCACAGTCGTGTGGCAGACCCTGTCACTGAAATGATTGGTTTGCTAAAGTGTGCATGTCCTGTTTATACAACATAAGGGTGGGTGGGAGGGGCCAAGGACAATTCCATCTTGCACGTCTTTTCTTTGTCACATCATTCCAGGAGTGCTGCCCTATATGGGGTGCTGCCCCTCTGCCCTATCAGTCCAGGGGTGCTGCCACACTGCCGTTTAGTCCACGGGTGCTGTTGCCTGTCTGCTGTGCTGTGTAATTCTCCAGGGGTGATGTCTATGCTGTATAAGCCCTGGGGTGCTGCTGTATAATTCCAGGGGTGCTGCTATACTTGATCCTAGGTTTAAATTAAAGCCTAGAGCAGAATATGAAACAAGCTTCAACATCACAAACAGATTTGTGAAAACATAGCTGCAAAGGTGGAAATGGAAATTGCTATTTTGATTAAGTGTTTTCCAATGAGACCACATTTGTGGCCAAAGTCAGTCAGACTCAGAAGAGACAGAATAATAATCCAGCGCAACTGCTGGAGAGGTAAAAGAGAGATTTTCTACTGGAGCGTTAGAGAGAGTTTCTTCTCAATTATTTCAAGTTAGGGACTCAGTCAAATGAATGGCTCCAATTAGTCAACCTTCATTTTGATGTATTATTATATTATTAATGTTCCACATTTTGGGATTATTTATTTACAAGATGCGCATTTGTTGTACAGGGTTCTTTTCCTAAGGGCTGCGTAGGGTTATCGCAAGACCTCGCGGTGTTAGAAGAACAGAGTTTCATTGATCTTGCATTGCATCAGATTTCCATAGCACTGCAGTACTACATGGGCCACAAGCTCCTGTGAGGCACAAACAGTTACTGAATAAGGCACAGCATGGAGTCTCATGGTGGCTTACAGCCAGGAAGATGTCTGCCTTGCCAGGCTGATGCATGCTGTGGGCAAAGAGGTTAGCATTGCTTCCTCCCACAGTCCTACTTATAGTATGAAATGATTTTAAAATGTAGAGTGGTAAGCTCCACTAGGGCAGGGGCTCATTAACAAAAAATTCACTGCACAGTCCTACTTAGTACTGTACCAAATCCACCCATGCTATGGGGGCTCAGGAGGGGCTGCTAAACATCTAAGGGGCTGCTTTATTTAAAAATAAAATATGAATAAAATAAACAAGACACACAGGTATGCTCACATGCGTGTAACTAGGACACACAGGTATGCACACATGTGTGTAACTGGGAGCTGTGAAAAACAAATATAAGGCATCTGCCACAAAATATGTAAATAGAAATGCAATAAAAAAATGGAAAAAAAGAAACACACAAGATTTTTACAAAATAAGTCTCCAGACTCCGTGGAGGGGAAAATATCCACTCTTGAGCCTGTGGTATACACCAGTTTATTTGCATCCCAGCATTAAATATGAGATTATCTTAATCCCTGAAAATGGAGAAGGGGGTACAAATTCGGAGGCTCTGGACCCTAGTTTTTCAGTTGTTCCAGTAATGTGGTAATTATTTATTTGCTTGGTTGAAGATCTTTCCATTCCACACCAATATAGGAGTGGAGGTGAAAGCCTGTGTGTTGTTCCTGATTGCGTGTACCTCTCTAATTTTTAATCACCTTCTTGACACTGTCCTCTTCCTCTTGCCTCTTCTCATAATGTGAAAAGTCATCAAAGAAGGAGATGGTATGTTTGTAGCTAGCTATGATTCAGAGAACTTGGAGAGCTTTTCCCAGGGGGACCACCTGTTGCTGAAATGATGGGCTTATTAAACTGTGCATGTCCTGTTTAAACAACATAAGGGTGGGTGGGAGGGCCCAAGACAATTTCATCTTGTGCATCTTTTTTTTCTTTGCATTATGTGCTGTTTGGGGCCTAGTTTTTAAAACTGTCATTCTGTCTGCCACTGCAATGCCACTCCTTAATGGCACAGGTGTTTGTGCCACCCACTTGTGTCGCTTAGCTTAGTCAGCCAGAGACCTCGGGGCAAAATTTGGCCTAAAATCAATATTGTGAAGTGTTCAGAATAGACTGGAAATAAGTAGAAGTCAATGTTATTAAGGTTAATAATATTGTAGGATCAAAATTATGCCCAAATTCTGTGATTTTAGCTGTTTTTATGGGGGGGGTTTCAAAAAACATCCAGATCCAAACCAAAACTAAAGATGCATACATACTGGGCGTTTTTGCCCAGCGTGTATGCACAGCGATGATTGCTGACATCGCTGGGCTGAAAATTGCTCAGTGCATACACACTGAGCGATTTTCCCCGCTGCCCAGCGATGTCTGCGGGGGTGAATGGCTTTCCATAGCAGGACGCTATGGAAAGCCATCCACCCCGCTGTTCATCTACTGGTGATACCAGCAGATGAACGGCAGCTACCAGCTATGAAGCGGGGGCGCACATCAGGGCTCAACGCCGGACCATACACACTGGGTGGTTTTGAGCTGAAAGCAGCTCAAAACACCAAAAGTGAGCTGCTTTCAGCTGAAAATCGCCCAATGTGTATGGGCCTTAAAAGTAGAAAAGTGCGGCTGGCACTTTTCGTGTTTTGTATATTGGTTTTGGTTCTAATTCCACTTTCGTGTTTTGGTTTTGGCTTGGTTTTGCCAAAACCACCCTTTCGTGTTTTGGTTTTGGATTTGGATCTGGATGATTTTTGAAAAACACATAAAAACAGCTAAAATCACAGAATTTGATCCTACGGTATTATTAACCTCAATAACATTAATTTCCACTCATTTCCAGTCTATTCTGAATACCTCACACCTCACAATATTGTTTTTAGGCCAAAAGGTTGCACCGAGGTAGCTGGATGACTAAGCTAAGCGTCACAAGTATGCGGCACAAACACCTGGCCCATCTAGGAGTGGCACTGCAGTGTCAGACAGAATGGCAGATTTAAAAAATAGGCCCCAAACAGCACATGATGCAAAGAAGAAAAAGAGGCGCAATGAGGTAGCTGTATGGCTAAGCTAAGCGACACAAGTGTGCGGCACAAACACCTGGCCCATCTAGGAGTGGCACTGCAGTGTCAGACAGAATGGCAGATTTAAAAAATAGGCCCCAAACAGCACATGATGCAAAGAAGAAAAAGAGGCGCAATGAGGTAGCTGTATGGCTAAGCTAAGCGACACAAGTGTGCGGCACAAACACCTGGCCCATCTAGGAGTGGCACTGCAGTGTCAGACATGATGGCACTTAAAAAACTAGTCCCCTAACAGCACATGATGCAAAGAAGAAAAAGGTGCAAGATGGAATTGTCCTTGGGCCCTCCTACCCACCCTTATGTTTTATTGACAGGACATGCACACTTTAACAAACCCATCAATTCAGCGACAGGGTCTGCCACATGACTGTGGCTGAAATGACTGGTTTGTTTGGGCCCCCTCCGAAAAAGAAGCAATCAATCTCTCCTTGCACAAACTGGCTCTACAGAGGCAAGTTGTCCACCTCATCCTCATTCTCCGATTCCTCACCCTTTTCACTGTGTACATCCTCCTCACAGAATATTAATTCGTCCCCACTGGAATCCACCATCAAAGGTCCCTGTGTACTTTCTGGAGGCAATTGCTGGTAAAGGTCTTCCCGGAGGAATTTATAATTCATTTTGATGAACATCATCTTCTCCACATTTAGTGGAAGTAACCTCCTACGCCGATCGCTGACAAGGTTACCAGCTGCACTAAACACTCTTTCCGAGTACACACTGGAGGGGGGGCAACTTAGGTAAAATAAAGCCAGTTTGTGCAAGGGCATCCAAATTGCCTCTTTTTCCTGCCAGTATACATATGGACTGTCTGACATGCCTATTTGGATGCTGTCTCTCATATAATCCTCCACCATTCCTTCAATGGTGACAGAATCATATGCAGTGACAGTAGACATGTCAGTAATCGTTGGCAGGTCCTTTAGTCCGAACCAGATGTCAATTTTTCGCTCCTGACTGCCCTGCTTCACCGCCAGCGGGTGGGCTAGGAAATCTTATCCTTTTCCATGCAGCCCCAGTGGCGGGAGAAATTGAAGGACGAGCTGTTCCGCTTGAGTTGACAATTTACTAACCAGCAGGTCTTTGCACCTCTGCACACTTGTGTCTGCTGGAAAGAAAGATACAACGTAGGCTTTAAACCTAGGATCGAGCACGGTGGCCAAAATGTAGTGATCTGATTTCAAAAGATTGACCACCCTTGAATCCTGGCAAAGCGAATGAAGGGCTCCATCCACAAGTCCCACATACTTTGCGAATCACTCCGTCTTAGCTCCTCCTTCAATTTCTCCAGCTGTTTCTGCAAAAGCCTGATGAGGGGAATGACCTGACTCAAGCTGGCAGTGTCTGAACTGACTTCACGTGTGGCAAGTTCGAAGGGTTGGAGAACCTTGCACAAGACGGAAATCATTCTCCACTGCGCTTGAGTCAGGTGCATTACCCCTCCTTTGCCTATATCGTAAGTGGATGTATAGGCTTGAATGGCCTTTTGCTGCTCCTTCATCCTCTGAAGCATATAGAGTGTTGAATTCCACCTCGTTAACACCTCTTGCTTCAGTTGATGGCAGGGCAGGTTCAGGTATGTTTGCTGGCGCTCCAGTCTTCGGCACGCGGTGGCTGAATGCCGAAAGTGGCCCGCAATTTTTCGGGCCACCGACAGCATCTCTTGCACACCCCTGTCATTTTTCAAAAAATTCTGCACCACCAAAGTAATTGTATGTGCAAAACATGGACATGCTGGAATTTGCCCAGATGTAATGCACGGTGGCGTCCGATATCACAAATCCCCAGAAGATTCCAATTGGGGTAAGCCATTCTGCGATGATGTTCCTCAGTTTCCGTAAGAGGTTGTCAGCTGTGTGCCTCTTAGGGAAAGCGGTGATACATAGTGTAGCCTGCCTAGAAATGAGTTGGCGTTTGCGAGATGCTGCTACTGTTGCTGTGGGAGGCCATACATCTACCCAGTGGGCTGTTACAGTCATATAGTCCTTAGTCTGCCCTGTTCCACTTGTCCACATGTCCGTGGTTAAGTGGACACTGGATACAACCGCATTTTGTAGGACACTGGTGACTCTTTTTCTGACGTCTGTGTACATTCTCGGTATTGCCTGCCTAGAGAAGTGGAACCTAGATGGGATTTGATACCGGGGACACAGTACCTCAAGCAATTCTCTAAGTCCCACTGAACTAATGGTAGATACTGGACGCATGTCTAACACTAACATAGCTGTCAAGGCCTCAGTTATCCGCTTTGCAAAAGGATGAATGCTGTCATATTTCATCTTCCTCACAAAGGACTGTTGGACAGTCAATTGCTTACTGGAAGGTGTACAAGTGGTCTTCCAACTTCCCTACTGGGATGACGATCGACTCCCAGCAGCAGCAACAACAGCAGCGGCAGCAACAGCAGGCATACCACTCAAGGATCCTATGGAGGAATCCCGGTTAGGAGAGTACTCCTCAGTCTTGACAGTGACATGACCTTCAAGACTACTAACGTTCCTGACTGAGGAGGCAGTTGACGTTGAGGGAGTTGGTGGTGTGGCTTGCAGGAGCTTGGGTACAGGAGGAAGAAGGGATTTAGGTGTCAGTGGACTGCTTACGCTCTTACCCAAAGTTTCACAACTTGACACTAACTTCTGATGAATGCGCGCTGCAGGTGACGTATAAGGGAGGATGTTCCTAGGTGATTAACATCCTTACCCCTACTTATTACAGATTGACAGAGGCAACAGATGGCTTGACACCTGTTGTCCAGATTTGTAGAGAAATATTTCCACACCGAAGAGGTGGCTTTTTTGGTAGTTTGCCCAGGCATCACAATGGGCTTCTTCATCCCATAGACAACAGGTGACTGCCCCACTGCCTGACTTAAACAAACCACTTCACCATCAGAATCCTCATCGTCAACTTCCTCCTCAGCACCAGCAACCCCCATATCCTCATCCTGGTGTACTTCAACAGTGACATCTTCAATTTGAATATCAGGAACTGGACTGTGGGTGCTCCTTCCAGCACTTGCAGGAGGCGTGCGAATGGTGGAAGGAGCCACCTCTTCCCATCCAGCGTTGGGAAGGTAAGGCATTGTAACAGCCGACACACTTAGACTCTCCTTGGGGATTTGTGATACCATCTCAGAACGCACAGTTCTTTTCTGTGCTCTTTCCAGTTTAACTCTTTTAATTTTTCTAGCTGGAAGATGACGGCTTCCATTGTCATGTGAAGCTGAACCACTAGCCATGAACATAGGCCTGGGCCTCAGCCGTTTCTTGCCACTCCGTGTCGTAAATGGCATATTGGCAAGTTTACGTTTCTCCTCAGACCATTTAAATGTATTTTTTTGGTTCTTTTTACTGAACTTTGGCTTTTGGGATTTTACATGCCCTCTACTATCACATTGGGCATCGGCCTTGGCAGACGACGTTGATGGCATTTCATCGTCTATGTCATGGCTAGTGGCAGCAGCTTCAGCACTAGGAGGAAGTGGTTCTTCTTGATCTTTCCCTATTTTATCCTCAAAATGTTTGTTCTCCGTTATTTTTTGGGAGTTATATGAGACAATGTGCGGAACAGGAATGACTAGAATGACTAATAAGACAGGACACTACCACTGGTCTGATGCAGCACAACACAAACAACACTGTAAGGGACTTGTAGTTGTTGTTATAATTATTATACGGCAGCAGTGGACATATAGCAGCAGCATATATCGTCACTGGAATGACTGATGAACAGGACACTACCACTGGTCTGATGCAGCACAACACAACACAATTTCGACCCGGTAATTTGCAGATCAACACGAGTATTTTGTCTGTGTGAAAGGGTCAAACCGTGTCATAATTCCAGTGTCTCCAACCCTGGTAAATTCCTGGGTTGAAGTCCCAGGAATTACAACACGGGTTGACCCTTTCACATAGAAAAAGTACCCGTGTATTTCATGAAATTACTAGGTGGAACTGCTTCACCCGGTAATTTCATTTTCTGTCTGAAAAGGGTATAAGGGACTTGTGGTTGTTGTTGTTATTATTATTATACGGCAGCAGTGGACATATAGCAGCAGCGTATATCGTCACTGGAATGACTGATGAGACAGGGCACTACCACTGGTCTGATACAACACAACACAACAACACTTTATACAGCTACACTGGATATATGGCAGCAGAGAACACCAACACTGTGACTGGCTGGACTGATGCAGCACAATACACTGACTACACTGGACTGGACAGCACAACACAGCATCACTTTACAGCTACACTGGCAGGAGAGGACAACAACACTGTGACTGGCTGGACTGATGCAGCACAATACACTGACTACACTGGACTGGACAGCACAACACAGCACCACTTTATACAGCTACACTGGCAGGAGAGGACAACAACACTGTGACTGTCTGGACTGATGCAGTACAATACACTGACTACATTGGACTGGACTGAGCAGCCAACACAGCACAAGACTTGTCACCCCACTTTCCCGTCCCCACACAGACACTGGAGGACGGAGACATTTCCTCTCACTACACTCTCTGGGACTGGAGTGAAAATGGCCGTGACGAGCGGCTCCTTATATAGAATCCAAATCCCGAGAGAATCCGACAGCGTGATGATGACGTTTTGCCGCGTTCGGGTTTCTGAGTCAGGCGGGAAAACCCGAGCCGGGCTCAGAACCGAACTCGGAAGGCAAAGTGCAGTAGGGTTCGGTTCTCTGAGAACCACACCCGCTCATCTCTAATTATAACAGGAAAATACAGCCACTGTTGCACTCCCAGTAACCCTGACAAAGTGTGAGGAGCTGTCATGCTGCTTGGTGCCACAAAGCTTGTTGCTTTGTGGCACATTATAATTGTGGTAATGGCAAAGTGTTTGGCAGGTGGTACTGTGTACCCGCTGCCAAATTCTTAAGGGTACTCTGTACCCGAGCGTACCCGCATACTTGCACCTCTGCTGTAACATAATTTGGTAAGTGGATACAGCTACAAGTACACACATAATATAGACATGTCGCATATCATTTTAATCAGCAGGATCTGCTTGTTCGTCCTATTGCATCCCATGGTGAATAAGATGCTTTCCAGTTGGTCTAAAAAATTGGATACTTCCTGTTCTAAGAATTCAGCGAGAAGTCGGATTTGATTTGCATTAGAATCATAAACGCTGTTACATTGGCCAAGTTCCAGGAAAAAGTCGCACATTATAATGTCCTAGTTTGTCCGACTTTTTCCCATACGCTAAACTCAGCTCCTATTACATCCCAGCCAATGTATCTGTGCTGCTAAGTACTGAGACTGAACTCCCCAAGCAGATACCCTTATCGATAATCCTCCCTCACTACCTTCTTGTGTACTGTATGTGCTTCTGTCTTACATCTGTGTGCTTCCAAAGCAGCTGCATTATCTTCTAATGTGATACAATGTATTCTCCTTTTGCAGTACATATTGGGAAGAATTCAACTGTGGGCAAAGGGGGTGGAATTCCATTGCCGCAGCATTATAAACACTAGTAACTGCAGGCCAATTTGCACTCTTCATCCAGCCCAATTCACACCCCTTTTGCTTAAAAGTGTTACCCTGTAGGTAGTGAAAACTTTTAAGCAAGATCCAGACGCTTTTAAAGTGTGGTGGGTATTTGTGGGAATTCGGCTAGGCGAACAAGTTGCCAGCAATTGAATTCATCCCTTTGTACCTAACTTGGGAGGTCATTCACACCCGATCGTACGCTAGCTTTTTTTGCAGCGGTGCGTTTGGGTCTGAACTGCGCATGCGTATGTTCCGCAATGCGCAGGCGCGTCAGCCGTTGGCGACGGGGGTGGCTGGACAGCGACGGCTTTAACGAAGAAAGCGATCGCACCGACGATTGCAAGAAGATTGACAGGAAGAGGCCGTTTGCGGGTGTCAACTGACCGTTTCTAGGGAGTGTTCGGAAAAACACAGGCGTGCCCAGCCGTTTGGAGGGAGGATTCCTGACGTCAGCTCCTGGTCGGATCATTGCAGCGGCTGAGTAAGACCTAGTTGATCTGAGCCAAGAATGTGAACTTTGATGGAAGCAGAGTGAAATGAGGGGGTCATTCTGACCCGATCGCACGCTGTAGTTTATCGCATCGATGTGATGGGTTCAGAACTGCGCATGCACCGGCGCCGCAGTGCGCCAGCGCATGCCAGACGGCCGAAGGCAGAGGCGGTTGCTAGGCGAGGGGGGCGGAACGGCGGCGTTTGTCGTGGCCGGACCGAACGGGGGGTGGGCCGCAGCGGCTGCATGACATCACATGCTGCCGCTGCGGGCCGGGGAGTGATAAGTAGCTCCCGGCCAGCACGCTAAAGCTGCGCTGGTCGTGAGCTACTCTTGAAGTGCAAAGGAATCGCCGCTTTGCACTTCTGCGGGGGGGGGGGGGGCGGCACTGACATGCGGGGCGGGATAGCCCTGTGCTGGGTGTCCCCCCCCCCCCCCCCCCCCGCATATCAGTGTGAATGATCGTAGCTGTGCTAAATTTAGCACAGCTACGATCATCTCAGAATGACCCCCTGAGTACTGCCCTGAAAATGTAAAGGATATTCTTTTATTTTGGTAGGACAGGTTCCAGCTTGGAGCTGCAGAGATGGTGTGGATGGTGACCATACTTGTAAGATCTACTAATACTGTGCAGAGGCTCTGTGGTTTTCACCTGGAATTGCCGCAAAGGGGGCTTGGGCCTTTCTGTGCCCCGTATGCAGTTCATAGCCAGGTTTACTAAGAATAGGGTTGGTGGACACCGGAGGAACTGAAGACAATAAGTATCTTTTTTTATGTCAACCATTTTCATGTCGACCTTTTGTACTGTCTACCTGTTTCATGTCGACCTTTTGACCCTGTCAACCTAATGTATGTCTAACATATGGTGTCTATCTATCAACCGGATACCAAATAGCCACTGGTAGTTTAATCAGCCTACAGAGATACCTTCTGAATAACTAACTCTGCGCATACATGTGCTGTATGAACTTTATAACTGTAACCTATTAGTTGTCGTAAGTTAACTATGGTGAAACAAAGTAAAAAGACCCCATCTAGAGGCCAGATACAGCTACTACCATCATTTACCACTTCAGAGCTAATCTAAGGAACTACCTCTTAGAAAGAAACGCATATGTATAGAACTGGATACTAATAATAGGAAAGAAACAAGTGCAGTTAAGCTTTACTACCATAGGAACAACTGCAAGGAGCTATACAAGATCTACTCTGTTGACCCCATAGCTGCTCAGTGTCTGTATTCATTACACTGGAGGAGAGGTCACTATTTAAGCACCTAGGAGCTAGAACAATTGTAATTAGCCAGTTACATGTGTACAGACTAGTGATGTGCACCGGACATTTTTCGGGTTTTGTGTTTTGGTTTTGGATTCGGTTCTGCGGCCGTGTTTTGGATTCGGACGCGTTTTGGCAAAACCTCCCTGAAAAGTTTTTGTCGGATTCGGGTGTGTTTTGGATTCGGGTGTTTTTACAAAAAAACCTCAAAAACAGCTTAAATCATAGAATTTGGGGGTCATTTTGATCCCACAGTATTATTAACCTCAATAACTATAATTTCCACTCATTTCCAGTCTATTCTGAACACCTCACAATATTATTTTTAGTCCTAAAATTTGCACCAAGGTCGCTGGATGACTAAGCTAAGCGACCCAAGTGGCCGACACAAACACCTGGCCCATCTAGGAGTGGCACTGCAGTGTCAGACAGGATGGCACTTCAAAAAATATAGTCCCCACACAGCACATGATGCAAAGAAAAAAAGAGGTACAAGGAGGTAGCTGTGTGACTAAGCTAAGCGACCCAAGTGGCCGACACAAACACCTGGCCCATCTAGGAGTGGCACTGCAGTGTCAGGCAGGATGGCACTTCAAAAAAATAGTCCCAAACAGCACATGATGCAAAGAAAAAAAGAGGCGCAATGAGGTAGCTGTGTGACTAAGCTAAGCGATCCAAGTGGCCGATACAAACACCTGGCCCATCTAGGAGTGGCACTGCAGTGTCAGACAGGATGGCAGATTAAAAAAATTGTCCCCAAACAGCACATGATGCAAAGAAAAAAAGAGGCGCAATGAGGTAGCTGTGTGACTAAGATAAGCGACCCAAGTGGCCGACACAAACACCTGGCCCATCTAGGAGTGGCACTGCAGTTTTCTAGCGAGAGGATGAGTGCTTCCATCCTCATGTGAAGCTGAACCACTAGCCATGAACATAGGCCAGGGCCTCAGCCGTTCCTTGCCACTCCGTGTCGTAAATGGCATATTGGCAAGTTTACGCTTCTACTCAGACTCTTTTAATTTAGATTTTTGGGTCATTTTACTGAACTTTAGTGTTTTGGATTTTACATGCTCTCTACTATGACATTGGGCATCGGCCTTGGCAGACGACGTTGATGGCATTTCATCGTCTCGGCCATGACTAGTGGCAGCAGCTTCAGCACGAGGTGGAAGTGGATCTTGATCTTTCCCTATTTTACCCTCCACATTTTTGTTCTCCATTTTTTAATGTGTGGAATTATATGCCAGTATCAATAGCAATGGCCTACTACTATATATACTGTGCAAAACTGAAATGCACCACAGGTATGGATGGATAGTATACTTGGCGACACAGAGGTATGTAGAGCAGTGGCCTACTGTACCGTACTGCTATATATTATATACTGGTGGTCAGCAAACTGTACAAAACTGAAATGCACCACAGGTATGGATGGATAGTATACTTGACGACACAGAGGTAGGTAGAGCAGTGGCCTACTGTACTGTACTCCTATATATTATATACTGGTGGTCAGCAAACTGTGCAAAACTGAAATGCACCACAGGTATGGATGGATAGTATACTTGACGACACAGAGGTAGGTAGAGCAGTGGCCTTCTGTACTGTACTCCTATATATTATATACTGGTGGTCAGCAAAATTATGCACTGTACTCCTACTATATACTACAATGCAGCACAGATATGGAGCGTTTTTCAGGCAGAGAACGTATAATACTGGTGGTCACTGGTCAGCAAAACTCTGCACTGTACTCCTCCTATATAATATACTGGCGGTCCCCAGTCCCCACAATAAAGCAGTGTGAGTACAGATATATGCAGCACACTGAGCACAGATATGGAACGTTTTTCAGGCAGACAACGTATACTGGTGGTCACTGGTCAGCAAAACTCTGCACTGTACTCCTATATAATACTGCTGGTCCCCAGTCCCCACAATAAAGCAGTGTGAGCACAGATATATGCAGCACACTGAGCACAGATATGGAGCGTTTTTCAGGCAGACAACGTATAATACTGGTGGTCACTGGTCAGCAAAACTCTGCACTGTACTCCTCCTATATAATACTGCTGGTCCCCAGTCCCCACAATAAAGCAGTGTGAGCACAGATATATGCAGCACACTGAGCACAGATATGAGGCGTTTTTCAGGCAGACAACGTATACTGGTGGTCACTGGTCAGCAAAACTCTGCACTGTACTCCTCCTATATAATACTGCTGGTCCCCAGTCCCCGCAATAAACCAGTGTGAGCACAGATATATGCAGCACACTGAGCACAGATATGGAGCGTTTTTCAGGCAGACAACGTATAATACTGGTGGTCACTGGTCAGCAAAACTCTGCACTGTACTCCTCCTATAATACTGCTGGTCCCCAGAATAAAGATATGCAGCCCCCTGAAACAAAGTGAGAGGACGCCAGCCACGTCCTCTCACTATCATTTCCAATGCACGAGTGAAAAATGGCGGCGACGCGCGGCTCCTTATATAGAATCCGAATCTCGCGAGAATCCGACAGCGGGATGATGACGTTCAGGCGCGCTCGGGTTAACCGAGCCATACGGGAGAATCCGACTATGCCTCGGACCCGTGTAAAATGGGTGAAGTTCGGGGGGGTTCGGATTCCAAGGAACCGAACCCGCTCATCTCTAGTACAGACTGGAGCTTCATAAAAATATCTGATTCCTGGTTAACTTAAAATACAAATACTGTATGCATATACTCGTATATACATGGTAAGTTACCTGAAAATATTTGTGCACTAGTTTGAGGGTCATTAGAGATGCATGACCCAAGTGTGCATGCTGTGTTTCAGTAACACTATTATTATAGCAATGGTTAGTTTAAAAGGTAGGGGAGTGCTGCGCTAATTGTAAATTGTTGCCTGCATTTTGTTTGTACTCCCTGGCTCAGGTGTACAGTTTGGTATCTGTCAGATATATGACTATAACTACTTGTTCTATTTGAGCCTAGGGGTCTTTCTATAGGTCACACAGCCCTGAGTTCCCACGGCACCACTGCAGTCCATCCACAAACCTCTGAATAGGGGTATAAATCTCTGCAAACACCTTTGGTCTGCTGCTACTAATTGCGCATTTGCCAACACATGCAATTACTGTCAGTGGCGGATTCGGGGGGGGGGGGGGGGGCACCCAGGCACGTGCTCCCCCTGTCGTTTCTTTATCCTTTATTTAGATTCACTATAGCTGCAAGGGATGTAGGGCCGTGGGGACGTAGGTTGCATGTGGCCCTGAACCCGTTAGCTTGTCACCCAGCAACCGGTCACCAGGCAGCTGGCTGCATAGCAACAACAGTGGAGCAGCACAGCGAGGGGGGGAGTAATTTTAGGGGACGCCGAGAGGTCACCCCTAACACTCCTTCTGCCTCCCCTCAGGCGGGCTACTACTGCCGGGTCTCGCCGCTGTTTTGTTCATATGGTTGTAAATCCAGTCATCAGGACACAGAGATATGTGAGTTCACTGCTGTGCTTTTTTTATTCAATCACCAACTCCAGGCACACTGCACACTGGACCACCCCCTTCCCAGCATCCCCCTGGTCCCAGGGACCATCACTGAAGATTCAGGCTTACACATATCTAAGGGAGTGTCTACAAATATTAAGCATTCTAATACACTAACATCACAGCCGCTGCCCGTATCTGGCACAGTGACAGGGAGAAACCCTCTCCTCTAGCGGCTCCAGCGTTCCCTGTCATGCAGGCCGGGTGCCGGGCAGCTTAAACTCACTTGACTCCTCCTGCTATTTGGGGCATGAAACTCCACCTCACTTCATGCCCTGGCATTTGCCCTCCCTGCTAGAGACCTCGTTTGACCAAGGAGCCAGAACAGGCGTCTTCTCCTGTGGCTCTCCCGCTGCGGCTGCTGTCAGTGAGAGTGGTGTCCCTGGCAACCAGCAGTGCAGAGGGGTGAGAAGGCCTAAGGGAGGATGAGTCGGGCATCCACAAAGCTGCAGTGGATCTTTGGTAATATGGGGAGAAATGTCACAGTTGGAGGGGGATCCTCTGTGCTTGGAGAAGATCTAGGGGTAGGGGGGGTCTTCTGCCATGTTAGGTGTATAATGGAGTTGGGAGAGCTGTGATGTGATGAAGTGTGGAGAGTGCATTGAAGTGGGGGAGTGCTGTGAGGTAGGCATTGAAGGGTGGGTAGGGGTGCTCTGCCCAGTCCTGGTTACAGACTCTCACCCTGTCACCCACAACATCTGCCCCACAGACACTCACCCTGTGCCATACCAGATCAGTCCCCACGCACTCACCATCCCCTACCAGACCTATCTCCACAGATTCACTCCGTCCCCTACCAGACCTATCCCCACAGACTCAGTCCATCCCTTACCAGATCTGTCCCCACAGACTCACTCCATCCCCTACCAGACCTGTCCCAGCACACTCACTACATCCCCTACCAGACCTGTCCTCGCACACTCACCCTCTCCCCTACCACACCTGTCCCTGCACACTCACCCTGTCCCCTACCACACCTGTCCCACACACTCACTCCGTCCCCTACCAGATCTGTCCCTCAACACTCACTCTCCCCCCAACCACACCTGTCCCTGCACACTCACCCTGTCCCCTACCAGACCTATCCCCACAGACTCACTCCATCCCCTACCAGACCTATCTCCAAAGACTCACTCTGTTCCTTACCAGATCTATCCCCACAGACTCACTCCATCCCCTACCAGACCTGTCCCCGCACACTCACTCCGTCCCTTACCAGACCTGTCCCCGCACACTCACCCTCACCCCTACCATACCTGTCCCTGCACACTCACCCTGTCCCCTACCAGACCTATCCCCACAGACTCACTCCGTCCCCTACCAGACCTATCTCCACAGACTCACTCCTTCCCTTACCAGATCTATCCCCACAGACTCACTCTGTCCCCTACCAAACCTGTCCCCGCACACTCACTCCGTCCCCTACCAGACCTCTCCCTGCACAATCACCCTCTCCCCTACCACACCTGTCCCGCACACTCACCCTCTCCCCTACCAGACCTATCCCCACACACTCACCCTGTCTCCTACCAAACCTGTCCCTGCACACTCACCGCGTCTCCTACCAGATCTGTCCCTGCACACTCACCCTGTCCCGCACACTCAACCTGTCCCCTACCAGACCTATCCCCACACATTCACCCTGTCCCCTACCAATCCTATCCCCGCACAATCACTGTGTCTCCTACCAGATCTGTACCTGCACACTCACCCTGCCCTCTACCAAACCTGTCCCTGCACACCCATCCTGTCCCCTACCAGACCTATCCCCACACACTCACACTGTCCCCTACCAAACCTGTCCCCGCACACTCACCGCGTCTCCTACCAGATCTATCCCTGCACACTCACTCTGTCCCCTACCAGACCTGTCTCTGCACGCTCACCCTATTCTGCACACTCACTCTGTCCCCTACCAAACCTGTTCCCGCCCAGACCTGTCATTGCATACTCACACTTGACCTGTACTTCATGCCCCCAGCATGATAAAACGAGGTTTTGGCTTGTGGGTACGGAATTCCCTGTGAGGCCACACCCACCTTCCCAGGAGTTTGCACAAAAGAGCAACCCCCCCTCCGCCTTCCCCTTTCGTGGTGCATCCCTGTCATTTTGTTCTGGTTCTGGCTCTGATTATTGTGCTGCTTCAAGTAGTTTTTTTTATGTGATTGTATTTCACGTTATTACACTGGGTTCCATCATATTGAATCTGTCTGCATAAAGTATTTTTCATAAGTATTTATTAGTAACAATAGTTTATTATCCAAAGCTCACAACAGACCTAGCGCTGTTTTTTGTTTTTATCGTAGTGAAACAGGACTCCTATAGCCTAATATTAATTTTGAAGGGAAACTATTTAGTTTGATCCCAAATCACTAAGAACATAGCTGGCACTGCACTCATGAAGACTTTCCAAATATACTAGAGACACAGTTTTCTGTCAACGTTTCAGGGTGTTACCCCTTTAATCAAGACAAGTGGAAAGTCTTCATGAGTGCCAGCTTGTTTCTTTGCCTTATACTGTTTCCTGAGAGCAGGGCACCGGAGCATATATACGTTGTAAACATTATTTGAGTGCCAGACATCTCTATTTTTATATATATTTATATATATATATATATATATATATGGGAAATGGAAGGCGGCACTCAGGAGACTTTCTTGAACGTAGAAAACGTGCTTTAATGTGTATCAACGTTTCGGGAGACGTACTCCCTTCCTCAGGACACAGCAATACTGCTGTGTCCTGAGGAAGGGAGTACGTCTCCCGAAACGTTGATACACATTAAAGCACGTTTTCTACGTTCAAGAAAGTCTCCTGAGTGCCGCCTTCCATTTCCCATATCCAGAGCTATTTTGCTTAAGGAGGGCACCGGAGCAGATTCCCTGCGGGAAAGAGGAGTGCCAGACCAAGGAGAGTGTTATATATATATATATCAACCAAATACTCTCCTTCTGCGCTGTTCTAAGGCTAATTAGATACAATAAGATACAGTACTCCTTAGGGGGGGCTGCCTATTTCACTAAGTCCCTTGTTAGGAGGGACTAGATACAGAAAATATAAAAAGAAAGGAAATTGGTGCCCAAAGGTTATTTTAACCTATAAATACAGGGAACCCAGTGGGTTTCACAATTAACATTGATTTTAAAACATAAACATGAACTGTTTTTTCATAAAAAATTTATTAAAATGTACAGAAGCAATGAAGCAAGTCCATCATATTACACAGACAAAATGATGTAATTTCTCTTCGAATACTAGACAAAACGCGTTGGGTTGTTATATTTGATGTTATCTCTGAATAGTATATGAGGAAGATTAAAGATACTGCACTAAGTTGCCGATATTCCTCTATCAACTTCAAAGATGGAATATTCGAAGAGAAATTACATCATTTTGTCAGTGTAATATGATGGACTTGCTTCATTGCTTCTGTACATTTTAATAATTTTTTTATGAAAGAACAGTTCATGTTTATGTTTTAAAATCAATGTTAATTGTGAAACCCACTGGGTTCCCTGTATTTATAGGTTAAAATAACCTTTGGGCGCCAATTTCCTTTCTTTATATATATATATATATATATATATATATATAAATACTGCCACTCACTGTGCCATATGCAGGTACTGCCCACCTCTGCCCTCCAAGATACAGAGACTTGTCTCAGGCAATAAAAGGGCACTATATGTCAGCAGCACTTAGGGATAAAGTAAAACGGCAAAGGATACTAAGAATACTGTCCACTCTCTCGTATCATGCGGAAGGCTAATGAAAATACGATGGCATTCCCAGATGCTCGGATGAGTTGTCAAGTCTCCCAGGGCCGCCCGCCTCCCAGCCGCCCTCTTCACTCAGTGACCAGTAATATGATTTGCATTGAATCAGGTCATCATGGTCCCACCACCTGCTTTACAATGGCAGCAATTCAGGTGCATTTTAAGAGGGGGAGGCCTGTGTGCAGATTCTGTCAGGGCCTCACTAGATTCCACTAGCGGCAGCCTTCTCTGCTGCCCGGTGCCGGCTGTGTGCCTAGGGGCAGCTCCGTGTGCTGATTAGTGGGGTTTTGCCTCCCCCTCTCCTCGCTGCAGTCGGAGTGGAAGATCCCAGTGGCAGCAGCAGCTGATTCCTTTGCTGAGCCCAAACAGTCAGAAAGCAGAAAGAGCTGGTGCAAGATGCAGCATCCAGGTTGTGTATGCTGTGCACAGTGGATGGAAGCCCCAGGACATGGCAGGCATCATGCTGGGGACAGGGCTACCAACAGAAATTGTGGGGGCCCGGGACTGACAAAATAGGACCCCCCACCCCGGGAAGAAGCAGAATGCAGAGGTGTGTGGAGCTGTGGATAATGTGGATTGAGCTACAATGGGAGTAGAACATCAATTGGTGCGTGAACCAGTTAAAAAAAAATAATAATCAAAGTTTGGCCTGTGGGTGTAGGTGTTAATCTATCATATAGGACACTATACAAATACAGAAAATAGGATTTTTTTTTTCCCCAAAAGTTTTTTATTGACAGGTGAACATCAAAAACATACAAATGATAGACAACAAGTTATACATGAGAACATTGAGAGATATGTAATACCGTAATAGTAAAAATAGTTGTGATTGTAACAGTGCTCCACGTAGACCCCGAGCAATATCAAAACTATACACTAGAGGAGGCAAACAAGTATCGTATCAACAAAAGAGAGCAGTAACAATCGGGCCAGTTGAACATTTAGGAGCAATACGATCAGAAGGGGGCTGCGGAATCAAGAGTCTCCAAAAGATACCATTTAGTATCCTTAAAACATTTTCGTAGAGCCTCTTTCATGATCGGGGGAAGAGTCAGAACATAGGGTAACCAAATATGAAAATATTGTGCCGTCAGTTTTTCCTTCTGTAAAGTGGTGTTAGTCTAGTCAAGGTGGAAAAGATGAGAGATCCTCGGGTGTACTAGTGAGATGGGTATAGGATCAGCAAAGATCCACTGGGAGAGGATTGTCTTCTTGGTGGCAGCTGCTAGTTTAATTAATAAAATAAGTTGTCCTTTAGCCAGCCTGATAGTAGAAGATTTCGGATATATGCCCCAAAATGCCCATGTTTTAGTAATATCAAACTGTATCTGTAGGTCTATTGTAATATATGACTGGAGTGCTTGCCATAGTGCCTGTACCTTAGGGCAGGACCATAGACAATGAACCAGATCTGCGTCTGGAGCAGCGCATTTTAAACAATGGGATGAGGAGGCAGCTCCAATAAGGTGTCGCAACTTCAGGGTGACATATGCTCTATGTAGGATTTTCTGATGAATTTCTGAGTATGAAATGGAACCCAATGTTTTATCCAAGTAAGTGTTTGCCTCTAGGATCAACTTTAAAGAAAGACCCGGGAACTCCAGTCGCCATTTCATGAGTCCCACTGAGCCGGATTTTATGTTTAGTAAGGTGCGAGAGTGTGAGTGTATGAGGGCTGTGGAAAAGCTACTATTCACTGTCAGGCGTAGGGTTTTATCCAAATTGTGGGATTTGTCCTGTAGCGATAACAAGGACAGAACCTTCTGCACATAGCTACAGGCTTGGAGAAAGGGAAATAATGGTATCTGTAAATGTGGGAAACGTGCTATAACCTGTGAATGTGTTAGCAAGGTCAAAGTTTCAGCATCCAGAAAATGATGAATGTATTTCAGGCCTCCGTCGTACCAAGTCTGAAATATGGGAGAAATTGTGTGGGGTTGAAAGTCTGGGTTACCCCAGAGGGGTAAGAACAGTGATGTGTATCGCGATAGTTTAAGCTGTGAGCGGACCAACCGCCATGCTGCACAGGCAGAGGATATAAGTAAATTGTCCTTTACACTATTTGGCATGGAATTGGGAGTTGCGTGTAATAGGGCTACCAGATTCCAAGGAGGTGTAAAGGATTGTTCTAAATATGTGTTAGCATATATGCTCTGTCCGCCGATCCAGTCCAAAGCAATCCTTTAATTGGCTGCTAAAGCGTAAGTGTACAGGCACGGCAAATTCAAGCCACCAAGGGACAGAGGTTGACGTAGTTTAAACAATGAGAATCTCTAGGGCGTTTACCTGCCCAAATAAATTTGGATAGTGCCTTGTCCAATTGAGCGAATATGTCCCTGGGCGGGATCAGCGGAAGCATCTGAAGTACATATAAGAAACGCGGGAAACTGATCATTTTGTACAAATGACTCCTGCCCGTGTATGTAAGGGGGAGGTGGGCCCACCTAGCAAAGTCAGCATATGTCCTAGTGAACAATGGGGGAAAGTTAAGGGAGTGCAGTTCGGAAGGATGATTAGGGAACACAATACCTAAATAGGTAATACAGTTATTTGAGGCCCAGTGAAATGGGAAGGTATCGCCCCAACCCATTTTGGCCGAGGGAAAGAAGGCCAAAGCCTTAGTTTTAGAATAATTGATTTTGAACCCAGAAACTTGTTCAAAGGAATCTAAAATGTCGAGTAGATGTGGTATGGCCACCCGGGGGTTGCCGAAGTAAAGTAAAATATCATCCGCGAATGCCGAGAATTTAAGTTCTCGATCCGCTAGTTTTATACCCTGCCATCTGGTTTCCTTTATAAAGTGGCGGAGAAGAGGATCTAAAGCTAAGTTAAAAAGTAAGGGAGATAGGGGGCAGCCCTGTCTGGTGCCATGGTGTAGGGAAAAGAGTCTGGAGTTGTGACCATTAATCATTAAGAAGGCTTGTGGAGTTTGGTAGAGAGTGCGAAACACCTGGAGAAAATCAAGGCCAAAATTCTGAAATCTAAGTATTCTGTCAATATGGGCCCAAGAGACTCGGTCAAAGGCCTTGTCTGCATCGCAATTTAGAACTATGTTTCCCGTCTCCAGTGAGCTATGAGTTTTAATCATGGCCGCTAGTAAAGAGCAAATATTATGTACAGAGTGCCTATTGCGTAGAAATCCTGTCTGAGCAGGATGGAGCAGTTTAGGCAGAACCAACTGGAGGCGGGAAGCAAGCATCTTCGTGAATAATTTAAAATCTTGATTTAATAATGAAATTGGCCGGTAAGACGAGACCAAAGTGTGATCTTTATTGGGTTTAGGGAGGACTATAACCCGTGCCGTGTTAAAGTCAGGAGAGGCTGGATGGCCTGCCAAGATTGAATTATACAATGTTAAAAGGTGGTCGCTCATATGTGGGAGGAGTAGTTTGTAATAGGCTGCCGATAATCCGTCAGGTCCCGGGGACTTCCCATTGGTTAAGGATTTAATGGCCTCTTCCAATTCTGCTGTGGTGATGGGAGTAGTGAGGAACTCTTTGTCCTCTTCTGATAAAGCGGGAAGGCCAGCTTGTGTTAAAAAGTCTGTGCCAATTTCTGGTTGGTCGGGAGGGGCGGTATATAAAGTCTCAAAGAAAGTCAGAAAGGTGTCACTGATTTTTTCCTGTGTCAGTGTAGGTGACGTGTGAGTGTCTCGAATAGAGGAGATATGCCTAGGGGTCGTATGAGCCTTCACCATATTTGCCAATAACTTCCCGACGCGGTTACCCCAACGAAAATATTTGTTGGACTGGAAGGAAAGAAACAGTTTGGCTTGTTCAGTACAGAGGGTATCATGAACTAATTTGGCATCTTTATATCGTATTCTATTGGATTCAGACGGGTCAGCCAGTAGTTGGGAATAAACCGAGGCAACCTGGAGGGAAGCCTTAGCCATCCTCTCCCGAAATTGTTTCTTCCTGGCGGCAACATATGAGATTATTTGACCTCTAATAACAGGCTTGGAAGCCTGCCAGAAAAGGTTCATATCATCAATATGTATTGCATTGTCACTTGTGTAATTGAGATATGACTGGGTCAAATAGAGTTTGAAGTCTTCTGAGTGGGCTAAATGTTCTGGGAACAGCCAGATATGAGAATATGCGCGTGGTGTGGTCAAAGCAATTAATAGAGTGATTGGAGCGTGATCTGATAGAAGAATATTAGCTATGCTGGTGTCTTCTACTCTATGGATCAAAGAGGCAGGTACTAGCCAGTAATCTAATCTAGAAAATATTTTGTGTGGGTGTGAAAAAAAGGAGTATTCCCTAGAGTCAGGATAAAGAAATCGCCAGGGGTCCAAGAGCTGTAGGGAGTCCAGCATTAGGGACAATGGTGGGGGAGTGGATCTGTTCAAACTCGATTGTCTGGGACCACCTGACACGTCTAGCAGCGGGTCTAAAACAACATTAAGATCTCCCCCTAAAATCAAAGAACCTTCTACCCAGTCCTGCAAATTAACAAAGATGTCTGAAAAAAAAGAAGCGTTTGGCCCTGTGGGGGCGTAGATACACGCCAGAGTAAACCGTTCCCCCTCAATATCAACCTTTAGAAACAAAAATTGGCCCTCTGGGTCTATCCATTCCTCCCTAATCTCGTAGTGCAATGATTTACGAAAAAAGAGCAATACTCCCCTTGTTTTGGTAGTATATGAGGCACTTCTAAAGTCTCCAACCCAGGTGTCCCTAAGTATGTTAGGATCAGTAATTCGCCAGTGTGTCTCTTGTAGAAACACCACATCGGGATGGAATCTTTTAAGGTGGTTCAGTACTTTTTTCCTCTTGAATGGTGTGTTCAAACCCTCTACGTTCCACGAGACAAACTTGAGAGACCTCCTTGCGCTATCAAGGGAGGGCTCTACATCTTTAGGGTCCGGCATTATCCAATGCTCAGTCCGATGGAACGCAGAAGGAGAAGCCACAATCAAAAGCCCCATCCCCCATCCCAGCGAGCAGGGGAAGGGCTAAAGGAGCACGTCAGGAAGTCACGTGGAGTCACAATAAACATATAGCGAAACAATATGATACATGTAGAAAGTACTAACCGATATAACTTTGGCCACCTGTCAACAACATTTTTGAATTTTTGAACCCAATATGATAGTAGTAATAACCATCCATATGTAACAGACACCTTAGTATGAATAGAGAAAGACAAAGAAAAAGGGGCTGACAGAGAAAATGGAAGAAGGGCCTCCCGCCATCCCCGCAACCGCAATGAGTAAGAAAAGCACTTACACAGCAATGGCTGTAAGAGCCAAATGTAAAAAATCAACAGTGTATTATCCATTGGAGCAGAAAGAAGAGATAAAAGAAGAGAAAGGGGAAAAAATACTTGGTTTTAGAAAAGTCAATCAGCATCGTCCATCCGGGAATCAGGTTGTGATGTGGGTAAAGACTTGAGAAAGTTGCGAGCAGAGTCTGGGGTATCGAAATAATGTGGTTTGCCGGCATGAAAGAGTCTTAGTTTTGCAGGGTAAAGAAGAGCGAATCTGATGCTTTTGGAAAACAGTTCTTTGCAGACAGGGGAGAATTCTCTTCGTTGTGTTGAAACTTGGAAAGAAAAGTCCTGAAAGAGCAGAAGTTTAGATCCTTCATAACGGAAGTCAGAGCATCTGCGATAGGCCTCCAAGATCTTCACCTTGTCAAGATAATTCAGCAGCTTGAAAATTACAGGTCTAGGACGTGACTGGGAAGATTGTGAAGATTGTCTATCGGGGCCGATGCGGTGCGCTCGTTCAATCAGATAAAAAGTGGGTGAGGGGGGCAAATCAAGAGTTGTGGGGAGCCAGCGGGTAACCAAGTCTAGCAGGTCTTTCTGTCTAACCGACTCTGGGAGGCCAATCAGGCGCAAGTTGATCCGGCGGTTGCGATTTTCCAAATCCTCGAGTTTATCGCTCATGGCCGCCAGTGTGCTGTCATGTGATTGCTGTTGAGATTGGATCGCATGATGATCATCCTCCAATGTGGAGATCCGGTCCTCGGCCTCTGCCAAACGTTGTGTGTGTTGAGTCAATTGAGCTGCCGCTGACGTAATGGCCTCCATCAATGGCGCCAGCTTTGCGTCTAAGAGTGGTGAGATGATCTCTGAAATTTCTCTGGCCTTTTGTATTGAGGACGGGCTAGCTTGGACCTCGGCAAGCGACAGGTCATCTGCGTCTCTCCTGCCAGGAGAGGACGGACACCCCTGATGAATAGGGCTTTGCTCTTTGTCTTTAGCTGTCGGTTTGTTTTTATTTTGAGAATTCTTGTTTGCGCGGAGTGTTTTGGCCACATACTTTTCCATAGTGGAGAATATGATTCAAGCAACCACGTTTAGGAGGGTCGAGGCAGAATACGCTTCATCCAGGCACAAGTTGTGATAGGGGGAGTTGAGGCAGGGGAGCAAGACAGCCCACGTGTAACCGCAGCAAGGGCAGAGCTCAGGCAGCGACCAGCGCGGTACCTGAGAAGCCCTAGATGTGTAGTGTGGACTCTCCTCCAACAGGCACAAGCAGGGGCCAGCAGGATGCACACGTTGCCACGAGTGCCAGCCAGCCGATGGAGTAAGCCGGCGGTGCGGTGCAGAGATGGCAGGGGTCCACGTCTCTTCAATGAGGGCAGGGGGGCACAGGGCGCACCAGGTTCCCAAACAGAGGGTCAGGGGGAGACACAGCCGCTGCGGCGGCAGGACAAGTCTCGGCCGCACGCACCTGAGAAAGCGGAGGTGCCAGTCAGCAGTGTGGGGTCCGGCGGGCCGCCGGGGGCACAGTGGAGTGCTGCAAGCGGTCCGGGATCCCTCAGGCAGCCTAGTCTCGGCCCTGCACGAGGTCCAAGATGGCCACCATCATTCACTGCACACAGCGTGTGCGGACTCCAGCGGGCGAAACGGGGGGGGGGGGGAGAGCGAGCCGGGACACACACCACTTCGCTCCTTATTATCTCCGGGACACGCGGGTGTAATTGCGGGGTCTCCGGTCCAGGTTGAGCCGCTGGAATAGGCTATTTAGTGAGCCTGGAGGGAGAGCTCAGGAGAGAGGCAGCCGGATCGTTCGGCCCGCCCACCGGAAGTCGAAAATAGGATTTTTAATACCTACCGGTAAATCCTTTTCTTTTAGGCCATAAGGGATACTGGGGACTTAGTACGATGGGGTATAGACAGGGTCCAAAGGAGCCGGTGCACTTTAGATTTCTTCAACTGGGTGTGCTGGCTCCTCCCCTCTATGCCCCCTCCCACAGGCAGTTTTATGTAAAATAGTGCCCGAAAGAGAATGGACATACTTGAGAGAAAGAACATAACAATAATGAGGGGTGAGATTCACACAACAGCACACCACAAAATAAACTGACCAGCAATGGATGGCAACCAAACAGCAACAGCTGAACAGGTAAACTTATACATAAGAAAGAACCTGCAGAAAAGTAAATGCACTTTGTGGACTACGAGAAAAGGATTTACCGGTAGGTATTTAAAATCCTATTTTCTCTAGTATCCATAAGGGATACTGGGGACGTCCCAAAGCTTCCAAAACAGGCGGGCCGGGAACGTGCGGAGACATCTGCAGCACTGCCTGCCCAAACTGGGTATCCTCTTTGGCCAGGGTATCAAACTTGTAGAACTTCACAAAGGTGTTCTTCCCTGACCAGGTAGCAGCTCGTCATAGTTGCAAGGCCGAGACTCCACGAGCAGCCGCCCAGGAAGACCCCACTCATCTTGTAGAGTGGGCCTTCAGAGATTGTGGAAAAGGTAAGGCTGCCAACACATAGGCCTGTTGGAAAGTCCACTTAAGCCAAGGAGGAATAGACTGCTTAGTAGCAGGGCAACCCTTCTTTTGTGCATCATACAGCACAAACAGGGAATCCGTCTTTGTGATCCGAGCCGTCCTCTTGACATAGATCTTCAAGGCTCGCACAGCTTCCAAAGCCTCCGGAAGGAACAGATGAGACAGAACTAGACAGAACCACAATAGGTTGGTGTAAATGGAATGCAGAGACAACCTTCAACAGAAACTGCTGCCGAGTCCTGTGCTCTGCTCTGTCTTCATAAAAGACCAAGTAAGGACTTTATACGATAAGGCCCCCAATTTTGAGACACGTCTAGCAGAAGCCAGGGCCAATAACATTACCATCTTCCAGGTAAGGTATTTGACTTCTACTTTCATCAGTGGTTCAAACCAGGAGGATTGTAGAAAATCCAAAACCACATTCAAATCCCAGGGTACCGTTGGTGGCACAAAGGGAGGCTGTATGTGAAGCACTCCTTGCAAGAAGGTCTGAACTTCTGGCAACATTGCCAACTTCTTCTGTAAGAAAACAGAGAGGGCTGAAATCTGGACCTTAAGGGAGCCCAGGCCCAGACGTAAGCCCATATCCACACGAGCCTGCAGGAAACTTAAGAAATGTCCCAGGCTGAATTCCGCAGGAGGATAGAAGAGACATATAATTTCCAGATATGATGATAGTGTTTTGACCTCACAGGCTTTCTGGTTTGAACGATAGTTGCAATAATCTTTTTGGTAAAGGCCTTTGTAAGCTAGGATGTTCCGCTCAACCTCATTGCCGTCAAACACAGTCGCCGTAAGTCTGGGTAGACGAACGGTCCTTGTTGAAGATCCCTTCTCATTGGCAGAGGCCAAGAGTCTTTTACAGACAGATCCAGAAGATCCGCATACCACGCCCTTCGAGGCCAATCTGGGGCAATCAGAATTGCCTGGACTCTGATTCCTGATTCGCTTCAGCACCCTCGGGAGCAGAGGACTCAGAGGAAACAGGTAGACCAGCCAGTAAGGCCAAGGCGTCGTCAGTGCATCTAATGCCCTCACCTGAGAGTCCCTGGTTCTCGAACAATACCATGTAAGCTTCTTGTTGAGCCGAGATGCCATCATGTCTATCTGTGGGCAGCCCCACAGGTCGATGATCTGTTGAAACACCTGCTGGTGTAGGCCCCACTCTACCGGGTGGAGATCGTGACGACTGAGGAAGTCCATCTCCCAGTTGTCCACCCCTGGAATGAAGATGGCCAAGATGGCTCTTGCATTTCTTTCTGTCCAGAGGAGTATCCATGATACATCTCGCATGTAGGCTCTGCTTTTTGTCCCTCCTTGTCGATTGATATAAGCCACGGCCGTGGCGCTGTCCGACTGAACCTGAACAGGTTGATCCCGGAGCAGAGGAGAGGCCTGTAGCAGAGTGTTGTAGATCGCCCAAAGTTCCAGAATGTTGATCGGAAGTAGAGCTTTGTGGGCTGACCACCTGCCCTGGAACTGAGCCCCTTGGGTGACAGCTCCCCATCCCCTCAGACTCGCATCTGTCGTGAGGAGGATCCAACCCTGAATCCCAGAACTCCAACCTTCCAGTAGGTTTGAGGACTGTAGCCACCACAAGAGGGAAATCCTGGCCTAAAGGTGATAACCGTATGATCCGATGCATCTGTAGATGTGATCCGGACCACTTGCTCAGAAAATCCAATTGAAATGTTCTGGCATGGAACTTTCCATACTGGATCGCCACATATGAGGCTACCATCTTTCACAACAATCTTATGCAAAGATGGATGGATATCAGAGTAGGCCATAGGACCACTCTGACCATTTCCTGAAACATCCTTGCTTTGTCCTCTGGGAGGAATACTTTCTGAGCTACTGTGTCCAGAAACATTCCCAGGAACAGGAGCCGCTGAGTAGGCTCCAGGTGGGACTTCTGCAAATTGAGAATCCACCCATGTTGTGACAGAAGCTGAATAGTGCGATCTATACTGAGCAATAGAAGCTCCCTGGATCTCACCTTTAACAAGAGATCATCATCTCCGCCATTAGCTTCGTGAAAACCCTTGGAGCTGTGGACAGTCCAAAGGGTAGCGCCTGGAACTGGTAGTGATCGTTCAGCAGGGCGACCCACAGGTAAGCCTGGTGAGGGGGCCAAATTAGAATATAGAGATAAGCGTCCTTTATATCCAGCGAGACCATGAACTCCTGTTCTTCCAGACCCGCAATCACTGCTCGCAAAGATTACATCTTGAACTTGTAAACCTTTAAGTAAGGGTTTGTGTGTGTTGGTTTTTTTTTTTTACACACTGAGGCAGCCGCTGATGACTATTATAGGCGGGGAAACGCATTTGTGGAGGTCGAGATAAGAGGACAGTATATCCTCTGTCACATGAGTTACGAGCCAGCCGGCCAACTTTCCTGCCTGAGTACCCCGCTGCTAACATGTAGGATAGGGGTAAGAGAAGGCTGTACTGCACATGGACCCAGTGCTAAGGGGAATAAGGAGTGCGCTCCATTACCATTGTGCCTATCTAACACACTAACAACAGAGGGATCTCTCTATATTAAACTTGCTGTATATTGCAGGGACGCCTGCACTGCTTTTTAAAACAAGCTAACAGTTGGACTTAATATATAGAGTCCGGAGGAACGTATTACAAGCCCTAACCAGAGACTAATAATTTCATTAACCCCTGCATGTTTATATATATGGCAGTATCTTTACACTAATATGCATGCATTATACACTAAGAGTTTTATTAATACTGAAATTAAGGGGTGTTTTAGTGAATACATTTGCATATGAAATGTTCAGGTCTGTTGTGAATTAATTAGTATTATGTGTTATGTTTTAACTGATTTGTGATACCGGCCGGTGTCTTAGTTTTTTAATATATATTGTATTGTGCAATAAATGTCCATACTTGGATGATAAGCACAGTCCTGCACTTCTTGTTCATATTTGTATTTTTTAGGGTCAAAAAAACCTTGCCCTTAGGACATGCTGCTACCATTCAAGGATAACAGTGGCGCCGGGTTGCTTTGCTTACACTGTGTAAAGAGAGTTCAGTGTAGTCTCTATTTTCCGATCCCCAGGGTCCTTTATGGTAAAGGAGCCCAGAGCTGGTAGTACCGCCTTTTTAGATAGGCGAGAGACGGATACGCCTACAGCTGGGGGTTCTTCCCAGAATTTCCTGCCTTCAGGAGCAAATGGGAAAGTATGTATAAATCATTTTGTCACTTGGTATTTCTTATCTGGATTTTTCCAGGCTAACTTAAACAGGTCATCTAGTTCTGCAGAATAAAGGAAAGTGTCACTGAATTTGTTCGGTGTTAAGAAAAACGACTGCTGTGCTGCAGCATCCTCTAGAGGGAGTCTTAACACGTACCGTATAGCAAGTATGAGGGGCTCAATACCCTGTGCAGAAGGGGAATCCCCAGTAACAGGATCCAATTCCTCCACCTCCTCCTGTATCTCCTCATCAGAGTCTGAGAGTAAAGCAGGTAACCCACATTTTAGTGGTCCTGATCTAGAGAGGGGGGGCTGTTTATCATTTGCCCTTGCAGCTAGGTCTGCAACAGCCTGCTGCAGTTGTTGTGTCCTCTGAGTATTAGGGCACAGCGTGTCCACGTGTGTGCAGTGTCGCCAGCTATACAATTATGTGTTAATGTTATATTAATATGAATGGTAGCTTTCAGTGATAGAGAGAAATACAAGGCTGTCCACAAATAGATACCTATACATAACAATAGAGCACTCAGTATCAGAGTTAATTTATGTAGCTAGTGCTATATGACAGTGGAGGAAGGAACTCCACAGCATGATAGAGAAATGTATAGGTATAACTGCTAATGGGACAGTCATATCCAGGTTCACTGACCACATCTACTTACACGATTGGATCTGATTTACTATACTTGAATCAGTGGAATAAGTGATAATCAAAACCCTGCTCACAGATCCTTAATTTTGTGTTAACTATCACAGTTACTGAGGGGCAGATGTATTAACCTGGAGAAGGCATAAGGAAGTGATAAACCAGTGATATGTGCAAGGAGATAACACACCAGCCAATCAGCTCCAATATGTAAATTAACAGTTAGGAGCTGATTGGCTGGTGCGTGTATCACCTTGGATTTATCACTGGTTTATCACTTCCTTATGCCATCTCCAGGTTAATACATCTGCCCCAATATGTATTATAAAGGTCTCCATAAAATGTGGTTACATTGAAACATGGGCCCTCATTCCGAGTCGTTCGCTCTGTATTTTTCATCGCATCGCAATGAAAATCCGCTTAGTACGCATGCGCAATATTCGCACTGCGACTGCGCCAAGTAATTTAACAATGAAGATAGTATTTTTACTCACGGCTTTTTCATCGCTCCGGCGATCGTAATGTGATTGACAGGAAATGGGTGTTACTGGGCGGAAACACGGCGTTTTATGGGCGTGTGGTTGAAAACGCTACCGTTTCCGGAAAAAACGCAGGAGTGGCTGGAGAAACGGGGGAGTGTCTGAGCGAACGCTGGGTGTGTTTGTGACGTCAAACCAGGAACGACAAGCACTGAACTGATCGCACAGGCAGAGTAAGGTTGAAGTTACTCAGAAACTGCTCAGTAGTTTGTAATCGCAATATTGCGATTACATCGGTCGCAATTTTAAGAAGCTAAGATACACTCCCAGTAGGCGTAGGCTTAGCGTGTGTAACTCTGCTAAATTCGCCTTGCGACCGATCAACTCGGAATGAGGGCCATGATCAGGAAACCAGGTGGCTGAAATAGGAAATGACACATATGTATCAATGCTGCAGTGAGTGAACTGGCAACATATAAAATCAGACAGCAGCTGAATGAACCGAATACTGTTACAGTAACCACTGGGAGAGTATATGTAGGAGTAAAGGCTGGGAATTATATTACTATTGGACAGATTACTGATAGATAGATATATAGTTATAGTGAGAACATATAGTATAACACCATAAAAGATATCACTGGGATATTCTCATCAAGAATATCTAGCATCTTTTTACATTAATGGCCCTCATTCCGAGTTGTTCGCTCGCAAGGCGATTTTAGCAGAGTTACACACGCTAAGCCTACGCCTACTGGGAGTGTATCTTAGGCTTCTTAAAATTGCGAACGATGTATTCGCAATATTGCGATTACAAACTAAGCAGTTTCAGAGTAGCTTCAGACTTACTCGGCATCTGCGATCAGTTCAGTGCTTGTCGTTCCTGGTTTGACGTCACAAACACACCCAGCGTTCGCCCAGACACTCCTCCGTTTCTCCAGCCACTCCCGCGTTTTTTCCGGAAACGGTAGCGTTTTTATCCACACTCCCATAAAACGCCGTGTTTCCGCCCAGTCACACCCATTTCCTGTCAATCACACTACGATCGCCGGAGCGAAGAAAAAGCCGTGAGTAAAAATACTATCTTCATAGCAAAATTACTTGGCACAGTCGCAGTGCGAACATTGCGCATGCGTACTAAGCAGAAAAACGCTGCGATGCGAAGAAAATTACCGAGCGAACGACTCGGAATGAGGGCCAATATCTGTACTATACAGTGGTAATTAAAATATACTTTAAATGACCGGAATGCATGGGGACTTATTCTAAGGTCGTCATATCCTTAAAAAAAATTTTTTTTTTACATCTCCCAATGTAAATAATAAAAGGTATCAAGTCTGTATTTGTCCTGATATAGGGAAGTGTGCACTCTAGCAGAACATATTCCTGGTCTATACAGACAAGTACGAAATTATAAGTGGGGTTGCCACACCCCGGAGGGAGACAGTATCCTCATATTTTCAGTCCGTTATAATAGGACCAGGTGATATCTGCAATATATGTGGGCAGATAGCTAAAATTGGGATTGCTATACCCCTTAAAGTCCCACATCATCACCATTGGGACTGATTTGTCCCCTTAGCAACTTTCCCCTATATGCAACAGGACCAAGTAATTCCCCATTATAGGCATGGTCTAATTATCCACTGTGATTTATGTTAGAATGAAGGTGATATCCGTGTTATATAAAAGTCCATTCCTCAACCTACTCCTATTTGGGATTATATACATTAGGAATTTATAGTGGTAACAGTCGGTGACATGAATAATCAAAATAATTCTCACATCTGAGTAAATTCATATATTTATATCTACCTGTACTCACAGTCCTAAGAGGAGTGAGTTCCCGGGAGATATTTTTGTTGAGTAGGAGGTGTATAAATTATAGGAGTGATTATTTAAAGCTGCCAACCTGGATAGGGTGAACTATAAATATTACTTGTGACAGTTGATATATAATCGATTTAAAACAAAATGAGTAACCCTTCTAGGGTAACATTGGAATAGATATAACAACTCAATAACGACTAGACACAGGTCACACACGTGGACACGTGTTTTAACTCTTTATTTGCACCTTTCTATCTATTAGGATTCACATATATGTTGATTTGTCTGATTTTAACTCTTATGTTTCACTGTTGTCTGGGTCGTATTAACATTATATTTTAATATATTCAATAAAGGTTATGTCTTATGACTGAATTTTTTTCTCAGTGCGTCAACCATACAGATTCTTCTTCTTTCTTCCTCCCAACCTGAGTATTAGAAGTGAGCTGAGATGACATGACATGTCTGACACACAAGCGGGTGGGCCAGAACAAACGGATTTGCGGACCTTATATGGGCCGCGGGCTGCAGGTTCCCCACCCCTACTATAGACACACAGAGTCCTTCTGAGTCCAGTCCCAGTGCGTAAGTAGCACAGATGCTGCTGCTATTACATGCTTGCAAGATAAATTAAAGATTGCATTTTTCTGTGTGTATTTTATGGTTGTTTAAGTTGTCTTTGCTCCACTTCAGGAAAACCTTATAAAAATTGTTGTTTCTCAATTTGGTGGAGCTATGAACAGTACCCAAGCATTATTAACCTATTAGCTTAAATATAATATACACCATTGGTTTATATTTACTATACACCATGCATAACTCCTAACATGACCCATTCCAGGAGGGATAAAATGCTCTCTAAATGGACTTCCCTCTCAATTTATGATTGCAATCACCTGTGTTGAAATACCTTTCTTATCAACGAAATAGTCTATAGCCCTGATTTATACTAAATATATAGGGAAAGCCACAGCAATTCTACATATACACACATATAGTCGTTAAATAGTGCATTTAAAATAAGTTTTACAAAAGAAAATAAGAGAGCTATGGGTTATGTGCCCCAGTAAAAGGGGGTACCAGTAATGTGGGCGAGTGTAATTGTTCTGGTTTGGTAATAGTGAATGCAATGCACATAAAAATATGTATTCAATATTTTGTATAGGATTGAAGGTATTATAAAATTATTTAAAAACAAAACGAAAAAATGCAAATAAAAATAATGTAAAATAAAAAATAAATGCTAAAAATAAAATATAGTCACAAAAATAAAATAAAAATCTATAAATTAGGAGGTGGCCAAAAGGTACTTAACAGAAAATAACAGTAAGGAGCCTGCCGTTGCTGTTTCTTTTCACAGTTCCCAGGGATGAAGTGCGCGGGTGACGTAATGACATCACACGCGATGTGAGGAGCCTGGGCGCTAGTTGGTTCCAGTTTGATCCAGCCGGCGGTGGCACGACAAGAGAAGCAGCCAGCAGGAGGCCATGCAGTGTGAAAGCGGGAGCCGTGACTGTGGGAAGAGGGAGGACTGAAGCTAGGCAGCGTGACAACTTGTCAGGTAAGTTATGCAAAGGGGGTTTCTTCACAAGAGAAGGGACGATCTGCAAAGGAGGGGGATCTGCACAGAGCGTGGTGTCTTCACAAAGGGTTGTTGTTGTTTTTTACACAAGGGGGGGATCTGCACAGAGCGTGGTGTCTTCACAAAGGGTTGTTGTTGTTTTTTACACAAGGGGGGGATCTGCACAGAGCGTGGTGTCTTCACAAAGGGTTTTGTTTTTTTTGTTTTTACACAAGGGGGGCTCTGCAAAGGGTGGAGAATCTGCACAGAGAGGATTATTGTACAGGGGATTATTATGCAGGAGACTGGAAGGGGCGTGTCTGCAAAGTTGGGTATTTGCACGGAGGAGGGTATTGCACAGGGGATTATTATGGAGGGGACTGGAAAGGGGGTATCTGCACAAGTGAGTATCTGCAAAGTGGGGTATCTGATGTAATTCTTAATGCTATTTCTCTGACGTCCTAGTGGATGCTGGGAACTCCGTAAGGACCATGGGGAATAGCGGCTCCGCAGGAGACTGGGCACAAAAGTAAAGCTTTAGGACTACCTGGTGTGCACTGGCTCCTCCCCCTATGACCCTCCTCCAAGCCTCAGTTAGATTTTTGTGCCCGAACGAGAAGGGTGCACACTAGGGGCTCTCCTGAGCTGCTTAGTGAAAAGTTTAGTTTTAGGTTTTTTATTTTCAGTGAGACCTGCTGGCAACAGGCTCACTGCATCGAGGGACTAAGGGGAGAAGAAGCGAACTCACCTGCGTGCAGAGTGGATTGGGCTTCTTAGGCTACTGGACACCATTAGCTCCAGAGGGATCGAACACAGGCCCAGCCATGGAGTCCGGTCCCAGAGCCGCGCCGCCGGCCCCCTTACAGAGCCAGAAGCAAGAAGAGGTCCGGAAAATCGGCGGCAGAAGACATCCTGTCTTCACCAAGGTAGCGCACAGCACTGCAGCTGTGCGCCATTGCTCCTCAGCACACTTCACACTTCGGTCACTGAGGGTGCAGGGCGCTAGGGGGGGGCACCCTGAGCAGCAATAAAAACACCTTGGCTGGCAAAAATACATCACATATAGCCCCCAGGGCTATATGGATGAATTTTAACCCCTGCCAGATTACACTGAAAAACGGGAGAAAAGGCAGCCGAGAAAGGGGCTGAGCCTATCTCCTCAGCACACTGGCGCCATTTTCCCTCACAGCTCCGTTGGAGGGAAGCTCCCTGGCTCTCCCCTGCAGTCACTACACTACAGAAATGGTTAAAAAAGAGAGGGGGGCACTAATTAGGCGCAGTATAAACAATAAGGGGAAAAACACTTATATAAGGTTATCCCTGTATATATATAGCGCTCTGGTGTGTGCTGGCAAACTCTCCCTCTGTCTCCCCAAAGGGCTAGTGGGGTCCTGTCCTCTATCAGAGCATTCCCTGTGTGTGTGCTGTGTGTCGGTACGTTTGTGTCGACATGTATGAGGAGGAAAATGATGTGGAGGCGGAGCAAATTGCCTGTAATAGGGATGTCACCCCCTAGGGGGTCGACACCTGAGTGGATGAACTGTTGGAAGGAATTACATGACAGTGTCAGCTCTTTACAAAAGACAGTGATTGACATGAGACAGCCGGCTACTCAGCTTGTGCCTGTCCAGACGTCTCATAGGCCGTCAGGGGCTCTAAAGCGCCCGTTACCTCAGATGGCAAATACAGACGCCGACGCGGATACTGACTCCAGTGTCGACGGTGAAGAGACAAATATGACTTCCAGTAGGGCCACACGTTACATGATTGAGGCAATGAAAAATGTTTTACACATTTCTGATAATACGAGTACCACCAATAGGGGTATTATGTTCGGTGAGGAAAAACTACCTGTAGTTTTCCTGAATCTGAGAAATGAAATGAGGTGTGTGATGAAGCGTGGGTTTCCCCCGATAAAAAAACTGATAATTTCTAAACAGTTATTGGCATTATATCCTTTCCCGCCAGAGGTTAGCGTGCGTTGGGAAACACCCCCTAGGGTGGATAAAGCGCTCACACGCTTGTCAAAACAGGGGCTTTACCCTCTCCTGAGATGGCCGCCCTTAAGGGTCCTGCTGATAGAAATCAGGAGGGTATCCTAAAATGTATTTACACAACATACTGGTGTTATACTGCGACCAGCAATCGCCTCAGCCTGGATGTGCAGTGCTGGGTTGGCGTGGTCGGATTCCCTGACTGAAAATATTGATACCCTAGATAGGGACAGTATATTATTGCCTATAGAGCATTTAAAAGATGCATTTCTATATATGTGTGATGCACAGCGGGATATTTGTCTACTGGCATCAAGAGTAAGTGCGCTGTCCATTTCTGCCAGAAGAGGCTTATGGACACGACAGTGGTCAGGTGATGCGGATTCCAAATGGCATATGGAAGTATTGCCTTATAAAGGGGAGGAGTTATTTGGGGTCGGTCTTTCAGACCTGGTGGCCACGGCAACAGCTGGGAAATCCACGTTTTTACCCCAGGTCGCCTCTCAACATAAGAAGACGCCGTATTATCAGGCGCAGTCCTTTCGTTCCCATAAGGGCAAGTGGGCAAAAGGTTCCTCATTTCTGCCCCGTGACAGAGGGAGAGGAAAAAGGCTGCAGAAATCAGCCAGTTCCCAGGAACAGAAGCCCTCTCCCGCCTCTGCCAAGCCCTCAGCATGACGCTGGGGCTTTACAAGCAGACAGGGAGGCAGTTTTGGAAGCCATTCACAAGCTGTATTCCCAGCAGGTGATAATCAAGGTACCCCTCCTGCAACAGGGAAAGGGGTATTATTCCACACTGTTGTGGTACCGAAGCCGGACGGCTCGGTGAGACCGATTTTAAATCTAAAATCTTTGAACACTTACATACAGAGGTTCAAATTCAAGAGAAGGGGACTACATGGTGTCTCTGGACATCAAGGATGCTTACCTTCATGTCCCAATTTACCCTTCTCACCAAGGGTACCTCAGGTTTGTGGTACAGAACTGTCACTATCAGTTTCAGACACTGCCGTTGGATGGTCCACGGCACCCCGGGTCTTTACCAAGGTAATGGCCGAAATGATGATACTCCTTCGAAGGAAGGGAGTTTTAGTTATCCCTTACTTGGACGATCTCCTGATAAGGGTAAGATCCAGGGAACAGTTGGAGGTCGGTGTAGCACTATCTCAGGTAGTGTTGCGACAGCACGGTTGGATTCTCATTATTCCAAAATCGCAGCTGGTTCCGACGACTCGTTTTCTGTTCCTAGGGATGATTCTGGACACAGTCCAGAAAAAGGTGTTTCTCCCGGAGGAGAAAGCCAGGGAGTTATCCGAGCTAGTCAGGAACCTCCTAAAACCGAGCTAAGTCTCAGTGCATCAATGCACAAGGGTTCTGGGAAAAATGGTGGCTTCCTACGAAGCAAGCCCATTCGGCAGATTCCACGCAAGAACTTTCCAGTGGGACCTGCTGGACAAATGGTCGGGGTTGCATCTTCAGATGCATCAGCGGATAACCCGGTCACCAAGGACAAGGGTGTCCCTCCTGTGGTGGTTGCAGAGTGCTCATCTTCTAGAGGGCCGCAGATTCGGTATTCAGGACTGGGTCCTGGTGACCACGGATGCCAGCCTGCGAGGCTGGGGAGCAGTCACACAGGGAAGAAATTTCCAGGGCTTATGGTCAAGCCTGGAGACATCACTTCACATAAATATCCTGGTGCTAAGAGCCATTTACAATGCTCTAAGCTTAGCAAGACCTCTGCTTCAAGGTCAGCCGGGTTGATCCAGTCGGACAACATCACGGCAGTCACCCACGTAAACAGACAGGGTGGCACAAGAAGCAGTCAATAGCAGAAGCTGCAAGGATTCTTCGCTGGGCGGAAAATCATGTGATAGCACTGTCAGCAGTATTCATTCCGGGAGTGGACAACTGGGAAGCAGACTTCCTCAGCAGACACGACCTCCACCCGGGAGAATGGGGACTTCACCCAGAAGTCTTCCACATGATTATAAACTGTTGGGTAAAACCAAAGGTGGACATGATGGCGTCCCGCCTCAACAAAAAACTCGACAGGTATTGCGCCAGGTCAAGGGACCCTCAGGCAATAGCTGTAGACGCTCTGGTAACACCGTGGGTGTACCAGTCAGTGTATGTTTTCCCTCCTCTGCCTCTCATACCCAAGGTACTGAGAATTATAAGATGGAGAGGAGTAAGCACTATATTCGTGGCTCCGGATTGGCCAAGAAGGACTTGGTACCCGGAACTTCAAGAGAGGCTCACGGAGGATCCGTGGCCTCTACCTCTAAGAAGGGACCTGCTCCAGCAAGGACCCTGTCTGTTCCAAGACTTACCGCGGCTGCGTTTGACGGCATGGCGGTTGAACGCCGGATCCTGAAGAAAAAAGGCATTCCGGATGAAGTCATCCCTATCCTGATCAAAGCCAGGAAGGATGTAACCGCAAAACATTATCACCGCATTTGGCGAAAATATGTTGCGTGGTGCGAGGCCAGTAAGGCCCGACGGAGGAATTTCAACTGGGTCGATTCCTACATTTCCTGAAAACAGGAGTGTCTATGGGCCTGAAATTGGGGTCCATTAAGGTTAAAATTTCGGCCCTGTCAATTTTCTTCCAGAAAGAACTAGCTTCAGTCCCTGAAGTGCAGACGTTTGTAAAAGGGGTACTGCATATACAGCCTCCTTTTGTGCCTCCAGTGGCACCTTAGGATCTCAATGTAATTTTTGGGTTCCAAAAGTCACATTGGTTTGAACCACTTAAAGATGTTGGCCCTGGCCTGGGCCAGGCGCGTGTCAGAATTGGCGGCTTTATTCTGTAAAAGCCCTTATCTGATTTTCCATACGGACAGGGCGGAATTGAGGACTCGTCCTCGGTTTCTCCCTAAGGTGTTTTCAGCGTTTCACCTGAACCAACCTATTGTGGTGCCTGCGGCTACTAGGGACTTGGAGGACTCCAAGTTGCTAGACGTTGTCAGGGCCTTGAAAATATATGTTTCCAGGACGGCTGGAGTCAGAAAATCTAACTCGCTGTTTATCCTGTATGCACCCAACAAGCTGGGTGCTCCTGCTTCTAAGCAGACTATTGCTCGTTGGATTTGTAGTACAATTCAGCTTGCACATTCTGTGGCAGGCCTGCCACAGCCAAAATCTGTAAAAGCCCATTCCACACGGAAAGTGGGCTCATCTTGGGCGGCTGCCCGAGGGGTCTCGGCTTTACAACTTTGCCGAGCAGCTACTTGGTCAGGGGCAAACACGTTTTGCTAAATTCTACAAATTTGATACCCTGGCTGAGGAGGACCTGGAGTTCTCTCATTCGGTGCTGCAGAGTCATCCGCACTCTCCCGCCCGTTTGGGAGCTTTGGTATAATCCCCATGGTCCTTACGGAGTTCCCAGCATCCACTAGGACGTCAGAGAAAATAAGAATTTACTTACCGATAATTCTATTTCTCGTAGTCCGTAGTGGATGCTGGGCGCCCATCCCAAGTGCGGATTGTCTGCAATACTTGTACATAGTTATTGTTAACTAAATCGGGTTATTGTTGTAGTGAGCCATCTTTTCTAGAGGCACCTCTGTTATCATACTGTTAACTGGGTTTAGATCACAAGTTATACGGTGTGATTGGTGTGGCTGGTATGAGTCTTACCCGGGATTCAAAATCCTTCCTTATTGTGTACGCTCGTCCGGGCACAGTATCCTAACTGAGGCTTGGAGGAGGGTCATAGGGGGAGGAGCCAGTGCACACCAGGTAGTCCTAAAGCTTTACTTTTGTGCCCAGTCTCCTGCGGAGCCACTATTCCCCATGGTCCTTACGGAGTTCCCAGCATCCACTACGGACTACGAGAAATAGAATTATCGGTAAGTAAATTCTTATTTTTTAAATGTCTGCAATTTTATTGGTGCTGTTATTTGATGGCATCATTATTAATGCTACTTTTAAATGTGAGCGTTATAATTGGTGTTGTTATTTGACGTCGGTAGATCACTGGTAAGTAAGTGATCAAAAAGTAGATCCCAGGTCCCAAAAGTCCGGTCACCCCTGCTATAAATATTAGTAGTGAGATATCAAATAAGAGGGGTTAGATAAAGAAATTAATGAAGAGTGGGAAATATTCAGAATAGAATGAGCATATAGAATTGGGGATGAGTATAGAGGTCTAAAAGGAGGTGATGGATAGGGTCTGATGGGGAGAATCCTAAAAAAAAATTAGGTAGAGAGAGAGAGGAAGGATGTAGAGTGAAAAGGGGAGTGTTAGGTAAGGTGGAGTAGGGAGGCATGTGAGGGATATGTAAATGTAACAAAGTGGGAAAAGATAGATAGGAAGGTAGTGGGGACGGGATTTGGGAGGTTGAAAAGCCGGGACAAAGCAACGGTTTTTCGGGGACGCGAACGCAAAAACACACAGGTTTCACTGAACCTGTTTTCGCACAAGAATGAATTTTGTCTACACACTATGGGGTCTTTCCGAGTTGTTCGCTCGTTGCCGATTTTCGCAACGGAGCGATTAAGGCAAAAATGCGCATGCGCATGGTACGCAGTGCGCATGCGCTAAGTATTTTAGCACAAAACTTAGTAGATTTACTCACGTCCGAATGAAGAATTTTCATCGTTGAAGTGATCGGAGTGTGATTGACAGGAAGTGGGTGTTTCTGGGCGGAAACTGACCGTTTTCTGGGCGTGTGCAGAAAAACGCAGGCGTGCCAGGATAAAACGCGGGAGTGTCTGGAGAAACGGGGGAGTGGCTTGCCGAACGCAGGGGTGTTTGTGACGTCAAACCAGGAACGAAACGGGCTGAGCTGATCGCAGTGTAGGAGTAAGTCTCGAGCTACTTAGAAACTGCTAAGAATTATTTAATCGCAATTCTGCTACTCTTTCGTTCGCTATTCTGCTAAGCTAAGATACACTCCCAGAGGGCGGCGGCCTAGCGTGTGCAATGCTGCTAAAAGTAGCTAGCGAGCGAACATATACAATAAAACAGACTGAGCACCTGATCATTGCCAAATTGTCCCAACAAACCTTGAGAAGAAAAAATAAATTCTACTGCATTGTCATTTAAGGTTACACCTATGCAAGTAATATATCTTTATTGGTGTTGTCTGAATCTGGGAGGTCAACATACTGACATTTGGCCTGCATGTAAGCAGAACCACAGTTTAGCCCAGAGGTGGATTTAGGCCTCATGGGGCCTCAAACAATCCATAGCACTATATTTTGATTTCTGATTTGTGCCTCTTTTCCTCCTTATATTCTATTACAGTATATTACTTTACCCCTTCACTGATTGCATTTTATATCAGCATTTTATAATACCCATTATTACCCTCTTCAGTCAGTGTGACTGTCTGTATTGATTATATTTCTCTAACGTCCTAGTGGATGCTGGGGACTCCGTAAGGACCATGGGGAATAGACAGGCTCCGCAGGAGACTGGGCACTCTAAGAAAGATTTAGTACTACTGGTGTGCACTGGCTCCTCCCTCTATGCCCCTCCTCCAGACCTCAGTTAGAATCTGTGCCCGGAAGGAGCTGGGTGCATTTTAGTGAGCTCTCCTGAGCTTGCTATTAAGAAAGTATTTTAGTTAGGTTTTTTATTTTCAGAGAGCTTCTGCTGGCAACAGACTCTCTGCTACGTGGGACTGAGGGGAGAGAAGCAAACCTACTAACTGCGGCTAGGTTGCGCTTCTTAGGCTACTGGACACCATTAGCTCCAGAGGGATCGAACACAGGAACTTAACCTTGGTCGTCCGTTCCCGGGCCGCGCCGCCGTCCCCCTCGCAGAGCCAGAAGACAGAAGTCGGCGGGTTGAAGCAAGAAGACGTCAAAATCGGCGGCAGAAGACTCCTGTCTTCATATGAGGTAGCGCACAGCACTGCAGCTGTGCGCCATTGCTCCCACACTAACCCACACACTCCGGTCACTGTAGGGTGCAGGGCGCAGGGGGGGGCGCCCTGGGCAGCAATTGAGTACCTCCTGGCAAAAAGCAGCATATATACAGCTGGGCACTGTAATATGCATGAGCCCCCGCCATTATTTTTACACAAAATCGCGGGACAGAAGCCCGCCGCTGAGGGGGCGGGGCTTCTTCCTCAGAACTCACCAGTGCCATTTTCTCTCCACAGCTGAGAGGAAGCTCCCCAGGCTCTCCCCTGCAGAAGCACGATAGAAGAGGGTAAAAAAGAGAGGGGGGGGGGGGGGCACATAAATTTGGCGTAAAAACAATATATACAGCAGCTACTGGGTTAACACTAAGTTACTGTGTGATTCCTGGGTCATATAGCGCTGGGGTGTGTGCTGGCATACTCTCTCTCTGTCTCTCCAAAGGGCCTTGTGGGGGAACTGTCTTCAAATAGAGCATCCCCTGTGTGTGTGGTGTGTCGGTACGTGTGTGTCGACATGTCTGAGGTAAAAGGCTCCCCTAAGGAGGAGATAGAGCAAATATGTGTGTGAGAGGGTGTCGACAACGCCGACACCTGTTTGGATATGTGTAAGTGCTAAGGTGAATTTATTGCACAAAAGATTAGAGAACAGACAGGAAATCTACCCATGTCTGTCCCTATGGCGCAGAGACCTTCAGTCTCACAATGCTCACTATCCAAAATAATAAACACTGATATCGACACGGAGTTTGACTCCAGTGTCGACTATGATAATGCAAAGTTACAGCCAAAATGGCAGAAAAGTATTCAATATATGATTATTGTAATAAAAGATGATTTGCATATCACTGATGACTCATTTGTCCCTGACACAAGGGTACACATGTTTAAGGGGAAGAAAGCTGAGGTAAATTTCCCTCCTCTCATGAGGAAAAAGAGCGGGAATCTCCAGACAAGAGACTGCAGCTTCCCACAAAGAATTCTCAGGCAGTATCCTTTCCCCACTAGGGCCAGGATGTGATGGGAATCTTCCCCTAGGGTGTCACGTTTGCCCAGAAGGTAGCCCTAGCTATTCTCAGGGATCCTGCAGATAGCGTGCACATTCTGGTACACTACTCAGACCGGCGATTGTGTCGGCATGGGTTTATAGCGCTGGGGCGGCGTGGACAGGTACCTTATCAGCAGAAATTGAGACCCTAGTATGTATGTATATGTATATATATGTATATATATATATATATATATATTTCTCGGACGTCCTAGTGGATGCTGGGAACTCCGTAAGGACCATGGGGAATAGACGGGCTCCGCAGGAGACTGGGCACTCTAAAAGAAAGATTAGGTACTATCTGGTGTGCACTGGCTCCTCCCTCTATGCCCCTCCTCCAGACCTCAGTTAGATTTCTGTGCCCGGCCGAGCTGGATGCACACTAGGGGCTCTCCTGAGCTCCTAGAAAGAAAGTTTATTTTAGGTTTTTTATTTTACAGTGAGACCTGCTGGCAACAGGCTCACTGCATCGAGGGACTAAGGGGAGAAGCGAACCTACCTGCTTGCAGCTAGCTTGGGCTTCTTAGGCTACTGGACACCATTAGCTCCAGAGGGATCGACCGCATGGAACTGGCCTTGGTGTTCGTTCCCGGAGCCGCGCCGCCGTCCCCCTTACAGAGCCAGAAGCAGTGGCGTAACTACTGCCCCCGCAGTCCTCGCGGTGGCTTGGGGGCGAGGGGCTGCGGGGGCGCCACTGACTTAGAACAGATTGACATGCGGACGAGCGTCCGCATGTCAATCTGCGGTCTCCTCTTCCTCCCTGCTGTGTTGGAGGGACACGGAACGCACATCGCGCGTCTCTCCTGTGTCCCTCCCTGGCTCTCCCCCGGCCGGTCTAAGGAAGTGCCGTTCGTGAGCTCTGATTGGCTCACGAACCGGCACTTCCTTTATTAGACCAGCCGGGGGAGAGCCAGGAGGGTCACAGGAGAGACGCGCGATGCGCTCCGTGTCCCTCCAACACGGGGGGGGGGGGGGGGGAGCAGGCACTTGGGGCATATACCTGGCACTGTGGGGGGCAGATCTGGCACTGGGGTCATATACCTGGCACTGTGGGGGGCAGATCTGGCACTGGGGGCATATATCTGGCACTGTGGGGGGCAGATCAGGCACTGGGGGCATATACCTGGCACTGTGGGGGGAAGATCTGGCACTTGGGGCATATACCTGGCACTGTGGGGGGGCAGATCTGGCACTGGGGTCATATACCTGGCACTGTGGGGGGCAGATCTGGCACTGGGGTCATATACCTGGCACTGTGGCGGGCAGATCTGGCACTGGGGTCATATACCTGGCACTGTGGGGGGAAGATCTGGCACTGGGGGCATATACCTGGCATTGTGGGGGGGGGGGAGATCTGGCACTGGGGGCAGGGCCGGTTCTTGCCCTTGCGGCGCCCCGGGCAAAAGTTAGGGGCGTGGCTTAACATGGGGGCGTGGTCAGTCACGCCCCCCATTTGTAGCGCAGCTGGAAAAAAAAAAGTATACTTACTGTACCCCGCTCCTGTTTCCAGATCCTGCAGACCGGCACCGCTCTTCTCCTCGGATCTATGGGAGAGACGTCAGTCATGACGTCTCTCCCATAGCACAGCATAAGCGCTAGAGGTCAATTATGACCCCTAGCGTCTATGCCACAATGCTGTGCGGTGCGCGATGACGTCATCGCGCACCGCACACCAAAGGTCCTCTCCATGAAGGGAAACTAGACGCTTAGCGTCTGATTCCCTTCAGAGCGGGGGAGGACCAGCGCCACGAAGGGAAACCAGACGCATAGCGTCTGGTTCCCTTCTCACAGCGGGAGGGGGGGCACAGCGGGGGGACACTGCTGGGGCGCACACTGACAGTGGAGGATCTTGCCATGGTGCGGCGCCCTCCGGATGGCGCCGGCGCCCTCCGGAAGGCGGCGCCCCGGGCAAAAGTCCTGCTTGCCCGTGGCAAGATCCGCCACTGACTGGGGGCATATACCTGGCACTGTGGGGGGAAGATCTGGCACTGGGGGCATATACCTGGCACTGTGGGGGGAAGATCTGGCACTGGGGGCATATACCTGGCACTGTGGGGGGAAGATCTGGCACTGGGGGCATATACCTGGCACTGTGGGGGGAAGATCTGGCACTGGGGGCATATACCTGGCACTGTGGGGGCAGATCTGGCACTGGGGGCATATACCTGGCACTGTGGGGGCAGATCTGGCACTGGGGGCATATACCTGGCACTGTGGGGGGAAGATCTGGCACTGGAGGCATATACCTGGCACTGTGGGGGAATATCTGGCACTGGGGGCATATACCTGGCACTGTGGGGGAATATTTGGCACTGGGGGGAGCAGGCACTGAGGGGGCATATGTGGCACTGTGGGGGAATATTTGGCACTGGAGGGAGCAGGCACTGAGGGGGCATATGTGGCACTGGGGGGGGTATATGTGGCACTGGGGGCATGTACCTGGCACTGTGGGGGAATATTTGGCACTAGGGGCATATACCTGTCACTGTGGGGGAATATCTGGCACTGGGGGCATATGTGGCACTGGGAGCATGGCCCTAGCAACAAGCACTACCCCCTAGCAACGAGCATGACACCCAGTGCATGAAACCCCTGGCAACGAGCATGACACCCTGAGCATGAAAACCCCTGGCACCGTGCATGGAACCAAGAGCATGAAACCCCTGGCAATGAGCAGGTAATTTAAAAGTAATTAGAAGCCTTACTGTAGAAATTAATGTGTAATGGGCATTACGGTGTGTGGCATAATGTATCACGGACATTGCGGTGTGTGTCATAATGTATCAGGCATTACGGTGTGTTGTATACTATATCACGGGCATTGTGGTATGTGGTATAATGTCTCAGGATCATTGTGGTGTGTGTCATACTGTGTCACAGACATTGTATGTGCTATAATGTATCAAGGGCATTGCAGTGTGTAGCATAATGTATAACGGGCATTGCGATTCCTGTCATAATGTGTCACAGGCATTACGGTGTGTGGCATAATGTGTCTGGGGCATTACAGTGTGTGCATATTGTGTCATGTGCATTATTGTGTGTGGAATAATGTCTAAGGGCCATTGCAGTATGTGGAATAATGTATACTGGGCATTACTATAAGGAGGAAAAATGACAAATAATGTAAGGGGCATGAATCAGGATTATTTTTCTTTCCTGTGGTGGCCAACGTCTGGGCGTGCAGGTTGCAAAACTGGGGTATAAGGTAGTCTTTTCCTGCAATGCCACGCCCTCCACGCAAAGCCATGCCCATTTTGACAAAGCCACACACCCTTTTTGCCGGCGCACGCCTGCGACGCGCGCATTTCTCTGACGTCCTAGTGGATGCTGGGAACTCCGAAAGGACCATGGGGAATAGCGGCTCCGCAGGAGACTGGGCACAACTAAAGAAAGCTTTTAGGTCACCTGGTGTGCACTGGCTCCTCCCACTATGACCCTCCTCCAAGCCTCAGTTAGATTTTGTGCCCGGCCGAGGTTGGATGCACACTAGGGGCTCTCCTGAGCTTCTAAAAAGAAAGTATATAATTAGGTTTTTTATTTTACAGTGAGACCTGCTGGCAACAGGCTCACTGCAGCGAGGGACTAAGGGGAGAAGAAGCGAACCTACCTGCTTGCAGCTAGCTTGGGCTTCTTAGGCTACTGGACACCATTAGCTCCAGAGGGATCGACCGCATGGAACTGGCCTTGGTGTTCGGTCCCGGAGCCGCGCCGCCGTCCCCCTTACAGAGCCAGAAGCAAGAAGAGGTCCGGAAAATCGGCGGCAGAAGACATCAGTCTTCACCAAGGTAGCGCACAGCACTGCAGCTGTGCGCCATTGCTCCTCATACACACTTCACACTCCGGTCACTGAGGGTGCAGGGCGCTAGGGAAGGGCGCCCTGAGCAGCAATAAAAACACCTTGGCTGGCAAAAATACCACAATATATAGCCCCAGAGGCTATATATGTGATAATTACCCCTGCCAGAATCCATAAAAAAGCGGGAGAAAAGTCCGCGAAAAAGCGGCGGAGCTATCTCCTTCAGCACACTGGTGCCATTTCTCCCTCACAGCTCCGCTGGAAGGAAGCTCCCTGGCTCTCCCCTGCAGTCTACACTACAGAAAAGGGTAAAAAAGAGAGGGGGGGCACTAAATTTAGGCGCAGTATATATAACAGCAGCTATAGGGGACATAATTCAGTTAGTCCCTGCATTATATAGCGCTCTGGTGTGTGCTGGCATACTCTCACTCTGTCTCCCCAAAGGGCTTTTGTGGGTCCTGTCCTCTGTTAGAGCATTCCCTGTGTGTGTGCGGTGTGTCGGTACGGCTGTGTCGACATGTTTGATGAGGATAATGATGTGGAGGCGGAGCAGATGCCTATAGAAGGGATGTCACCCCCTGCGGGGCAGACACCTGAGTGGATGGACTTATGGAAGGAATTGCGTGCACGTGTCGACTCCTTACACAAAAAATTTGACGACATGCCAAATGCGGGACAGCCGGCTTCTCAGCTCGTGCCTGTCCAGGCGTCTCAAAGGCCATCGGGGGCTCTAAAACGCCCGCTACCTCAGATGGCAGACGCGGATGTCGACACGGATACTGACACCAGTGTCGACGACGATGAGTCTAGTCTAATGTCCACTAAGGCCATTCGTTGCATGATTGAAGCAATGAAAGAGGTGTTACAAATTTCTGATATAAACCCAGGTACCACTAAAAAGGGTATTATGTTTGGTGAGAAAAAACTACCCGTAGTTTTTCCCCCATCAGAAGAATTAAATGAAGTGTGTGAAGAAGCGTGGGCTTTCCCTGATAAAAGATTGGTAATCTCTAAGAAGTTACTAATGGCGTTCCCTTTCCCGCCAGAGGAAAGGTCACGTTGGGAGACACCCCCTAGGGTGGATAAAGCGCTCACACGTTTGTCTAAAAAGGTGGCACTACCGTCTCCGGATACGGCCGCCCTCAAGGAACCTGCTGATAGAAAGCAGGAGGCGATCCTGAAGTCTGTATATACACACTCAGGCATTATACTTAGACCAGCTATTGCGTCAGCTTGGATGTGCAGTGCTGCCGCTGCGTGGTCAGATTCCCTGTCAGAAAATATTGACACCCTAGACAGGGACACTATTCTGCTAACCATAGAGCATATAAAAGACTCAGTCTTATACATGAGAGATGCACAGAGGGAGATCTGCCGGCTGGCATCTAAAATAAGTGCATTGTCCATTTCTGCTAGGAGAGGCTTATGGACTCGCCAGTGGACAGGGGATGCAGATTCAAAAAGGCACATGGAAGTTTTGCCTTATAAGGGTGAGGAGTTATCTGGGGATGGTCTCTCGGACCTAGTTTCCACAGCAACTGCTGGGAAGTCAGCATTTTTACCCCATGTTCCCTCACAGCCTAAAAAGGCGCCGTTTTATCAGGTACAGTCCTTTCGGACTCAGAAAAACAGGCGTGGAAAAGGCGGGTCCTTTCTGTCCAGAGGCAGAGGTAGGGGAAAAAGGCTGCAACAAACAGCAGGTTCCCAGGAGCAAAAGTCCTCCCCCGCTTCTTCCAAGTCCGCCGCATGACGGTGGGGCTCCACAGGCGGAGCCAAGTACGGTGGGGGGCCGCCTCAAAAATTTCAGCGATCAGTGGGCTCGCTCACAGGTGGATCCCTGGATCCTGCAAATAGTATCTCAAGGGTACAAACTGGAATTCGAGGCGTCTCCACCCCACCGGTTCCTAAAAGCTGCCTTGCCGATTACTCCTTCAGACAGGGAGGCTGTGCTAGCGGCAATTCACAAGCTGTATTCCCAGCAGGTGATAATCAAGGTGCCCCTACTTTAACAAGGACGGGGTTACTATTCCACACTGTTTGTGGTACCGAAACCGGACGGTTCGGTGAGACCCATTTTAAATTTGAAATCCTTGAACACATACATAAAAAAATTCAAGTTCAAGATGGAATCGCTCAGGGCGGTTATTGCAAGCCTGGACGAGGGGGATTACATGGTATCCCTGGACATCAAGGATGCTTACCTGCATGTCCCCATTTACTATCCTCACCAGGAGTACCTCAGATTTGTGGTACAGGATTGCCATTACCAATTCCAGACGCTGCCGTTTGGACTCTCCACGGCACCGAGGGTGTTTACCAAGGTAATGGCGGAAATGATGATACTCCTTCGAAGAAAGGGAGTTTTAATTATCCCGTACTTGGACGATCTCCTAATAAAGGCGAGGTCCAAGGAGCAGTTGTTGGTGGGAGTAGCACTATCTCAGGAGGTGCTACACCAGCACAGTTGGATTCTGAATATTCCAAAATCACAGCTGGTTCCGACGACACGTTTACTGTTCCTGGGTATGATTCTGGATACAGTCCAGAAAAAAGTGTTTCTCCCGGAGGAGAAAGCCAAGGAGCTGTCATCTCTAGTCAGAGACCTCCTGAAACCAAAACAGGTATCGGTGCATCACTGTACGCGGGTCCTAGGAAAGATGGTGGCTTCTTACGAAGCAATTCCTTTCGGCAGGTTCCATGCCAGAATCTTTCAGTGGGACCTGTTGGACCAATGGTCCGGATCGCATCTTCAGATGCATCGCCTAATAACCCTGTCTCCAAGAACCAGGGTGTCTCTGCTGTGGTGGCTGCAGAGTGCTCATCTTCTAGAGGGCCGCAGATTCGGCATACAGGACTGGGTCCTGGTGACCACGGATGCCAGCCTTCGAGGCTGGGGGGCAGTCACACAGGGAAGAAACTTCCAAGGACTATGGTCGAGTCAGGAGACTTCCCTACACATAAATATTCTGGAACTAAGGGCCATTTACAATGCCCTAAGTCAGGCAAAATCCCTGCTTCTACACCAGCCGGTACTGATCCAGTCAGACAACATCACGGCAGTCGCCCATGTAAATCGACAGGGCGGCACAAGAAGCAGGATGGCAATGGCAGAAGCCACAAGGATTCTCCGATGGGCGGAAAATCACGTACTAGCACTGTCAGCAGTGTTCATTCCGGGAGTGGACAACTGGGAAGCAGACTTTCTCAGCAGGCACGACCTCCACCCGGGAGAGTGGGGACTTCATCCAGAAGTCTTCATGCTGATTGTAAATCGATGGGAACGGCCACAGGTGGACATGATGGCGTCCCGCCTAAACAAAAAACTAGAGAGATATTGCGCCAGGTCAAGGGACCCTCAGGCGATAGCTGTGGACGCTCTAGTGACACCGTGGGTGTACCAGTCAGTTTATGTGTTCCCTCCTCTGCCTCTCATACCAAGGGTACTGAGAATAATAAGAAACAGAGGAGTAAGAACAATACTCGTGGTTCCGGATTGGCCAAGACGAGCGTGGTACCCGGAACTTCAAGAGATGATCTCAGAGGACCCATGGCCTCTGCCGCTCAGACAGGACCTGCTGCAGCAGGGGCCCTGTCTGTTCCAAGACTTACCGCGGCTGCGTTTGACGGCATGGCGGTTGAACGCCGGATCCTGAAGGAAAAGGGCATTCCGGAGGAAGTCATTCCTACGCTGATTAAAGCCAGGAAAGATGTAACTGCAAAGCATTATCACCGCATATGGCGGAAATATGTTGCTTGGTGTGAGGCCAAAAAGGCCCCAACAGAGGAATTTCAACTAGGTCGATTTCTGCATTTCCTACAAGCAGGAGTGACTATGGGCCTGAAATTAGGCTCCATTAAGGTACAGATCTCGGCTCTGTCGATTTTCTTCCAGAAAGAACTAGCTTCACTACCTGAAGTTCAGACGTTTGTGAAAGGAGTGCTGCATATTCAGCCCCCGTTTGTGCCTCCAGTGGCACCTTGGGATCTCAACGTGGTGTTGAGTTTCTTAAAATCACATTGGTTTGAGCCACTTAAAACCGTGGATCTAAAATATCTCACGTGGAAAGTGGTCATGTTATTGGCCTTGGCTTCAGCCAGGCGTGTGTCAGAATTGGCAGCTTTGTCATGTAAAAGCCCTTATCTGATTTTCCATATGGATAGGGCGGAATTGAGGACTCGTCCCCAGTTTCTCCCTAAGGTGGTATCAGCTTTTCACTTGAACCAACCTATTGTGGTGCCTGCAGCTACTAGGGACTTGGAGGATTCCAAGTTACTGGACGTAGTCAGGGCCTTGAAAATTTAATGTTTCCAGGACGGCTAGAGTCAGGAAAACTGACTCGCTATTTATCCTGTATGCACCCAACAAACTGCGTGCTCCTGCTTCTAAGCAGAACCAACCTATTGTGGTGCCTGCAGCTACTAGGGACTTGGAGGATTCCAAGTTACTGGACGTAGTCAGGGCCTTGAAAATTTAATGTTTCCAGGACGGCTAGAGTCAGGAAAACTGACTCGCTATTTATCCTGTATGCACCCAACAAACTGCGTGCTCCTGCTTCTAAGCAGACTATTGCTCGCTGGATTTGTAGCACAATTCAGCTGGCGCATTCTGCGGCTGGACTGCCGCATCCTAAATCAGTAAAAGCCCATTCCACAAGGAAGGTGGGCTCATCTTGGGCGGCTGCCCGAGGGGTCTCGGCTTTACAACTTTGCCGAGCTGCTACTTGGTCAGGGGCAAACACGTTTGCAAAATTCTACAAATTTGATACCCTGGCTGAGGAGGACCTTGAGTTCTCTCATTCGGTGCTGCAGAGTCATCCGCACTCTCCCGCCCGTTTGGGAGCTTTGGTATAATCCCCATGGTCCTTTCGGAGTTCCCAGCATCCACTAGGACGTCAGAGAAAATAAGATTTTACTCACCGGTAAATCTATTTCTCGTAGTCCGTAGTGGATGCTGGGCGCCCATCCCAAGTGCGGATTGTCTGCAATACTTGTACATAGTTATTGTTAACTAAAGGGTTATTGTTGAGCCATCTGTTGAGAGGCTCAGTTGTTTTCATACTGTTAAACTGGGTATAGTATCACAAGTTATACGGTGTGATTGGTGTGGCTGGTAGGAGTCTTACCCGGGATTCAAAATCCTTCCTTATTATGTCAGCTCGTCCGGGCACAGTGTCCTAACTGAGGCTTGGAGGAGGGTCATAGTGGGAGGAGCCAGTGCACACCAGGTGACCTAAAAGCTTTCTTTAGTTGTGCCCAGTCTCCTGCGGAGCTGCTATTCCCCATGGTCCTTTCGGAGTTCCCAGCATCCACTACGGACTACGAGAAATAGATTTACCGGTGAGTAAAATCTTATTTTTTCTACCTTTGCTAGTGCCAATTACGGGGGGTATGGGGGGGGCGCCGAAGGATTTTTTGGCTTGGGGGAGAAAAATTTCTTGTTACGCCACTGGCCAGAAGCAAGAAGAGGTCCGGAAAATCGGCGGCAGAAGACATCAGTCTTCACCAAGGTAGCGCACAGCACTGCAGCTGTGCGCCATTGCTCTTCATACACACTTCACACTCCGGTCACTGAGGGTGCAGGGCGCTGGGGGGGGCGCCCTGAGCAGCAATAAAAACACCTTGGCTGGCAAATATATCACAATATAAAGCCCCAGAGGCTATATATGTGATAAATACCCCTGCCAGAATCCATTAAAAAGCAGGAGAAAAGTCAGCGAAAAAGGGGCGGAGCTATCTCCCTCAGCACACTGGCGCCATTTTCTCTTCACAGTGCAGCTGGAAGACAGCTCCCCAGGCTCTCCCCTGTAGTTTGCAGGCTCAAAGGGTTAAAAAGAGAGGGGGGGCACTAAATTTAGGCGCAATATTGTATATACAAGCAGCTATTGGGAAAAATTCACTCAATATAGTGTTAATCCCTAAATTATATAGCGCTCTGGTGTGTGCTGGCATACTCTCTCTCTGTCTCCCCAAAGGGCTGTGTGGGGTCCTGTCCTCAGTCAGAGCATTCCCTGTGTGTGTGTGGTGTGTCGGTACGGCTGTGTCGACACGTTTGATGAGGAGGCTTATGTGGTGGCAGAGCAGATGCCGATAAATGTGATGTCGCCCCCTGTGGGGCCGACACCAGAGTGGATGGATAGGTGGAAGGTATAAACCGACAGTGTCAACTCCTTACATAAAAGGCTGGATGACGTAACAGCTGTGGGACAGCCGGCTTCTCAGCCCGCGCCTGCCCAGGCGTCTCAAAGGCCATCAGGGGCTCAAAAACGCCCGCTCCCTCAGATGGCAGACACAGATGGCAGACACGGAGTCTGACTCCAGTGTCGACGAGGTTGAGACATATACACAATCCACTAGGAACATCCGTTACATGATCCCGGCAATAAAAAATGTGTTACACATTTCTGACATTAACCCAAGTACCACTAAAAAAGGGTTTTATGTTTGGGGAGAAAAAGCAGGCAGTGTTTTGTTCCCCCATCCAATGAGTGAATGAAGTGTGAAAAAGCGTGGGTTCCCCCGATAAGAAACTGGTAATTTCTAAAAAGTTACTGATGGCGTACCCTTTCCCGCCAGAGGATAAGTTACGCTGGGAGATATCCCCTAGGGTGGATAAGGCGCTCACACGTTTGTCAAAAAAGGTGGCACTGCCGTCTTAGGATACGGCCACTTTGAAGGTACCTGCTGATAAAAAGCAGGAGGCTATCCTGAAGTCTGTATTCACACACTCAGGTACTAGACTGAGACCTGCAGATAGTGCTGCTGCAGCGTGGTCTGTGACCCTGTCAAACAGGGATACTATTTTGCGAACATAAGAGCATATTAAAGACGTCGTCTTATATATGAGGGATGCACAGAGGGATATTTTGCCGGCTGGCATCCAGAATTAATGCAATGTCCATTCTGTCAGGAGGGTATTAGAGACCCGACACTGGACAGGTGATGCTGACTTTAAAAGGCACATAGAGCCTTATAAGGGTGAGGAATTGTTTGGGGATGGTCTCTGGGACCTCGTATCCACAGCAACAGCTGGGAAGAAATTTTTTTTACCTCAGGTTTCCTCACAGCCTAAGAAAGCACTGTATTATCAGGTACAGTCCTTTCGGCTTCAGAAAGGCAAGTGGGTCAAAGGCGCTTCCTTTCTGCACAGAGACGAGGGAAGAGGGAAAAAGCTGCACCAGTCAACCAGTTCCCAGAATCAAAATTCTTCCCCCGCTTCCTCTGAATCCACCGCATGACGCGGGGGCTCCACAGGCGTAGCCAGTTACGGTGGGGGGCCGCCTCAAAAATTTCAGCGATCAGTGGGCTCGCTCACAGGTGGATCCCTGGATCCTGCAAATAGTATCTCAGGGGTACAAGCTGGAATTCGAGGCGTCTCCCCCCCGCCGTTTCCTCAAATCTGCCTTGCCGACAACTCCCTCAGGCAGGGAGGCTGTGCTAGAGGCAATTCACAAGCTGTATTCCCAGCAGGTGATAGTCAAGGTGCCCCTACTTCAACAAGGACGGGGTTACTATTCCACACTGTTTGTGGTACCGAAACCGGACGGTTCGGTGAGACCCATTTTAAATTTGAAATCCTTGAACACATACATAAAAAAATTCAAGTTCAAGATGGAATCGCTCAGGGCGGTTATTGCAAGCCTGGAGGAGGGGGATTACATGGTATCCCTGGACATCAAGGATGCTTACCTACATGTCCCCATTTACCATCCTCACCAGGAGTACCTCAGATTTGTGGTACAGGATTGCCATTACCAATTCCAAACACTGCCGTTTGGACTGTCAACGGCACCGAGGGTCTTTACCAAGGTAATGGCAGAAATAATGATACTCCTTCGAAAAAAGGGAGTTTTAATTATCCCGTACTTGGACGATCTCCTTATAGAGGCGAGGTCCAAGGAGCAGTTGTTGGTCGGAGTAGCACTATCTCGGGAAGTGCTACAACAGCACGGATGGATTCTATACATTCCAAAGTCACAGCTGGTTCCTACCACACGCCTACTGTTCCTGGGGATGGTTCTGGACACAGAACAGAAAAAAGTGTTTCTCCCGCAGGAGAAAGCCAAGGAGCTGTCATCTCTAGTCAGAGACCTCCTGAAACCAAAACAGGTATCGGTGCATCACTGCACACGAGTCCTGGGAAAAATGGTAGCTTCTTACGAAGCAGAATTCTATTCGGCAGGTTCCATGCAAGAACCTTTCAGTGGGACCTCTTGGACAAGTGGTCGGGATCGCATCTTCAGATGCATCGGCTGATAACCCTGTCTCCAAGGACCAGGGTATCTCTACTGTGGTGGCTGCAGAGTGCTCATCTTCAAGAGGGCCGCAGATTCGGCATACAGGACTGGGTCCTGGTAACCACGGATGCCAGCCTTCGAGGCTGGGGGGCAGTCACACAGGGAAGAAATTTCCAAGGACTTTGGTCAAGTCAGGAGTCGTCCCTACACATAAATGTTCTAGAACTGAGGGCCATTTACAATGCCCTAAGTCTGGCAAGGCCTCTGCTTCAAAACCAGTCGGTACTGATCCAATCAGACATCACGGCAGTCGCCCATGTAAACCGACAGGGCAGCACAAGAAGCAGGATGGCGATGGCTGAAGCCACAAGGATTCTCCGATGGGCGGAAAATCACGTCTTAGCACTGTCAGCAGTGTTCATTCCGGGAGTGGACAACTGGGAAGCAGACTTCCTCAGCAGACACGACCAACACCCGGGAGAGTGGGGACTTCATCCAGAAGTCTTCCAACTGTTGGTAAACCGTTGGGAAAGGCCACAGGTGGACATGATGGCGTCCCGCCTAAACAAAAAACTAGATATTGCGCCAGGTCAAGGGACCCTCAGGCAATAGCTGTGGACGCTCTAGTGACACCGTGGGTTTACCAGTCGGTTTATGTATTCCCTCCTCTGCCTCTCATACCAAAGGTACTGAGAATAATAAGAAAACGAGGAGTAAGAACGATACTCGTGGTTCCGGATGGGCCAAGAAGAGCTTGGTACCCAGAACTTCAAGAAATGATATCAGAGGACCCATGGCTTCTAGCGCTCAGACAGGATCTGCTACAGCAGGGGCCCTGTCTGTTCCAAGACTTACCGCGGCTGCGTTTGACGGCATGGCGGTTGAATTCCAGATCCTAAAGGAAAAGGGAATTCCGGAGGAAGTCATTCCTACGCTGATAAAAGCCAGGAAAGAAGTAACCGCAAACCATTATCACCGTATTTGGCGAAAATATGTTGCGTGGTGTGAGGCCAGGAAGGCCCCAACAGAGGAATTTCAGCTGGGTCGTTTTCTGCACTTCCTACAGTCAGGAGTGACTATGGGCCTAAACTTGGGTTCCATTAAGGTCCAGATTTCGGCTCTGTCGATTTTCTTCCAGAAAGAACTGGCTTCACTGCCTGGAGTTCAGACATTTGTAAAGGGAGTGCTACATATTCAGCCCCCTTTTGTGCCTCCTGTGGCACCTTGGGATCTCAACGTGGTGTTGAGTTTCCTAAAATCACATTGGTTTGATAAAACTGTGGATTTGAAATATCTCACGTGGAAAGTGGTCATGTTATTGGCCTTGGCTTCGGCCAGGCGTGTGTCAGAATTGGCGGCTTTGTCATGTAAAAGCCCTTATCTGATTTTCCATATGGATAGGGCAGAATTGAGGACTCGTCCCCACTTTCTCCCTAAGGTGGTATCAGCTTTTCACTTGAACCAACCTATTGTAGTGCCTGCGGCTACTAGGGACTTGGAAGATTCCAAGTTACTGGACGTAGTCAGGGCCTTGAAAATTTATGTTTCCAGGACGGCTGGAGTCAGGAAAACTGACTCGCTTTTTATCCTGTATGCACCCAACAAAATAGGTGCTCCTGCTTCTAAGCAGACTATTGCTCGCTGGATTTGTAGCACAATTCAGCTGGCGCATTCTGCGGCTGGATTGCCGCATCCTAAATCAGTAAAAGCCCATTCCACGAGGAAAGTGGGCTCATCTTGGGCGGATGCCCGAGGGGTCTCGGCTTTACAACTTTGCCGAGCTACAACTTGGTCAGGGGCAAACACGTTTGCTAAATTCTACAAATTTGATACCCTGGCTGAGGAGGACCTTGAGTTCTCTCATTCGGTGCTGCAGAGTCATCCGCACTCTCCCGCCCGTTTGGGAGCTTTGGTATAATCCCCATGGTCCTTACGGAGTTCCCAGCATCCACTAGGACGTCAGAGAAAATAAGATTTTACTCACCGATAAATCTATTTCTCGTAGTCCGTAGTGGATGCTGGGCGCCCATCCCAAGTGCGGATTGTCTGCAATACTTGTATATAGTTATTGCCTAACTAAAGGGTTATTGTTGAGCCATCTGTTGAGAGGCTCAGTTATATTTCATACTGTTAACTGGGTATAGTATCACGAGTTATACGGTGTGATTGGTGTGGCTTGTATGAGTCTTACCCGGGATTCAAAATCCTTCCTTATTGTGTCAGCTCTTCCGGGTACAGTATCCTAACTGAGGTCTGGAGGAGGGGCATAGAGGGAGGAGCCAGTGCACACCAGATAGTACCTAATCTTTCTTTTAGAGTGCCCAGTCTCCTGCGGAGCCTGTCTATTCCCCATGGTCCTTACGGAGTTCCCAGCATCTACTGCGGACTACGAGAAATAGATTTACCGGTGAGTAAAATCTTATTATATATATATATATATATATATATATATATATATATATGGATACCGGTTAGGGGTATAAGCGACCTGAGGTGTTTGTATGTGACCAAGTGTAATAAATATATAAAAGATATATAAAAATATAATATCAATTTATTTCACAACATTAGGAATAAATTAAAGTACAGTACCAATGAAAAAAAAACAAAACATTTTTACATATAAAAATTGAAAAAATGAGAGTCCTTTACATAAAATACAGTTCTAAAAAACAGTTGTTTTTTTTAAAAAGGGAATGGACATATATTAAATTCTCAAAATAAAATGCCGATTGTCTGTGCAAATAAGCTAATCAAATGTGGAAAAATAGCATATAGAGTCTTAACTGATATAGCAGGAGGTCTCTGGGTGAAGGCCCTTCTTTCTTGCCAGAGGCGGGGCCAGAGGAAAGAAGCTGCACAACACAGCTAGTTCCCAGGAACAGAAGTCCTCCCCGGCCTCTATGAAAATCCACCGCATGTCGCTGGGGCTCCACAGACGGAGCTTGGCCCGGTGGGGGCACGCTTTCGTAAGTTCTGCAACAAGTGGGTTCACTCCCTGTTAGTTCCCTGGGCAATAGATATTGTGTCTCAGGGATACAAGCTGGACTTTGAGAAGATGCCTCCTCACTGACGGCCCTGCCGGCTTCCCCCCACGAGAGGGAAACAGGGTTAACTGCAATTCACAAATTGTAGCTTCAACAGGTGGTGGTCAAGGTTCCCCTCCTTCGACAAGGAGGGGGTTATTATTCGACCATGTGGTAGTCCCGAAACCAGACGGTTCGGTCAGACCCATATTGAATTTAAAATCCCTGAACATATACCTGAAAAGGATCAAGTTCAAGATGGAATCGTTAAGAGCGGTCGTTACAAGCCTGAAAGGGGGAGATTTTATCGTGACTCGGGACATAAAGGAGGCATACCTTCATGTCCCCATTTATCCACCTCATCAGGCGTACCTCAGAATTGCGGTACGGGATTGTCATTACCAATTTCAGACGTTGCCGTTTGGTCTCTCCACGGCCCCGAGAATATTCACCAAGGTAATGGCGGAAATGATGGTGCTCCTGCGGAAGCAAGGTGTCACTATTATCACGTACTTGGACGATCTCCTCATAAAAGCGAGATCAAGAGAGCAGTGGCTGAACAGCGTATCACTTTCTCTGGAAGTGTAACGGCAACACGGCTGGATTCTATATATTCCAAAGTCGTAGTTGGTTCCTACAGCTCATCTGCCTCTCCTAGGCATGATCCTTGACACAGACCAGAAAAGGGTTTATCTCCCGATAGAGAGAGCTCAGGAGCTCGTGACACTGGTCAGGAATCTATTAAAACCAAAACAGGTGTCAGTGCATCACTGCACTCGAGTCCTGGGAAGGATGGTGGCATCATACGAGGCCATTCCTTTCGGCAGGTTCCATGAGAGGACCTTCTAATGGGACTTACTGAACAAAGTGGTCCGGATCACATCTTTAGATGCATCGGTTAATCACCCTATCCCCCGGGGCCAGGGTGTCTCTCCGGTGGTGGCTGCAGAGTACTCACCTTCTCGAGGGCCGCAAGTTCGACATTCAGGACTGGGTCCTGGTGACCACGGATGCAAGTCTCCGAGTGTGGGGGGCAGTCACTCAGGGAAGAAGTTTCCAAGGGCTGTGGTCAAGTCAGGAGACTTGCCTTCACATCAATATCCTGGAACTAAGGGCCATATACAACGCCCTAAGTCAAGCGGAGACCCTGCTTCGCAACCAATCGGTGCTGATCCAATCAGACAACATCACCGCAGTGGCTCATGTAAACCGCCAAGGCGGCACAAGGAGCAGGGTGGCGAGAAGCCACCAGAATTCTTCGATGGGCGGAGAATCACGTACGAGCACTGTCAGCAGTGTTCATTCCGGGAGTGGACAACTGGGAAGCAGACTTCCTCAGCAGGCACGACCTCCACCCGGGAGAGGGGGGACTTCATCAAGAAGTCTTCGCGCAGATTGTAGGTCGGTGGGAACTGCCACAGGTGGACATGATGGCATCCCGCCTCAACAAAAAGCTATAGAGGTATTGCGCCAGGTCAAGAGACTCTCAGGCGATAGCTGTAGATGCACTGGTGACACCGTGGATGTTCCAGTCGGTTTATGCGTTTCCTCCTCTTCCTCTCTTACCCAAAGTGCTGAGAATCATAAGGAAAAGAGGAGTGAGAACAATACTCATTGTTCCGGATTGGCCAAGAAGGACTTGGTATCCAGAGCTGCAAGAAATGCTCACAGAGGACCCATGGCCTCTGCCTCTAGGGCAGGATCTGTTGCAGCAGGGACCTTGTATGTTCCAAGACTTACCGCAGCTGCGTTTGACGACATGGCGGTTGAACGCTGGATCCTAGTAGAAAAAAGGGATTCCGGATGAGGTTATTCCTACGCTGATAAAGGCTAGGAAGGACGTGACGGCTAAACATTATCACCGTATACGGCGAAAATATGTTGCTGGGTGTGAGGCCAGGAATGCCTCTACAGAGGAATTCCAGCTGGGCCGTTTCCTTCACTTCCTACAGTCGGGAGTGACTTTGGGCCTAGAATTGGGGTCCATTAAGGTCCAGATTTCGGCCCTATCCATTTTCTTTCATAAAAAACTAGCTTCTCTACCTGAAGTTCAGACGTTTGTAAAGGGAGTGCTGCATATTCAGCCCCCTTTTGTGCCACCAGTGGCACCTTGGGATCTTAACGTGGTGTTGAGTTTCCTGAAATCTCACTGGTTTGAGCCGCTTAAGACCGTGGAGTTAAAATATCTCACGTGGAAAGTGGTCATGTTATTGGCCTTAGCTTCGGCTAGGCGTGTGTCAGAATTGGCGGCTTTGTCATGTAAAAGCCCCTATCTGGTTTTCCATATGGACAGGGCAGAATTACGGACTCGTCCGCAATTTCTGCCAAAGGTGGTGTCATCTTTTCATTTGAACCAACCTATTGTGGTGCCTGCGGCTACTCGTGACTTGGAGGATTTCAAGTTACTAGATGTAGTCAGGGCTTTGAAGATTTATGTAGCCAAAACGGCTGGAGTCAGGAAAACTGACTCGCTGTTTATCCTGTATGCATCCAACAAGGTGGGTGCTCCTGCTTCAAAGCAAACTATTGCTCACTGGATCTGTAACACGATTCAGCAGGCTCATTCTGCGGCTGGCTTGCCGCCTCCAAAATCAGTAAAAGCCCATTCCACAAGGAAGGTGGGCTCTTCTTGGGCGGCTGCCCGAGGGGTCTCGGCATTACAGCTTTGCCGAGCAGCTACTTGGTCGGGTTCAAACACTTTTGCAAAGTTCTACAAGTTTGATACCCTGGCTGAGGAGGACCTTGTGTTTGCTCATTCGGTGCTGCAGAGTCATCCGCACTCTCCCGCCCGTTTGGGAGCTTTGGTATAATCCCCATGGTCCTTACGGAGTCCCCAGCATCCACTAGGACGTTAGAGAAAATAAGATTTTACTCACCGGTAAATCTATTTCTCGTAGTCCGTAGTGGATGCTGGGCGCCCGTCCCAAGTGCGGACTTCTTCTGCAATACTTGTATATAGTTATTGCTTAAATAAGGGTTATGTTATGGTTGCATCAGGTTTGTCTGATGCTCTGTTGTTGTTCATACTGTTGACTGGGTATGTTATCATAAGTTATACGGTGTGATTGGTGTGGCTGGTATGAGTCTTACCTTGGATTCCAAAATCCTTTCCTTGTAATGTCAACTCTTCCGGGCACAGTTTCCTTAACTGAGGTCTGGAGGAGGGGCATAGAGGGAGGAGCCAGTGCACATCAGTAGTACTAAATCTTTCTTAGAGTGCCCAGTCTCCTGCGGAGCCCGTCTATTCCCCATGGTCCTTACGGAGTCCCCAGCATCCACTACGGACTACGAGAAATAGATTTACCGGTGAGTAAAATCTTATTATCAGTGCCCCACTGATTGTAGCAGGCAGGCCCCCATCGCCTATACACAGTAGTGCTTAAAATACAATAGCATATTGATATATCATCAGTCAGTGCCCCCTCCCCCGCCCTGATTGTAGCAGGCGGTGTTATACACGGTACTTAAAATAACACTGACACCCCCGCCCTGATTGGAATTTAAAGTGGGTGGATGTTATATGTAAAAATGAACGTTATGGTAAGAACTTACCGTTGATAACGTGATTTCTCTTATGTCCACAGGTATCCACAGGATAACATTGGGATATTGTCGAGCGACAGCGAAAATGTCACCAACACGGTCACGAGCTTTCTGGCCTCCCAGGATGCATTGGGGCCTCCACTATATAGTCCCGCCCACTGACTCAGTCAGATCAGTTCTTTCCACAGCGATTTTAGGCAGGAACATAAGGTAGAGACCTGTACAGGCGATAAGAACACACATGCACACCCTTCCATACAAGAAGGAAGAGGTTTTAGTGATTGTCTAGATCAGGCATTCCCAACCACGGTCCTCAAGGCACACCAACAGTGCAGGTTTTAGTGATATCCAGGCTGCAGCGCAGATGGTTAAATCAAAATAACTGAGCTACTAATTAAGTTACCTGTGCTGAAGCCTGGATATCACTAAAACCTGCACTGTTAGTGTGCCTTGAGGACCGTGGTTGGGAATGCCTGGTCTAGATCCTCAAATCAGATGCGTCAGGGTGGGATCCCTGTGGATACCTGTGGACATAAGAGAAATCACGTTATCAACGGTAAGTTCTTACCATAACGTTCATTTCTCTGGCTGGGTCCACAGGATTATCCACAGGATAACATTGGGATTCCCAAAGCCATTTTAGTGGTGGGGACGCTCCTGATTGCACAGGAGGACCTTTCGCCCGAAGTCTGCGTCATGAGAGGCAAAAGTATCCAAGGCATAATGTCTGATGAATGTGTTTATGGAAGACCATGTGGCTGCCCTACATATCTGTTCTGCTGATGCACCCTGCTGTGCTGCCCAAGAAGGACCTACCTTACGTGTAGAGTGTGCAGAGACATTAGCCGGAATAGGGAGATCTGCATGAGAATAAGCTTCAGATATTACCATTCGGAGCCATCTCGCCAGCGTCTGTTTAATAGCAGGCCATCCTCTTCTATGGAATCCGTAGAGGATGAAGAGGGAATCTGTTTTCCTGATGGCACTAGTACGATCTACGTAGATTTTCAAAGCCCGGACCACGTCCAGCGACGCTTCTTCCGCATATAGTCCAGATACCTGAAAGGCTGGGACTACAATCTCTTCATTCAGGTGAAACTTTGACACCACCTTTGGAAGATAACTAGATCTCGTTCTGAGAACTGCTCTGTCTGGAAAAAAACTTAGGAAAGGAGACTTACAAGATAATGCTACTAAATCTGACATTCTTCTGGCTGACGCCATTGCCAGTAAAAAAAAAGAACTTTAACCGTTAACCACTTAAGATCTGTTCTCTCAAGTGGTTCAAACAGAGGACCCTGGAGAAATTTAAGGACTAAATTCAAATCCCAGGGGGCTGCCGGAGGAACAAATGGAGGTTGAATATGTACTACTCCTTGGAAAAACGTACGTACATCCTGTAGGTCAGCAATCTTCTGCTGAAACCATACAGTCAACGCTGAGACTTGCACCCTCAAGGAAGCAACCTTCAACCCTTTATCCAATCCTGCCTGCAGGAAATTCAAAATCCTAGCTACTTTAAAAGATCTCGGATTGTAATTTTTTCCAGAACACCAATGAATATAGGCTTGCCATATTCTATGATACACACGGGCCGAAGTAGGCTTTCTTGCTCTAAGCATGGTTTGGATTACTTGCTTTGAAAATCCTTTAGCCTCTAAGATAGAGGTTTCAACAGCCACGCCGTCAAAGACAGGCGATCCAGATGACTGTGACAACAAGGACCCTGCATTAATAGATCTGGACGTTGAGGGAGCAGTATCGGTGCTTCCACGGACATTCTCAACAGATCTGTGTACCAATGCCTTCTTGGCCAAGCTGGAGCTATTAGAATGATTGCTCCTTTTTCCTGTTTTATCTTTCTCACTACTCTGGGTAACAGAGATATTGGAGGGAACAGATATGCCAGCTGAAACCTCCATTCTACTGACAGTGCGTCTACCAGGACCGCTCCTGGGTCCCTTGTTCTTGATCCGTACCTCGGAACTTTGTTGTTTAGACGAGACGCCATAAGGTCTATCTCCGGTAGACCCCATCTGTTCACCAGTGTCTGAAACACTTCTGGGTGTAGTGCCCATTCGGTTTCCTGAATGGTGTGCCGACTGAGAAAATCCGCTTCCCAATTTAGTACACCCGGGACAAATACTGCTGACAATGCCGGGAGATGGAGTTCTGCCCATTTTAGAATGGGGGTTACTTCCTCCATCAGACTCTTGCTGTGAGTTCCTCCTTGATGATTGAGGTATGCTACTGCCGTCGCATTGTCTGAGCGGATCTGGACTGGTCTTCCTTGTAGATTGTCCTTTGCCTGAACCAGAGCCAAATAAATGGCTCTTATTTCTAACAGATTTATCGGCAGGCGACTTTCCCTTGCGGTCCATTTTCCCTGAAACCATAAGCTTCCGAGTACCGCCCCCCAGCCTTGCAGGCTGGCATCTGTTGTCACTCTTTTATCCAAAAGGGTCTCCCCTTGTTTAAATGGTCTGTCTGTAGCCACCATGCTAGAGACCTTTTTACATTCACTGGAATCTTTATCATCTGCTTCTTTATCGTTTGATGATTTCCGTTCCATTTGGTCAAAATGAGATGCTACAACGGTCTGGAGTGGAATTGCGCATATTCCACCATGTCGAAGGTTGATACCATCAGACCCAACAGTCGCATTGCTGCATGGACTGACATTGTCTGGGCTTGCAACGCTTCCTGAGCCATGACCTGCACCTTGACTATTTTTTTCTCTGGTAAGAGAACTCTCTGTAGGTCTGAATCCAATATGGCTCCCAAATGAACCATCCGCTGTGACGGATTCAGGGACGACTTCTCCCAATTTATGAGCCACCCGTGTCTCTGTAAACAAACTATCGTCTGTTGGAGATGGCTCAACAGTAAATCTTGCGACTGTGCTAAGATTAATAGGTCATCTAGGTATGGGAATATTCTTATCCCTTGCTTGCGCAGACAAGCTGCCATAACCATGATCTTGGTAAACACCCTGGGTGCTGTAGCTAGCCCGAAGGGCAGAGCTTGGAACTGGAAGTGTTCCTTGAGGATGGCAAACCTGAGGTAACACTGATGTTATAGTGCTATAGGCACATGCAGGTAAGCATCCCGTACATCCAGAGATACCATGTAGTCTCCCGGTTCCATAGCCAACATTATGGAGCGTAACGTCTCCATGTGGAACTTCGGGATCCATATGTAGTTGTTCAACATCTTTAGATTCAGAATTGGTCGATATGACCCATTTGGTTTCTGGATTAGAAATAGATTGGAGTAATACTACTGTCCCTTTTGTGATGGAGGTACTGGGACAATCACACCTGACTGCAGTAATTTTTGGACTGCTTCTTGCAGGGCATTGGCCTTCGACTCTATACGAGACGGGCTGGTGCAAAAAAAATCTTTGAGGAGGCTGCCTCCTGAATGGGAACCCATACCCCTGAGATACTACCTTCTGCACCCAGGCATCTGTTGTTGACTGTTGCCATATGTGTGCAAATTGAAGGAGTCGGCCCCCAACCCTGGAATCCTCCAGGCGGAGGCCCGTCTCTTCAGGCTGAGGGTTTCTGTTCAGGTTTGGAAGCTGGCTTCTTGCTAGCCCACTGCTTCCTACCCCTGGATTTAAACTGGGGTTGCTTAGGCTCCTCTTTAGCTTTCGCTTTGCCAACGAAAAGAGCGAGATTTTAAACCCTTGGACTTAGGGTTATAGGTAGCCGGAAATCTGACCTTTTTCGATTCAGCCTCTGATTCTAGGATATCCGATAACGGTTTTCCAAATAATATATTACCTACAAAAGGCAATGCTTCCAATTCCTTCCTGGATTCCGCATCCGCCTTCCAGGTACGTAGCCAGACTGCTCTGCGAGCGACTACTGACAAGGCTGAAGCTTTAGAAGCAACTGTACCTATATCAATTGCTGCTTCTTCTAAATACTGGGCAGATTGTCTTAAACGGCAAAAACGATCCACTTGCTCCCTAGTAGGAGAGGGGATGTCATTCTCTAGTTCCTCTATCCATTCGCCCATTGCCTTTGCTACCCAGGCCGAAGCCATAGCAGGTCTTACCACTGCTCCTACAAGAGAAAAAATATTTTTCAATAGGCTCTCTACCCTTCTGTCTGTGACATCATTCAATGAGGTAGATGACAGTGGTAAAGCAGATCTATGCACGAGTCGCAGAACATGTGCATCTACTTTTGGAGGAACTTCTCTCTTTGAACAATCCACAGCAGGAAATGGATAATAAGAATCCCATCTCTTAGGAATCTTATACTTTTTACTGGGCGCTGCCCAAGACTCATCCATCATTTCCGTCAACTCATCTGACGCTGGAAATTCAGCTTTCACTGATTTTGTTTGTTTGAATACAGGTGCTTTTGCTTTTAATGCTGTCTTGGCTGGCTCTTCCAGAGAAAGCACAGCCTTCACTGCATTAATAAGTTCAGCTACATCTTCTGAACTAAAGCTCTGCGACTGATCATCATATGGAGTTGAATCTATTGTTTCCGCATCATCATCCAATGTATCATCTTGTGTAGTCTGCCATACAGACGTATCTGTCTTAGTCTTACCTGCCCCTTGGTTGCTTGTAGAGGCTACTGGAACCAAACCATAGGAAGGGAGCTGCATGTATGGGTTCATAGTGTAACCTAAGCCTTGAGGTGGTGCTACCGGAGCTAACCTGTCCGCTATTGAAGACAGAGTCGTTGCGAACATATTCCATGGTGGCTCTACTGGAGGTTGAACTAACTCCTATTTTTTACTTCGCTGAAAAGCGAAACAGTTTGCACACAAACCCTCATAAGTGACCAATTGATTCATATCAATTACCCCTGACTTACAAGATAAGCATGTTAGGGTTATAGGAGTGCTTGGTAAATTCTCCATCACTTTTGCTGCTCATAGACATGGTATTAACCTGTTATCGACTACACACTTTGTGACTGAAAAACACCCTATATGTCAGTATATAGAGGGGAGATCAATCTGACCACAGTGCACCTGATTTGAGGGTCAGAACAGGACTGACATTACACAGAAAAGTCAGCACACATACTAGCAGTCAGTCACATGTTAAAGCATTAGACATTGTCATATGAGAATACAACCTCCATAATAACTTAAACATAAGTAGGAAAATTGTACTTCTGTTTTAACTGGTTCTAGTTTCAACATAACATGCAGAAAACACAGTAATATACAGGTCTCATATGCACTAGGTACTAAAATTAACACTGCATACTAAAAAGTAGAAGGCATTTTTAGTACTGTATACCCTGCCTCCAGAGAGCGGGATACAGGGAGACTCACCACACTTCCATATCCAAGCAAATACGCTCGTAAGACGCTGAGTGGATTCAGACGCTACTGGTGTACACTGCCGCTCTTGGTAACTGATAACGGACACGGACGCTCACCAACGGACACGGACGCTGAGCGACTCCATGTGTATGCAGACGCTAAAGGCCTGCGACTCAGTCTGGGCGGGTTTATATCCAGTGTACACAACCGCAGCGTCTAAGCTGCGACCGAGTACCCTCGTGGTAGCGTCTGAGCCGGAAGTGAGGTCATTCAGTTCATGAAATGAGAGACACGCGGGAACTGGTCATGAACTCGGAGGAGGGACGGCCAGGAGAGCGTCTGAAACCCCCTGTTGACTTAAACTCCCAGGATCGCGGCCTCACCTAGTCCTGGCGCCTATGATCCCCAGAGCGTAGCGCTGTCACACCGGGATGTTCGGCGCATCAACACACTGTTTGTAGTCTCCACCAAATCAGTGTAGCTGTGTCCTGACCCCTCTAGTAAGAGGAAGTCCATAGACTCACCGTCTCCCCATGCTCCGGCCACAGCCTGGTTACGTCTGCTGGACCTGCTAGAACATCCGACACAGACGCCCGTCGAGACAGCACTGAGACCCGAAGGTAAGCGTTGTTGCGACCCGGTGGGGAGTTGTTGGAGCGACTCCTTCTAATATGCGTTTAAGACGCTGTTAAGAGAAGTCGCTCAAAAAACCAAAACAGTAAGTCTATAAAAATAAATTAATGAAAACTTGAGGCTGCTTTCACAGCAGCGCTGTGACCATGCGGCTTCCTGCCGCACCAAGCAAAAAACTGATCTGACTGAGTCAGTGGACGGGACTATATAGTGGAGGCCCCAATGCATCCTGGGAGGCCAGAAAGCTTGTGACCGTGTTGGTGCCATTTTCGCTGTCGCTCGACAATATCCCAATGTTATCCTGTGGATAATCCTGTGGACCCAGCCAGAGAAAATAGGATTTTAATACCTACCGGTAAATTCTTTTCTCTTAGTCCGTAGAGGATGCTGAGGATGCTTCAAGAACCATGGGGTATAGACGGGATCCGCAGAAGACATGGGCACTTTAAGACTTTAAAAGGGGTGTGAACTGGCTCCTCTCTCTATGCCCCTCCTCCATACTTCAGTTATAGGAACTGTGCCCAGGGAGACGGACATTTCGAGGAAAAGGATTTATTTCATTTATTTAAAACTAAGGTGAGATACATACCAGCTCACACCTCAAACACGCCGTACAACATGGCATTCAACAACAATGCATGCAACGGCATGACTAACATCAGCCACAGACTGACTGAACTTAACACAACATGTGTGCAACTATAACCAATAACTGCAGATACAACCCGCACTGGGACGGGCGCCCAGCATCCTCTACGGACTAAGAGAAAAGGATTTACCGGTAGGTATTAAAAAATAGGATTTTGGTACTTACCAGGTAAATCCTTTTCTTTGAATCCATAGGGGGCACTGGAGTACTCTTGGGATATGGACGGCTTCCACAGGAACAAGGCACTGAATAAATTAATTTTGGAACAACTCCTCCCCTCCATATCCCAGAGTACCTCGGTGTTTTTTTACTGAGCCGAACAGGAGCTATAGAGAGGTTGACAATGGAGAATTACATATAACATAACGGACAACAATAAAGTTGACACAACATTACTGACAACTAAACAGTTGACACCATAACCGATTAGAACTTGATAATTTGAACCAGTCGGTGAGAATGTGTTACCATAAGATCTACTGAACTTACCCCAAACCAGGTGAAACTGCTCTGGGTGGGCGTCCAGTGCCCCCTATGGATTCAAAGAAACGGATTTACCTGGTAAGTACCAAAATCCTATTTTCTTTTTCATCCACTAGGGGTCACTGGAGTACTCTTGGGACGTACCAAAGTTTCCCCCGTGGGCGGGAGAGCTGTTTGGCACCTGTAACACTAGGCGGCCAAAGCTAGATGCTGATGCCGCAAACGTACCAAACTTGTAAAAGCGCACAAACGTGTGCACTGAAGACCATGTAGCCGCATGGCAAAGCTGTGTCGTAGAAGCTCAACGACTCGCTGCCCATGACGTTCCCACAGCACGTGTGGAATGAGCGGTTACTGATGTAGGCGGCTGTAACCTAGCATGAAGGTAAGCCTGACGTATGGTCCGTTTAATCCATCTTGATAAGGTCTGCTTAGAAGCTGGCCAACCCATCTTGGCAGCATCATAGAGAACAAACAACATATCCGTCTTACGAACTGTTGACGTTCAGGATACATAAACGCGTAATGCGCGTACCACATCCAACGTTCCAGAATCTCCTGTTAACACAGGAACTACTATTGGTTGATTGATGTGAAAAGATGACACTACCTTTGGTAGGAAAGCGGGATTCGTCCGAAGTTCCGCTCTGTCATCATGAAACACCAAATACGGTGGCTTGCACGACAAGGCACCCAAATCTGAAACATGCCTTGCTGAAGTTAAGGCTAAGAGAAAAATTGTTTTCCAAGTGAGAAATTTAATATCCACTTGTTGTAAGGGTTCAAAGTATAAGGACTGTAAGAAATCTAAAACCAGATTCAAGTCCCATGGCGCTGTAGGTGGAATGAATGGAGGCTGTACTCTGAGGACACCCTGCAGAAACGTGTGTACAGACGGCAAAAGAGCCAATCTTCTTTGAAAGAAAATTGACAGCGCAGATATCTGCACTTTTAGTGTGGATAGACGCAGTCCTCCATCTAACCCCATCTGTAGAAATAACAAAAGATGGGATAACTTGAAAGATGATGTCGGAAACTTTCGAGCTTCACACCAACCTATATAGGCACGCCAGATTCTGTAATAATGAGCTGCCGTAACCGGCTTCCTAGCTCGTAACATGGTTGGTATAACCGATTCTGGAATGCCCTCTTCTTAAGAGGGCGGTCTCAACAGCTACCCCGTCAAACACAGCCGCGCTAAATCGGGGTAAAGGAACGGACCCTGTTGTAACAGGTCCGGACGTAGTGGGAGCGGCCAAGGATCGTCTGCGAGTAGTCTGCGGAGATCCGAGAACCAAGCTCTCCGAGGCCAATGAGGCGCCACTAGTTTGACTGTGATGGACTCTCTCTTGATCCGTTTTAGCAACAGAGGGAGCAGTGGAAACGGTGGAAACAGATACGCGAGGCTGTACGGCCACGCAATTGTGAGAGCATCCACCGCCACCGCCTTTGGATCTCTCGTTCTGGACACATACTGGGGCATTTGGTGATTGTGGCGAGATGCCATCAGATCCACCTGAGGGTAACCCCACCTCTGGACCAACATGTGAAACACTTCTGGATTTAATACCCATTCTCCTGGATGAAAATCCCGACGGCTGAGATAATCCGCCTCCCAGTTGTCTACTCCCGGAATGAACACTGCCGACAACATCACTTGGTGATACTCGGCCCACCTGAGGATCCGAGCTACTTCCCGCATTGCCATGCGGCTTCTCGTTCCTCCTTGTTTGTTGATGTATGCGACCGCCATCGCATTGTCTGACTGCACCTGAACAGTCTGAAACCGAAACATGTGCACTGCTTGTCGTAGCGCATTGTAAATTGCCCGGAGTTCCAGGACATTTATAGACCGCAATCTTTCGTGATCTGCCCAGAGACCCTGGAGCCGATAACTTTGAACTACAGCTCCCTAGCCTCTGAGACTCGCGTCTGTCGATAGAATTATCCAATTCCAGGCGCCGAACCGTTTCCCTGCGGTTAGATTGTGTACTTTGAGCCACCAGAGAAGAGACACTCTGGCCTGTGGTGACAACTTCACCCTGTGGTGAATCTGCAGATGCGAGCCCGACCACTGTGCTAGCACATCTAGTTGAAAAGGACGTGAGTGAAATTTTCCGAACTGAAGCGCTTCGAAAGCCGCCACCATTGTGCCTAAGAGGCGAATGCACAAATGTACCGAGACTGTGCGTGGCTTGAGTACTAATTGTACTAGATGACGAATGACCTGTACTTTCTGTTCTGGTAGGTAAATTCTTTGATTTACCGTATCGAGAATCATACCTAGGAATTGAAGTCGTTGAGACGGAATCAGATGTGATTTCTTGAAATTGACTATCCAACTGTGCCGAACTAGTACATTGTATGTTAGCAACGCCTGTTGGAGGAGCATCTGTTGAGACGGAGCCTTGATGAGCAAATCGTCCAAATACGGAACAATTATTACTCCCAGGGATCTGAGATGAGCTATCATCACCGACATCACCTTGGTGAATACCCGAGGCGCTGACGAAAGGCCAAACGGTAGAGCCTGAAACTGGTAATGGTCCTTCCGTATTGCAAACCGCAAGAACCTCTGATGAGGTGGCCAAATCGGAATGTGTAAGTACGCATCTTTGAGATCCAGTGCAATCATGAATTCCTGTGGCTTTAAACCTGCAATTACTGACCGCAGAGATTCCATCTTGAATCTGTAGTAAGTGACGTACTGATTGAGACCTTTTAAGTTCAATATTGGCCTGACCGAGCCATCCGGCTTTGGTACCACAAACAGACTGGAATAATAACCCTGACCCTGTTGTTGTACAGGGACCGGAATCAAAACTGCTGCATTCAGCAGAGACTGAATGGCAATCTGCAGAACCACCTTCTTGTCGTCCGACACAGGCAGACCTGTCTTGAAAAACCGCATTGGCGGAAGACAATCGAACTCTATTTTGTAACCTTTTAACACTAAATTGCAGATCCACCCATCTGTGTACGTCTGAAGCCACGCCCCCTGGAACGTCTGAAGGCGTGCTCCCACAATTAGAGATCCGAGATGGGCTGGGAGCCCGTCATGCCACTGGCTTGTTGGCGACCTTAGCGTCCTGACGACTTGTGTTGGTTTGTTGGAAACCACGTCACCGACCTCTTCTACCAGGTGTGGCCGCTCTTCTGCCGCGCCCACGAAAGGACTGAGGTCTAAAGGATTTGAACGCCGGACCAGAGTATTTGCGTCTAGGTACCGTTGGAGGCAATGGTAAGAAAACAGACTTTCCTCCCGTGGCTTCAGAAATCCATTTGTCCAATTCAGGACCGAACAGCTTCTCGCCACCATAAGGTAACGCCTCTATACCTTTTTTGACCTCCACCTCCGCTTGCCAAGAACGTAGCCAGAGTGCTCGTCGTGCTGTAACTAGCGATGATGAAAGGCGAGAAGTGAGCTGACAGACGTCAGTAGAAGCTGTACATAGATAGTCAGCAGCTTCCCAGATTTGGTCAGCGAGAAGTATAAGATGATCGTCCTGTAGAGCAGACTTGAGCTCTTTTATCCATACCATTAGCGCCTTAGTTACACAAATGCCAACCAACCCAGGTCTCAGCAGCACTCCTGCTGCTATATACATGGACTTTAGCATAGCTTCTATTTTACGGTCTGAAGGGTCTTTAAGCGTAGTAGCAGTTGGTACTGGTATGGTTAATTTCTTTGTAAGTTTAGATACGGACGAATCCACCAATGGCAGATTCTCCCATGTAGCTGTCATGGACTCTGGAAACAGGTAACTTGACTTAAATCTGCGAGGTATAGAAAACCGTTTATTCGGATTCTTTCGTGTTTCTAGTAACATTTTATTAAGAGATTCCGAAACAGGAAAACACATCGGAGATCTCTGTCATTTAGTAAAGACGACTTCATCATTTGTCAGAGGCTCCTCAGTTTCTGTAAACTTCAGAGACTGACGCACCGCTCTGATGAGATTATCATTGCCCGGGCTGTCAAAATCGTCACTATCTGACTGCTGGTCTACTTCGCTCTCCTCACCCTCATCCGTAGTGAGGTCTAGCATAGAATTATCAGAAAACAACCTAGCAGAAACTGGCAAATCATAAGACAAAAGAAACTTATCCTTTCCACCCAAAGTGGACTTGGACTTTTGGTAAGATTGAGACCCCTCCGGTAACTCTAGCGGTCTCACCTTAGACTCAGATCTTGCCGAGTGGCGGCCAATTCTGATTGCAATCCAACCAGGACATTTGCAAGCATAGCCCATGGAGGGTCCGGAGATGAAACTGGCTTTAAAACCGGAGTGGAAATTGTATTTGTAGCTGAATTCACAAAACATAATGTACATGTGGTAGATCCATTCCCCCCCCCCACCCCCCGTGCTCCGTGTACCGCTCTCTGTACATGGAGCCGGGCTTACATGCGGCTGAGAAGAGGCCGGCAGGCGGCTAACGGGAGCCGGGGAGCGCACAGCATAGAGCCGTGGAGCGGCCTATGCACGCACGGCTCAGGGAGCGGTATCGGCGGGGACTTGTAAGCGGCGGTGGCGCTGGAAGCGGCGGCGGGCGGCTCTCCTAACACCCCCCCCTAAGTACAGCGCCTTAGAAGGATTGCCCAATACAGTTCCCCACACAGCGGGGCGGCAGCGTGAGCTGACCGCCCCAACCCAACATACCTGGACTCCCTGTAGTGAGGGCTATGATGGGGCTTCTTGTTAAAGCTCCGTCCAGCTTTCCTGCAGGCAGTTCTGCACGTGGTGTGAGGGAGCTTTTTTTAGAGAGGCCCGACACCCACAGCTGCTAGTAGCAGCTTCCACTATCCCAAACCCACACCTATTGGAAGGGGGGAAGGGATGTGGAAATTGTTGGGAAAAAAAAATTAGAAAAAAAAATTCCAATGAATGTGGATAAACTCCACAAGCCTTCTTGCTGTGTCGAGCACAGAAAAAACACTGAGGTACTCTGGGATATGGAGGGGAGGAGTAGTTCCAAAATTAATTTATTCAGTGCCTTGTTCCTGTGGAAGCCGTCCATATCCCAAGAGTACTCCAGTGACCCCTATGGATTCAAAGAAAAGGATTTACCTGGTAAGTACCAAAATCCTATTTTTTAATACCTACCGGTAAATCCTTTTCTCTTAGTCCGTAGAGGATGCTGGGCGCCCGTGGATAAAAAAGAAATCTATTTTTTCATACGTCCTAGAGGATGCTGGGGGTGCTTCAAGAGCCATGGGGTTTATACCAAAGCTCTAGAACGGGCGGGAGAGTGCGGATGACTCTGCAGCACCGATTGACCAAACAAGAGGTCCTCCTCAGTAAGGGTATCCAAACTTGGAAAACTTCGCAAAGGTGTTTGATCCCGACCAAGTAGCAGCTCGGCAAAGGTGTAATGCCGAGACCCCTCGGGCAGCCGCCAAGGATGAGCCCACTTTTCTGGTAGAATGGGCCTTCACTGATTTCGGTAACCGCAATCCCGCCGTAGAATGAGCTTGCGTATTACAGATCCAGCGTGCAATAGTCTGCTTGGAAGCAGGAGTCCCAATCTTGTTGGGAGCCCACAGGACAAACAGAGCCTCTGTTTTCCTAATTTGAGCCGTTCTGGCGACAGATTTTCAAAGCTCTGACCACATCGAGAGACTTCGATTCCGCTAAGGCGTCAGTAGCCACTGGCACCACAATAGGCTGGTTTACGTGAAACGATGAAACCACTTCTGGCAGAAACTGTTGACGAGTTCTCAACACCGCTCTATCAGCATGGAAGATGGCTTTTGTGAGACAAAGCCGCCAATTCAGATACCCGCCTTGCGGATGCCAAGGCCAACAACATGACTACTTTCCAAGTAAGGAATTTCAACTCAACCTTACGCAAAGGTTCGAACCAATGAGATTGCAGGAGCTGCAACACCACATTAAGATCCCATGGTGCCACTGGGGGCACAAAGGGAGGTTGGATGTGCAGCACGCCTTTCACAAAGGTCTGAACTTCTGGAAGAGAGGCCAACTCTTTCTGAAAAAAGATTGATAAGGCCGAAATTTGTACTTTAATGGAGCCTAACTTTAGGCCTGCATCCACACCTGCTTGTAGAAAATGGAGCAAACGCCCCAGCTGAAATTCTTCCGTAGGAGCCTTCTTGAATTCACACCAAGACACATATTTTCTCCAAATACCGTGGTAATGCTTCGCCGTTACTTCTTTTCTAGCCTGAAGTAGTGTGGGAATGACTTCACTGGGAATACCCTTCCGGGCTAGGATCTGGCGTTCAACCGCCATGCTGTCAAACGTAGCCGCGGTAAGTCCTGATACATGCACAGTCCTTGCTGTAACAGATCCTCCCGTAGAGGAAGAGGCCAGGGATCTTCTATGAGCAATTCTTGAAGATCTGGATACCAGGTCCTCCTTGGCCAGTCTGGAACAATGAGTATCGCCTGAACCCTTGTTCTTATGATCTTTATCACCTTTGGAATGAGTGGGAGTGGAGGGAACACATAGACCGACTGAAACACCCACGGTGTCACCAGGACGTCCACCGCTATTGCTTGAGGGTCCCTCGACCTGGAACAATATCTCTGAAGTTTCTTGTTGAGGCGAGACGCCATCATGTCTATGTGAGGAATTCCCCAACGACTTGTCATTTCTGCAAAGACCTCTTGATGAAGACCCCACTCACCTGGATGGAGATCGTGTCTGCTGAGGAAGTCTGCTTCCCAGTTGTCCACTCCTGGAATGAAGACTGCTGACAGAGCGCTTGCATGTTTCTCCGCCCAGCGAAGAACTTTTGTGGCCTCCGCCATCGCCGCTCTGCTCTTTGTTCCACCCTGGCGGTTTATGTACGCCACTGCTGTTATGTTGTCTGACTGAATCAAGACGGGCAGACCGCGAAGATGTTCCGCTTGCCGAAGGCCGTTGTAAATGGCCCTTAATTCCAGAATGTTTATGGGCAGACAAGCTTCCTGGCTTGACCATTTTCCCTGAAAAATTTTCCCCTGTGTGACTGCTCCCCAGCCTCGGAGACTTGCATCTGTGGTCACCAGGATCCAATCCTGAATCCCGACCCTGCGCCCTTCTAGGAGGTGAGAACTGCGCAGCCACCACAGGAGAGAGATTCTGGTCCTGGAAGATAGAATTATTTTCCGGTGCATGTTCAGGTGAGACCCGGACCACTTGTCCAACAGGTCCCACTGAAACACTCTGGCATGGAACCTGCCAAACTGAATGGCCTCGTAGGTCGCCACCATCTTCCCGAGCAACCGAGTGCATTGAAGAATCGACACTCTTGCCGGTTTCAGAATCTGTTTTACCATGTTCTGTATTTCCAGAGCCTTTTCCACTGGAGGAAATACTCTCTGTAATTCTGTATCCAGAATCATACCCAAGAACGACAGTCATGTCGTCGGAACCAACTGTGATTTTGGCAAGTTTAGGAGCCAACCATGTTGCTGCAGAATTGTCAGTGAGAGCGTAACGTTTTTCAGTAATTGCTCCTTTGATCTCGCCTTTATCAGGAGATCGTCCAAGTACGGGATAATTGTGATACCCTGCTTGCGCAGGAGAACCATCATTTCCCCCATAACCTTGCTGAAAATCCTCAGAGCCGTGGACAGGCCAAACGGCAACGTCTGAAATTGGTAATGACAATCCTGAACAGCAAACCTCAGGTAAGCCTGATGTGGAGGATATATGGGAACGTGTAAGTAGGCATCCTTTATGTCTACCGACACCATAAAATCCCCCTCCTCCAGACTGGAGATCACTGCTCGGAGAGATTCCATCTTGAATTTGAATTTTTTTAGATAGAAATTGAGGGATTTGAGGTTCAAAATCGGTCTGACTGAGCCATCCGGCTTTGGGACCACGAACAGGCTCGAATAAAAGCCTTCCCCCTGCTGTGACGGGGGTACTGTGACAATGACATGATTTTGACACAGCTTTAGAATTGCAGTGCATAGTACCTCCCTTTCTGGAAGAGAATCTGGCAAGGCCGATTTGAAAAATCGGTGAGGGGGCACGTCTTGAAAATAAGAATTTACTTACCGATAATTCTATTTCTCGGAGTCCGTAGTGGATGCTGGGGTTCCTGAAAGGACCATGGGGAATAGCGGCTCCGCAGGAGACAGGGCACAAAAAGTAAAGCTTTAGGATCAGGTGGTGTGCACTGGCTCCTCCCCCTATGACCCTCCTCCAAGCCTCAGTTAGGATACTGTGCCCAGACGAGCGTACACAATAAGGAAGGATTTATGAATCCCGGGTAAGACTCATACCAGCCACACCAATCACACTGTACAACCTGTGATCTGAACCCAGTTAACAGTATGATAACAGCGGAGCCTCTGAAAGATGGCTCACAACAATAATAACCCGATTTTTGTAACTATGTACAAGTATTGCAGATAATCCGCACTTGGGATGGGCGCCCAGCATCCACTACGGACTCCGAGAAATAGAATTATCGGTAAGTAAATTCTTATTTTCTCTATCGTCCTAGTGGATGCTGGGGTTCCTGAAAGGACCATGGGGATTATACCAAAGCTCCCAAACGGGCGGGAGAGTGCGGATGACTCTGCAGCACCGAATGAGAGAACTCCAGGTCCTCCTTAGCCAGGTTATCAAATTTGTAGGATTTTACAAACGTGTTTGCCCCTGACTAAATAGCCGCTCGGCAAAGTTGTAAAGCCGAGACCCCTCGGGCAGCCGCCCAAGATGAGCCCACCTTCCTTGTGGAATGGGCATTTACATATTTTGGCTGTGGCAGGCCTGCCACAGAATGTGCAAGCTGAATTGTATTACACATCCAACTAGCAAAAGTCTGCTTAGAAGCAAGAGCACCCAGTTTGTTGGGTGCATACAGGATAACAGCAAGTCAGTTTTCCTGACTCCAGCCGTCCTGGAACCTATATTTTCAGGGCCCTGACCACATCTAGCAACTTGGAGTCCTCCAAGTCCCTAGTAGGCGCAAGACACCACAATAAGCTGGTTCAGGTGAAACACTGACACCACCTTAGGGAGAGAACTGGGGACGAGTCCGCAGCTCTGCCCTGTCCGAATGGACAAACAGATATGGGCTTTTTTGAGAAAAAAACCACCAATTTTACACTCGCCTGGTCCAGGCCAGGTCCAAGAGCATGTTCACTTTTCATGTGAGATGCTTCAAATCCACAGATTTGACTGGTTTTAAACCAATGTGTTTTGAGGAATCCCAGAACTACGTTGAGATCCCACAGTGCCACTGGAGGCACAAAAGGGGGTTGTATATGCAATACTCCCTTGACAAACTTCTGGACTTCAGGAACTGAAGCCAATTCTTTCTGGAAGAAAAATCGACAGGGCCGAAATTTGAACCTTAATGGACCCCAATTTGAGGCCCATAGACACCCCTGTTTGCAGGAAATGCAGGAATCGACCGAGTTGAAATTTCTTCGTGGGGCCTTCCTGGCCTCACACCACGCAACATATTTTCGCCACATGTGGTGATAATGTTGTGCGGTCACCTCCTTTCTGGCTTTGACCAGGGTAGGAATGACCTCTTCCTGAATGCCTTTTCCCTTAGGATCCGGCGTTCCACCGCCATGCCGTCAAACGCAGCTGCGGTAAGTCTTGGAACAGACATGGTACTTGCTGAAACAAGTCCCTTCTTAGCGGCAGAGGCCATAAGTCCTCTGTGAGCATCTCTTGAAGTTCCGGGTACCAAGTCCTTCTTGGCCAATCCGGAGCCATGAGTATAGTTCTTACTCCTCTACGTCTTATAATTCTCAGTACCTTAGGTATGAAAAGCAGAGGATGGAACACATACACCGACTGGTACACCCACGGTGTTACCAGAACGTCCACAGCTATTGCCTGAGGGTCTCTTAACCTGGCGCAATACCTGTCCCGTTTTTTGTTCAGACGGGACGCCATCATGTCCACCTTTGGTAATTCCCAACGGTTTACAATCATGTGGAAAACTTCCCCATGAAGTTCCCACTCTGCCGGGTGGAGGTCGTGCCTACTGAGGAAGTCTGCTTCCCAGTTTCCATTCCCGGAATGAAACACTGCTGACAGTGCTATCACATGATTTTCCGCCCAGCGAAAAGTCCTTGCAGTTTTTGCCACTGCCCTCCTGCTTCTTGTGCCGCCCTGTCTATTTACGTGGGCGACTGCCGTGATGTTTTATCCCACTGGATCAATACCGGCTGACCTTGAAGCAGAGGTCTTGCTAAGCGTAGAGCATTATAAATTTACCCTTAGCTATATTTATGTGGAGAAAAGTCTCCAGACTTGATCACACTCCCTGGAAATTTTTTCCTTGTGTGACTGCTCCCCAGCCTCTCGGGCTGGCCTCCGTGGTCACCAACATCCAAAACTGAATGCCGAATCTGCGGCCCTCTAGAAGATGAGCACTCTGTAACCACCACAGGAGAGACACCCTTGTCCTTGGATATAGGGTTATCCGCTGATGCATCTGAAGATGCGATCCGGACCATTTGTCCAGCAGATCCCACTGAAAAGTTCTTGCATGAAATCTGCCGACTGGAATTGCTTCGAAGGAAGTCACCATTTTTTTACCATGGCCCTTGTGCAATGATGCACTGATTTTAGGAGGTTCCTGACTAGCTCGGATAACTCCCTGGCTTTCTCTTCCGGGAGAAACACCTTTTTCTGGACTGTGTCCAGAATCATCCCTAAGCACAGGAGACTTGTTGTCGGGATCAGCTGCGAATTTGGAATATTTAGAATCCACCCCTGCTGTTGTAACAGTATCCGAGATAGTGCTACTCCGACCTCCAACTGTTCCCTGGACTTTGCCCTTATCAGGAGATCGTCCAAGTAAGGGATAATTAAGACGCCTTTTCTTCGAAGAAGAACCATCATTTCGGCCATTACCTTGGTAAAGACCCGGGGTGCCGTGGACAATCCAAACGGCAGCGTCTGAAACGGATAGTGACAGTTCTGTACCACGAACCTGAGGTACCCTTAGTGATAAGGGCAAATTTGGGACATGGAGGTAAGCATCCCTGATGTCTCGGGACACCATATAGTCCCCTTCTTCCCGGTTCGTTATCACTGCTCTGAGTGACTCCATCTTGATTTGAACCTTTGTAAGTGTTCAAATTTTTTTAGATTTAGAATAGGTCTCACCTAGCCTTCTGGCTTCAGTACCACAATATAGTGTGGAATAATACCCCTTTTCTTGTTGTAGGAGGGGTAATTTAATTATCACCTGCTGGGAATACAGCTCGTGAATTGTTTCCCATACTGCCTCCTTGTCGGAGGGAGACCTTGGTAAAGCAGACTTCAGGAGCCTGCGCAGGGGAAACGTCTCGACATTCCAATCTGTACCCCTGGGATACTACTTGTAGGATCCAGGGGTCCTGTACGGTCTCAGCGTCCTGCTGAGAGCTTGTCAGAAGCGGTGGAACGCTTCTGTTCCTGGGAATGGGCTGCCTGCTGCAGTCTTCTTCCCTTTCCTCTATCCCTGGGCAGATATGACTCTTATAGGGACGAAAGGACTGAAGCTGAAAAGACGGTGTCTTTTTCTGCAGAGATGTGACTTAGGGTAAAAACGGTGGATTTTCCAGCAGTTGCCGTGGCCACCAGGTCCGATGGACCGACCCCAAATAACTCCTCTTCCTTTATACGGCAATACACCTTTGTGCCGTTTGGAATCTGCATCACCTGACCACTGTCGTGTCCATAAAACATCTTCTGGCAGATATGGACATCGCACTTACTCTTGATGCCAGAGTGCAAATATCCCTCTGTGCATCTCGCATATATAGAAATGCATCCTTTAAATGCTCTATAGTCAATAAAATACTGTCCCTGTCAAGGGTATCAATATTTTTAGTCAGGGAATCCGACCAAGCCACCCCAGCTCTGCACATCCAGGCTGAGGCGATCGCTGGTCGCAGTATAACACCAGTATGTGTGTATATACTTTTTATGATATTTTCCAGCCTCCTGTCAGCTGGCTCCTTGAGGACGGCCCTATCTATAGACGGTACCGCCACTTGTTCTGATAAGCGTGTGAGCGCCTTATCCACCCTAAGGGGTGTTTCCCAACGCGCCCTAACTTCTGGCGGGAAAGGGTATACCGCCCATATTTTCTATCGGGGGGAACCCACGCATCATCACACACTTCATTTAATTTATCTGATTCAGGAAAAACTACGGTAGTTTTTTCACATCCCACATAATACCCTCTTTTGTGGTACTTGTAGTATCAGAAATATGTAACACCTCCTTCATTGCCCTTAACGTGTGGCCCTAATAAGGAATACGTTTGTTTATTCACCGTCGACACTGGATTCAGTGTCCCTGTCTGTGTCTGTGTCGACCGACTAAAGTAAACGGGCGTTTTAAAACCCCTGACGGTGTTTTTGAGACGTCTGGACCGGTACTAATTGTTTGTCGGCCGTCTCATGTCGTCAACAGACCTTGCCGCGTGTTGACATTATCACGTAATTCCCTAAATAAGCCATCCATTCCGGTGTCGACTCCCTAGAGAGTGACATCACCATTACAGGCAATTTCTCCGCCTCCTCACCAACATCGTCCTCATACATGTCGACACACACGTACCGACACACAGCACACACACAGGGAATGCTCTGATAGAGGACAGGACCTACTAGCCCTTTGGAGAGACAGAGGGAGAGTTTGCCAGCACACACCAAAAACGCTATAATTATATAGGGACAACCTTATATAAGTGTTTTCCCTTATAGCATCTTTTTTATATATTTCTAACGCCAAATTAGTGCCCCCCCTCTCTGTTTTAACCCTGTTTCTGTAGTGCAGTGCAGGGGAGAGCCTGGGAGCCTTCCCTCCAGCCTTTCTGTGAGGGAAAATGGCGCTGTGTGCTGAGGAGATAGGCCCCGCCCCTTTTTCGGCGGCCTCGTCTCCCGCTCTTAACGGATTCTGGCAGGGGTTAAATATCTCCATATAGCCCCCGGAGGCTATATGTGAGGTATTTTTAGCCAAAAATAGGTTTTCATTGCCTCCCAGGGCGCCCCCCTCCCAGCGCCCTGCACCCTCAGTGACTGCCGTGTGAAGTGTGCTGAGAGGAAATGGCGCACAGCTGCAGTGCTGTGCGCTACCTTAAGAAGACTGAGGAGTCTTCATGCCGCCGATTCTGGACCTTCTTCTTGTTTCAGCATCTGCAAGGGGGCCGGCGGCGAGGCTCCGGTGACCATCCAGGCTGTACCTGTGATCGTCCCTCTGGAGCTAATGTCCAGTAGCCAAAGAAGCCAATCCATCCTGCACGCAGGTGAGTTCACTTCTTCTCCCCTAAGTCCCTCGTTGCAGTGATCCTGTTGCCAGCAGGACTCACTGTAAAATAAAAAACCTAAGCTAAACTTTTCTAAGCAGCTCTTTAGGAGAGCCACCTAGATTGCACCCTTCTCGGCCGGGCACAAAAATCTAACTGAGGCTTGGAGGAGGGTCATAGGGGGAGGAGCCAGTGCACACCACCTGATCCTAAAGCTTTACTTTTTGTGCCCTGTCTCCTGCGGAGCCGCTATTCCCCATGGTCCTTTCAGGAACCCCAGCATCCACTAGGACGATAGAGAAACTCCAATTTGTACCCTTGGGATACTATTTCTAATATCCAAGGATCCAGGTCCGAGTGCACCCAGACCTGACTGAAAAGTTTGAGACGTGCCCCCACCGGTGCAGACTCCCGCAGAGGAGCCCCAGCGTCATGCGGTGGATTTGGTAGAAGCCAGGGAGGACTTCTGCTCTTGGGAACTTGCCACAGCCTGTGACCTTTTCCCCCTTCCTCTTCCTCTCGTAGCAAGGAAGGAAGACCCTCGTCCTTTTTTGTATTTATTGGGCCAAAAGGACTGCATCTGATAGTGGGGCATTTTCTTTTGTTGTGCAGGCACATAAGGTAGGAACGATGACTTACCCGTGGTAGCCATAGATACCAGGTCAGTGAGTCAGTCACCAAACAAGACACTACCGTTAAACGGCAGAGACTCCATAGTCTTCTTAGAGTCAGCATCAGCATTCCAGTGATGAATCCACAATGCCCTCCTAGCCGAGACTGCCAGCGTCCCTGATATGACCCAGTGTCAAAAGCACGCTATCCCTGTCCAGGGAATCTCTCTCAGATGACAAGTTATCTGCCCACTTTTCAATAGCGCCACTCACCCATGCCGATGCAACGGCAGGTCTGAGCAGCGTACCTGTAGTGACAAATGGATTTTAGTGTATTTTCCTGCTTACGATCCGCAGGATCCTTTAGGGCTGCAGTGTCAGGAAATGGAAGCGCCACCTTTTTGGACAGCCGCGATAGAGCTTTGTCCACCGTGGGGGTTGACTCCCACTTTTCCCTGTCCCCAGAGGGGAACGGATATGCCACCGGAATTCTCTTGGGAACCTGTACCTTCTTGTCAGGATTTTCCCAAGCTTTTTAAAAAAATGCGTTCAGTTCATGAGAGGGAGGAAACGTTACCTCAGGTTTCTTTCCCTTAAACATGCAGACCCTAGTATCAGGAACAGCAGGGTCTTCTGTAATATGTAATACGTCTTATCGCCACAATCATGTACTGAATGCTCTTAGCCAGTTTAGGATTCAATCTGGCATCACTACAGACGACACTGGAATCAGAGTCCGTGTCGGTATCTGTATCCGCTATCTGGGTAAATGAACACTTCTGTGACCCCAATGGGGTCTGTACTTGTGATAATGCATCCTCCATGGATTTTCTCCATGTCTGGTTCTGAGACTCAGATTTATTTAATCTCTTATTCAACCGAGTCACATTTGCATTCAAAACACTCAATACATTTACCCAATCAGCCATCGGCGGTGCCGACACGGTCAGTCCCAGTCTTTTCTGTCCCCCCTCCAGCCTCCTCCTGGGAAGAGCACTCAGCCTCAGACATGTCACAGAAGTAGGTCTGCTTCTCTCCCCACAGTCCTACGATGCAGGCAGCCTGTTGCCAGCAGGTCTCCCTGAAAATAATAAACCTAACTAAGTATTTTTCGGAGAAACTCTGGAGAGCCTCTCAGTGTGCATCCAGTCTCACCGGGCACAGAATCTAACTGGAGGGGCATAGAGGGAGGAGCCAGTTCACACCCCTTTTAAAGTCTTAAAGTGCCCATGTCTCCTGCAGATCCCGTCTATACCCCATGGTTCTTGAAGCATCCCCAGCATCCTCTAGGACATACGAGAAATGACTGTAATAAAAGTACACTGGAAGACCTCATGTTTTTCTCTGTGCACATCCTGGCTCATCCTTCTGCACATCTGACATCATACACGTGTTATGATGGGTCAAATGCACAACACTGCAGGACTGGCGTGCACTGGAGCGGGAATCCAACAGCTGTCCAATCACTGACAGCCTGCCGGGTGCATTCAGCCAACCCAGCTCTCTGACAATTTCGGTGAAGGTCACGGTCCACCGGAAATGCCCTCCATACAGCCTTATCCGGCAGGTCCCCCTGGGACCCACAGGGCCCTAAGCAGCCGCCTTGGTGATCGCACCCCCCCTCTCCTCCACCCCCGGCAGCGGTCACTGAAGGAGTGCCCATGCGACCGGGGGAGCCGCGCTGCACTGGGAGCTGTCAGCAGCCGCCACCCGGTGCAGCATCATGTAAACCGATAAGCCAGCACTCATGCTGGCTTATAGGGGGTAATAAGAATTTACCGGGGCTAATTGGATATCCCCCTTAATGACTCATTGTGCATAAACAGGAAAGTCCGATGTGAGTAGGAAAATATCAAGATCACGTTATCTTAAGTATCTTTGGGGGAGACTTATCAAAACTTGCACAACGTGGAGAGAGCTAAGCTTCCAACCAATAAGCTCGTGACATTTTATAGGCTGTGACCTCTATCTACTAAGCCTCGGAAAAAGATAAAGTGGACGGCGCTAAAATACCAGCCAATCAGCTTGTAACTGTCATTTCTCATACGTCCTAGAGGATGCTGGGGTCACATTAGAACCATAGGGGTATAGACGGGATCCGCAGGAGACATGGGCACTTTAAGACTTTGAAAGGGTGTGACCTGGCTCCTCCCTCTATGCCCCTCTTCCAGACTCCAGTTTTAGAATTGTGCCCAGGCAGACTGGATGCACTCTAGGGGAGCTCTACTGCGTTTCTCTGGAAAAGACTTATGTTAGGTTTTTTATTTTCAGGGAGGCTGCTGGCAACAGTCTCCCTACTTCGTGGGACTTAGGGGAGAGAAGTATGACCAACTTCTGGTGAGTTCAATGGCTCTGCTTCTGGGTGACAGGACACCATTAGCTCCTGAGGGTGATGATCGCTGGGCGCTCCCGGATGCTCACTCCCGCAGCCTGTCGTCACCCCCTTACAGCCAGAAGACAGGTGAGTAGCAGAAGATCAGAAGACTTCTCCAGTGAAGGCATTCTGAGGTACCGCGCAGTGCGCCATGCTCCCACACATACACAGGCACTGCGGGGGGAGGGGGGGGGGGGGGGGGGCGCCCTGGGCAGCATAAATCCTCATTAAAAGTTAACTGGCAAGAGGGGACATTAGTGCCTGGGCACTGTCCTAACCCCCGCCAGTATAATTATTTGTTTGAGCGGGACAGAAGCGTGCCATTACGGGTGCGGAGCTTCTTCCTCACTCGCACAGCTTACTGCTCGGCGCCATTTCCTCTCCAGAAGGCTGCAGAGACGCTGGTCCTTCCTTACACTGCTGACAAGTATCAGGGTGCAAAACGGGGGGGGGGGGGGGGAGCAGTATATATTGGTGCACTATTTTTAATATTTAAAAGCGCTACAGGTCTGATGCATTTTTTTTTAGTGTTTTCAGAGTTGTTAGTTTGGCGCTGGGTTGTGAGCTGGCAAATCCTCTGTGTCCCTCTGACAGACTTTACTGTGGGTCTGTGGGTGTTTGGTACACGTGTGTCGACACGTCTGAGGCTGAGTGCTCTTCCCAGGAGGAGGCTGTATTAGGGACACAGAGGACTGTGGGGGTGACCCTGTCAGCACCGCCAACTCCTGACTGGGTGAATGTCTTGAATGCGAATATGGCTCTTATCAGTAAGAGATTAGATAAGTCTGAGTCTCAGACCCAGGCGTGGAAAAAATCTGTGGAGGATATGTTATTGCAAGTCCAGGACCCCTCGGGGTCGCAAAAACGTTCTTTTGCCCAGTTGATGCACACTGATACCGACAAAGACTCTATTTCCAGTGTCGACTATAGTGATTCCAGATTCGATCCAAAATTGGCAAAGAGCATTCAGTACATGATTGTGGCTATTAAAGATGTATTACATATCACTGAGGACCCTGCTGTTCCTGATAAACGGGTCTGTATGTATAATGAAAAGAAACCGGAGGTGACGTTTCCTCCCTCTCATGAGCTGAACGCTCTATTTGAAAAAGTCTGGGAAAGCCCTGACAGAAAGTTTCAAATACCCAAAAGGATTCCAGGTACTTATCCTTTTCCCACTGAGGACAGGAAAAAGTGGGAGTCACCCCCATTTTGGACAAGGCCCTGTCACGTTTGTCTAAAAAGGTGGCTCTCCCCGCACCGGGCACGGCAGCCCTTAAGGACCCAGCAGATCGTAAGCAAGAAACTACGTTAAAATCCATTTATGCGACCACGGGTACGCTGCTCAGACCTGCCATTGCATCTGCGTAGGCCTCGATGATTTGATATCTACGGCTACCGCGGGTAAGTCATCTTTTTTACCTTATGTTCCTCAGCAACAAAAGAAAACGCACCACTATCAAATGCAGTCCTTTCGGCCCAATAAATACAGAAGAGGGCGAGGTTCTTCCTTCCTTGCTAGTAGAGGGAGGGGAAGAGGTAAAGGATCAACAACCTTGTCGAGTTCGCAGGAGCAGAAGTCTTCCCCTGCTTCTGCCAAATCCACCGCATGAGGCTGGGACTCTTCAGTCAGTTCTGGATTCGTTCGGGCCTTGACCCGTGGGTTTTACAAAGTGTCCCAAGGGTACAAACTGGAATTTCAAGACATTGCCCCTCGCCGATTTTTCAAATCGGCCTTACCAGTTTCTCCTCCGGACAGGGAGGTAGTAAGCGAGGCTATACAAAAGTTGCGTCAGAATCAAGTCACGATCCTGGTTCCCCGGACACAACGGGGAGAAAGCTTTTATTCAAGCCTTTTCGTGGTCCCGAAGCCGGACGGCTCGGTCAGGCCAATCCTAAACCTGAAATCCCTAAATTTCTCCCTGAAGAAGTTCAAATTCAAAATGGAATCTCTCAGGGCAGTGATCTCCAGACGGAGGAAGGAGATTTCATGGTTTCGGTGGACATAAAGGATGCCTACTTACATGTTCCCATTTATCCTCCGCATCAGGCTTTCCTGAGATTTGCGATTCAGGATTGTCATTACCAATTTCAGACGTTGCCATTTGGTCTATCCACAGCTCCGAGGATTTTCACCAAGGTGATGGCAGAAATGATGGTTCTCCTTCGCAAACAAGGAGTCACTATTATCCCGTACTTGGACGATCTCCTGATAAAGGAGAGATCCAGGGACCAGCTGGTGCGAAACATTGCACTCTCCCCGACAGTTCAACAACACGGTTGGCTCCAAAACTTGCCAAAGTCACAGTTGCTTCCAACAACGCGATTGTCGTTTTTGGGAATGATACTGGACACAGAACTTCAGAGAGTTTTTCTTCCAGTGGAAAAGGCTCTGGAAATCCAGAGTCTGGTCAAACAAGTTCTGAAACCAGCAAGTGTGTCAATCCATCAATGCATTCGGTTGCTGGGGAAGATGGTTGCGGCCTACGAGGCCATTCACTTTGGCAGGTTCCATGCCAGAGTGTTCTAGTGGGACCTGTTGGACAAGTGGTCCCGGTCCCACCTACACATGCACCGGAGGATAATCCTGTCTTCCAAGACCAGGAGCTCACTCCTGTGGTGGCTGCACAGCTCTCACCTCCTAGAGGGGCGCAGGTTCGGGATCCAGGACTGGATCCTAGTAACCACGGATGCAAGCCTCCGAGGCTGGGGGGCAGTCACACTGGGAAAAAACTTCCAAGGAAGATGGTCAAGTCAGGAAACTTGTCTCCACATAAACGTTCCGGAGTTAAGGGCCATTTACAACGACCTTCTGCAAGCGGATCATCATCTTCAAGATCTGCCCGTACTGATCCAGTCGGACAATGTAACAGCAGTAGCGCACATAAACCGTCAGGGCGGAACAAAAAGCAGACCGGCAATGGCGGAAACCACAAGGATTCTCCGCTGGGCGGAAAAGCATACAAGCGCTCTGTCAGCGGTCTTCATTCCAGGCGTGGATAACTGGGAAGCAGACTTCCACAGCAGACACGATCTCCTTCCAGGAGAGTGGGGCCTCCACCAAGAAGTCTTCGCAGAGGTGACAAGTCGTTGGGGAGTTCCTCAAGTAGACATGATGACATCTCGTCTCAACAAGAAGCTTCAGAGATATTATTCCAGGTCAATGGACCCTCAGGCAATAGCAGTGGATGCACTGGTGACACCGTGGGTGTTTCAGTCGGTGTATGTATTCCCTCCACTTCCTCTCATTCCAAAAGTTCTAAAGATCATAAGAAGAACAAAGATTTGGGCGATCCTCATTGTTCCAGACTGGCTAAGGAGGGCTTGGTATCCAGATCTTCAGGAATTACTCATAGGAGATCCCTGGCCTCTTCCTCTGCGCGAGGACCTGTTACAACAAGGGCCGTGTGTGTGTGTATCAGGACTTACCGCGGCTACATTTGACGGCATGGCGGTTGAGCGCCAAATCCTAGCCCGTAAGGGTATTCCCAGTGAAGTCATTCCCACACTTATTCAGGCCAGATAAGGGGTAACGTCTAAACATTACCACCGTATTTGGAGAAAGTGTGTGTCTTGGTGTGAATCCAAGAAGGCTCCTACGGAAGAGTTCCAGCTAGGACGTTTTCTCCATTTTCTACAAGCTGGTGTGGATGCGGGCCTAAAATTGGGCTCAATTAAAAGGTACAGATTTCAGCATTATCGGTTTTCTTTCAGAAACAATTGGCCTCCCTTCCAGAAGTTCAGACTTTCGTGAAAGGCGTGTTGCACATCCAACCTCCATTTGTGCCTCCAGTGGCACCATGGGATCTTAATGTGGTGTTGCAGTTCCTTCAATCACATTGGTTTGAACCTTTACAGAAGGTGGAGTTGAAGTTCCTCACTTGGAAAGTGGTCATCCTGTTGGCCTTGGCATCTGCAAGGCAGGTGTCTGAGTTAGCGGCCTTGTCTCACAAGAGCCCTTATTTGATCATCCATGAAAATAGAGCTGAATTGAGGACACGTCAGCAATTTCTATCGATGGTGGTTTCGTCGTTCCACATGAACCAGCCTATTGTGGTGCCTGTGGCTACCGACGCCTTCGCTGAGTCAAAGTCTCTGGATGTGGTCAGAGCTTTGAAGATTTGTGTCACTAGAACGGCTCAGATTAGGAAAACAGAGGCTCTTTTTGTCCTGTATGCTCCCAACAAGATTGGGTGTCCTGCTTCCAAGCAGGCCATTGCGCGCTGGACTTGCGGTACGATTCAGCGTGCTCATTCTACGGCAGGATTTCCGTTACCGAAATCGGTGAAGGCCGATTCTACTAGAAAGGTGGGCTCGTCCTGGGCGGCTGCCCGGGGGGTCGCGGCGTTACAGTTTTGCCGAGCAGCTACTTGGTCAGGATCAAACACTTTTGCTAAGTTTTACAAGTTTGATACCTTGGCCGATGAGGACCTCAAATTTGGTGCTGCAGAGTTATCCGCACTCTCCCGCCCGTTCTAGAGCTTTGGTATAACCCTATGGTTCTAATGTGACCCCAGCATCCTCTAGGACGTATGAGAAAATAGGATTTTAATACCTACCGGTAAATCCTTTTCTTAGTCCGTAGAGGATGCTGGGCGCCCGTCCCAGTGCGTACTGTATCTGCAGGTATTAGTTGTGGTTACACACATGTTGTGTTACGTTTATTGTCAGCATGTTGCTGCAATTGTTCATGCCGTTGGCTTGTGTTCCGTTGAATGCCACATTGTGCGGCATGCTTGAGGTGTGAGCTGGTATGAAGCTCACCTTAGTTTAACAATAAATCCTTTCCTCGAAATGTCAGTCTCCCTGGGCACAGTTCCTATAACTGGAGTCTGGAGGAGGGGCATAGAGGGAGGAGCCAGTTCACACCCTTTCAAAGTCTTAAAGTGCCCATGTCTCCTGCGGATCCCTTCTATACCCCCATGGTTCTAATGTGACCCCAGCATCCTCTACAGACTAAGAGAAAAGGATTTACCGGTAGGTATTAAAATCCATGTCTCAGGCTGGGTTTGATAAAATAGGCAGTTAGAAGTTGATTGGCTGGTACTTTATCTCCAGCCAAGGCTTAAGGGGGGTACTCACGGGAGAGATGTGTGCTGAACGATCTTAACACAGACCGCTCAGCACACATCTCTCACCCCGCTCAGCACAGCGCGATGTGCTGAGCGAGGGGGAAAGCCGACGGGGGGCCGCTCACTTCACACAACGGTGAAGTGAGCGACCCGCTAGATTGAGCCTGCATGCAGCTCAATCTAGCATCGGCGATAGCGATGCGCGGGGCCGCGCATCGCTATCGCTGGAGGGCATACACACGGCAGATCCGTGCTTAAAATCTAAGCAATCTAGCAAGATTGCTTAGATTTTAAGCACGGATCTCTCCGTGTGTACCCCCCTTTCGTAAATAGCCCCCTTAGTACATACTGTAGACCCGTCTGTTTGAAAAGGACAGTTAGGAGTAGATTGATTGGTAGTTTAGCTCTCTCCAAGCTTTGCTACATCTCACCTTTTATTTCTAAAAGGCTTCTATAAAAAGTTTTAGGCACATATAGGTGAATGTCATTAGTAGCTTCTGTTAAACAAATTTGTGTTTCTGGTTTAATGATCCTGTTACCTTGAGGCAAGTTATTGGCTTGTATGTGCCATGCTGCAATATTCACTACATACATTCCTTTTTAGGCTTCCATCTCTGCTCTTCGGTCACACATTCATGTATTGTGTCATCCACTCATTTCTGTTGCCCATGGGCATTGGGAGGTGCTTTACACACTGGATATACAGTAACCATATACAAAGAACATAGATCCCATGTAAAAATTTAGCTGAAAAGCACAGGGGAAAAATAAAAATACATTTTTAGAAGAAACTATGGAAGAGCACAAGGAAGCCAATTAAATGGTCATCTAATTATGGGAAACCCTTATTAAGTACATAAAAGACAGCCACCCTTAATAGGCTGGGAAACAGAAAAATATATATAGATGTTAATTCAAATGCGTTTAATTCTTTCAAGAGGTCAGAACTATTACAGGAAAGTCACAACAGTCTTCCATATTACATGAGCATACTGTTATTACAAGCTTTCTGTTAACACACACCCTGGAAGCCATTGTTTGGCAAAGTAAATGGTTAAACAGAAGAGTTTACATTAAGCTGGACATACACTATACAATTATCTGGCAGATAATCTGTGGTTGGAATGAAAATCTGGTAATGGATGAGAGCAACTGACAAATCGACCATTTGCTCCCAAGCACTGGAAAATGTACAAAACCTGTCGTTTATACAAATTGGTTAAATCACGAACAGGTTTTGTCCATTTTCCAGTGCTTGGGAGCAAATGGTCGATTTGTCAGTTGCTCTCATCCATTAGCAGGTTTTCATTCAGCTTTAGTTACACGAACATTAAAAAGAAGCACATACTGTACGCTTATAACATGGAGAGGGCTCGCTTTCCAACATAAAAACTACAGGGTGTTTAAAAATAATAAAAGTAACTGGAGCTTCTTCTGTCCTCACACAACTATTTGCTCTGCATGGTGTCGATTCCCATACACCACAGCAGGGACAGAGCTGTCCATGGCTGTAGCGGGTGCTGGCTCCAGACTGCGCTGGGGATCTTGCGTGAGTAGCGAGATCCCGCGCATGCACAGAGGAGCCGACCGGGTGTATGGGCATAGACATCATAGCAGGGACAGAGCTGTCCATGGCTATAGCGGGTGCCTGCTCCAGACTGCGCGGGTGATCTTTAGTGAGTAGCGAGATCCCGCATATGCGCAGAGGAGCTGACCGGGCAGGGAGGCACTTCAGGTCAGCACTGAGCTGATTCGCTGTGTGCACGGAGGACATCACAAGAGGGGGAAGCAGGCAGACAAAACGTTCTTACATCTTCATGCCCCTTCCTGCTTCGCCTCGGTAATGGGGCAAAGCAGGAAGTGTTATAGCAGCACGATGGTGCCGCTATAATACATTTACCCCAGTGTTGCGCACACATTCCTTGATGGCGTACGGTGGCATACCAGCTGTCACTCAATGCCTACTGTAACACATAAAATACACATACAAGTTTCAGTTACTTTTTTTTTTTTTGTAACACCCTGTATACACTGTACACAGGCTAAGGTGGGCATGCTAACCATAAGAGCACATGGTCTGCAAGAGTCTATTTCAAGAATGGCTGTGTGCTATCTTGGTGTATAGAACTAGAGTCGAAACACTGTGTGTGTGTGTGTGTGTGTGTGTGTGTGTGTGTGTGTGTGTGTGTGTGTGTGTGTGTGTGTATATATATATATATATATATATATATATATATATATATATATATATATATATATATATATATATATATAGTTTAATGAGATTGCTTGCTACTATTGCTCATTACTTAACACCAAACAATAAAACCCTGAAGAAAATATAAAAATATATCTGTACAGTGGTGCACTGACTGAAAAAGTCAGAATTCCGGCATTAAATTCAGTAACTGCATTTGACTGTTTTGGTCATCACTTTGTTTTTTCCCTCATCCTAGCCCTATGTATAAAACAAATAAATGGATTAAAAATTTTAATATAATGCCAAACAAGCCAGCTTATTATTTGATACTATTACAATTATGACCGGTTCCCTTCCAGAGATATTCGGCGCTAAAGGACAGTCTGTTAGAATCGGTAGGTGTGTCCAAAAACAAGATATTGCTTTGAAACTGCTCAAAATGTAGACCAAATATATCCTGTAGGAATAGGTTACAAAGTTATGTATGCTCAGAAAAATAACAAAATGGTTTAAATAATGAACACTTAGCTACCAGAAGGGGATGTTTTTAATTATCAAGTGACATACAACATACACACAATGAAATGTTAGACATGACAAAATTGATGAACGTAATATACAATATTCATAGTAAGAAAAATTAGGGCAAAAGCTTGCACCAAATGTCACATCTGCTGAGGGACGAGAACACTAGAAGGGTGTGGCAAGAGAATGGCATCAGTGATGGCTCAATTGTGGGGACTAGACTTTCTCCATAAGCTCTGGAGTCTCTATAAAGAAAGTGTTATTTTTTTATATGCGGATGTTTTAAGATGAACCTAATACCAAAATAAGTCCACATAAAAGGCCATAAAATAAGACTTTACAAGAACATTAAAAAAAAAAAACCCACACACCAATGGTCAGCAGTCAGCTTAAGAGCCTCCCAATTGGAAGACAGGAATTATCTCCTTCAGCCCTCTTCATTGTGGGTGACATCACAGACACAGTATGGTATATAGTGAATGGTGTATACACAAGAATGTGCTACATTGTGTGCTGGCATTATAGCAGTCTGATCTACAACCAAAGGTCTCAGATAGGACCTGATGCATGGTTGTGCCTACTGTCTACACACAGTCCTAGCTGAACCTGCTGCATATGAAGATGGTGCACCAACACCCCATAAAGGACATGACGCATACAAACAAAACATTAGTACAACTATAATGGGGACTGTGCAGACTCTGCTCTATAATTGAATTAGAGCGGTTCGTCATGAAACAAAAACACTGTTGGAGGATGTGAAATAAACTATAAAAACAATGGAGCAGTATGACTCACTGAACAAGTGTGATGTGCAACACACTTCTATCTATACAGGACACTATCACAAGTTCAAAAAGCAAACAAAAACAAAAAAAACCCTGCATTAATCGAGAAAAACAAGTAAGGGTCTGTATGTGCTGATAAACAGCCTATACATTAGATATCCAATTAACCTGGTTAGGAAAGAATGATCACAGTAGCGTTGTATGCAAGCTCTGTAAGATGCAAATCTCTGCATATGTAGCGTCACATCCAATTCGTAACAATGGGGCAGATGTATGAACCTGGAGAAGGCATAAGGAAGTGATAAACCAGTGATAAGTGCAAAGTGATAAAGGCACCAGCCAATCAGCTCCAATATGTAAATTACCTGTTAGGAGCAGATTGGCTGGTACGGTTATCACCTTGCACTTATCACTGGTTTATCACTTCCTTATGCCGTCTCCGGGCTTAATACATCTGCCCCAATGAACCCTGCATAACCAAAAGACTTCAAGGGCCTTTAAAATATACATTTTGTAATATGTCACACAATGTTATCTCCCAGACAGACAGGACAAGAAAATACAAATGCATGCGTCATAGACTGAAATGCAAACATTTGTATTAGAAATCCAGCGTTAATCAATTGGAAAGATCCAGCAAGCAAACGATAATCTTCAAAGTCAGTCAACATGTGCGTTCATGTCAATGGTAATTGAAATGAAGCCAGGGAGTAGTTGACCTCAGCAGGAAATTTAGGATCATACATTCTGTAACGAGGTGCCCTGTGTGATTGAACAAATCTTCAAATTTAGTCAACCCATAATATTGTTATGAATAGAATCACACAAATGCATGTACAGGTATAGACAGAGTCATGCAGGAATCCTGAGTGCAGAGCTTAAAAATGCTCTGTCCGGCATGCATGGGTGCTCAGACATAGATACCATATCGTACTCAAAGGAGGATGTAAGCCCCACACTGTATAATCTTATGATCTGGGCCTGATCACTGAGAGATAGGATCAACCTGTGCACAAACAAGTGGCCAGTATGAACAAGGGTTCCACAGTCCATTGCTTTAGGTTAAGTAACCAGATCTCTTCTGGAGTACAGGCGACTGGCAAACCATCAGAAAAAGATTGCAAAGACAAGTAACCAGTAGAGATAACTGATAACTATCTTCTGAGCATATGTACTAACACATCCTATAATTCTAGAATAATCCATTTTCAGATGCTTAGAGCATGGAGTCGTTATGGGAAGTCAGGTACTTCAATACTGGGCTAACTGGCCAATACTTGTGCAGATATGGCAGCATTTGTGGCCAACATCAAATCAGCAACATGACACAAAACAGAATACATTATACAGTGCTTCCTCTTTAGGTGACCAGTTTATAAACACCATTTATGCCTGCGTTTCAAAAAGGGTGTTCATCTAATATCATTAATATATGTAATATTCACTTATGCAAAGACCATACATGGTGATATGAATGTGGATAATTTTAAAGGGTATACATATGTAGACATTTCTGTAAAACCAGAAAGGAAAAAAAAAAAGAATTGCTATGAATTATTTAGAGAGGAAAACAATGTCTCTGATAGGGTGGAAAAATGTTTTGTTTTTGTTTTATAAGTATAACCAAGCATATTTGAGGCATGGTGCTATAAATACTCAAAATCACAGAAATGTGAGTCTCAAGCATACATAGCCCAAATGACTATGTAATATATACTATATATATGTATTTTGGTTTTTTAAACAAAGATGCCCAAGTCAGTCAATCCAGGTTCAAGACAAACACGGAGATACACCCTACTGTGCTTTACAAAAGGACTGAGATACATAAGGAAACAAAAAAACACAAGCTAATAAATACACAAAAATCAAGAGAATAAAATAAATGTGAGAGGGTTATGCAATATGGGACGTTATAAGCCTGATGGTTATAACACAGCTTATTCTTTCTACAAGGATATTGCAATCCAGCGGATATTCAATATCAAATATATATCTCTGTATAAGGATATATATATTTATATATATTTATATATGTACACACAATATCTAGATAATACCACCCCATTAGTTAGAAGGGGGGAGCATGTTTATTAACAAAAAAAACAAAAATCCACGATGAATCTGTTCCACAGCAGACTCCTTCTAATGCTGTGTGTCTCCACTACATGGAACACTCTGCTTTATTTCAAAGAAAAAAAAAAAAAAAGGAGGTAGATTTAATGTCTATGTATATATCTATATATAAGTATACATCAACAAAAAAAGCTGAATGCAAAATGTCTTACTGTAAGATGGTAGGAGACGGAATTTACAAAAAAAAAAAAAGATCTAAAAAGGAGAGTTTTACTTAGTGCTGCAGTCCAATGCCTGCTTTGGATACAGCCAACAGCATCCAAACACTTAAACCTTGCTCAAAAACAAAGTTGCTACATTAGAAGTATTTCTTGTGCTGCAAGAGTATTGCTATAGGATTTACAAGGGGAGGGGGGACAATGACCAGGACTTATGTGCAATGTTATTTTTCAGGAAAGAAAATAAGGGGAAGTGGGGGTGTTGGAGAAGTCTAGCACCATGTAAACCTTTCAGTTCAGAAAGGCATTCTTCCACCCGCAAGTCATTTCAAAAGACGATAAAGAATCCAGAAATAAAAAGTTAGTGAGAACTGGGAAGAGTCAGATGTGGTGGTGGAAGGTATCGCTGAGCCAAAATTGCAGCGTCCAAAGGGCTCATTGGCTGAGCATCATAGCCCAGTCTTCTAATTGGGGGGAAATTTCCAAAGTGACGTTTTTGCTGGAAGTTTTTGGCTTCATGGATTGTGTTTTTCTCTTCTGCCAAAAGAAGCTGCTGTCGCATGTAATTTTCAAACTCATATTGTGAGGGTTCTTCTGTTTCTTTTGCCTAAGAAAAGAAAAAAAACAGTGCAATGAGGTGGAGATATTGAGAATCCAAGTTTGTCTCGTTCAGAAATTGCCTCAACTAATCTGACCTCTGGATCTCATTCTTTCAAACATATGATGTATTTTATATAGAGTTATCATGAAGAGCTAAAAGGAAGTCTATTGTATTGTAAGTCATTTATTAAGATTGTTTCTGCATTTTAAAGAAGTCACTAGAATGCTTTAGGTGTTGTCAGTGGAATGCTGAATGTTTTAAATACGGCCACTAAAAATTCTCTGAAATAAAAAGTGGTCAAATGGGGCTGGCAGGTGTTGTCATTTATTGTAGCTCTGACGATATTTTTCAATTGGCTTTATCAAACTACACCCACACTAAACAAATCACGGCTGCACAGTTTTATTATCTCCCTAATTCTATTACAGCGAGTTGGTAGAAGGAAGGGTTACTTGCCTATACAGTTAGAATGATGTATAAAACTTATACACAATAAAAAAAATAAAAAAAAATTTAAACCCAACATAAAGAACACTGAATATACTGATGATAACTATGAAAACCAACCCCCCTCCCCCCCTCCCCCACAGACATCTACCCAAATCTGTTGAGAAATGCATACAGCTATCTGCTCCTATTTGGGGGGGAAAAGTACAATAAAAATAAAAAAACATCCCAATGTGGCACTCACTGCCTGGACAAATAATGAGGTAATTGTTTGGAAAAAATAGCTACCAGATGCCACCACCTAGCGTGGAGCTAACCCATCAGCATTTCCTATGCCCAGAAATCCTTGCCTCCATGCCTAACCCTTCAAATCACACCTGATAATCCCCCCCCTTTAGTAATACAAAAAAAAAACACTCATTATTCCATGGTGGCAAACCTACCCTCAAAGGATAAAAAACAGGATACACCATCTAACCCAGCCTATAAGGAGCCATAACAACAGATGTATTCAAACCAAGCCAAAAGTGTGTTTTCGTTGAATATTAGAAACATCAAATTTTGACGAAATATAAGAACCACTTGGCACATCTAGTATGCCTTACACACGTGTACACACTTATACAATAGGGTTTATTTCTTTTTTTTTTTTATGAGAGACCATTAACCTGCCAGTATATTTATGGATTGTGGGAGGAAACCCAGGGAGAATACACAAACTCCACGCAGTTAGGGTCATGGAGTTATTGATAATCTCTCTCATTCTACCTGCCCTTACCTCTTGTGAGTTTTCTGGACTTGTCACATGATCAATGTCTGGAACAACTTGCAGTGGGCCACTCAGGGAGGACATGGATTGCCTGTGGAGAAACAATACTTTAGTAGACCATTCTCTACTACTGCCCCTGTGTAGCAAATAGGGGGAGTCAAACTTGGAACATTTAAATTACATGAAGGCCAGATAGATTAGCTTAGATCTTATGTTATAGAGTTCTATTGGTGAGTTATCTATGAGTTCAGTCAGTTTCAGAAAAGAGGCAGGTTAATTCAGAGGTGTTGTACAACAGAAGACAATATTCAGCTGTCAATCTGTTATAAAACTCAAGTCGATGTCCAAAAAAGCTCTAGTTTTTATATTTAAAAAAGCCAGACAAAGACTCAAAGGAGAGGCAATGTTCTAACCTAATTATGTGCAAGAATTCCAACTGGCCACAAAAAAAAAAAAAAAAATCTAATCCCCAATTGTTATTTGCTTATTTATTTTACAGAGGGAATGTTGACCATATGTAGTATAGTTTTAATTACAATACAAATGATATTAGGTACATGCAGAATATGACAATTATATTCAAATGTAGTAAAATTGAAGCCATTTGATAGCTCCCTAAGTTACAACAATAAGTAATACAGTATATATAAATTTGTTAGCATCATTTAACAAAAATACATTCCATTTCTGAACTCTAAAAATTGTGCATGTCAAATGTACACATAGCTGTAGGGAAAAGTAAAAATACACAATGACAAAAGCCATTTACTGCCCATCTTGGCTTTAGGCGAAGAGCTGAAAATAACCAACCATGAGGATATGATGCCACCAAGAGACTCCAGGACTTCTGATGCAGTTAGTCGCTGCTGAGGGTCCAAAACTAGCAACTTCCGAATGAGACAGACCGTGTTCTCTGATACGCGGCCATCTCTTCATAAAAACATACAAAAACAAAACAAATTTAAAACTGAGAACTTAAAGTAGAAAGCCACTGCAATGTGACCTCCTACAAAGTGTTTCATGTGTGTTCTCTTTACATGAGAAAGTAGCATCTACTTCATGTATCATTAGAATACACCAAGCAGAAAGGAACTATGTTGGCAGATGACTGAAAAAATGACCAACAACAAATAATAATACCAAAATATTAATGCATGCCACACATGCTGTGACATCGTACAACTGACCCTATATTGCAGCGTGTTGTCTCAAAACAACCCCCATGCCTAGACATAATCCTGCCACAATCAATGACAATTATCGGACAAGTTGGTAAATACAGATGAAAGATTACTTTACTGGTTGGAAGGCGGCCATCTTCTGACAACACTAACGGGCCATAGTGTATCAGAAAAAATGCTGCTACTCAACCCAACCACCCAATAGTCACATCTCTCCTCTCTGTGAAAGCACATTTTATATAGCTGGTTTCTTTACAGAGACCTCTTTTCTTTGGGACATTTACACACATAGGGGGAATTCAATTGTTTGAAAAGTCGGTTGGGTGTCTGTTTTTTTCCAGTCTATTAGATAGGAAAAAACAGACACCCAACTGACTTTTCAAACAATTGAATCAACCCCATAATGGTAACTTTACTAAAATGGGAGTTCTATTTAAGATGGGATGTTGCCCAAAGCAACCAGATTCCAGGTATTATCTTCTAGAAGGTGCTAGATAAATGAGAAGTAGAATCTGATTGGTTGCTATGGGCAACATCCCATCTTAACTAGAACTCCCATATTAGTAAATTTACCCCAATATATTCATATTGTCAGTCAGGGGAGACTCCTGGAGGTTTAACTTACAGATGCAAGGTAAAACAAGCAAGACAGCTATTATATCTGGATCAAGTGGTGCATTACAATCAATAAATAATTTTCCTCAGTTTTTTTGTTTTGCTTTCTTTTCTTTATAAGCCTAGGGAACCAAGCTATTCATGATCTTCATTTGTTTGTCAGACACAGCACACTCTGCACCCCTGGAAAGTTAAATTCAAAATCATACAACATAAAATCATACTTCTAAAAACAGATCAAACACACAAGTTGAGAAAAGAGGTTCACAAATGAGATGGTAGAGAAAGGTTCTGCTTGTGATCAGGAAGCACTAGCTATACCCTGCGCATCCCCTTTCAGTACTTACTATTTTTGAGGAGTACAAACGACAGTAGTTTTAACTGATTTTGATATTTAACTGTTACGCACACATAATATGTATGAGTGAGTGCATTGTAAAACTGACTTGTATAAATTTAGTTTGAACAGATCACAATTAAGGGGTATTTCTCTAACGTCCTTGAGGATGCTGGGACTCCGTAAGGACCATGGGGAATAGACGGGCTCCGCAGGAGATAGGGCACTTTAAGAAAGCTTTGGACTCTGGGTGTGCACTGGCTCCTCCCTCTATGCCCCTCCTCCAGACCTCAGTTTTACACTGTGCCCAGAGCAAGATGGGTGCACTGCAGAGAGCTCCCCAGAGTTCTCTGCCTAGAAGCATTTTTGTTTGGATTTTTTTTTCTACCTTCTACTACTTTTTCACAGGGAGCACTGCTGGCAACAGGCTCCCTGCATCGTGGGACTGAGGAGAGAGGAGCAGACCTTCTTGTCAAAGATAGGCTCTGCTTCCTCGGCTACTGGACACCATTAGCTCAATAGGGGGTGAACGCAGGTTCTTACTGGGCGTCCACCCCCGGAGCCGCGCCGCCGTTCTCCTCACAGAGCTAGAAGTACAGAAGACAGAAGTCATCAGGCGGCAGAAGCCTTCAGCTTCACTGAGGTAACGCATAGCACTGCAGCGGCCATCTCTTCATAAAAACATACAAAAACAAAACAAATTTAAAACTGAGAACTTAAAGTAGAAAGCCACTGCAATGTGACCTCCTACAAAGTGTTTCATGTGTGTTCTCTTTACATGAGAAAGTAGCATCTACTTCATGTATCATTAGAATACACCAAGTCATTGCTCCCATACACCTCGCATACTCCGGTCACTGTAAGGGTGCAGGGCGCAGGCACCCTGGGCAGCAATATAACCCTCCGCATGGCAAAAAGACTATATACATGTACAGGTGGGCTCTGTACATGTATATAAAAGAGCCCCCGCCATAATTTACTAAATTTGAATGGGACAGAAGCCCGCCGCTGAGGGGGCGGGGCTTCTCCCTCAGCACTCACCAGCGCCATTTTCTCTCCACAGCACTGCTGAGAGGAAGCTCCCCGGACTCTCCCCTGCTTACACACGGTGAAAGGGTGCTTAAAAGAGAGGGGGTGGGGCACATAATTGGCGGTTTACATATTATACAGCGCTGCTGGGGAAAAACATTTTGTGTTGGTCTCCAGGGTTATTGCGCTGGCATACTCTCTGTCTCTCCAAAGGGCCTTGACAGGGATACTGTCTTCAGGAAAGGGGTTGTGTGTGTGTGTGTGTGTGTGTGTGTGTGTGTGTGTGTGTGTGTGTGTGTGTGTGTGTGTGTGTGTGTGTGTGTGTCTGTGTCGACATGTTTGACGAGGAAGGCTCGCTTATTATGGAGGGGGAGTGCTTGAATGTCAGGTCGCAGTCGGCAACGCAGACACCGGAATGGGTGGATATGCTGAATGTCTTGAATGCAAATGTAAATCTATTGCATAAAAGATTAGACAAGGCAGAAGCTAGGGATCAGTCAGGTAGCCAGTCCATGCCTGTCCCTGGGGCGCCAGGTCCTTCGGGGTCTCAGAAGCGCACCATATCCCAGATCGATGACACAGATACCGACACAGATACTGACTCGTGTCGACTATGAAGATGCAAAATTACAGCCGAAGGTGGTTAAGGGTATACGGTACATGATTATTGCCATTAAAGAGGTTTTGCATATTACTGAGGAACCCCCATGTATAAAAGGGAAAAAGCCTGAAGTCACTTTTCCATCCTCATTTGAATTAAGTGACTTGTGCGAAAAGGCTTGGGAATCTCCGGATAGGAGACCACAAGTTCCCAAAAGGATTCTCATAGCGTATCCTTTTACACAAACTGATAGGATACGCTGGGAATCTTCGCCAAAAGTTGACAAGGCGCTGACACGTTTGAACAAAAAGGTGGCACTGCCTTCTCAGGATACGGCTTCCCTCAAAGAACCTGCTGATTGCAGGCAGGAAATTACCTTAAAGCACATTTCGGTACTATTGCTCGACCGGCTATGGCGTCGGCCTGGGTTTGTAGTGCGGTTGTGGCATGGGCAGATTCCTTATCTACGGAAATTGACACCTTAGATAGGGACGCCATTCAAATGACCATAGAGCATATCAGAGACGCTGCCTTGTATACGAGGGATGCTCAGAGAGACATTTGTTCATTAAGCTCCAGAATAAATGCTATGTATTTCTGCTAGGCGGCTCTTGTGGACCCGACAGTGGACGGGAGATGCTGATTCAAAGCGGCATATGGAGTCTTTGCCTTACAAAGGGGTGTAGATGTTTGGAGACGGCCTATCGGATCTTGTCTCTACGGCTACGGCTGGTAAGTTAAATTTCTTACCTTATGTCCCCCCGCAGCATACAAGAAAGGCACCTCATTATCAAATGCAGTCCTTTCGTTCCAATAAAAACGAGAAGGTACGTGGATCATCCTTTGTTGCCAGAGGGAAAGGCAGGGGAAAAAAGCTGCACACAGCTAGTTCCCAAGAGCAGAAGTCCTCCCCTGCGTCTGCAAAGTCCACCGCATGACGCTGGGGCTTTCCGAGGGGAGGCAGATCTGGTGGGGGCTTGTCTTCGGTTTTTCAGCCACGTCTGGGTTCACTCGCAGGTGGATCCCTGGGCATAAGAGATTGTTTCTCAGGGATACAGGCTGGAATTCGAAGACTTGCCTCCTCGCCGATTTTTCAAATCAGCTCTGCCGGCTTCCCCGTCAGAGAGGGAGCTAGTGTTAGCAGCAATCCAAAAATTGTATATTCAACAGGTGATTGTCACAGTTCCTCATCTCCAGCAAGGAGAGGGATATTACTCAACCCTGTTTGTGGTCCCGAAACCGGACGGTTCGGTCAGACCCATTTTAAACCTGAAATCTCTGAACCTGTACTTGAAGAGGTTCAAGTTCAAAATGGAATCACTCAGGGCGGTCATCGCCAGCCTGGAGGGGGGGGGGGGGATTGGATGGTGTCCCTGGACATGAAGGATGCTTACCTTCATGTTCCGATATTCCCCCCGCATCAGGCATTCCTGAGATTTGCAGTGCAGGACTGTCACTACCAATTTCAGACGTTGCCGTTTGGGCTTTCCACGGCCCCGAGAATTTTCACCAAGGTAATGGCGGAAATGATGGTGCTCCTGCGCAGGCAGGGGGTCACAATTATCCCATACTTGGACGATCTCCTCATAAAGGCGAGATCTCGGGAGAGGTTGCTGGACAGCGTCTCTGTCCATGAAGACGTTGCAGATACACGGCTGGATTCTCAATATACCGAAGTCCCAGCTAGTCCCTACAACGCGTCTGACCTTTTTGGGGCTGATTCTAGACACAGACCAGAAAAAGGTTTTTCTTCCGATCGAAAAGGTTCAGGAACTCATAGCAATGGTCAGGAACCTATTAAAACCAAAAAAGGTTTCATTGCATCATTGCACGCGGGTCCTGGTGAAGATGGTGGCTTCCTACGAGGCCATCCCTTTCGGCAGGTTCCATGCGAGAACCTTTCAATGGGACCTCATGGACAAGTGGTCCGGGTCCCATTTACAAATGCATCAAAGGATCACCCTGTCTCCCAGGACCAGGGTATCTCTCCTGTGGTGGCTGAACAGTGCTCACCTACTAGAAGGTCGCAGGTTCGGCATTCAGGACTGGGTCCTGGTGACCACGGACGCAAGCCTCCGAGGCTGGGGAGCAGTGACACTGGGAAGAAATTTCCAAGGTCTCTGGTCAAGCCTAGAGTCTTGTCTCCACATCAACGTCCTGGAGTTGAGGGCCATATACAACGCCCTGCGTCAAGTGGAGGAATTGCTTCGGAGAAAACCGGTTCTGATTCAGTCAGACAATGTCACGGCAGTGGCTCATATAAACTGCCAAGGCGGAACAAGGAGCAGAATGGCCATGGCAGAAGCGACCAGGATTCTACGCTGGGCGGAAGGCCATGTAAGCGCGCTGTCAGCGGTGTTCATCCCGGGGGTGGACAACTGGGAGGCGGACTTCCTCAGCAGGCACGACCTGCATCCGGGAGAGTGGGGACTTCATCAAGAAGTCTTCGCACAGATTACGGATCGTTGGGGACTGCCTCAAATCGACATGATGGCATCCCGTCTCAACAAAAAGCTAAAGCGGTATTGCGCCAGGTAAAGGGACCCTCAGGCGGTAGACGCTCTGGTGACACCTTGGGTGTTCAGATCGGTCTATGTGTTTCCTCCTCTTCCTCTCATGCCCAAGGTGTTGAGAATAATACGAAGAAGCAGGGTCAGAACAATACTCATTGTTCCGGATTGGCCACGGAGGACTTGGTATCCGGAGCTGCAATAGTTGCTCGCTGGGGATCCGTAGCCTCTTCCTCTAAGGCAGGACCTGCTGCGGCAGGGGCCCTGTCTGTTCCAAGACTAACCGCGGCTGCGTTTGACGGCATGGCGGTTGAACGCCGGATCCTAGCGGAAAAAGGGATTCCGGAGGAAGTCATTCCTACCCTGATCAAGGCAAGGAAAGATGCGACGTTAAAACATTATCACCGTATATGGCGGAAATACGTTTCTTGGTGTGAGGCCAGAGCTGCTCCTACGGAGGAGTTCCATTTGGGCCGTCTACTTCACTTCCTTGAAACAGGAGTGACTTTGGGCCTAAAATTAGGGTCCATAAAGGTCCAGATTTCGGCCTTATCCATTTTCTTTCAAAGAGAATTGGCCTCTATTCCTGAAGTACAGACCTTTGTGAAGGGAGTGCTGCATATTTAGCCTCCCTTTGTGCCTCCGGTGGCGCCTTGGGATCTTAACGTGGTGTTACGTTTCCTCAAGTCACCTTAGTTTGAACCACTCAAAACTGTAGAGTTGAAATACCTCACGTGGAAAGTGGTCATGTTGTTGGCGTTCGCTTCGGCAAGACGTGTTTCCGAATTGGCGGCTTTATCACATAAAAGCCCATCCTTGGTTTTTTACACGTGGATAGGGCGGAGTTGAGGACTCGCCCTCACTTTCTGCCAAAAGTGGTCTCATCTCTTCATGTGAACCAACCTATTGTCGTGCCTGTGGCTACATGGGACTTGGAGGATTCCGAGTGCCTGGATGAAGTCAGGGCTTTGAAGATTTATGTGACCAGAACGGCTAGAATCAGGAAGACTGAAGCTTTGTTTGTTCTGTATGCGGCCAACAAGGTTGGCGCTCCTGCTTCAAAGCAGACTATTGCTCGCTGGATCTGTAACACGATTCAGCAGGCGCATTCTACGGCAGGATTGCCGTTACCGAAATCGGTTAAGGCCCACTCCACTAGGAAAGTGGGCTCTTCTTGGGCGGCTGCCCAAGGGGTCTCGGCATTACAGTTGTGCCGAGCAGCTACCTGGTCGGGGACAAACATCTTTGCAAAGTTCTATAAGTTTGATACCCTGGCTGAGGAGGACCTCCTGTTTGCTCAATCGGTGCTGCAGAGTCATCCGCACTCTCCCGCCCGTTTGGGAGCTTTGGTATAATCCCCATGGTCCTTACGGAGTCCCAGCATCCTCAAGGACGTTAGAGAAAATAAGATTTAACTTACCAGTAAATCTATTTCTCGTAGTCCGTAGAGGATGCTGGGCGCCCGTCCCAAGTGCGGACTTCTTCTGCAAGACTTGTATATAGTTATTGCTTACATAAGGGTTATGTTATAGTTTTCGGTGGAACCGTGGCTATGTTGTTGTTCATACTGTTAACTGGGTAGTTTATCACAAGTTATACGGTGTGATTGGTGTGGCTGGTATGGATCTCGCCCTTAGATTTACAAAAATCCTTCCTCGTACTGTCCATCTCCTCTAGGCACAGTTTCCCTAACTGAGGTCTGGAGGAGGGGCATAGAGGGAGGAGCCAGTGCACACCAGTAGTACTAATTCTTTCTTAGAGTGCTCAGTCTCCTGCGGAGCCCATCTATTCCCCATGGTCCTTACGGAGTCCCAGCATCCTCTACGGACTGCGAGAAATAGATTTACCGGTAAGTAAAATCTTATAATTCAAAATTCGAAAGCTGCCGTCTGTCGAAAAGGGGGGAGCCGCAGGGAGACTGGGACAGCTGCGGGCATATAGGGGAGATCAGCGCTACAGCACAGCGCTGCAGCAGGATGTCTCACAGCCGCGCCGCTCACGGCAGCGTCCACCCGGCTCCAGCAAGTGAGGTCACGCTTGCTGGAGCCGTGTGGATACTGTCGTGAGGTCGGGCGGCTGTATGACATCCTCCTGTAGCGCTGATCTCCTCCGTCTGCCCGGGCTGTCCCTGCGGCTCACCCCCCTCTCCTCCTCTGGGTCCCTCATCTCAATTCGACTTTTTAAAAGTCGAATTGAGAGGAGATTTGAATAGGGGTTGTCAGATCCATTACGACAAATGCATGTCGGAATGGATCCGACCCTAATTGAATATACCCCTAAAGCTCTCAAACCAGCTTCCCTTTTGGGCAACCTATTCTACCCCTAGGGCTGTAAGCCCTCTAACCTTCATAAGCACTGAATATTAACGCTCTCTTCAATAGTTAAGTACAACCCACAAACTCAGCACCCTCAAATGTCATTCAGATCCTCTACTTGCCATAAATTCCAGCATGCACATGGTTCAGAGGCACACGTGTGATAGTCCATTACCTTAATCAATTTTCCTAGACTAATTTATATAATTTATATAATATATAATAGCGGCTCCGCAGGAGACTGGGCACAACTAAAGAAAGCTTTAGGACTACCTGGTGTGCACTGGCTCCTCCCCCTATGACCCTCCTCCAGACGTCAGTTAGGATACTGTGCCCGGAAGAGCTGACACAATAAGGAAGGATTTTGAATCCCGGGTAAGACTCATACCAGCCACACCAATCACACCGTACAACTCGTGATATTATACCCAGTTAACAGTATGACAACAACGGAGCCTCTGCACAGATGTCTCTCAACAATAACCCTTTTGTTAACAATAACTATGTACAAGTATTGCAGACAATCCGCACTTGGGATGGGCGCCCAGCATCCACTACGGACTAAGAGAAATAGATTTACCGGTGAGTAAAATCTTATTTTCTCTAACGTCCTAAGTGGATGCTGGGGACTCCGTAAGGACCATGGGGATTATACCAAAGCTCCCAAACGGGCGGGAGAGTGCGGATGACTCTGCAGCACCGAATGAGCGAACTCCAGGTCCTCCTCAGCCAGGGTGTCAAACTTGTAAAATCTTGCAAATGTGTTTGACCCCGACCAAGTAGCAGCTCGGCAAAGTTGTAAAGTCGAGACCCCTCGGGCAGCCGCCCAAGAAAAGCCCACCTTCCTCGTGGAATGGGCTTTTACTGATCTAGGATGCGGCAGTCCCGCCGCAGAATGTGCAAGCTGAATTGTGCTACATATCCAGCGAGCAATAGTCTGCTTTGAAGCAGGAGCACCCATCTTGTTTGGTGCGTAGAGGATAAACAGCGAGTCAGTTTTCCTGACTCCAGCCGTTCTGGAAACATAAATTTTCAGGGCCCTGACTACATCCAGCAACTTGGAATCCTCCAAGTCCCGAGTAGCCGCAGGCACCACAATAGGTTGGTTCAAATGAAACGCTGAAACCACCTTAGGCAGAAATTGGGGACGAGTCCTCAATTCCGCCCTATCCATATGGAAAATCAGATAAGGCTTTTACATGACAAAGCCGCCAACTCTGACACACGCCTGGCCGAAGCCAGGGCCAATAGCATGACCACTTTCCACGTGAGATATTTTAACTCCACGGTTTTAAGTGGCTCAAACCAATGTGATTTAAGGAAATCCAACACCACGTTGAGATCCCAAGGTGCCACTGGAGGCACAAAAGGAGGCTGAATATGCAGCACTCCTTTAACAAAAGTCTGAACTTCCGGCAGGGAAGCCAGTTCTTTTTGGAAGAAAATCGACAGAGCCGAAATCTGGACCTTAATGGACCCCAATTTGAGGCCCATAGTCACCCCTGACTGTAGGAAGTGCAGGAATCGACCCAGTTGAAATTCCTCCGTTCGGGCCTTCCTGGCCTCACACCAAGCAACATATTTTCGCCATATGCGGTGATAATGTTTTGCGGTCACGTCCTTCCTGGCTTTGATCAGCGTAGGAATGACTTCCTCCGGAATGCCCTTTTCCTTCAGGATCCGGTGTTCAACCGCCATGCCGTCAAACGCAGCCGCGGTAAGTCTTGGAACAGACAAGGCCCCTGCTGCAGCAGGTCTTGTCTGAGCGGTAGAGGCCATGGGTCCTCTGAGATCATTTCTTGAAGTTCTGGGTACCAAGCTCTTCTTGGCCAATCCGGAACAATGAGTATAGTTCTTACTCTTCTTATTATTATCCTCAGCACCCTTGGTATGAGAGGAAGAGGAGGAAACAAACCGACCGGTACACCCACGGTGTCACTAGAGCGTCCACCGCTATCGCCTGAGGGTCCCTTGACCTGGCGCAATAGTTTTCTAGCTTTTTGTTGAGGCGGGACGCCATCATGTCCACCTGTGGCCATTCCCATCGGTTTGTAATCAGCCGGAAGACTTCTGGATGAAGTCCCCACTCTCCCGGGTGGAGGTCCTGTCTGCTGAGGAAGTCTGCTTCCCAGTTGTCCACTCCCGGAATAAACACTGCCGACAGTGCTAACACGTGATTTTCCGCCCATCGGAGAATCCTCGTGGCTTCTGCCATCGCCATCCTGCTTCTCGTGCCGCCCTGTCGGTTTACATGGGCGACCGCCGTGATGTTGTCTGACTGAATCAGTACTGGCTGACTTTGAAGCAGGGGTCTTGCCTGACTTAGGGCATTGTAAATGGCTCTTAGTTCCAGAATATTTATGTGTAGGGACATTTCCTGGCTTGACCATAGTCCCTGGAAATTTCTTCCCTGTGTGACTGCTCCCCAGCCTCGAAGGCTGGCGTCCGTGGTTACCAGGACCCAGTCCTGTATGCCGAATCTGCGGCCCTCCAGAAGATGAGCACTCTGCAGCCACCACAAGAGAGACACCCTGGTCCTTGCAGACAGGGTTATCCTCTGATGCATCTGAAGATGCGATCCGGACCACTTGTCCAACAGATCCCACTGAAAGATCCGTGCATGGAACCTTCCGAACGGAATTGCTTCGTAAGAAGCTACCATCTTTCCCAGGACTCGCGTGCAGTGGTGCACCGACACCTGTTTTGGTCTTAGGAGGTCTCTGACTAGCGATGACAACTCCTTGGCCTTCTCCTCCGGGAGAAACACCCTTTTCTGTTCTGTGTCCAGAACCATCCCCAGGAACAATAGACGTGTTGCAGGAACCAGCTGCGACTTTGGAATATTCAGGATCCAGCCGTGCTGTTGTAGCACCTGCCGAGCAAGTGCTACTCTGATCAACAACTGTTCCTTGGACCTCGCCTTTATCAGGAGATCGTCCAAGTACGGGATAATTATAACTCCCTTTTTCGCAGGAGTATCATCATCTCGGCCATTACCTTGGTAAACACCCTCGGTGCCGTGGACAGACCAAACGGCAGCGTCTGGAATTGGTAATGACAGTCCTGTACCACAAATCTGAGGTACTCCTGGTGAGGAGGGTAAATGGGGACATGCAGGTAAGCATCCTTGATGTCCAGTGATACCATGTAATCCCCTTCCTCCAGGCTTGAGATAACCGCCCTGAGAGATTCCATCTTGAACTTGAACCGTTTTATATACGTGTTCAAAGATTTTAAATTTAAAATGGGTCTCACCGAACCGTCCGGTTTCGGTACCACAAACATTGTGGAATAGTAACCCCTTCCTTGTTGAAGGAGGGGTACCTTGACTATCACCTGCTGCGAATACAGCTTGTGAATTGCCTCTATCACAGCCTCCCTGTCCAAGGGAGACGTTGGCAAGGCAGATTTTAGGAAACGGCGAGGGGGAGACGTCTCGAATTCCAGCTTGTATCCCTGAGACACTAGAATCCAGGGATGCACCTGTGAGCAAGCCCACTGATCGCTGAAGCACTTGAGACGGGCACCCACCGCACCTGGCTCCGCCAGTGGAGCCCCAGCGTCATGCTGTGGACTTAGCGGAAGCGGGGGAGGACTTTTGTTCCTGGGAACTGGCTGTATTTTGCAGCTTTTTCCCTCTACCTCTGCCTCTGGGCAGAGAGGACGCGCCTTTAACCCGCTTGCCTTTCTGGGGCCGAAAGGACTGTACCTGATAATATGGTACTTTCTTTTGCTGTGAGGGGACATGGGGTAAAAATGCTGATTTTCCAGCTGTCGCTGTGGAAACTAGGTCTGAGAAACCATCCCCAAATAACTCCTCACCCTTGTAAGGCAAAACTTCCATTTAGAATCTGCATCCTCTGTCCACTGCCGGGTCCATAAACCCCTTCTGGCAGAAATGGACAGTGCATTTATTTTAGATGCCAGCCGGCAAATATCCCTCTGTGCATCTCTCGTATACAGAACCGCGTCTTTTATATGCTCTATGGTTAGCAATATAGTGTCCCTGTCTAAGGTATCAATATTTTTTGACAGGGAATCTGACCACGCAGCTGCAGCACTGCACATCCATGCTGAAGCAATAGCTGGTCGCAGTATAATGCCTGAGTGTGTAAAAACAGACTTCAGGATAGCCTCCTGCTTTCTATCGGCAGGTTCCTTGAGGGCGGCCGTGTCCGGAGACGGCAGTGCCACCTTCTTTGATAGTCGTGTGAGCGCTTTATCCACCCTATGGGGTGTCTCCCAGCGTAACCTGTCCTCTGGCGGGAAAGGGTACGCCATTAGTAACTTTTTAGAAATTACCAGTTTCTTATCAGGGGAAGCCCACGCTTCTTCACACACTTCATTTAATTCATCAGATGGGGGAAAAACCACTGGTAGTTTTTTCTCCCCAAACATTATATCCTTTTTTGTGGTACCTGGGGTAACATCAGAAATGTGCAAGACATTTTTCATTGCCGCAATCATAACGGGTGACTCTATTGGAATGTACAGTAGTCTCCTAGTCGTCGACACTGGAGTCGGTATCCGTGTCGACGTCTGTGTCTGCCATCTGAGGTAGCGGGCGTTTTAGAGCCCCTGATGGCTTTTGAGACGCATGGGCAGGCACGAGCTGAGAAGCCGGCTGTCCCACATCTGTCATGTCGTCAAATCTCTTATGTAAAGAGTCGACACTGTCACGTAATTCCTTCCACATTACCATCCATTCAGGTGTCGGCCCCGCAGGGGGTGACATCACATTTATCGGCACCTGCTCCGCCTCCACATAAGCCTCCTCATCAAACATGTCGACACAGCCGTACCGACACACCGCACACACACAGGGAATGCTCTGACTGAGGACAGGACCCCACAAAAGCCCTTTGGGGAGACAGAGGGAGAGTATGCCAGCACACACCAGAGCGCTATATAACACAGGGATTAACACTATAACTGAGTGATTTTTCCCCTATAGCTGCTTATATATAATAAGAATTTACTCACCGGTAATTCTATTTCTCGTAGTCCGTAGTGGATGCTGGGAACTCCGTAAGGACCATGGGGAATAGCGGGCTCCGAAGGAGGCTGGGCACTCTAGAAAGATCTTAGACTACCTGGTGTGCACTGGCTCCTCCCACCATGACCCTCCTCCAAGCCTCAGTTAGGTACTGTGCCCGGACGAGCGTACACAATAAGGAAGGATTTTGAATCCCGGGTAAGACTCATACCAGCCACACCAATCACACCGTACAACTCGTGATATGAAACACAGTTAACAGTATGAAACAATAGAGCCTCTCAACAGATGGCTCAACAATAACCCGATTTAGTTAACCATAACTATGTACAAGTATTGCAGATAAACCGCACTTGGGATGGGCGCCCAGCATCCACTACGGACTACGAGAAATAGAATTACCGGTGAGTAAATTCTTATTTTCTCTAACGTCCTAGTGGATGCTGGGAACTCCGTAAGGACCATGGGGATTATACCAAAGCTCCCAAACGGGCGGGAGAGTGCGGATGACTCTGCAGCACTGAATGAGAGAACTCCAGGTCCTCCTCAGCCAGGGTATCAAATTTGTAGAATTCTTGCAAACGTGTTTGCCCCTGACCAAGTAGCTGCTCGGCAAAGTTGTAAAGCCGAGACCTCTCGGGCAGCCGCCCAAGATGAGCCCACCTTCCTTGTGGAATGGGCATTGACAGATTTTGGCTGTGGCAGGCCTGCGACAGTATGTGCAAGCTGAATTGTACTACAAATCCAACGAGCAATAGTCTGCTTAGAAGCAGGAGCACCCAGCTTGTTAGGTGCATATAGGATAAACAGCGAGTCAGATTTTCTGACTCTAGCCGTTCTGGAAACATATTTTCAGTGCCCTGACGTCTAGCAACTTGGAGTCCTCCAAGTCCCTAGTAGCCTAGGCACCACAATAGGCTGGTTCAGGTGAAACGCTGACACCACCTTTGGGAGAAACTGGGGACGAGTCCTCAATTCTGCCCTATCCATATGGAAAATCAAATAAGGGCTTTTACAAGACAAAGCCGCCAACTTTGATACTCGCCTGGCAGAAGCCAAGGCCAATAACATAACCACCTTCCACGTGAGATATTTCAGATCCACGGTTTTTAGTGGTTCAAACCAATGTCATTTTAAGAAACTCAACACCACGTTGAGATCCCAAGGTGCCACAGGAGGCACAAACGGGGGCTGACTCTGCAGCACTCCTTTTATAAATGTCTGAACTTCAGGTACTGAAGCTAGTTCTTTTTGAAAGAGAATCGACAGAGCCGAGATCTGTACCTTAATGGAACCCAATTTAAGGCCCATAGTCACTCCTGCTTGCAGGAAATGCAGAAATCGACCTAGTTGAAATTCCTCTGCTGGGGCCCTTTCGGCCTCACACCATGCAACATATTTTCGCCATATGCGGTGATAATGAGTTGCTGTAACCTCTTTCCTGGCTTTAGTAAGCGTAGGAATGACTTCCTCCGGAATGCCCTTTTCCTTCAGGATCCGGCGTTCAACCGCCATGCCGACAAACGCAGCCGCGGTAAGACTTGGAACAGACAGGGCCCCTGCTGCCGCAGGTCCTGTCTGAGTGGCAGAGGCCATGGGTCCTCTGATATAAATTCTTGAAGTTCTGGGTACCAAGCTCTTCTTGGCCATCCACGAGTATCGTTCTTACTCCTCGCCTTCTTATTATTCTCAGTACCTTTGGTATGAGAGGCAGAGGGGAGAACACATAAACCGACTGGTACACCCACGGTGTTACCAGAGCGTCCATAGCTATCGCCTGAGGGTCCCTTGACCCGGTGCAATATCTTTTATAGCTTTTTGTTGAGGCGGGACGCCATCATGTCCACCTGTGGCCTTTCCCAATGGTGTACAATCCTATTGGAAGACTTCTGGAGGAAGTCCCCATTCTCCCGGGTGGAGGTCGTGTCTGTTGAGAAGATCTGCTTCCCAGTTGTCCACTCCGGGAATGAACACTGCTGACAGTGCTAACACATGATTTTCCGCATATCGGAGAATCCTTGTGGCTTCTGCCATCGCCATCCTGCTTCTTGTGCCGCCCTGTTGGTTTACATGGGCGACTGCCGTGATGTTGTCTGATTGGATCAGTACCGGCTGGTTTTGAAGCAGAGGCCTTGCCGGCCTCAGGGCATTGTAAATGGCCCTCAGGTCCAGAATATTTATGTGTAGGGAAATAACCTGACTTGACCAAAGTCCCTGGAAATTTCTTCCCTGTGTGACTGCCTCCCAGCCTCAAAGGCTGGAATCCATGGTCACTAGGACCTAGTCCTGTATGCCGAACCTGCGGCCCTCTTGAAGATGGGCACTCTGCAGCCACCACAGTAGAGATACCCTGGTCCTTGGAGACAGGGTTATCAGCCTATGCATCGGAAGATGCGATCCGGACCACTTGTCCAACAGGTCCCTCTGAAAAGTTCTTGTATGGAACCTGCCTAATGGGATTGCTTCGTAGGAAGCTACCATTTTTCCCAGGACTCGCGTGCAATGATGCACCGCTACCTATTTTGGCTTCAGGAGGTCTCTGACTAGAGATGACAACTCCTTGGCTTTTCTCCTCCGGGAGAAACACTTTCTGGTTTATGTCCAGAACCATCCCCAGGAACAGTAGACGTGTCATAGGAACCAGCTGTGACTTTGGACTGTTTAGAATCCAACCATGCTGTTGTAGCACTTTCCAAAATAGTGCTACCCCGACTACCAACTGCTCCTTGGACTTCGCCCTTATAACGAGATTGTCCAAGTACGGGATAATTACAACTCCCTTTTTTTTTTTTTTTTTTTTTTTTGAAGGAGTATCAACATTTCGGCCATTACCTTGATAAAACACCCTCGGTGCCATATACAGTCCAAACGGCAGTGTCTGGACTTGGTAATGGTAATCCTGTACCACAAATCTGAGGTACTCCTGGCGAGGATGGTAAATGGGGACATGCAGGTAAGCATCCTTGATGTCCCAGGATACCATGTAATCCCCCTCGTCCAGGCTTGGAATAACCGCCCTGAGCGATTCCATCTTGAACTTGAATTTTTGTGTTCAAGGATTTTAAATATAAAATGGGTCACACCGAACCATGCGGTTTCGGTACCCCAACCCGTGTGGAATAGTAACCCCGTCCTTGTTGAAGTAGGGGCACCTTGAGTATTACCTGCTGGGAATACCGCTTATTAATTGCCTCTAGCACAGCCTCCCTGCCTGAGGGAGTTGTCAGCAAGGCATATTTTAGGAAACGGCTGGGGGGAGACATCTCGAATTCCAGCTTGTACCCCTGAAATACTACTTGAAAGAAACAGGGATCCACCTGTGAGCGAGCCCACTAATTGCTGAAATTTTTGAGACGGCCCCCCACCGTACCTGGCTACACCTGTGGAGCACCCGCGTCATGGTGTGGCCTCACAGGAGGCGGGGGAAGAATCTTGATTCTGGGAACAGGCTGACTGGTGCAGCTTTTTTCCCTCTACCCTTGTCTCTGTACAGAAAGGAAGCGCCATTTGACCCGCTTGCTTTTCTGAAGCCGAAAGGACTGTACCTTTGTCTGTGAGGAAACCTGAGGTAAAATTATTTCTTCCCAGCAGTTGCTGTGGATACGAGGTCCCAGAGACCATCCCCAAATAATTCCTCACCCTTATAAGGCTCTCTATGCGCTTTTTAAGTCAGCATCACCTGTCCAGTGACAGGTCTCTAATACCCTCCTGACAGAATGGACATTACATTTATTTTGGATGCCAGCCGGCAAAAATAGGATTTTGGTACTTACCAGGTAAATCCTTTTCTTTGAATCCATAGGGGGCACTGGAGTACTCTTGGGATATGGGCGGCGTAGCAGAACAAAGGCACTGAATATTTAAATTTAGAACTCTCCACCCCTCCATATCCCAGAGTACCTTAGTGTACGAACCCAGTGTTTTTACTGAGCGAACTACTATAGAGAGGTTGACAATGGAGAATTCCTATAACATAACGGACAACAACAAAGTTGACCCATAACGTTAATGTCAACTAAACAGTTGACACCATAACCGATAGACCTTTATAGTTTGAACCAATCGGTGAAAATGTGTTACCATAAGCTCCTTTGAGCTTAATACAAACCAGGTAAAACGTGTTACCCTAAGCTCCTCTGAGCTTAAAACAACCCAGGTAAACTGCTCTGGGTGGGCGTCCAGTGCCCCCTATGGATTCAAAGAAAAGGATTTACCTGGTAAGTACCAAAATCCTATTTTCTTTTTCATCCACTAGGGGTCACTGGAGTACTCTTGGGACGTACCAAAGCTTCCCTCGTGGGCGGGAGAGCTGTTTGACACTTGTAACAGTAGGCAGCCAAAGCTAGATGCTGATGCCGCAACCATTCATAACGTGTAAACGTGCACAAACGTGGTGCACTGAAGGCTATGTAGCCGCATCGTAGACGCTCCACGACCCGCTGGGTGTGACATTCCCACAGAACCTGTGGGATGAGCTATTACTGACGTAGGCGATTGTAACTCAGCCTTAAAGTAAGCCTGACTTGTAGTCATTATTATCCAACTGGATAATGTCTGCTGAGAAACTGGTTAACCCCAGTTGGCAGCATCCTAGAGAACAAACAACGTATCCGTATCACGTACTGTAGACGTTCGGGACATATATAAACGCATAATGCGTGTACCACATTCAGAATTCTAGAATGTGCTGTCCACACAGGAACCACTATTGGTATATTGATGTGAAGAATAAGAAAGCGGAATTCGTCCGAAGATCTGCTTTGTCATGAGAAAACTCAAATACGGTGGCTTGGAATACAAGGCACCCAAATATGAAAACAAAACCCTTGCCGAAGCTAAGGCTAGAAGAAAAATGTTTTCCCAAGTGAGAAACTTAATCCCCATTTGTTGTAAGGGTTCAAAATATGAAAACTGTAAGAAATCTGAACCCAACCTCAAGTCACCTGGCGCTGTAGGTGAGATAAATGGAGGCTGCACTTTGATGACACCTTGTAGAAAGGTGTGTACAGACGCAATAGAGTCAAACGTCTTTGAAAATAAGTTTACCACACAGATACCTGCACCCTCAGTGCAGATAAACGCAGTTTTCCATCCCACCCCGTTTAACAGAATACGGGTAACTTGAAGGATGATGTCGGAAACTTCCGAGCTTTACCACCTATGTAAGCACACCAAATTTTGTAATAATGAGCTGCCTTAAGCGGCTTACTAGCTCGTAACATGGTTGGTATATACTGTAATGCCCTTTCTTTTCTTAAGAGGGCGGTCTGAACCCTCACCCCGTCAACCGCAGCTGCGGTACATAGGTAATAGGTACATAGGTAACTATGGATAAAAGAACGTTCCCTGTTGTAACAGGTTGGACGTATTATGAGCGGGCCAAGATCGTGTGCAAGTATTCCTTGGAGATTCGAGAAGCAAGCTCTCCGAAACCCATGAGATATCACTAGTATGACTGTGACGAACTGTCTTATGATCCGTTTTGGCAACGGAGAGAGCAGCGGAAAATGGTGGAGCCAGATACACGATGCTGAATGACCACACGAATGTGAGAGACTCCACCGCCACTGCCCTTGTGATCTGTCGTTTTGTACACATACTGAGCTTTTGTAATTGTGGCGAGATGCCATCATGTATACCTGAGGGTAACCCCCTTCTGTGGACTCACATATGAAACACCTCTGGATTTAATGTCCAGTTTTCAGGATCTAAATCCCGACGGGTGAGATCATCTGTCTAACAGATGTCCACTCACGGAATGAACTCCGTTGACATTATCACATAATGGTGTTCTGGGCAATTGAGGATTCGAGTTACCTGCCGCATTGCCATGCGGCTTCTTGGTTCTCCCTGGTTGTTGTATGCAACTGCCGTTGCTTTGTCTGACTGCCCTTGGTCAGACTGAAAGCGAAGCATGTAGTGCATTGTAAAATGCACGGAGTTCCAGGACATTTATCGACAGCAATCTGTCGTGATCCATTTTAGAACCTCTGTCGCTGATCTTTTTTAACTACAACTCCTGAACCTCTGAGACTCTCGTCCAGAGTATATACACCCTCGCTCCTCTGTGGGAAACGCGAGTGAAGGCCGGCGAACTAAATCGCTTTGAAACACATCATTATTCTTAACAGGCGAATACACCAATGTACCGCTAGTGTGCGTGTTTTGCACTAATTACTAGATGTACATTTGTTCTTGCTGGTGTAGTAGGTAAATGTCTTTGATTTACCGTATTTATAATCTTACCTAGGAATTGACGTCGTTTAGACGGAATTAGATGCGATTGTTTTTGAACTTGATCTGCCACCGCAGTATACATTAGTAGCGCAAGTTAGAGGAACTTTGTTGAGACAGAGTTCTTATGAGCAGATCTTCTAAGATAGAGGAACTCTGTTGAGACAGAGTTCTTATGAGCAGATCGTCTATCAGGACTCTGAGATGAGCTATCATCACCAACATCACTTTGGTAAATACCCGAGGCGTTGACAAGAAACGGTAGACCTGAAATGGTTAATGGTTGTGGCGTTTTGCAAACGCTAGAACCTGTGATGAACCAACCGGAATGGGTAAATACGCATTGTGAAGATCAAGTGCAATTATGCATTTTGTGGCTCCAATAAGCAAATACTAACCGCAGAAAATCCATTTTCAAACTGCAGTAAGTGACTTGCTGATTGAGATTGCGACGGAGCTGTCTGGTTTTGCTCAAACAGAGGGGAATAAGTAACCCTGACTCTGTTGGTGTACTACTGCCTGGTTATAAAGACATCTGAAAACCAGCAGAGACTAAATGGCAACCTGCCAAACCGTTCGACAGAGGCAGTCTTGTCCTTTAATCTGTAAATAGCTGAGACATCCATGAGTTGAAGTCTGGAAACCCCGCAAATGTAACATGTAAAGACGCGCTTTCACAATTGGAAAAGAGGTCATCAAACCACTGGCTTGCTGACTGTAGCGTCCTGTCGTTACAAGGCGTGACTGTTTTGTACCACCGCCTTGAAAAAACTGAAGTCTAAAGGGATTAAACGCCGGCACAAGTATTTCCGTTTTGATACTGGATGCGGTAATGGCTGAATATCAAATTTAGGACCAAACAAGCTCTGGCCTTGTCGTGCTGAAACTAGCGACGATGAAAAGTGAGAATCGAAGTAACCGGCGTTAGCAGAAGCTTTACAGATATACTCTGCAGCTTCTTTTAACAGTGATCTCCTTATTTCCATACATAGAGTCTAGTGACCCAAATGTATCTTGGGTCTTTATAATGTTTGACACAGACGCATTTACCAATGGCGGATCGCGTCATTTTGGAAACGATTAAATAGTGGTTAGAGTCTACTCAGTCTCTGTAAAAATGGAGACATTGACTCACTGGGATTTAGCAATGTATGTTGTCAAAAACCCCGCACTGAGTGCTGGTCTAATGTACCCTTCTCACTCGTAGTTATCGGTGTGAGATTTGACATAGAATCGTGCATTAAATTATAAGACCAGTTAAATAAACACCATGGTACCCAAAGGGAAATTGGCCCTTTGGAAAGACTGTTTGTTAGAGCAGGCGGAGTACTTCCGAGACTCCGTTGTTACCGCTCTTTTAATTTGAATTGCCCATGCTTATAGGATTTTTAAAATTATTTTTAGTCTGCGCTAGAGCCTTACTCGCTATGCAGACAGACATCACAATAGGCAACGGACAGACACTTGCACGACTTATTGAAGTTATTATGTGTCATATATATATTTTTATTGCTTAAAAGCATATTAAGGCCAGCCGTAGCCAGGCATCAAAAAATTATATGAAACTCATGGTTGTTCCTCTCCACGGAAATCTTTAGTAAAAGGCGAAAGATTTATTCGATCTGAAGAGAAACCAGAGTATTCTTTATGTGAAAAGCAGTTCACATGGGCATGTGAAACCCGAACCAAATTCCCACTAACACCCCTGCGCCTCTGGTGGCTTAGAGATGTAGGGCAGGAATGTTCCAGAATTACAAACTGGAAAACAACAGGAAGCATGGTTAAAATGGCCCCTTTGCCATGCTGACCCTGATAATCACAGAACAAATTACAAATGTTTCCGTGTTAATATAGCCTATTATACAGTATAATCACAGGCCGAGTACAACACATGCTCTATGAATAAATATATATAAGCTCATAGCCTATGATAATTACAGACATTAATATATTTACACAGCATTAATATAGGCTCAATAGCCTATTATACAGTGATACCACAGACCTTAATATAGGCTCCCTAGCCTATTTACAGTGTTAATAACAGCCATTAATATAGGCTCAATAGCCTATTCACAGACAGTAATATAGATTCAATAACCTATTACTGCCAGGACAGGTAACAATACCTTATAAATACCTGTGATATATATATATATATATATATATATATATATATATATATATATATATATATATATATATATATATACCCTGCTGTTCATATATTTGATCCGCCAGCTTCCACCGTGCCTCTTCCCCCCTGTAACGTTGTGTGTCTGCGGGAAGCCTGCACTGGCATGTCACCGTCTCTGTACTGAGACTGAGGGAGCGTCTGCGGCCGTATGGCGCTGGGCGGCCGGACGTAGCTGGGCGGCCGAACTCTCTGTGGGAAGCCTGCACTGGCCCTTGTGGGTGGAAGGTGCTGGGCGGCCGGACGGAGCGGCGGTCATACTGAGACTGAGTATGGCTTCCCCCCTGCTGTGCGGCCGGACGGAGCTGGGCGGCCGAACGGAGCGCTGGGACGGGCGGCTTGATGTCACCGTCTCTGTCAGACGTAGCGGCTGGGCTTGGCGGCGTATGAGCGGCGAGGCAGCATATTAACCCCAACATAACGGGGCGGCAGCCTGCGCTGACCGCCCCGTTCCCCAGCCTACCTTGCTTGCTCCTGATCATGGCTGCGACGGGGCTTCTTATGTGTAAGCTCCGTCCAGCTTCAGTGATGTAACTCATGGCTGTGACGGGGCTTCTTCTGTGTAAGCTCCGTCCAGCTCTGTAGTCCTGGCTGCGACGGGGCTTCTATGTGTAAGCTCCGTCCAGCTTTCAGTCAGCTTTCCAGTGATCTATGGCTGCGACGGGGCTTCTTCTGTGCAAGCTCCGTCCAGCTCTCTAGTCCTGGCTGCTCTTTGCAGGAGCAGTGGGCTGTCTGTGGCTGTGAGGGTGCTCTTTGTGAGGACCGACACGCCATGCGCTGCCCGTGCAGCGGCACTATCCCGGACCCATGTCTTTCTTGAAACTGGGAAGGGATGTGCTATTAAAAAAAAAAAAATTAAAAATAAAAATGAAAAATTAATAAAATCTTCCAACAAGAGTGGGAATCCCACAAGCCGATGTTAGTGCTTTGAGCACAGAAAAAACACTGGGTTCGTACACTAAGGTACTCTGGGATATGGAGGGGTGGAGAGTTCTAAATTTAAATATTCAGTGCCTTTGTTCTGCTACGCCGCCCATATCCCAAGAGTACTCCAGTGACCCCTAGTGGATGAAAAAGAAATATCCCTCTGTGCATCCCCCATATATAAGACGACGTCTTTAATATGTTTTTATGTTTGCCAACTAGTATCCCTGTTTGACAGGGTCACCGACCACGCTGCAGCAGCACTATCTGCAGGTCTCAGTCTAGTACCTGAGTGTGTAAATACAGACTTCAGGATAGCCTCCTGTTTTTTATCAACAGGTACCTATTAAAGTGGCCGTATCCTAAGACGGCAGTGCCACCTTTTTTGACAAACGTGTGAGCGCCTTATCCACCCTAGGGGATATCTCCCAGCGTAACTTATCCACCTGGCGGGAAAGGGTACGCCATCAGTAACTTTTTATAAATTACCAGTTTCTTAACGGGGGAACCCACGCTTTCACACACTTCATTTATTCATCTGATGGGGGAACAAAACACTGCCTGTTTTTTCTCCCCAAACCCAAAACCCATTTTTAGAGGTGCTTGGGTTAAAGTCAGAAATGTATAACACATTTTTTATTGCCGGGATCACGTCACGGATGTTCCTAGTGGATTGTGTATATGTCTCCACCTTGTCGACACTGGAGTCAGACTCCGTGTCGACATCTGTGTCTGCCATCTGAGAGAGCGGGCGTTTTTGAGCCCCTGATGGCCTTTGAGACGCCTGGGCAGGCGCGGGCTGCGAAGCCGGCTGTCCCACAGCTGTTACGTCATCCACCCTTTTATGTAAGGAGTTGACACTGTCGGTTAATACCTTTCACCTATCCATCCACTCTGGTGTCGGCCCCACAGGGGGCGACATCACATATATCGGCCTCTGTTCTGTCACCATATAAGCCTCCTCATTCAACATGTCGACACAGCCGTACCGACACACCGCAGACACACAGGGAATGCTCTAAACGAGGACAGGACCCACAAAAGCCCTTTGGGGGGACAGAGTAAGAGTATGCCAGCACACACCAGAGCGCTATATATATACAGGGACTAACTGAGTTATGTCCCTAATAGCTTTTATATAATATACTGTATACAGTGCCAATTTTAATGCCCCCCCTCTCTTTTCCCTCTTACTGTACTGTAGAATTGCAGGGAAGAGCCAGGGAGCTTCCCTCCAGCCGAGCTGTGAGGGAAAAATGGCGCCAGTGTGCTGAGGAGATAGGCTCCGCCCCTTTTTCGCGGCCTATTCTCCCGTTTTTTATGGAATTCTGGCAGGGGTATTTACCTCATATATAACCCCTGGGGCCATATATTGAGGTATTTTAGCCAGCCAAGGTGTTTTTATTGCTGCCTCAGGGCGCCCCCCCAGCGCCCTGCACCCTCAGTGACCGGAGTGTGAAGTGTGTGAGAGGAGCAATGGCGCACAGCTGCAGTGCTGTGCGCTACCTTGGTGAAGACAGTCTTCATGCCGCCGATTTTCCGGACCATCTTCTTGCTTCTGGCTCTGTAAGGGGGACGGCGGCGCGGCTCCGGGACCGAACATCAAGGCTGGGCCTGCGGTCGATCCCTCTGGAGCTAATGGTGTCCAGTAGCCTAAGAAGCCCAATCCGGCTGCAAGCAGGCGAGTTCGCTTCTTCTCCCCTTAGTCCCTCGCTGCAGTGAGCCTGTTGCCAGCAGGTCTCACTGAAAATAACAAATTCTAAGACTATAACTTTCTAAGAGCTCAGGAGAGCCCCTAGTGTGCATCCAACCTCGGCCGGGCACGAAATCTAACTGAGGCTTGGAGGAGGGTCATGGTGGGAGGAGCCAGTGCACACCAGGTAGTCTAAGATCTTTCTAGAGTGCCCAGCCTCCTTCGGAGCCCGCTATTCCCCATGGTCCTTACGGAGTTCCCAGCATCCACTAGGACGTTCGAGAAATGTAATACTGCGCCTAAATTGAGTGCCCCCCCTCTCTTTTTAACCCTTTGAGCCTGAAAACTACAGGGGAGAGCCTGGGGAGCTGTCTTCCAGCTGCACTGTGAAGAGAAAATGGCGCCAGTGTGCTGAGGGAGATAGCCCCGCCCTTATTTCAACTGACTTTCTCCCGCTTTTACTGGATCTCTGGCAGGGGTATTTTTACACCTATATAGCCTTCCTGACTATATATGGTGTAGATTTGCCGGCCAAGGTAGATTATATTGCTGCTCAGGGCGCCCCCCCCCAGCGCCCTGCACCCATCAGTGACCGGAGTGTGAGGTGTGCATGAGGAGCAATGGCGCACAGCTGCAGTGCTGTGCGCTACCTTGTTGAAGACCGAAGTCTTCTGCCGCCGATTTTCCGGACCAACTTCTTGCTTCTGGCTCTGTAAGGGGGACGGCGGCGCGGCTCCGGGACCGGACGACCCAGGCTGGGCCTGTGTTCGATCCCTCTGGAGCTAATGGTGTCCAGTAGCCTAAGAAGCCCAAGCTAGCTGCAAGCAGGTAGGTTCGCTTCTTCTCCCCTTAGTCCCTCGTTGCAGTGAGTCTGTTGCCAGCAGATCTCACTGAAAATAAAAAACCTAAAATATACTTTCTTTCTAGGAGCTCAGAAGAGCCCCTAGTGTGCATCCAGCTCAGCCGGGCACAGAAATCTAACCGACGTCTGGAGGAGGGTCATAGGGGGAGGAGCCAGTGCACACCAGGTAGTCCTAAAGCTTGCTTTAGTTGTGCCCAGTCTCCTGCGGAGCCGCTATTCCCCATGGTCCTTACGGAGTCCCCAGCATCCACTTAGGACGTTCGAGAAATACAAATACCTTTCGTCCTATTACAGTATCTTAGGGGAACCCCCCCCATCCAAAACACACAACACGAGAAGGGCATGTCCTAGAAGTATTTAGGACTAAATCTACAGTATGTTCTTAAAACCACAATATAAAGCAATTTGACGTAATCCATATTTATTTGGATTATATTGTGTACAGTATTTTTTGTACAAAAACCTAGGGAGCGTGGAGCGAACAAATCCACAAAAATTATGTACACCATCAAAACGATAATTATATAAAAATACATTTCTAATTACAGATTCAATCAACTTATTCAAAGTTACACCAAACAGGTGCAAGACACATGGATTTAAGACGTGATTTTATTAGTCAAGGGCACTCTCACACTTGGCATCCAGGTATACAAACTGATCACACTCAGGGGGAGAACCCTATACTATGTGAGCTCCTGTTGCAGTGGTGTGTAAATGCCGACACCTGAACTCTCAGAGCACCCGCTGGTACCGGACTCGCACACTTTTTGCTCAACAAAAATCTTTCCAGGTCGACAGTACTGTATGTCCCATTTCCCTGCACCCCCCCCCCCCTCCCCCACACACAGTTGGGGAAAAACGCACTGCCATGTGCAAAGACTTAACAAAAGAACAACAATTTGTCTACTTATTAAGGAGGTTAAGAGGGGAAATGAAACTATGTATTGGTGCCAACTGTGTGGGAAGTGCCACAGCCACTTACACGGATTTGAAAACCCTGTAAGTCATGTATAATGTCTATAGACCATGAAATAAAATTAAAATAAAGAGCAGAGTGTGTGGGAGGAGTACGTGTCTAAAGAGCGCCACACTTTACTCAGAGCACACAATTCAAACATGACATTACTACGAAATAAACATATATAGGTGTATGGATTACCCAAATGGATGTAATATTCCTAATGCAGTTTAACAAATCACCTAACCAGCACATGTAAAGTAATTAGAGAAACAAGAGAATAAGTATGTAAAAGCAATGTACAGCAACTCACTCTGGGATAGAGTATTCTGCAGCCTTAATTTTGCGAAATAGTTCCTGAGGTATGCTGTCATAGAAAGGGAACTGACCATACAGCATGGTGAAAAGAACCACTCCAAGTGCCCACATGTCACTAGGCTTTCCACGGTAAGGACGACCTTGATATAAATGAAACCAGTTAAGGGACAGACATACATTGCAACAGTTCTGAAGTCAAGTCTAGATGCTTCGCCAAATCAACTATTTACATGTATGAACGGTTTGAAATGTAGCTTACCATGCCATGCCATTATGGGCGGTATACTATTAACCGTGGTTATTGGCCGCAGGTAACTGGTGTGCCGGGGGCTGATAGCCCCGATAAGCCAGCATGAGGCGTGGCTCATGTGATTTTGGTTTCACCTGCCTCAAGCAGGCGAAACCAAATCCCTGAAATACAGCCCCTGCGGGTGCCAATGATGCTGTGGTTTCACTGGACCCGTGTGTTTTCGGGAGGGGGGGGGTTACTTTTTGTTTGTTTTTTAAACAGGAAATCCAAATTGAATTGCCTGGTGGGAAAAAAACAAAACACAGTGATACATCAAGAAAAGGTGTGAAAAACTAAACATTTTCGCATTCACACCCATGTTTTACTGTGGCTAATAGGATACCGCTCTATGTTTGTTTGTGTTTTTACTAAAAAGACCATTTTAAAATGATAGAACTCAATTGGAAGGAAAAAAATATATATGTAAATATAGTCATAGCGCTAGATTTTAAATAACCACTTTTAAAATCAGTTTATTTTTAAGCCATTTTAAAATCAAAACATTTAGCCTGAAGTACTAATGCTGTGTGATGCAAGTTCTACTTACCACTAAGCACATCTGGACTTATGTATGCTGGGCTGCCTCTCTGATCCTTCAATAGGTCATCTTCACTCACCAAGTGTTTCCCAAGGCAAAAGTTGGTGATGGTTATTCTATGAGTTCTGAAAAAGAGATGCAAAGTCTAAATCTGCATTGTACATGAACACACATTTATAAATAAAAACACCACACTCGCATTGCCACACACACACAACAAAACCAATTAAACACCACCATGAGATTACATTTTTCAACCCTGCATTTAAAATCTAGAGATATTAATGCACATACAAAACAAGGGAAAAACCAATAATGGAGATAGTAGGTTATGTTTACAGAAACTGGAAACACAAGATAGGATTTTGGTGCCGACCGATAATTCCATTTCTCCGAATCCATTCGGGGACACTGGAACAGCATATACAGAAGGAGTGTGAAGCTTGCAACCGGAGGTGTGGCACAATCTAAAATTAAACATTGTCTGCACAGCCGGCTACTCCCCCTTCACGACCCTCATCCCTCAGTTTGGAAAATTTGACGGAGAGAATAGGACATGAGACTACAAACCAATGGCGAGGAGCCTACCGTACAACAAAACAAACAGCATCCTAGAACTTTGTTAAGAGAAAACCAACGCTGTTTGCACGAACTGTTCAACAAGAACATTGAACATGCAGGGTGACAGCACCGAGGCGGGCGTCCAGTGTCCCCGAGTGGATTCAGAGAAATGGATTTATCGGTAAGCACCAAAATCCTCTTTTCTCTTTCATCCACTAGGGGACACTGGAACAGCATATACAGTAGGGGACGACCCAAAGTTACTCCCAAGGGTGAGAGTGCTGTCAATAGCCTGCACAACTAAACAATCAAACTTTGGATCTCTGGACGCAAAAGTATCGAACTTGTAGAATCTCGTGAACGTGTGTGCTGATGACCACGATGCCACTCTGTAACGTTGAGCAATAGCTGCACCTCTGTCTGCCGCCCATGAGGTACCCAGTTATCTGGTGGTATGGGCACCAACCTGAACTGGAACCTGTTTACCATAGGATATTATTGTTTATAAGCTGGCCAACCCCTAAAGAACAAACAAATCTTCCTACTTTCTGATGGACGGATCTTTGTAGATCCTAAAGACACGTCCCCATCTGCAACTACGTGAAAAGATGGAACGATATTTGGCTGGTTTACGTGAAACCCCAAAACTACCTTTGGAAGAAACTCTGCCCTCGTACGGAGTTCTGCCCTATCTTTATAGAAATTTTGAAAAGGGACCCTTACACAATAAAGACTCCCAAATCAGAGACCCATATGGCTGAAGCTAAGGCAAGTAACCGCAAGACTTTTCAGGATAGATCTCTCCATCCTGCTCTCTCTAAAGGCTTAAAAGCCGATTTGACATATTCCAACCCCAAGTGTTAGGTCCCCACGGCACTGTGGGAGGATGAAAACATAAAAAAAAAAAAGAGGTTGTATCATCTGAAATTTTTGTAACAGTGTTAAACGCTGTTAAAAAAGGCTTTAGAGAGCCGAATATTGAACCTTTAAAGAGCCTAAACGTAGGCCTCCATGTAACCAGCCTGGAAAAAACATAAAAGTCTAGACAGGTGGAATCTCCTGGAAACCATTCCTCGTTCCTGACACCATTCCATGTTTTCTTCCATATTCTGTAGTAGTGCAAGCTCCGGATCTCAAGAACCATGCCGTTAAAGGCAAACTGTTCAGGTCTGTGGAGGAACGGCCCCTGATCTTCTGCTAGTAACCCCTACAAGTCCGAGTACCAACTTCTGCGGGCCAGTCTGGTGCAATGAGCATTGTCCAAACTCTCCGCCGTTTGGCCTTCTTCATTGCCCTGGGTCTGAGAGGAAACTCTTCTGTAAGACCAAAAGAAGTGTCCATGCGTCCACTCCTTCCGCTGCTGGATCCCTCGTTCTGGCCACATACCTGGGCAGCTGATGTTTGTTTCGAGAGGACAAGAGGTCTACTTGAGGTAGGCATCATCTCCTTACCACCATCTTGAAGACTTGTGGGTTTTCCTGGATACATGTCCTGGCGACTGAGATAATAGGATTTTAATACCTACCGGTAAATCATTTTCTCTTAGTCCGTAGAGGATGCTGGGATCACATCAAGAACCATGGGGTATAGACGGAATCCGCAGTAGATATGGTCACTTTAAGACTTTCAAAGGGTGTGAACTGGCTACTCCCTCTATGCCCCTCCTCCAGACTCCAGTTACAGGAACTGTGCCCAGGGAGACGGACATTTTGAGGAAAAGGATTTATTGTTAAACCAAGGTGAGATACATACCAGCTCACACCTCAAGCACGCCGTACAACATGGCATTCAACATAACACAAGTCAATGGCATGAACAACGTCAGCAACAGGCTGACTATAAACGTAACACAACATGTGTGTAATCACAACTAATAACTGCAGATACAGAACGCACTGGGACGGGCGCCCAACATCCTCTACGGACTAGGAGAAAAGGATTTACCGGTAGGTATTAAAATCCTATTTTCTCATACGTCCTAGAGGATGCTGGGGTCACATCAAGAACCATGGGGTTATACCAAAGCTCTAGAACGGGTGGGAGAGTGCGGATGACTCTGCAGCACCGATTGACCAAACATGAGGTCCTCATCAGCCACGGTATCAAACTTGTAGAACTTCGCAAAAAGGTGTTTGAACCCGACCAAGTAGCCGCTCGGCAAAGTTGTAATGCCGAGACCCCCCGAGCAGCCGCCAAGGACGAGTTCACCTTTCTGGTAGAATGGGCCTTCACAGATTTCGGTAACGGCAATCCAGCCGTAGAATGAGCATGCTGAATCGTATGACAGATCCAGCGAGCAATAGCCTGCTTGGAAGCAGGAGCCCCAATCTTGCTGTGAGCTTACAGGACAAACAGAGCCTCCGTTTTCCTAAACTGAGCCGTTCTGGAGACATAAATTTTCAAAGCTCTCACTACATCGAGAAACTTAGATTCCAGCAAGGCGTCGGTAGCCACTGGCACCACAATAGGTTGGTTCAAGTGGAACGACGAAACTACTTTCGGCAGAAATTGCCGACGAGTCCTCAACTCTGCTCTATCTTCATGGAAGATCAAATAAGGGCTCTTATGAGATAAGGCCGCTAATTCAAACACCCGCCTTGCGGATGCCAAGGCCAACAGCATGACCACTTTCCAAGTGAGGAATTTCAACTCTACCTTCTGTAAAGGTTCAAACCAATGAGATTGAAGGAATTGCAACACCATGTTAAGATCCCACGGTGCCACTGGGGGCACAAAGGGAGGTTGGATGTGCAACACGCCTTTCACGAAAGTCTGAACTTCTGGAAGGGAGGCCAATTGTTTTTGGAAGAAAACCGATAAGGCTGAAATTTGTACTTTAATTGAGCCCAACTTTAGGCCCGCATCCACACCAGCTTGTAGAAAATGGAGAAAACGTCCTAACTGAAATTCTTCCGTAGGAGCCTTCCTGGATTCACACCAAGACACGTATTTTCTCCAAATACGGTGGTAATGTTTAGACGTTACTCCTTTTCTAGCCTGAATAAGAGTGGGGATGACTTCCATGGGATTACCCTTTCGGGCTAGGATCCGGCGTTCAACCGCCAAGAGAAGTCGCGGTAAGTCTTGGAACACGCACGGCCCCTGCTGTAACAGATCCTGCCTCAGAGGAAGAGGCCAGGGATCTCCTATGAGTAATTCCTGAAGATCTGGATACCAAGCCCTCCTTGGCCAGTCTGGAACAATGAGGATCGCTTGAACCTTTGTTCATCTTATGATCTTTATCACTTTTAGAACGAATGGAAGCAGAGGAAACACATACACCGACTGAAACACCCACGGTGTCACTAGGGCATCCACTGCTATTGCTTGAGGGTCTCTCGACCTGGAACAATATCTCTGAAGTTTCTTGTTGAGGCGAGACGCCATCATGTCCATTTGAGGAATTCCCCAAAGACTTGTCACTTCTGCAAAGACCTCTTGATGAAGACCCCACTCTCCTGGATGGAGATAGTGTCTGCTGAGGAAGTCTGCTTCCCAGTTGTCCACTCCTGGAATGAAGATCGCTGACAGAGCGCTTGTATGCCTTTCCGCCCAGCGGTGAACCTTTGTGGCCTCTGCCATTGCCATTCTGCTCTTTGTTATGCCCTGGCGGTTTATGTACGCTACTGCTGTTACATTGTCAGACTGTATCAGTACGGGCAGCTTGCGTAGAAGATGTTCCGCTTGTAGAAGGCTGTTATAAATGGCCCTCAACTCCAGAACGTTTATGTGGAGACAAGTTTCCTGGCTTGACCATCTTCCTTGGAAGTTTTCCCCCTGTGTGACTGCTCCCCAGCCTCGGAGACTTGCATACGTGGTTACTAGGATCCAGTCCTGGATCCCGAACCTGCGCCCCTCTAGGAGTTGAGAGCTGTGCAGCCACCACAGGAGTGAGATTCTGGTCTTGGAAGACAGGATTATCCTTCGGTGCATGTGCAGGTGGGATCCGGACCACTTGTCCAACAGGTCCCACTGAAACACTCTGGCATGGAATCTGCCAAACTGAATGGCCTCTTAGGCCGCAATCATCTTCCCCAGCAACCGAGTGCATTGATGGATTGACACTCTTGCTGGTTTCAGAATTTGTTTGACTAGACTCTGAAGTTCCAGAGCCTTTTCCACTGGAATAACAACTCTCTGTAGTTCTGTGTCCAGTGTCATTCCCAAAAACGACAACAGCGTCGTCGGAATCAACTGTGATTTTGGCAAGTTTAGGAGGCAACCATGTTGGACTGTCAGGGAGAGTGCAATGTTTTGCACCAACTGGTCCCTGGATCTCGCCTTTATCAGGAGATCGTCCAAGTACGGGATAATTGTGACTCCTTGCTTGCGAAGGAGAACCATGATTTCGGCTATTACTTTGGTGAAAACCCTCGGAGCCAAACATAAACGTCTGAAATTGGTAAGGACAATCCTGAACTGCAAACCTCAGGTAAGCCTGATGTGGAGGATAAATGGGAACATGTAAGTAGGCATCCTTTATGTCTACCGACACCATAAAATCCACCTCCTCCAGACTGGAGATCACTGCCCGGAGAGATTCCATCTTGAATTTGAATTTTCTCAGGTAGAAATTGAGGGATTTGAGGTTCAGGATTGGTCTGACTGAGCCGTCTGGCTTCGGGACCACGAACAGGATCGAATAAAAGCCTTCTCCCTGTTGAGACGGGGGAACCCTGACAATGACTTGATTGTGACACAATTTTTGTATTGCGGCGCATACCATCTCCCTGTCCGGAATAGAAGGTGGCAAGGCCTATTTGAAAAATCGGCGAGGGGGAACGTCTTGAAACTCCAGTTTGTACCCCTGGGACACTATTTCTAAAACCCATGGGTCCAGGGCCGAAAGAGCCCAGCACTGAAGAGTCTGAGACGTGCACCCACCGGTGCGGACTCCCGCAGAGGAGCCCCAGCGTCATGCGGTGGATTTGTCAAAAGCCGGGGAGGACTTCTGCTCCTGGGAACCGGCCACGGCCGGTGATCGTTCACCTTTTCCCTTTCCTCTAGAAGCAAGGAAGGAAGACCCTCGGCCATTTCTGTATTTATTGAGCCGAAAGGACTGCATCTGATAGTGGTGTGCTTTCTTTTGTGGTGCAGGCACATAAGGTAAAAAAGATTATAATATTTTTTTTATAATATATATATATATATATATATATATATATATATATATATATATATATATATATATATATATATATATATATATATATAATTTTTTTTTTTTTTTTTTTAAATAGCAGCCTCACGGTATCCCTCGCACACCCAAGTGTGGTTCAGTTCTGAGGTCGGGGTTGATATCCAGTTGTTCCCTTTATTTTCACAGGATCTTTGCATTAGAAAACCATTGAAAATTATTAAGTATAATAAGTCCGTATAATATGTCCGTTTAAAAACACATGGAAAATCCTCTGCATCAGAGTCCTAACCTACAAGCCACCAGCAGAGGGAGTAATTACTCTAGGATAAAAACCTTTCTCCCTGATCTGACTGGCCAGGAAACCTGGCTACACTGATGGGGCGTATCTTTTCCTGTTCAGCATCTTGGCGCCTTTTAGATATTAAAACATGGCTGCCACTGAAAATTTCTGTACACCTCGACCACGAACCCGCCAGCACTCTAAAAGCTCTCTACACTGTGAACCCGGGCCCCACTGAATACCGGACTCAGACTGCATTGAGCCGCCCGTTTCTCTTTAGCAGCGTCCGCCTCCGGGTTCCTGCCCTCTCAACAGACAATGAAACGCCCAGTGCGGATAACTGGGTCCCCTGTCGCGTCTCCCACTCTCCTCCCGCCCTCTCCGCCTAACGTGCACTGACCGCATGCATCAGTGGAATGGGGAGGGGTGAGCGCGTGGGAGACCTCAACATCTTGCAAGAGCGGCGCCGGGAGCTGTGATGCTGCGGCTGCCAGCCGTGTGCAGTCCTTTCCCCTTCTGTTGTTACAGTGCCGGTGGAGGAAGCGCGTGGGAGAGCTCGCCTCAGCATTTTGACGCCCTCCGTTCGTATGCTGTAAGAGCGGCGCTGGGAGCTGGGATGCTGCGGCTGCCAGCAGCGGGGGACACCTGCAGTGTTACAGTGCCGGTGAAGGGAGCGGGGGATGCCACGCTGCTAGTCTGTCCGGCTATCAGCAGCGTGTAGTGTGAGGGCTATATCCATACAGAGATTCTCCTTTTATCACCAGTACTCACAGTAAAATGGAATCCTATACTCTGTGCTTTGGATTTTCCTATAGGGAGATGCAGATCCCTTTAGTTGGGATCCTGGTCTCTCTACTCTGAAGACCTTTGTCCCTATTTTATTAGGTTGACATAGCCTAATGCCTTTAGGTAAAGCCTGCACCCTCCTTTTAGTTAGGAGGGATTGGGACAATCATAAATTACAAAACAAAAAAATAAAAAATAAAAATTATTTATGGAGCAGATCTCCCTTCTGTCCTCCTTTCCTCCTAGCACAGTTTTTCAAACTGAGTAATGACGGGCGTGAAGGGGGAGGAGCCGGCTGCGCAGACAATGTTTCATTTTAGATTGTGCCACACCTCCGGTTGCAAGCTGCACACCCCTACTGTATATGCTGTTCCAGTGTCCCCTAGTGGATGAAAGAGAAATATTAGAACCATGAGGAAGTTCCACAGTAATCCTGCACCAGTTATTCTATGGGTGCAGCAGACCAAATAGGTAGGAGAACCTCAGACTCTGCTGGATGTTTTGCAGTGGCTATCAATACAGGTTGAGTATCCCTTATCCAAAAGAAGTATTTTGGACATCGGATTTTGGAATAATTGCATACCATAATGAGATATCATGGCGATGGGACCCAAGTCTAAGCACAGAACCCATTTATGCATCATATACACCTTATACACACAGCCTGAAGGTCATTTTAGCCAATATTTTTAATAACTGTGTATTAAACAAAGTTTGTGTACATTGAGCCATCAGAAAAATAAGAATTTACTTACCGATAATTCTATTTCTCGTAGTCCGTAGTGGATGCTGGGAACTCCGTAAGGACCATGGGGAATAGCGGCTCCGCAGGAGACTGGGCACAAAAGTAAAAGCTTTAGGACTACCTGGTGTGCACTGGCTCCTCCCCCTATGACCCTCCTCCAAGCCTCAGTTAGGATACTGTGCCCGGACGAGCGTACACAATAAGGAAGGATTTTGAATCCCGGGTAAGACTCATACCAGCCACACCAATCACACCGTACAACCTGTGATCTGAACCCAGTTAACAGCATGATAACAGAGGAGCCTCTGAAAAGATGGCTCACAACAATAATAACCCGATTTTTGTAACAATAACTATGTACAAGTATTGCAGACAATCCGCACTTGGGATGGGCGCCCAGCATCCACTACGGACTACGAGAAATAGAATTATCGGTAAGTAAATTCTTATTTTCTCTGACGTCCTAGTGGATGCTGGGAACTCCGTAAGGACCATGGGGATTATACCAAAGCTCCCAAACGGGCGGGAGAGTGCGGATGACTCTGCAGCACCGAACGAGAGAACTCCAGGTCCTCCTCAGCCAGGGTATCAAATTTGTAGAATTTAGCAAACGTGTTTGCCCCTGACCAAGTAGCTGCTCGGCAAAGTTGTAAAGCCGAGACCCCTCGGGCAGCCGCCCAAGATGAGCCCACCTTCCTTGTGGAATGGGCTTTTACAGATTTTGGCTGTGGCAGGCCTGCCACAGAATGTGCAAGCTGAATTGTACTACAAATCCAACGAGCAATAGTCTGCTTAGAAGCAGGAGCACCCAGCTTGTTGGGTGCATACAGGATAAACAGCGAGTCAGATTTTCTGACTCCAGCCGTCCTGGAAGCATATTTTCAGGGCCCTGACTACGTCCAGCAACTTGGAGTCCTCCAAGTCCCTAGTAGCCGCAGGTACCACAATAGGCTGGTTCAAGTGAAACGCTGAAACCACCTTAGGGAGAAATTGAGGACGAGTCCTCAATTCTGCCCTGTCCGTATGAAAAATTAGGTAAGGGCTTTTATAGGATAAAGCCGCCAATTCTGAGACACGCCTGGCTGAAGCCAGGGCTAACAGCATTACCACTTTCCATGTGAGATATTTTAAGTCCACAGTGGAGAGTGGTTCAAACCAATGTGATTTTAGGAAATCCAAAACTACATTGAGATCCCAAGGTGCCACTGGAGGCACAAAAGGAGGCAGTATATGCAGTACTCCCTTGACAAACGTCTGAACTTCAGGAACTGAAGCCAGTTCTTTCTGGAAGAAAATCGACAGGGCCGAAATTTGAACCTTAATGGACCCTAATTTTAGGCCCATAGACAGTCCTGTTTGCAGGAAATGCAGGAAACGACCCAGTTGAAATTCCTCTGTAGGGGCCTTCCTGGCCTCGCACCACGCAACATATTTACGCTAAATACGGTGATAATGTTGTACGGTTACATCCTTCCTGGCTTTGATCAGGGTAGGGATGACTTCATCCGGAATGCCTTTTTCCTTCAGGATCCGGCGTTCAACCGCCATGCCGTCAAACGCAGCCGCGGTAAGTCTTGGAACAGACAGGGTCCCTGCTGGAGCAGGTCCTTTCTTAGAGGTAGAGGCCACGGGTCCTCCGTGAGCATCTCTTGAAGTTCCGGGTACCAAGTCCTTCTTGGCCAATCCGGAGCCACGAGTATAGTCCTTACTCCTCTCCTTCTTATGATTCTCAGTACCTTGGGTATGAGAGGCAGAGGAGGGAACACATACACTGACTGGTACACCCACCGTGTTACCAGAGCGTCCACAGCTATTGCCTGAGGGTCCCTTGACCTGGCGCAATATCCGTCTAGTTTTTTGTTGAGGCGGGACGCCATCATGTCCACCTTTGGTTTTTCCCAACGGTTCACAATCATGTGGAAGATTTCTGGGTGAAGTCCCCACTCCCCCGGGTGGAGGTCGTGTCTGCTGAGGAAGTCTGCTTCCCAGTTGTCCACTCCCGGAATGAACACTGCTGACAGTGCTATCACATGATTTTCCGCCCAGCGAAGAATCCTTGCAACTTCTGTCATTGCCCTCCTGCTTCTTGTGCCGCCCTGTCTGTTTACGTGGGCGACTGCCGTGATGTTGTCCGACTGGATCAGCACCGGCTGACCTTGAAGCAGAGGTCTTGCTAGGCTTAGAGCATTGTAGATGGCCCTTAGCTCGAGGATATTTATGTGAAGTGATGTCTCCAGGCTTGACCACAAGCCCTGGAAATTTCTTCCCTGTGTGACTGCTCCCCAGCCTCTCAGGCTGGCATCCGTTGTCACCAGGACCCAGTCCTGAATGCCGAATCTGCGGCCCTCTAGAAGATGAGCACTCTGCAACCACCACAGGAGAGACACCCTTGTCCTTGGTGCCAAGATTATCCGCTGATGCATCTGAAGATGCGACCCGGACCATTTGTCTAGCAGATCCCACTGGAAGGTTCTTGCGTGGAATCTGCCGAATGGGATTGCTTCGTAAGAAGCCACCATCTTTCCCAGGACCCTTGTGCATTGATGCACTGAGACTTGGCCTGGTTTTAGGAGATTTCTGACTAGTTCGGATAACTCCCTGGCTTTCTCCTCCGGGAGAAACACCTTTTTCTGGACTGTGTCCAGGATCATCCCTAGGAATAGAAGTCGTGTCGTCGGGATCAGCTGCGATTTTGGAATATTGAGAATCCAACCGTGCTGGCGCAGCACTATCTGAGATAGTGCTACTCCGACTTCCAACTGTTCCCTGGATCTTGCCCTTATCAGGAGATCGTCCAAGTAAGGGATAACTAAAACTCCCTTCCTTCGAAGGAGTATCATCATTTCGGCCATTACCTTGGTAAAGACCCGGGGTGCCGTGGACAATCCAAACGGCAGCGTCTGAAACAGATAGTGACAGTTCTGTACCACAAACCTGAGGTACCCTTGGTGAGAAGGGTAAATTGGGACATGTAGGTAAGCATCTTTGATGTCCAGAGACACCATATAGTCCCCTTCTTCCAGGTTTGCAATCACTGCTCTGAGTGACTCCATCTTGAATTTGAACCTTTGTATGTAAGTGTTCAAGGATTTTAGGTTTAAAATTGGTCTCACCGAGCCGTCCGGCTTCGGTACCACAAATAGCGTGGAATAGTACCCCTTTCCCTGTTGTAGGAGGGGTACCTTGCTTATCACCTGCTGGGAATACAGCTTGTGAATGGCTTCCAATACTGCTTCCCTGTCTGAGGGAGACGTCGGTAAAGCAGACTTTAGAAAACGGCGAGGGGGAGACGTCTCGAATTCCAATTTGTACCCCTGGGATACCACCTGAAGGATCCAGGGGTCCACTTGCGAGTGGGCCCATTGCGCACTGAACTTCTGGAGACGGGCCCCCACCGTGCATGAGTCCGCTAGTAAAGCCCCAGCGTCATGCTGAGGACTTTGCGGAGGCGGGAGAGGGCTTTTGTTCCTGGGAACTGGCTGTGTGTTGCAGCCTTTTTCCTCTCCCTCTGCCACGGGGCAGAAATGAGGCGCCTTTTGCCCGCTTGCCCTTATGGGGCCGAAAGGACTGCGCCTGATAATATGGCGTCTTCTTAGGTTGAGAAGCTACCTGGGGTAAAAATTTGGATTTTCCAGCCGTTGCCGTGGCTACCAGGTCTGATAGACCTACCCCAAATAACTCCTCCCCCTTATAAGGCAATACTTCCATGTGCCTTTTAGAATCCGCATCACCTGACCACTGCCGCGTCCATAAACCTCTTCTTGCAGAAATGGACAGCGCGCTAACTCTTGATGCCAGTCGGCAAACATCCCTCTGTGCATCACGCATATATAGAAATGCATCCTTCAAATGCTCTATAGTCAGTAATATACTGTCCCTATCTAGGGTATCAATATTTTCAGTCAGGGAATCAGACCACGCCAGGCCCGCACTGCACATCCAGGCTGAGGCGATTGCTGGTCGCAGTATAACACCCGTGTGAGAGTATATACATTTAAGGATATTCTCCAGCTTTCTATCGGCAGGTTCCTTTAGGGCGGCCGTATCAGGAGAGGGTAGTGCTACCTGTTTAGACAAGCGTGTGAGCGCTTTATCCACCCTAGGGGGTGTTTCCCAACGTGCCCTATCCTCTGGCGGGAAAGGGTACGATGCCAATAACCTTTTAGGAATTATCAGTTTTTTATCGGGGGAAACCCACGCCTCATCACACACTTCATTTAATTCCTCGGATACAGGAAAAACTACAGGCAGTTTTTTCTCACCAAACATAATACAGGTTGAGTATCCCTTATCCAAAATGCTTGGGACCAGAGGTATTTTGGATATCGGATTTTTCCGTATTTTGGAATAATTGCATACCATAATGAGATATCATGGTGATGGGACCTAAATCTAAGCACAGAATACATTTATGTTACATATACACCTTATACACACAGCCGGAAGGTAATTTTAGCCAATATTTTTTATAAGGTTGTGCATTAAACAAAGTGTATCTACATTCACACAATTCATTTATGTTCCATATACACCTTATACACACAGCCTGAAGGTCATTTAATACAATAGTTTTAATAACTGTGTGTATTAAACAGTTTGTGTGCATTGAGCCATCAAAAAACAAAAGTTTCACTATCTCACTCAAAAAAGTCCGTATTTTGGAATATTCCGTATTTCGGATATTTGGATATGGGATACTCAACCTGTACCCTTTTTAGTGGTACTTGTATTATCAGATATATGCAATACATTTTTCATTGCTTCAATCATGTAACGTGTGGCCCTAGTGGAAGTCACGTTTGTCTCCTCATCATCGACACTGGAGTCAGTATCCGTGTCTGTGTCTGCCATTTGAGGTAACGGGCGTTTTAAAGCCCCTGATGGCGTTTGAGACCCCTGGACAGGCACAAGCTGAGTAGCCGGCTGTCTCATGTCGTCAACTGTCTGTCGTAAGGAGCTGACACTGTCACGCAATTCCTTCCACAAGCTCATCCACTCAGGTGTCGACTCCCCAGGGGGTGACAACAGTATAATAGGCAATTGCTCCGCCTCCATCTCATTTTCCTCCTCAAACATGTCGACACAATCGTACCGACACACCGCACACACACAGGGAATGCTCTGATAGAGGACAGGACCCCACTAGCCCTTTGGGGAGACAGAGGGAGAGTATGCCAGCACACACCAGAGCGCTATATATATATATATACAGGAATACCACTATAAAATGTGTTTTTCCCTTTATAGCTGCTGTTAGTATAAACTACTGCGCCAAATTAGTGCCCCCCTCTCTTTTTTACCCTTTTCTGTAGTGCAGGACTGAAGGGGAGAGTCTGGGAGACGTCCTTCCAGCGGAGCTGTGATGGAAAATGGCGCCCGTGTGCGGAGGAGATAGGCTCCGCCCCCTTCTCGGCAGCCTTTTCTCCCGCTTTTTAGGTGAGTTCTGGCAGGGGTTAAAATACACCCATATAGCCCTGGGGGTTATATGTGGTGTATTTATGCCAGCCAAGGTGTTTTACATTGCTGATCAGGGCGCCCCCCCCTAGCGCCCTGCACCCTTCAGTGACCGGAGTGTGAAGTGTGCTGAGTAACAATGGCGCACAGCTGCAGTGCTGTGCGCTACCTTGTTGAAGACTGATGTCTTCTGCCGCCGATTTTTCCGGACCTTTTCTTGCTTCTGGCTCTGTAAGGGGGCCGGCGGCGCGGCTCCGGGACCGAGCTCCGAGGCTGGGCCTGTGTTCGGTCCCTCTGGAGCTAATGGTGTCCAGTAGCCTAAGAAGCCCAATCCACTCTGCACGCAGGTGAGTTCGCTTCTTCTCCCCTTAGTCCCTCGATGCAGTGAGCCTGTTGCCAGCAGGTCTCACTGAAAATAAAAACCTAAAACTAAACTTTTCACTAAGAAGCTCAGGAGAGCCCTTAGTGTGCACCCTTCTCGGCCGGGCACAAAAATCTAACTGAGGCTTGGAGGAGGGTCATAGGGGGAGGAGCCAGTGCACACCAGGTAGTCCTAAAGCTTTTACTTTTGTGCCCAGTCTCCTGCGGAGCCGCTATTCCCCATGGTCCTTACGGAGTTCCCAGCATCCACTAGGACGTCAGAGAAACAAAGATTTCACTATCTCAGTCTCACTCAAAAAAATCCGTATTTCGGAATATTTGGATATGGGATACTCAACCAGTATTGACAGTGCATTTGATAGATGCACTGTCAATAAAAACGTCCTCCTTTTCTTTGTTCACTACAAAATATTTGTAATAACATTTAAACTGAACCTACTGTAAATAAAACCCATACAAATTATTTCCACCTAAAATGGACAACCTGTTTTAAAACAAAAGTGTAGCTAGAGACAACCAGATTCTGGCACTTTTTTCAAATCATCTAAAAGGGATGGTATCAGGATCTCGGCACTTGTGATGCCGGCAGTCATCATACTGACAGAGGCAGCCCGATGCGCTGAATTCCTACACCTGGTAACTTAAGGCCCATACACACTTGACGATAAAATGAACGACGTCGTTCATTTCAGCCCTCATCAACGACGTCGCTCATTATATCGTCAAGTGTGTATGCATCCAACGACCACCGATGCGCGGCCCCGCGGGACGTTAACGACCCTCGCTTATCTGTGGAGCATGTATGCTCAATTTCCACTATGGTCGTTACCGACCAGAGACGTCGTTGAATGTGTATGGTGTGAAAGACCAACGACCAAGCCACTGTTCACCAGCCCTGTTCCCAGCTCATTTTAATAAACTGTTCAGCTTGGATGCTTCAACGATGAATGGTCTTTCGTCTTTCGTCTTTGGTAGTTTGTATGCTCATGTCGTTTGCTCAGCTGTTCAAGGGAAGTTCAAGGGAAGACCTTAACGACGGTCGTTAACGATGTGTGCATCGTCAAGTGTGTATGGGCCTTTAGTCTAAACCTCTCCGTATAGCCCCCTAACCCTCCCTCCTTAATGCCTAACCCTAAACTTAGTGCCTAAACATAACCCTCCCCCCTAGCATACTTCTGGTCAGGATGCAGACAGTCAGAATTCCAGCACCGGCATTGTGATCCATGTCGGGTTCCTGGCGTCTGTCTTCTGACTGGTATCGTGATTCCGGCGTCAGGATTCTGACTGCCAGCATCCAGAACGCCAGTGCGCTCACCCTATCCCCATCTAAATGATACTCTATCCCCCATCTAAATGATACTCTATCCCCCCTCCAATTTGAGAACCACCCATCCATAGCCAAGGATGTAAATACTACATAATAGCAGCTCTGATAACAAAAACAAAAGATGCTGTAGGTACTAGATAATTTTTGACTGGTGTTGAAAAGAAACAGAAGTAGAGCTGGCCTGACTAAAAGCATATTAACGACTGAGGGGCAGATTTATTAAGCTCGGTGAAGTTATAAAGTGGAAGGTGATAAAGGACCAGCCAATCAGATTTTAACTTCCATGTCACAGGCTCGGTTTGAAAAATGATAGTTAGGAGCTGACTGGCTGGTCCTTTATCACTTTCCACTTTATCACTTCACCGAGCTTAATAAATTTGCCCCTGAATGCTTTGTGTTTAACGAAATTCCTAACATATACCTTGCATATAAACAGCAGCTGGTTCTTATTAGGACATATTATGTATTAACGAATAATAAGTTAAGGTGAAAAACTAAGGGAAGGAGGACTGAGAAATACTGCATACCGGAAATAAATCGGCATCTACATTTATAGACAACGAAAAGTCTACATACAAAAGGAGGGATGGGGGGGGGGGGGGGGACGACTTAGTGCTAAGTGTCTATGGTTAACTATACATCACTCTGTGTAATCATGTGTGGGTGATGTACAGGGCTGTGTATTTTATGCACACACAAGTCTCTTATCCTCAATTGAACAGGCTGTATTCTTCGAGATGAATCATCCTGATTAAGCCAATGGTTTTATTAGCCCACGCTAATCTACGAGGAATACACAGAAGTGCCACAGACAACTCTTATTTCAGAGTGCTTCAAATCTGGAAAAACAACACGACACGCTTCAAGGTGAAGCGCTGTCAACAGAATATATTGTGCGCATCAGAAAAAGAAAAGCACGGTTAAAATCAGATCTTTTTCCTGCTCGTAGAACAAATGGGTGGAACTATAAAGTCAGAAAATAAATTTTGGGATGCAAAGTAAAACATATGCAATTGTTGAATGAAGAAACAGCACAAAAGATACGTCACATCATGGTAAGCATCTGGGGGCCAGATTGTAAAACCTAACCAATATTCCACACTGATGCTCTGCATAAGACCTAATACATTACCAGATGTTACAACACTTATATTTATTTGTTTGTTACATCCATATCTATAGGTAATTTTGCTTATCTGGTGGCCATACTATACTAAAGATATTGGTTTGCAAAGTGCTACAAACAAATAAGGAGATTTATGGTAGACTTAGCATTGTTAAATCTTTCTGCGAGGTACACTGGATTACACAGGGAATAACATCAGGGTGTAGAGTTGGATCTTGATCCGAGGCACCACAGGCTAAAGCTTTGACTGTTCCCAGGATGCACTGTACCGCCTCCTCTATAGCCCCACCTCAAGGCACTGGAGCTCAGTTTCGTTAACCAGTCCAATGCAGTAGCAGGTAAGAGAGATGGTAGATGTTAGTCACATAGAATTACATTCTCACGACAGGAGAAGGGACTAGCGGCTAATGCCATACAAACCCAAAGTAGCTAAGTGCATCAGGGTGGGCGCTCTGTGGAATCCAGTGTACCTCACAGAAAGATTTAACAGTGGTAAGTCTACCATAAATCTCCTTTTCTGCAGCGGGGTACATTGGTATTCCACAGGGAACAACATCGGGGATTTCCTAAAGCAGCTCCTCATGGGAGGGGACGCACTGTAGCGGGCACAAGAACCCGGCATCCAAAGGAGGCGGAATTATCAAAGGCATAGAACCTGATAAAAGTGTTCACAGAGTACCATGTAGCCGCCTTGCACAATTGTTCTGCGAACGCGCCACGGTGAGCCGCTCAGGAAGGTCCAACAGACCGAATAGAATGGGCTTTGATAGCAGCAGGAGCTGGGAGCCCAGCCTGCGCATAGGCTTGTGCAACCACCATTCTAATCCATCCGGACAAGGTTTGCTTATTCGCTGGCCAGCCACGTTTGTGAAAACCAAAAAGTACAAAAAGAGAATCTGACCTGATAGAGGCAGTCCTTTCCACATAAATACAGGGAGCTCGTACCACATCCAAAGATCTTTCTTTGGAGGACACACCAGAAGAGATGAAGGCCGGAACCACAATCTCCTGGTCAAGGTGAAGAATTCCAGACCATGTAATAAATCCGAGCCGAAGCTGGTTTACGGGCTTTCAACATAGTTTGAATGACCACCTCAGAGAACCCTTTTGCTGTCAGTAGTGATGCTTCAAGAGCCACGCCATCAAAGCCAGTCTGGCCAGGGCCAGGTAGACACAAGGGCCCTGAACGAGGCGGTCTGGGCATTGAGGAAGTAGAAGAGGACGCTCTTTTGATAGACCCTGCAGGTCTGAGAACCAATGCCGTCTGGGCCACATTGGAGCGAATAGAAGTAGTATTCCTTCTTCTTGCTTGAACTTCCAAATCACCCAGGGCAGGAGTGACACTGGAGGGAACACGTATGACAGCCAAAAGTTCCATGGAATTGCCAGTGCGTCCACGAACGCTGCTTGAGGATCCCTTGTCCTTGCGATTGTGTTGAGATGCCATCAGGTCTACATCTGGTAGGCCCCACTTGTCCACTAGGAGTTGAAAGACTTCTGGATGAAGACTCCACTCTCCGGCGTGCACGTTCTGACGACCGAGGACGTCCGCTTCCCAGTTGAGGACTCCCAGAATGAACACTGTCGATAAGGCTGGTAGATGGCGTTCCGCCCATTGGAGAATTTTTGACACTTCCACCACTGCCGCCTTGATGATTTATGTACGCAATTGTGGTGGCGTTGTCCGATTGTACTTGGACAGGCCTGTTCTGTACCAAAGACAGGGCCAGTGTCAACGCATTGAACACTGCCCGCAATTCCAGAATATTTATCGGGAGGAGAGATCACTCCCTGGTCCACCGACCCTGGAGAAAGTGTTGCTCGAACACCGCGCCCCAACCTCGCAGATTGGCGTCTGTTGTCAGGAGGACCCAAATGGAGATCCAGAAGGGACGGCCCCTGCTCAACTGTTGGTCCTGTAGCCATCAGCTCAGTGACAATCGAACCTCCGGAGTCCAGAAGCTCAATTGAGACCTGATCCGATGAGGCATGCTGTCCCACCAGGAAAGGATTAACCTCTGCAGAGGGAGGGAATGAAATTGAGCGTACTCCACCACGTCGAAAGCAGACACCATGGAGCCTAGTACTTACATCGCTGAGTGTATCGACACTCTCTGGCAAGAGAGGAAGTATCTGATCTTGTCCTGAAGTTTCAGGACCTTCTCTGGAGACAGAAACAGTCTTTGGCCTGTGTGTGTCCAGCAGCGCCCCCAAGTGCACCATGCTCCAAGCAGGGACCAGCGAGGACTTCTTCCAATTGATGAGCCACCCATGGGCTTGTAGGAATTGGACCAACATCTCCAGTTGACTGAGGAGGACATCTTGGAAGTTTGCCAGAATCAGCAAGTCGTCCAGATACGGGCAGGATCCCGATTCCCCGACGACGGAGGAAAGCAGTCATCACGACCATAACCTTGGTGAAAATTCAAAGTGTCGTGGCCAGTCCGAATGCAGAGCCTGGAATTGAAAATGAAGGTTGCCAATAGCAAATTGCAGATATTGCTGATGCGAAATGGCAATAGGTATGTGCAGGTAAGCATCCTGGATGTCCAGGGATACCATATAGTCCTCGGGTTCCATGGCCAGCACAATAGAGCACTCTCACAAACTTGTTCAATGATTTGAGGTTGAGGATAGGCCGGAAAGACCCATTTGGTTTCGGATCTAGAAACAGGGTCAAATAGTATCTCTGGGATACCGGCACTACCACTCCTGTTTCCAGGAGGGATTGTACAACCAGGTGTAGAGCTTGCGCTTCCAACGGATCCGAGGGGGATTACCGTTGAACACAACTGGCGAGGGGGATGTCTCTGAAAGAGACTGCGTACCCGTGAGAGACAACTTCCCACCCCCAGGCATCTGAAGTGGTCTTTAACCAGGCCTAGGCGAACTGCAGAAGTCGGCCTCCCACCCTGGGGTCCCCCCAGGGGAGGCCCGCCCTGTCATGCAGCAGGCTTGTCTTGTTTGGAAGCTGGCTGATGTGCGGCCCAGGAATATTTAGATTTAGGCTTAGTGGTTTTGGAAGCACAAGCCCGTCGTGGATAGACCCTTTCCTTTCCCTGGAGGCCGAAAGGAACAAAAAGGTGGTGATTTTAGCCTTCGGAGCAGAAGCATTAGTATTTGGGAGACAGGCAGTCTTGGCCATAGCTAAGTCAGTTACGATCTTGTTCAGATCCTCCCAAATAGGAGGTCTCCCTTAAATGGAGCACCTCCAAGGTCTTTTTGGAGTCCAGGTCCACCTTCCAGGACCTCAACCACATAATTCGACGAGCCAGGATAGACGTAGTTGATGCCTTGGCCGCTATTACTCTGCGACAGGGGCCGCCTCCTGAATATAATGGGAGGTTGTGGTAGTAAGACAGATATTGTCTGGCAGTGACAGAAAATTCCTGAGGCAGCTCATCTACAATTGCCTGAACCCAAGCTTCAATTCCTTTTGCAGCCCAAGAGGCTGCCATAGTGGGTCTATGCACAGCACCGGTAAGAGTGTAAATAGACTTCAGGCATCCCTCC